>NC_080773.1:17022021-17668271 GCF_020826845.1 Diceros bicornis minor
CCACCCATAGGCCACAAATCTCTACAAGTGCCTGCTGTCCCTCTCCCGCTGCCCACCCCAGCACCAGTCCAACCCTTTCACCCCCAGCTGCTCCTAGGACTAGCCCATAGGCAGGGGGGTAGGGGGGGTGGGAAAGGGGTGCCCTGAAACCAAACTGGAAGCCCCCTCTGCCTCCCACCTGGGGCCCCTGGGGTGGGGGTCTGTTGTCAAGCCTTATTCTGTATTAGGGATGGAGGGTGGGGGGGAGGGAAGTTGGGGGCTGCTGGAGAATGTATTCAAAACAATAAAACTTTGGACCTTTGGATGCAGTGATCTGTCCTGGGTCCTGGGTGCTGGGTGCAGCTGCCACAAGGCCACAGCTTTCGCATGATTCTGAAGGACGGGCCCCAAATGGCCCCCCGTGGATCTATGGCCAGACAGCCTAACTGCCTCGGAATGAGGCAAATTCAGGCTTGGGAAATGCTCTCCCAACCTCGGGGGCACATAGCCTAGCCCCCATGGGCCTGATGAGTAAGGTCCCAGGCACACTCGTCCTCTCTGACTGCTCCCCTATTCCATGGGGATCTGCGCGTCCTTGGAAGCACTTTAGGCTCGTCACCACCACACCACTGTCCTTGCTCTTCTGATTGCCTGCAATACCTTTCCTCTCGCTCTGAGTTCCTACCCAGGACCCCAGACTCTGCTAAAGGCCTGAAACTCCTTTTGGACCACCCCTAGTAGCGTGCCACACATCATTTTTAGGGCGCTTCTGAGTTCATTTGGGACTCCTTTGGCGACAGGCCTGCACTGTCTCTTGAAATGTAGACTTTGCAAGGTCTTCCTATGGAACCATGGGAACACCCTCTGCCAGCAAGTTGGGAAGGGCCTAGCTTAATCCTGGTTGCTATTGATTGAGCTACTGTGAGCCAAGTACCTAGTACCTAGTTAGGAGCTGCAGTGCTTTATCTCCAACATCCAGCAAGGTAGGGGCAAGTGCCTCAGTGAAATGACTTGCCCAAGGCCCTAAGCCCAGCCAGGATGGGCTTAAATGAGGTCTGTCTCTGAAGCCCGTGTTCTTTCAACAACCCCTAAAAGCCGGGATGGTTGGATGTAGACCAGGGTCTCAAGATCATAGGATCTGAGTGGTGAGCTCATAAAGCTAGAAGCCCAGGTTGGAGAGTTCGAGTCAGGGATGAGAGAGTCAGAAGGAGGAATCCAGGCATGAAGTGCCCTTACAGACAGCTCAACCCTTTCAGTGCAGGTGAGGAGCCTGAGGCCCAGAGAGGGGAAGGAGTTGCCCCAAGGTCACACAGCTGCTAAGAGAGTGGGAATTGAGGGCTCAGGGCCTGTTGAACAGGCTGCACATGAAACCCCACCCTGTGCAACTCTGAGGGGAAAGAAACTGGCAACTCTTATCCACTCGATTCATCTTCACTTCATGCCAGCCCAGGGTGGGTGGTCCCAGATGATGTCTGTTGGCAGTGAAGAGAGGATCCAGGGCTGGGGTACTGGCAGGAAACCTAAGCTCCAGAGGCGGCCTGTGGGCAACTGCTCCCTCTCCTGGGTGATGTAAGGCACTCCCTGGGGTGGGGGCCACTGGGCTATTTCTGGAAGTTGGGATGAGGCATGTTTCTTGGCAACATAGATGCAGCTGAGTTGGTGGCGGTGTGATGGAGAAAGGGGGATGTCATCACTGTGGGGAGGGGGAGGACCCTGACTAGTCTCAGCCTCTGATGCCAGTGCCTTCAAAGCACCTCTAACCAGGTCTAATATGGACTCAAAAAGTGCTCAGCTCCAGAACTGCTCTCCAGGTCAGACCACAGCCCACCCAGACTTGCTGCCCCAAATTCTGGCTGAGTGGGATGTCACTGGTGCCATCTGGTCTTGAAAACACCAGCGGCTCCTCTAATCTTTAATGACGCACTTAAATCTATTCACAGTTCCTGTAAGACCACACCCTTGCTCCCTTCCACATCCTCCGGGATCTCTGAGTCCAAGTAGAAAGCCCTTCGTAGATCTCACACGACTTCACCAACTAATTCATCCCATCAGAGACCCCCTTCAAACCTATAACCCCCAGCACCCTCACACACCCCCAAACCTCCTTCCTGATGCTACTCAACCATCCCTCACCCCTTCAGGTCCCTCAGAGATCCCCTCAGTCACCAGTAGTTTCTGAGTGTCCCATAGACCTTTTAAAGACACCCTAAGTCCCCTGACTTCTCTACTGGTCCCCAGTAAGATCCCTTCACCTCTCCACGGACTCCCCTGAGCACCTTCAGATACCCATAGGCCCCTCAGAGACACTTAGAACCCACCCTAGCACTCCTCCACAAACGTTCTCAGCCCCTACAAACATCCTGGTAAGATCCCCTGAGACGGTCGCCCTCAGACTCCCACGGATCCCAATCCCTTCGCGGCGGTTGCCCACGCGTGGCCCATTGCGCATGTCCCACGGGTTCTGGCCGTTAAGTAACGGCCAGTTAAGTAACGCTGCGCTGCCTGCCCTTGTGGGCCTTCTTGGTCCGGTGTACGATTCCCCAGGCTTTGGAGCTTCTCTCAGATTTTTGCTTTTCGACTCCGAGCTGCCATCAGAGGGCAGCAGGCACCGGTTGGCTGAGAAACTACAATTCCCAGAAAGACTCGCTCCGGGCTGTGCGTGATGCAGCCACATTCATTGAGAAGGGAGCGGAAGTGTGTCCGCGCTTTGCCTTCTGGTTAATGTAGTCTGAAAAGGTTTTAGCGCTGCCTTCTGTCGCGTGTCTACGTCCGCTGGGAATTGCAGTCAGGAACAGAATGAGTGGAGACTTTCTTCAGGCTTCAGAAAGCCCAGACAGGGCGCCGCCCCAGTGGCATAGCGGTTAAGTGCGGCGGCTCCGCTTCAGCAGCCAGGCGTTCGCAGGTTCGGATCCCAGGCGGGCACACAGGAATGCTTGTCAAAACATGCTGTGGCGGCGTCCCATATAAAGTAGAGGAATATGGGCACAGATGTTAGCCCAGGGGGAATCTTTCTCAGCAAAAAGAGGAGGATTGGCATCAGATGTTAGCTCAGAGCTAATCTTCCTCACCAGAATAAACAACAAAAACAGCAGACAGTATGAACACAGGTTGAGATTAAAGTCTGGAGACTCCATTTCCCATCATTCCGCGAGGCGGGAGGGGCTGAGGGTGATTTTATTCCAGTTCCACGTACTTCCGGGACACACACACACACACACACACACACACACACACACACACACACACACACACACGAACTCTGTTTCCCAGCGTCCTTTGGGGCTACTGTCCTTCCGGATATTAATCGGTAAATGGGGCGACGTAATGCGTGCACAAAACCCGAGGCTACTCCTAGCCGCCGGCTTCCTTGTTTTGGTCCCTCCAGGATCCTGTAACTAGGAAGAGAGAGAACGCAAAAAACTGAATGGGGGTTCAAGACAAATTGTATTTTCATCTTTTTTAACGCTTGGCTCAGCCTCCTGGTACAACCCACATTGCTAGAAAAAACTAGACTGTATCCGAAGACTATAGTGTTCTGAGAAACCGCGGGAAACTGTTTCCCAAATCGTTTGCGGGGTGTTTTTCCTTTCCGATTTGGGGAAACTTGGAACTGGAAGGAGTGTTTGGACTTCATTTTCCAGCAGCCCCTGACTGATTTCGGCTCTTCCTTGGGACCTGGGGGCGGGGAAGAAGTGTTTGAAACACTCTTCAGTCTCCCCAGGGTACTGCCGTCTTTCACCTTTCGCTCACGCTCTCCCGAGGGTTCCCATTGGACTCCACTTCCCGGCAAGCCTCTGCAGTCTCGCCTCACAAAGGCTCAGGATCCGGTCTGGACTGTTCCCCAGCATGTTTCAAGCTCATGGTAGATCCCTCCCCTTCAGTCAAAGGGGAGGCTGCCTTGAACTCCATTTCCCAGAAGACAGAAGGGTTCTCCGTAGCAACGGCTCGGAAGTCGTGGTGTTGACTACATTTCCCAGCAGGGACTGCGGCCTAGCGTGCGAGGGAGGAGGAGCGCTGTACCTACTCCATTTCCTAGCCTATCTCTGGAACTGCAGTATCCCCTTGGGGGGTGGGGGGTGGGGGGTGGGGGGTGGGAGTGGGGGGGCTCAGGGATCACAGGGGACTCCATTTCCCGGCGTGCTTTGGGAGTCGCTTTACACCTGCAATGCGGTGAGGGCGTGGCGACGAATCCATTTCCCGGCTTGCCTCACAGCCCGATATCTGCGGGTCTACAGGCGCTGACTCAATTTCCCAGAGAGCACCTGGCGCCGGTCATGGCGCCGGTCAGCATACATAGCCAATAGACTAAGTAAGCGACCTGACTCCGTTTCCCGGCGTGCATCAGACCTACATAGCTCACTGATGGTGTGGCTCCGACTACGTTTCTGAGGCACACCTAAGGGCTCGTCGTTGCCGCAATGGAGTGAGTGTGCGACTCTGACTCTGCTTCCCAAAGTGCTTCGGGGTCCGCTATCGGCACAATCGGCCGACTTATTGCCCAGGACTCTATTTCCCGACGTGCAGCGCGACCCATCATCCCCGCGGTTTACTCTGAGGCCTTGGCGGACTCCATTTCCCAGCGTGCCTCGCGGCGCTCCGTGCGCGCCGAGGGCGGCGACCGCGGCGCGGAGGGCAGGCGGACTGCATCTCCCGGCGTGCCCCGCGGCGGGCGCTGGGCCGGAGCCGGAGCCCGAGCGGCGCGGCCTGGAAGAGGCCGGAGCCCGGGGGAGGCGGCGGCGGCGGCGGCAGCGGCGGCTGGGGCAGCCCGGGCAGCCCGAGCCCCGCGGCCTGGGCCTGCGCTCGGCGCCATGAGCGGCGGCGCGCCTTCGGGGGGCGGCCCTGGGGGCTCGGGCCGGGCGCGAACCAGCTCGTTCGCTGAGCCAGGCGGCGGAGGCGGCGGCGGCGGTGGCGGCCCCGGAGGCTCGGCCTCCGGCCCGGGCGGCAGCGGCGGCGGGAAGACGTCAGTCGGAGCCATGGGTGGGGGCGTGGGGGCCTCGAGCTCCGGAGGTGGCCCCAGCGGCAGCGGCGGAGGAGGCAGCGGCGGCCCCGGCGCGGGTACCAGCTTCCCGCCGCCAGGAGTGAAGCTGGGCCGTGAGTACTAGCGGCGCCCGTGAGGGGTGGAGGTTAGGGTTCCTGAAGCCCCTCAAACGTCGATTAGCTTCTTCCTTATGCCAAGATAGGAGCTCTGGGTCGCTGTGCCTCCCAAAACTGGGAGTTGAGCTCTCCGCCTCCCGGAGAAAGGGATTTGGGGGATTACCATCACTTGGAGTTTAGAATTAGAATTATTAACTCTAAAAGAAATAGGGATTACAGGTTTCTCTTCTTCCAGTACCAAGGTCTTGGGTCCTTGAGCCGTAAAAACAGGGATCTGACATTGCCATCCATTAGAGAACAGGATCAGGGGTCATCGTCGCTTGCAAATAGGGCTGAAGGATTATTGTTCCCAAAGAAAACAAGAATAAGATCACCACCACCACCACCCAAAAAGGGGGATCTGAATTTGCTTCCCTTTAGAGAAGGGGAATTTGGGGTTACTGTGTCCCCAAAGAGCAGGGCCAGGGCTTTCCAAACTTGCTACCCAGCTCGTCTTCCCTTTTAAAACACAAGCTTTAGTATCATTACCCGTCTATAATATGTACAACTGTATCCCCATTGGTGGAAATTAATGGTTGCTGCTTCTTAGAGATAAGGACAGATTGGGAGTCAGCATACCCTTCAGACCAAGTTCATAGTCATTGTTCTTCAAAAAACTATGACTTGGTGGGTCTCCTTTCACAAAAATGGAATGGGGGTTGGGGAGGGTCATAGTTCTGCATAGAATATAAATCTGAGATTATATATCTCTTTCATTGTTCTGAGGTATGGTATCATTGGCTCTGGAAAAATAGCTATGTAGGATCATCTCCCTCCAAAAGAAGGTGTCACTGGCCCCTCAAAATGGATTTGATTCATCAGTGACCCCTTTTCTTTGGGGAACCTTTCATCAGTTCGCTGAAGAAAAGGGGTCACCATCCCCTGAGAATGCCACCAAAGTTCACTGCCATTTGGAAAATGGAATGGGGAATTCTAGCTTTCCTTCAAAGGACTGAGGCTGAGTTAGCTCCCTGATAATAGAGGTCAGGTTCACCATTCTCACAGTTGGCTTGCCCATTAGGGACCACCCATATACAGGAAAAGAGGTCTGGGGCTCTGGACCACACAGATGAGGAGGTCAGGTCAGTGCCTTTTCTAACCCCAAAGTATTTGGGTAAGGGTTAACTGACCCCAAAAAGTGAGTCAGGGCACTAGCACTCATAGCAGGAGGAGTCATTGATTTCTGTCACCAAAAACCAGTGGTGAAGTTACCAGCCCCACTGGGGAAGACTTAGAGGTCACTATCCCCAGAGCTGTGAGAAACATTAGTGCTTTCCCAAAGTAGAAGTACCTCAGGGTTTCCGCTCTCAAGTGGAAGAGGTTAGGTCAGGCTTTCCCCAGTCAGGAGGGGCCAGAGGGCAGTGAGCTGAGTAGATGGATTCAACATCTGGGAGAGTCAGTATCTCCTCAAACCAAGAGGGACCAGTGGTTTACTGCTTACTAAAAGTGGAAATTAGGGGTTACCAATCCTTGAACGGCAAGAGATTTAGGTGTCAGTATTCTCCCATATGGGAGGAGGCAGGATTCCCCTGAAGGGAAGAGGGGAAAGGGCACTGGTCCTCAAAAGCAAGGAAGGGACAAAGAGGCCCCCAGTAGAGATTCCCCTTCCTCTCACAGCCCCACGATGGGGTGGTGGCCAGAGGGGAAAAGTCAATGGATTGTGTGTCCCCTTTGTTGTTCCCCAGGTGACAGCGGGAAGGTGACCACAGTGGTAGCCACTCTAGGCCAAGGCCCAGAGCGGTCCCAGGAGGTGGCTTACACAGACATCAAAGTGATTGGCAATGGCTCATTTGGGGTCGTGTACCAGGCACGGCTGGCAGAGACCAGGGAACTGGTGGCTATCAAGAAGGTTCTCCAGGACAAGAGGTTCAAGGTAGCTTGCAGGGAATGGGGACAAGGAGGTTTGACTGGGCCTGACTGGTGAGAGAGCCCCAGTGAGAGTGCTGGACTTGGGGTTCCCTGGGGGATCTGAGCATGGGCCAGAGGGGAATGGAGAAAGCAGAGAGTGAGTTGTGTGGAAGATGGGATGTGGGTTCCAGGAGAGCCCAGAGTTGACAGTGTTGGTTCTTTTGCTCTGTGTAAGTGCTTTGTAGGCAGTTCTTGTTTAATTTATGTAAAGATTCTTTGAGGGCAGGTACTGTTGTTATTTCCATTCTAAGTAAGCAGAAACTGGAAACTGAGACTCAGATAAGAGAATTGCCCGAGGTCAAGACTAGAATCTGCCCTCTAATTCCCAAGCCCTCCATCTTAACCACTAAGCTACACTTCTGCCAAGAGGAGAAAGGAAGCTGGTGGGGTTGATGAGTATGTTTGCAAGGCTGAGCTCTGCCCCAGGGACTTGGCAAGTGCAAGGTGAGCCTGTCAGCGCTCACCAAACCATGTGCCTTGGTGTGGGGCTCTGTCCCCCTCAGGAAGGGGTGCCCTGTGAGCTAGTGGAGGCCCAGGGAACTAGGAGATGGAGGAGGTGGAAGTTGAGGGATAACTGGTGTTTGAAGGACTGGCATTTTGGAGCCCAGGTTAGTCTGGATGTAGGAGAACTGAGCCTAGGCTGGGAGGGAACCAGGTCAGGGCCTGGGTCTTGGCAGTGTGTACTCTCAGGGGCAGGAGGAGCTCCAGGTGTCAGTCAGAATTTGATTTGTGTAGAGTCCCAGAAGTGAGAGGGATCTGAGGGTGGGGAGTTCTGAGGCCCCGGAGGGGAACAGAGAATAGGGGAGAATGCTGAGACCGGGCCTTCTGGGAAGAGGCTGAGGCTAGATCCCTTCTCGGAAGATGAGAATTGGAAGCCTGGAGTCTGGGACTCAGAATCCAAGCCAGGGTTCAAGGGCTCAGATGCCTCCAGGGGAAGCAATAAGGAGGAGTGGGGACCAAGGTGAACTGGATGGCCACTACTTGTCTGTTGTTGCTGTGCCATGCGGGGAGGCGGGCCTCATGTGGCCACATTATCTGATTTTTCAAGAGAAGCTGGAAAACTGGATTTATACTTGATGTCGTTTGATTTTGAAATGTTAGCAATAAATCAAACATTTTTTAAAAGTGGGCTGAAGACAGCACATCTGTGGTCAAGATTTAGCCTATAGACCTCCAGCTTGTGTGTGAGGGGAATGGGTTGGGGGTGAGGAATTAGGGGCTCCCCCAGAGGGGCCTTGGAGCTGGGACCCAGGGAGTAGCTGCCTGGCTCTGTTGGCAGGAATGGGGGAGTAGGGCTGTGGTGAGAGGTGCTAGGGAGGGGAGGCAGAGAGAGTTGGTTGTTTTCTGAGGCTCTCTCCCTTTGCCCCCAAGAACCGAGAGCTGCAGATTATGCGTAAGCTGGACCACTGCAATATCGTGAGGCTGAGATACTTTTTCTACTCCAGTGGGGAGAAGGTGAGCCCTCCAGTATAGGGGAGTTCTCCACCTTGACTCCACCTGTTTCCTGTCTGCCTTTCTCATGATTGCCTGTCCTCCCCCTCATTATTCCCCACAAACCTTCCCTCCCCCATTTCTCACCTTTTTCTCACAGTGCCTCACACCTCTTCTTTGCTCTCTGCAGAAAGATGAGCTTTACCTAAATCTGGTGCTGGAATACGTGCCCGAGACGGTGTACCGGGTGGCTCGCCACTTCACCAAGGCCAAGTTGACCATCCCTATCATCTATGTCAAGGTGGGCAGGCAGGCAGGCTGCTGGGGCCCAAGCCCACAAAGCCAGCGGCACCCAACCCTCTTGCCTTCTGTGGGTTCCCTCATCTTCCAGGTTTACGTTGGTTTCTGGAGGCCTTGTGTTCCCTGCCATTGTCTCCATACCCCCGGAGATGGAGCTTGCCAAATGCAGGGTAGCCCAACCGGAAGCCTGACTGAATCGGGAAGATGGGCTGACCGGGGGCTAGGGAGGCTACAAGGTGCCTGCTCGATTCCACTGGGAGCCCAGTGGCACTAGTAGTGTTGGTGGGCTTAGCTCAGAATCTGGGTGGGGACCGAGAATACACAGGGGGAGATATTGACATCAGAGTCTTGGCCTTTGGAGCCTTGGCAGAGGGGGGTCGGAAGGAGGCAGGGTTGGAGGAAGGTTAGTGCCCACAGAACCAGAAAATCATGTACCTTCATCTATTGTCTGTGCAGGCTCATTCCCCAGTGCCTGGTGCTGTGCGCGGGGTGTTACTATCCCTCAGGAGGTGTATGAATGAATGAATGAATGAATGAGCCTAGGGATGGTGTGGACAACAGACGCTGGAGCAGCCTGCTGCACTGGGAGGAGGTGGGTGGGTTCAAGTTTGCTGGAGGTTGCTTGGGGCCCAGCTGCTCCTCCCGCGGCTTTAAGCACCCTGGGTCTAGGTGAGCCATGGGGTTCTACCAGTGGTTGGTGCTGTGGGACCTCATCTCTTGGGAGGGAGTTCTCTCGTTTGGTGAATTTGCCCTCTGGCTGCTTGTGTGCCAGGTCCAGCTGACTGAGACCTAGGCCTTGCTCCTGAAGCTCTCAGTTGAGCAGGGTAGACAGGTATCGTCACAGAGAACTAGAAAACTACTAGCACCTGCCATACTAGGAGGAGCACAGGGGATTCGGGAAACAGAGGAGGCCCCAGCCCTGCCTGCATTGGGGGTGAGAAGGATCAAGGAAGCCTTCCTTGGGAGGAGACCAGGAGCAGGGCAAGAAAGTGGCATCTCTGGCCAAGGGCAGCGGGAACAGAGGAGGAGGGGGCCCAGGAAGCAGGCCTGAGCAGTTATTACGTGCTAGGCCCTGGTCTAGGCCCTGGGGGACATGGCAGTGATGAAAACACAAAGATCCCTGTTCTCTTGGCACTTACGTTCTAGTCAGCAGGAGGGAGAGTGGCAGGAAAACCCAGCTGGAGAGGGGTAGGGGGGTTTTGACTGGGAGGTGAAGGAGGCTGAGTCCTTCCTATAGCCAGTGGTTTTGGTGAGGGGGAAGCTGAGTGCCTGGCTCCCCATCCTTCTTTATTTTTTTTATTATTATTTTTTTTAAAGATTTTATTTATTTATTTATTTTCCCCCAAAGCCCCAGTAGATAGTTGTATGTCATAGCTGCACATCCTTCCAGTTGCAGTATGTGGGACACGGCCTCAGCACGACCGGAGAAGCGGTGCGTCGGTGTGCGCCCGGGATCCGAACCCAGGCCGCCAGCAGCGGAGCGCGCGCACTTAACCGCTAAGCCACGGGGCCGGCCCACCCCACCCTTCTTTAAAACAGGCCTTCCTCAGGTCTCTGTCTTATTTATCAGGCTTCTGCTGAGGTGTGTGATTGAAGCAGTAGTTCTCAAAGTGTGGACCAGCACCAGCACTGGGGGGCTTGTTGCAGATGCCCCATCATGCACTTACTGAATAAGAAACTCTGGGAGTGGGGCCCAGCAGTCCCTGTTTTAATAAGGCCTCCAAGGGATTCTGGTGTATAGTGAAGTTGGAGAACCAAGGGGCAGCAGAAGAGTTTTTAAGTCTGGGAGAATGGGCCTGGAAGGGCTCTTGAGGCCAGAGGGTGGAGCAGTGGCATGCTCTATGGGAGAGCTGGGCTGGAGTTCTGCTGTCCCCTGCCTGCCCTAGGTGTACATGTACCAACTCTTCCGGAGCTTGGCCTATATCCACTCCCAGGGTGTGTGTCACCGCGACATCAAGCCCCAGAACCTGCTGGTGGACCCCGACACTGCTGTCCTCAAGCTCTGCGATTTTGGCAGGTGGGCCTGACCTGGGGTTTGCCAGGTGGCTCAAGGGGCGAGGAGGGACCCTGACATTTGCCTTGTGTTTACTTCTGCCCATTTCTTCCCACAGTGCAAAGCAGTTGGTCCGGGGGGAGCCAAATGTCTCCTACATCTGTTCTCGCTACTACCGGGCCCCGGAGCTGATCTTTGGAGCCACTGATTATACCTCGTCCATCGGTCAGACTTAGGGGAGGGTGGGGGTGGGGATTGGCAGTCATGGCAGTTTTTGAGTTCTTTCTGTGTGTCTCCCAGGCTCAGTGATAAAAGCTTAACATCTGTTCTTTTATCCAGTCCTCACAAACTTAGGAGGGTGATGCTGTTGTACACTCGTTTTATAGATGAGCAGTCTAAGGCTTAGAGCGGTGAGGCCACCTGCTCGCAGTTGCACCGCTGGGACTGGGCAGGGCTGGGCTTTGAAAGCTGACCTGGCTCCAGAGTCCATACCAGCTCTGGAACCTCCTGGTCAGCTCTCTGTTCTCAGCTGGAGGGGAGGGGCTGACAGTGACCTTGGGGGAATAGAGGTGAGACTATGCCACCATGAGGGTGTGACCTGCTCACAGGGCCTGTGTGTCCTTCCTTGTTGGTAGGGATGACAGTGCCACCTTCCAGGCATGAGGAGAGGGTGTGGAAAGTGTTTGGAAGAGAACATTTCGTTAGCAGTTTGAGGAAAGCGTGTGGTCCTTAGGTGTGAACTTGTGCCTTGGGGGTCAAGGTACAGACCAGGGCGGGGTGAGACTACTAGACTGCAGCTGTTTCCATGGGCAGGACAGGGGCTAGGAAGTGAGTAAGGCAGCCCAGAACTTAAGGCTTTACCTTCCTGACGCCCAGAGAACACAAGTGCCTGTTCCAGGCCTGTTGGTCTGTCCTCCAGGCTAGAGGCAAAGGGCTTGTTAGGGTTGCTGAGCGAGGAGAGGCCATGAGGGCTGGAAACACGGAGATGGGAGAGTGCAGCGCAGTCAGGCAGACCTGGAGGTTCAAAGTCAGGCTCCAGTGTTTCTAAACTGTGTATGACCTTGGTGCTTCCTCTCTGAACTGAGAAAATGCGGCTCCTGGCACCTCTCAGGATGACCCCGAGGAATAGAAGTGTTTGTGAGGGAATGGGCATGGTAGCCCTGCTCGCCTCACCGTGACCCTCCTCCATTCCCCTTCAGATGTGTGGTCAGCTGGCTGTGTACTGGCCGAGCTCCTCTTGGGCCAGCCCATTTTCCCTGGGGACAGTGGAGTAGACCAGCTGGTGGAGATCATCAAGGTGAGAGCAGGGCCAGGGCCAGGGTGGGCAGGGGTGGGGCTCAGGGAAGGGGCCTTGCCTCACACCGCTCCCTTTCCCTATAGGTGCTGGGAACACCAACCCGGGAACAGATCCGAGAGATGAACCCCAACTACACGGAGTTCAAGTTCCCCCAGATTAAAGCTCACCCCTGGACAAAGGTGGGGCAGGGCTAGGGGCTCAGGCAGTATGGTTGAGGTCTCCATTGGAGGCCAGCTGGTCTGGGGACCTGGCTACAGAGTCGTGGCTTGGGAGCGGGTCAGTAACTTTCATCAGATTTCAAAGTTTATGGAATTTCTCATACTGTAAAAGTTCAAGATCCACGGTAAATTTAAAAGTCCCATTTTTATGGTGGGGAAACAGGCTCACAGCAGGGCCCAGCGATGGGACCTGGGCAGGCTGCTCACCCCATACAAACTGACCTCCCTTCAGTGGTTGTGCCCGTTTCCTTATTTGGAAAATGTGTTCATGGGAAGCAGGCAGTCATGTCTGCTGTGGGCACTGTGGCAGTGAGGTGCAGGAGTATGCCAGTGCCCGGGGCGGCTTACCCTTATGACCTCGTGCCTCCCCCTCCCCCCAGGTGTTTAAATCTCGAACGCCGCCCGAGGCCATTGCGCTCTGCTCTAGCCTGCTGGAGTACACACCGTCCTCGAGGCTTTCCCCGCTGGAAGCCTGCGCCCACAGCTTCTTTGATGAACTGCGATGTCACGGAACCCAGCTCCCCAACAACCGCCCGCTTCCCCCCCTCTTCAATTTCAGTCCTGGCGGTGAGGGTACAGCCTGGGATCTGGGGAGCTGGAGGGGCAGCCAAAGATTGCAGAGAAGAGCTTGGTGCGGAAGACAGGAGTGGGGAACTGAGGGTGGGTTACCAGGAAGGCCTGGGGCTTGGGAGACGCCCCTGATTCAGGGAGACCCAAACCTGCTTCACATGTGCTCTGCGATCTCCTGTGTGAGCCTCTTTCCAGTTTTTCATTTAAAGCATTCAGTGACTACATGTGTCCCCAAACAACTGGCCTTGCCAAGAGCTGGGTCCCCATTTGGTGCCCCTTTATAACCCTAACTGGGTCTCCAGATGTCCTGCCCCCTGACTGGGCTTGTCCATTCCTGTCTCTAGAACTCTCCATCCAACCATCTCTCAACGCCATTCTCATCCCTCCTCACTTGAGGTCCCCAGCGGGCACTGCCACCCTCACTCCATCCTCACAAGGTAAGTTGGGCACCATTTGCTGCAGGTTAAAGCAGCTTTTCTCAGCCTAGGGGGTGGGCCTGTTCTCACAGCCTCTGAGTTTCCTGCAGGTATTTGAAAACTGTTGACGTTTTGATGGTATAGAAAGCATAGTTACAACATGTGAATGGCCTCCTTTGTAGGGCATTATTGCCTATATTTGTGTTTAAATACTAACTGGAAAACCGAAGACGTATGTTTGGCTTGCACAAACAAAAAGTTGAATTTGTTGTCCACATTGAAAAACTGGGGCCATTTCATGTACAAATCCAGATTTCCTGTTTCTCTTGGGGAAGAAAATCTGACTGGACAGGAGTGGGCCTGCCTTTCCTCAGGGCAGTACTGTCAGCTCAGCCGAGTTCTGGCTGCCCCCTTTTACGTGGGGCCAGGCTCCGTGGTGTGAGTCACTCAGTGACCAGCTTGGCTCTTTGGCATTTGAGTTTGCAACCCTGGACCTAAAGTGACAGCTTTCAGTTTCTAACATAGCATCTCACACTGACTTCCTGCTCTCGGGGGTGGGCGGGTCTAAAAGGCAAAAGCTAATTTGCTCCTTCCTTCCCCTCAGCTTTAAGTGAGGCTCAGACCGGCTCGGACTGGCCGTCGACCGATGCCACAGCTCCCCTCACTAACTCTTCCTGAGGGCCCCGCCAACTGCCCTTCCATCTGGGAGCCCCAAGTGGGGCTGGGAAGGGGGGCCATAGCCCATCAAGCTCCTGCCCTGGCTGGGCCCCGAGACTAGAGGGCAGAGGTAAATGAGTCCCTGTCCCCACCTCCAGTCCCTCCCTCACCAGCCTCACCCATGTGGTGGGCTTTTTAAGAGGATTTTAACTGGTTGTGGGGAGGGAAGAGAAGGAAGGACAGGGGTTGCGGGCATGGGGACCTCCTACCCTCTTGGCCCCCTCCCCTCCCCCCAGGCCTCCACCTCCTCCAACCCCCGTCCTATCCTGTGTCCCTTGTAAATAGAACCAGACCACCCCGTCTCCTCCTCTTCCTTTTCCTGGCCCCCGGGTGTAAATAGATTGTTATAATTTTTTTCTTAAAGAAAACGTCGATTCGCACCGTCCAACCTGGCCCCACTCCCTCCTACAGCTGTGTCCCCCTTCCTGTCCTCTGCCCCTAAGGTCTCCTCCCTCCTCTCCCCACCCTGGAGGGCCAGGGGAGTGGGGGAGCTCCTGATGTCTTAGTTTCCACAGTAAGGTTTGCCTGTGTACAGACCTCCGTTCAATAAATTATTGGCATGAAAACCTGCTTCCTGTCTGGCCACCTGTTTCCAGAGGTGAGGGAGGTGCCTGGGGGGCTGTCCTGGGACAGGAGTGGGCTGCTTAGGCAGGGGAACAGGGTAGAATGAACCCAGGCTGGGCTGTCGGAGGCCTGAGTTCCAGCCCTGGCTCAGGTGCCCAACCTTCCTGCACCTCAGCTCTCCTCTACACGTGTGGTGTGTCCACTGCAGGGGCCCGGGAGGAGCCTGCCCCATGGACCCAGCACAGATCATCTGCTTTTGTCTAGGGAGGAGGCACTGTCATCTGCAGGTGGTCAGTGAGAGAGCTGGGGACCAGAGAGGTCAAGGCCACAGAGCAAGTGGCAGAGTCAGGACTTGAACAAAGGGCTGTCTCTCTCATAGCCCTATATCTGCTGCTTCTGGGGGACACAGGATGATGAGGGGTCACTAAGGCCAAAACTTAGCCTTAGTGGGCATGGATGGGGGCAGAGGAGCTGTCCGCAAACCTTAGCAGATTCCCAAGCCTTCATTTCTGTCTTAAACAGAGCACTTACCCGGCCCACTATTTAGGGATGCTGGGAAGCGACAACCCTGGTAAGGTTGGCGCCGAGAGCCTGGC
Source organism: Diceros bicornis minor (assembly GCF_020826845.1). Lineage (NCBI taxonomy): Eukaryota > Metazoa > Chordata > Mammalia > Perissodactyla > Rhinocerotidae > Diceros > Diceros bicornis. Next base: position 17,037,144 of record NC_080773.1, read on the forward strand.
TTTTTTTCTGTGTGCTTTGAAAACATGGGGCTGTGGGCAGAGGGAAATGGCATCTTGTCCACATGGTGCCAACAGTAGGCGAGGGCAGGAGGCCCCAGAAGTGGAAGGGGGCCTGGGGAAGAGCAACTGACATGTCTTCCACTGGACTCCACTAGTGAAGAAAAAGGGAGAGGAGTTTCAAACATGTCCCAGAGGGAGTTCAAGGACCTCCTGTGGCATCTGGGCTCTCCAGTCTTAGGCCAGCCCCAGGGGCATCTGTATCCTGTCTAGAACAAAGCCTGGCCCTCCCTGCTCAACACCATCAGGTTATCACCTTCTTCATAAGATGAATACATAGAGCAAGTAAACTAGATGAGCGGAGGAGGGCTGGTCTGGACAAGGGGCAGACCTCGGGCTCGTGGGGACCTCTTCCTCCCTGCTGCTCACATCTAGTCAGCCATGAGGTCACTGAGGGTGTCCTTCCCCCTCCTCCCACCCCACGGCTTCTGCCTAGTTCTGGCCCCATCCTCTCCCTCCTGGACTATCTTTAGCCTCCCCCTCACCCCACCCTGATGCCAGGGAGCCCTAATCCCCACTTATGACTCTCCCTTCCCTTCTCTCCAGCACTGCCCCAACTTTTTTTTTTTTTTTTTTGTGAGGAAGATCAGCCTTGAGCTAACATCCGTGCTAATCCTCCTCTTTTTGCTGAGGAAGACCGGCTCTGAGCTAACATCTATTGCCGATCCTCCTCCTTTTTTTCCCCAAAGCCCCAGTAGATAGTTGTATGTCACAGTTGCACATCATTCTAGTTGCTGTATGTGGGATGTCGCCTCAGCATGGCGGGAGAAGCGGTGTGTCGGTGTGTGCCCGGGATCTGCACCCAGGCCGCCAGCAGCAGAGCGCGCGCACTTAACTGCTAAGCCACGGGGCCGGCCCCTGCCCCAACTTCTTAACCTGGCTGTCTAGGCCTCCCTCCTTCCCTGCCTCATCGCCTCTCCTCTGCCCAGCCTTGTTCTGCCTCAGGCCCCCTGGACCTGCCATAAATCACCTGCTTCCCCCTTTTAGAGGGAAGGATTGTTACCCCAGGTAACCTTTGGAAAGGTTGGGGATCCCTTCCTGTCCTCAAGACCTCTGATCCTTTGTGGCCCCATCAAACGCCAACTGTGACACCAGCTCACTTCCTCCAGTTATTATGAATCCTTCCATGAGCCCCGGGCCCCTGCATGGGTTTCAGGGAAGAAGTACTCAACAGCACTGGTTACAGACATGGCTGAAGTCTAGATTCAAATCTCAGCAATGCCACTGTCTAGCTCTGAGACCCTGGGTGAGTCTCTGTCTCTGTTTTCTCAGCTGTACAACAGGGATAATACTGAGGTCATCTCATAGGCTGGCTGGGATCATAATACATGTATAGTGCTAACTGTGGTGCCTGCCACAGCTAGGCAGTCAGACTGTCACTGTTGTCACTGTAGTTGTGAATAACTGGACAGTCTCCAAGTATACCAAGAACACACCCTCCTTGCACTGCTGTCTGCCTGGAATGTTCTCTTCCTCTTCCACTAGCAGATTCCTACTTTTTCTTCAAGGACTACCTCCTCTAGGAAGTCTCTTGACTCCTGATCTCCCACCAGAGGTCTGTACCCTGCTCTAGGATCCCGCTGACCCTGCACGTCCCCATCACAGCCCTGAGGATCTGGGGCTGAGATCTGTCTCTCCCCCGAGGGTCAGGGCAGAGGCCTGACATCTCTGGCCTCCAGCATCACCCAGCACATGTGAGGGAGGCCGTAGGACACCCAGGGTGAATGAATCAACAAGACACACTAGAGAGCAAGGCCATCTATACTTGTGTTCCTCCTACCCCACTGCGTGCCTTCTGGGGCAGAGCTGGTGTTTGACTCATTCCTCGGTCTCCAGCATCACCCACTCTGCAGCCGAGCACCTGGGTACCTATAGCTTTCCTTCCACATTGTCAAAAGTGAGATTAAGGAAGCCCAGAGAAGTCAAGTGCCCTCCTCCACCAGGGAGAGCCGAGTCCTGGGTGCCCAGAGTCCAGGGAAGGCTAGGGCCGGGGGACAAGCAAGGACTTGAAGAGGTATGTGACAATGCCCAGCAAAGACCTGGCACACGGTCAGGGCTCAGGAAAGGTTACCTGATGTTGCTGGGGACCAAGGTGATGAGAGCAAAGAGGCTTGGCAAACCCCACTTTTGCAATGCAGCGGGGTGACCTGGGACAGATCATACTGCATCTCAGAGCTTCTGTTTCCCCTCAGGCAGAGAAAGATGACAAGAGAAACTGTTCTGAGGAGTCAGTGGGTAAGAGGCCAGGGTGGATCCTGGCACCCGGTGGGCACCAGAGAGGCTTGCCATGGAGCAGTCCCCCTTTTCCCCAGAGGTGCCCACACTTGCTGTTGCAACCAAACTCTTTTATTGTTGCTCTTCAGCTGGGTCACACAAAGGCCGTGTCCAACTGCAACAGCCCGCTTGCTTCACTGGCCCCCAGCGCTGCCTGGCACAGCTGCAGTGTGTCTTCAAGTGCCAGTGGCTGGGATGTCTCAATGATGGCGATGGTCTCCCCGAGCTCTGTGCACATGATAGTCTGCTGAGGCTCGGGGGGCGGGGCGGGAGGCGGTGATCTGGGTGGCTGCAGCGTCATTGTCCGTGCTCGGGCATGGACCCGCTGATGCAGCCGCAGGCCTGCCATGGCGCGGAACCAGCGGCCGCAGGTCCCGCAGTAGTAGGGGCTCTTGTTGTAGAGACCGGTGATGGGGAGGCGGGGTGCGCGGGCGAAGGCGACTGGCCGCAGGTGCAGCCTCCGGTGTTGCTGCAGGTTGGAGCTCTGTGTGAAGCGCTTGCCACAGTCCAGACATTGGTAGGGCCGCACGCCTGTGTGGGTCAGCTGGTGGCGGCTGAGATTGGCCAGAGAAGCAAAGGTCTTGCCACATGAGTGGCACTGGAAGGGCCTCTCGCCGGTGTGCGTCCGCAGGTGGTTGCGCACATGGACCAGCTTCTTGAAGCCCTTGCCGCAAACACCGCAGCGGTGCCGCCGCTCAGGGGGCCCATGGACCGCGCGCCGGTGCCGGGAGAGCCGGGAGGCCGAGGCAAAGGACTTTGAGCACTGTGGGCAAGGCAGCTGGGCAGGTGGGGCAGGGGGCGGTGGTGGGGGTGTGGGCTCAGCTGGAGCTGGGGAGGCTGCTGCTGCAGGGGGCGCCCCACTCTTGCCAGCATGGGTGCGCCGGTGATAGAGGAACTTGGTCATGTTGCTGAATGTTTTACCACAGCGGCAGCGATGCAATGGGTTGGCAGTGTGGGCCCGCCGGTGGGCCACCAACGTGAGTTCTGTGCTGAAGCCACGGCCACAGTCCACGCAGAGGTAGCGGGCTTCACCGCGGTGCAGCCGCAGGTGCTGCTCCAGTGAGGCTGCTTTCTTGAAGACCTTGGAGCAGGTTGTACACTCGTGTGTGCCACCAACATGGGCCCGCCCATGAGCCAGCAGACGGTTTGCTGAGCTGAAGCTGCGCTGGCACTGGCTGCAGTGGAAGGGGTGGGCCGCTGATGCTGGGCCCCGGGATGCCCGCCTGTGTCGCCGGCGCGCCCCTGCTGAGGTCCAGTGTTGGGGACAATCCCCACAGCCCTGGGCCCTGCTGGCTGTGGACTTGTCGCCTCCCATAGCATCACTACCATCCTCTTCTGCTGCCTCCTCCTCCTCTGTCTCTTCATCATCATCTTCATCTTCCTCTTCATCTTCCTCCTCCTCTAGCCCGTTGCGCTCTTCTTTCTCTAGGGAGTCAAAGTGGGTGCCTTGATGCTCCAAGAACTCCTCAGGGGTGGCACAGAGGGTAGAGCACTCAGGACACTCATAGGGCTCCATCTTGACTTCGAGTGGAGCAGTGGGTGGCAGTGGTGGCGTCGGGGGAGGCAGAGGCGGCGGCACTGGTGGTTCAGCTGCTGCAGCAGAAAGGTGCTGGGCCTTGCGATGAGCCACCCACAGCTCAGGCGAGGGGAAGAGCTCCTGGCAGTCCCCACACTGGTACTGGATCTGGCTTGCAGACTCCCGGAGGTGGGCATCCTGGTGAGCCAGGAGCTCACTGGGGGAGAGGATGAGCTGGCTGCACTCACCACATTGGAAAGGCCCATTTTCAGTGCCTGGCACTAGCTCCGGATCCAGGCCAGCATCCTGGGTGGTCAGTGCCTCCTCCTCTGTGACAATGGGCACATGCTGCTCCTGGTGTGAGAGGACTTCCTCCAGTGTGTTGTAGAGGCTGCCACACTCAGAGCACATGAACTGGTGGTGCTGGAAGAAAAGAGATGAGGCAAGAGCCTCCCCAGGTGTCATCTCAGTCACCTCTGTTGACATCTCTGTCATCTCCCCTAACACTGGTGTTGACATCTCCATTGCCCCTGGCAACATCTGTGTTGGCATCTCGGCCACCTCAGCTACCACCTCTGTCATCGTGGGGAAGACAGTGCCTGAAGAAAGAAGGGGGAGCTGGTGAGACACCAGAAACCCAAGAGGAGGGGGGATGTCTCAAGGAGTTCCCTTGCCCATCCTGTTACTCACCAGCCTCTATCAATCAGGGAATCTGGATCCAATGTTTATGCCTCAGTCTTCAATGAACCTGAGACACTGCAGCCGACATGCACCCCATGGTGGCCAGGCATCTGCAGGAGAGAGACAGCTCTCCTCAGTCTGGCCTCTGATGCCACCTTCTTTACCCAGAGGTCCAGTCACACCCCTTCCAAGAACACAACATGTCTTTTCGGGCCTCTCGGCCTTTGCCTGTGAAGTTTCCTCTCTGTGAGGCACCTTTCCTCCTTCTACATGTACACACAGAGATGCAGCAAAGCAAAGTGTCTAAGAGCAGAGGCCCCTGCCCCTGGCTTGAGTCTGAGCTCTACCACTCTCTCTGAGACTGTTTTCTTACCTGTGAAATGGGGCTAAAAGAAGTACTGACCACAAAGTCCGTCCCTGGTACTTGATAAAGGTTAGAAAGAACCGTTACTTGTAGTTCTTCAGAAATGCTGTTTTGGACCCTAAGTCTTTGATGCTGCTATTCCTTCTGCCAAGGAATTCCTCTCATCTTCTTGTCTAGCAAACTCCTATCCAGCATTTCCTTTGTGAAGCCTTCTCTGACAATGTGTCTCTAACCTCAGGGTGGTGGCCACTTCTTCCTCCTCAGGGTTCCTAGAATATCCTGTGTCACCTCTATCATAACAAATATCATGAAGTTGGGATAGAGTCTCTGCTCCTCTCTGGACTGAAATTGCAGACAGGGCAGGTCTGATTCATTGCAGGGTCATCCACAAAACCACCGACCAGGGGCAGGGATTTTAACTTTTGAACTTCCCTCTATGTGCCCCATCTCCCCTTCTCCATGTGTGAACTCAACCCAACCCAGGCCCCTTCACACAGAAGGCGCTCAAAGTCTTCAGCAAATAACTGCCCCCTCCCAGGCCTAGGAGCTAATTTTCAGAATCCAACCCCCACCGTCTCTATCTCAGTGCCAGAGGACAGGTGGAGTTCAGCTTACAGCCTGGCACACAAAAGCTGCTCATATTAAGCTCCAAGAAGACAGGGATTTTAGTCTGTTCATCACTGATGTATTTCCATTGCCAAGAACAATGCTCAACACACAACAGGCACCCAGGAGATATTCAGTGAATGAATAATGCTCCTTCCAGGAAGTGAGGCCCTGGGAGTTTAACTGTCCCTGTGCACATTCCGCTTCTCCCAACAGATCAACTCTTCTATTAGATTGTGAATTCCCACAATAACGCAGCCCAGCACAGGACCCAGCACAGCAACAAAACACAGGACTGTTTTCAGCTAGTGTCCAATAAATGCTCCTTAAATAAATAAATCGCTAAAAGCCCACGAGCTAAACTTTCCTTAATTACCTATTCCAACTTGCTCACTAACTTTTGAGTTGCCAGCGCCCTGTACCCATCAGCCATTCAAGAAAGGATCTTCCTGGAAGTTGTCAACCAGGGGCCTGGGAGCTCAATTTTTCCTTGTTTACAGCCCCACTCCAAACAGAGAACTCCCCTGGGCGCGGCCCAGTGCCTGGTGTAAAGCTTACACAAAGTAGGTACCTAGTAAATGTCCCTATAGAAGGTAGCCTGAGAGACCTAAAATTTGTACTTTCCTCGTCTACATTCCCCCCTTCCCAATCTTGATTGTGAATTATTGGGGGAGGGATGGGGGCTTTTTATACAGTAGATCAGTAAGTCCTTCCAGGAAAGAACCCACCGGGGCCCTGGAAGTTCAACTTTCCCGCTACACATCCCTTTTCTCCGACCAGACTTCTCAACGCCGCAGCCTGAGAGATCCTCGCAAGGGGTAGCGGGCCAACGAGCTCAAGCGTAGGGTCCTGCACACCGCAGGAGCTCAATCAATGCTCCAGGGCACATAGGAAGGAGCTCTCTCCTCCCACTCCGCGCCGCTCCCGCCCCAGCGCAGGCCCCAAAGCTCTTGGACCCCCAGTGGCCCCTTAGTTCTCCCTCCGCCCTCTCCGTACGCCCAGCGCTCTCTTCCCGGCCCGCCCCGCGGCGCCCTCACCCGTCTCTCTCGCCTCCTGCAGCCCCCGCCGCTCTTGACACAGACCCTCTCCTCCAGGCGTGCGGGACCCCTTACTATCCACACCTCCCATTGGGCGGCACCCTTACCCGTGACGGCCAATCAGAGCCGGCAGCGCGCCCTTGCGCCTGCGTGTTGGCGCTCAGGCGGGGCTCGGCGAGTTTCTCCACGCACACAACTGTGCCCTGTGGGCGGGGCTCCGGGCTCGGAGGAGCGCCTGCGCAGTTCTCCCGGGCCGCTCCTATGCCAAAAATCTGCAAGTTAGCAGAAGACAAGTGGGCATCGTTGAAAAGCGGGGGACTGTGGAGTGGACTGGGCTGTGGCAGACCATGACAGACGTGTCATTTCATAGCTGAAGAGACTGAGCGTTTCCGAGAGCAACGCTATGGAGCCAGACACACTTGGGGTACTTCCCCTTTCCGGGCCTCACTTTTATTCCCGTGTAAAATGGGCTTGAATCACATCCATCTCAAAGGCTGCTGAGGGGATTGGATGAAATCAAAGACGTAAAAGCCCTCAGCACAGGGCCTGATACACCATGAGTGCTCACTATAACCCATCTAACATGGACATAGTCCTTCCTAGTTTGTAAAATTGCTTTCCTTTCCCTCCTACTCTTCGGTTGATTTAACGATATTCACTTATTGGGCGCCTACTGTGTGTCCAGTCCAGGACTGGCTTCAATCGGTGACAACTTCCATCAGAGAGAAGAAGGCACTCTTCCGAGGTCACTGCTGCAGCCCAAGCAGAGCCAGTGCTGATCCAGTGCCAGGCCGGACCTAGATCTCCCGCCTCCCAAGGGGTGATAATTCCGGGGGTGGGAACAGGTCCGGGGAGGGAACCTGTCTCAAGGCACTTGTGTGGGCTCTGACCTTGAGTCACCTAAGTGGGGGACAGGGTAGCCACCACGCCCAAGGCCCTTCAGCTGGTGAGGGGCAGGGGGGACGCTCAGACACGCAGCATCTATGCCAACTCTCCTGATAGAGGCCTGCTGTGCCCAGAGTGAAACTCGTAGGTGCAGGTTAGACAGGGGGTATTGGGAGGCCCCGTGACCTTGGAGGGCAGAGATTGGAAGGGTTATGGGGGGGCTGTTCGAGACCCTGGTGGTGGTGGGGTGTCTGACTGTAATGGGAGGGTCATGAGGGACGCCATTAGGAGGAGCACAGTCGGGAATGGAGGGGCCTTTTGCAATTAGGAAGGAGGTATTGATTCTAACATAAGATGGGGGAGTCCTGGTCTTGATCAGGGGAAGGAACTTAAAGATGGCGGGTTTCTGTTGGATGAGGGGCAGTCTAATTGGAATCATGAGATGGCAGTTGGGATGTAGGTTCTTGGTTGCCATTAGGAATAAGGGGCAGTCTAATGGGTCCAAGTCCCGATCATAAGGTCCCTGGGAGCAACTGGAAGCCAGGACAGTCGTGATTGTGGTCCTTCGCCATGGGCAGCTGGGGGCAGTGGTAATGTGGGCGTCTAGGTCGTGATTAGGAGGGGGATGTATTCCATGAGACGAGTAATTCCAACAGGTCGTGACGTGGGGCGACAAAGACCCGGCGGCTCAAGTCACCGGCGGGCAGAAGCAACCCTGTCACAGGGTCCTAAATCCAGCCCAGACGCGGCACCACTCTCGCTCTGCGCAGGCGCAGCAAAGGCCAGCCCAGACGCTACGGTTGGGGGCGGGCCGGGCCGGGCGGGGCTTGGAAGCCTCTCTCTGCGCTTGCGCCTAAGGGGCGTGGCGGTCGCACCTGCGCGAGTTGGGGTAAGGAGGAGGGGCGAGGTGACGCAGGCGTAATAATACAGAAGGTGCCAGAAAGATCCAAAACAAGTGGCTGCGCCCGTCGCCCAGGAGTCATCAGACGCCGGAATCCGGTGAGGATCCAGAGAGGCCTCAAGGCGACTGGCGGCGGGTAGACGGAACCACCTGGGTGCTGTGGAGAGGGCGGTACCGCCCTTCTAGGGCGAGGAGGTCGGGTTTGCATGGTACCATCTGCGTGGAGCGGAGAGCTGCTGTGGTCGGTCCCACTGGCAGGAGCAGAGGGTCACTTTCGGACGGTACCACTTGGGTGGAGCCGTGGGGCCGATCGGACGGTACCACTGGCTAGAGCGAAGGGGCACGTCCGGCCAGTGCTACCCCGAGTCAAAGGGCAGTCGGCAGGGTGCCCCGGGGTGGGCCTCCAGGGTCGTTTGGACCGAATCGCTTGGTTGGGTCCGAAGGCTGGTTCGGAACATACCACCTGGGGAGGGGCGTTCAGGCTCGGCCGCCCGACTGTTCGGAGGCGGAGCGGGATCTGGCGTCTCGACTTGTTACTAGGGGACCTGGGTGATACCATTCCCTTCCGGGGCAGGGGGAGGCTGAGGCGAAGGGGGCGTGAGGGTGGCCGTGCCCGGCGGGACGAGGAGGGGGAGACGCACAGGCGGGGGTGGGGCTCCGGCCCCCGCCTCGCTGACCACTGCTGCCTCCGCGCTGTGTAGGTTCTAGGCCCTGCTCCTGAGCTTGTTCCGCCCCCCTCCCCCGGGTATGGCGCTGTCCGGGTCGACCCCGGCCCCGAGCTGGGAGGAGGATGAGTGCCTGGACTACTACGGGATGCTGTCACTTCACCGTATGTTTGAGGTGGTGGGCGGGCAGCTGACCGAGTGCGAGCTGGAGCTGCTGGCCTTCCTGCTGGACGAGGCCCCCGGCGCTGCCGGCGGCCTGGCCCGCGCCCGCAGCGGCTTGGAGCTGCTACTGGAGCTGGAGCGCCGCGGGCAATGCGACGAGAGCAACCTGCGGCTGCTGGGGCAACTCCTGCGCGTGCTGGCCCGCCACGACTTGCTGCCGCACCTGAGGCGCAATCGGCGTCGGCCAGGTATGCTTGAATGGGAGGGTGACAGACTTCCGGTGGGGAGAGGACCTTGCTCCCACTCGGCCCCCATGATGCCCTGATATGGACAGTGCCGTATCAGACAGCCTGTGTCCTATCCCACTCCACCCTCCTCCCAGAGTATCAATGAGAAATAGAAGAGGGAGGAGGCATGGCTTCCGGAGGGATGAACTTGAGAAATTTGGCCACATCAGTAATGATGTTTGTGGCCACCGTTTATGGAGGGTTTATTTCATGCCAGGCACAGTGTAAAGCCCTTCATATGAGCCATCACCTCATATCCTCCCGGTAATCCCATGAGAAAGTCTTGTTACTGTCCCCACTGTACAGGGAGAACAACAGGTTCAGAGAACTTAAGCAGCTTGGCTACGTATAGGAACTGAATCCTATGTGCTGGGCACAGGCGACACAAGGTGACAGGACTGACAAAGTGTTTCTTCCCCCGTGAAGCTTATGTTTTAGTGGGGGAATCAGACATTAAGACAGATAATTTGTGGGGCTGGCCCTGTGGTGTAGTGGTTAAGTGCGCGTGCTCTGCTGCTGGCGGCTGGGGTTCGGATCCCGGGTGTGCAGCGATGCACCGCTTGTCAGGCCATGCTGTGGTGGCATCCCATATAAAGTAGAAGAAGATGGGCATGGATGTTAGCCCAGAGCCAGTCTTCCTCAGCAAAAAAAAAAGAGGAGGGTTGACGTGGATGTTAGCTCAGAGCTGATCTTCCTCATACACACACAAAAAACCCAGATAATTTGTTTTTAGATGTGGTTATAGAAAGACTAAAAGGAGTGCTTCAAAGTGAAAGGAGGTCCCCTTAGATTGGATAATCAGTCAGGACCTTGCTGAGAAGGTGATATTTGGACTGAGGCTGCAGTGCTGCTCTGCGTAGATCTCAGAGGAGAAAATTCCAGGCAGAAGGAAAGATAAGCTTTCAAGCCCTGAGGCAGGAATGACTTTGGCATCATCAGAGGCCAACATGCTGGGAGCAGAGGGGACCGAAGCAAGGATAGAGAGGTAGGAGAGAAGCCATGTCACACAGAAGCTTGCAGATAAAACAGCTAGAAAGTGTGGGAGCCGGGATTCAAACCTGGCCGGCTTGTCTCCAGAATTGATGCCCTTAATCTTTGTGAGAGAAGTACTCCTGGAGGACAGCAGTTCTGAGAAGGTGAGGAGCTGGGAGGGTTTAAGGCACAGGAGCCCCATGTGTGCAAATGCCTCAAGCTGTTGAGCCTTTGGCTGGGTTACTAGAGGTGCAGTGGCTAGTTCGGGGAGGGGCATTGTGAACTTCCTCTGCCCAGAGTAAGCCCATGAGATTTGGATCACCAGGAGAAGGGCAGCACGAGAGAAGAACTGACAGCATTTTTGGGAAAAAATGTCTGAGGGTCAGGCTCTGGAAGAGAAGATTTGGGGAGCCTACACAGAGGCCTGCTTACTCCTTGGGGCCTCAGGGATAGCTGGGGGCAATTGAAGGGGGGTAACATTGCAGGGATCCTGACAATGATTCAGCTTACAGAATAACCCTGACAGTTGGAGCTGCTGTAGACATCAGTTGGGTGGCCCCAGGAGGTGACGAGTCCTCTATCTCTGGAGGCTTTGGGCAACTGCTGGGCAGGAGGTGTTTGAGAGGGGTGGGTATCTGGGCTCTGACCTCTGGAGGACTTGGGCATCCTGTGTGGCAGGCATCCATCTCTGGATGGGAATTGGCAGCTGGGAGGGACTGGAGGCTGTGAATACTTCTTTCTATTTCTTTTTGCCGCAGTGTCTCCAGAACGCTACAATTATGGCACCTCTAGCTCTTCAAAGAGGACAGAGGCCAGCTGCCGTCGCCGTCGGCAGTCAAGCAGTTCTTCAGATGCTCAGCAGGGTCAGTGGGAGACAGGTGAGCCCAGCTGGGTGGGCATAATGGCAGTGTCCCTTGCTTCTGTCTGAACCCTGATGAACCTCCGCCATCCTGGCTCATCAAGGAAGGGGCTCGAGGAGCCATTCTGTCTCATTTTTGCTCTGTGTATGTGTTTATTATTGCTGCAAAAGCTTGTGTCCAGAAGCAACATATGGAATTGTTTCTCGTGGTTTTGTATTTCATCTAAATGGCATCACATCATGGGTATCACATGGCTGTCTTTGCTGGATGTGTGTCTGAGATTTATTCACATTGAGTACCTCTAATTGGTTTCTTTTATTTTATTTTTTGTGAGGAGATCAGCTCTGTGCTAACATCTGCCAATCCTCCTCTTTTTTTGCTGAGGAAGACTGGCCCTGGGCTAACATCTGGCCCATCTTCCTCCATTTTTATATGGGATGCTGCCACAGCATGGCTTGCCAAGCAGTGCGTCGGTGCGCGCCCGGGATCCGAACCGGCGAACGCCGGGCTCTCGCAGCAGAGCGCGCACACTTGACCGCTTGCGCCACTGGGCCGGCCCCGAATTGGTTTCTTTTAATTGCCCTGCCATTGAATTTATTCAGTCTCCCTCTCCTCCTTTTTTTTTAGTTATTCAAACATAATTTCAAACATACAGAGAAGTTGAAAGATAGTACAGTGAACATGCTCATATCTTACATCTTGATTTGGTAATTTTAACATTTTACCACTTTTGCTTTATGTGTGTGTATACATAATTCTGGGATTTTTGTTGAACTCTTTGAAAGTAAATTATGGCCATCAGGACACTTTACCCCTAAATCAGCAGGCATTTCCTGAGAATAAGGAGATTCTCTTGTACATTTCAAGACCGTTGTCATAGCTAGGAAAGTAAATATAATTCTCTGATATCCTAATGGTCTGTTTTCAGATCTCCCCAAGATTGTCTCCACTTTCAAGATCTGCTAGTTGAGTTGCTCTGCATTCAGTTATCATGGTTCCTTAATCTCTTACTATAGAACTGAGCTTCCTCCCTCACAACATACCTTTTTCTTTTTTTTCCCACGACATTGATTTATTGACCCTACCAGTCCAGTTGTTTTGTGGAATGTCCCAATTGTTTCCAGAAGTGTCGGACAATTTCCTGATGGTGTCATTCATCTTGTCCCTCTGGCCCCTGTATTTCCTGTGAAGTGGGAATTGGGTCTGGAGGCTTGCCTAGAATCGGGTGCATGTTTTTGGCAGGAGTGCTCCTTGGTTGATGCCGTGTGCTTCACACTGAAGCACATCAGGACGTGTAAGGTCTGGTTTTCCTGTCGTGAGAGGGCAAGTTGGATCATTTGGCTAAGGTGGTATCTGCCATATTTGTCCTTTGTTTATTTATTTTTTGTGTGTGTGTGAGGAAGATCAGCCCTTAGCTAACATCCCTGCTAATCCTTTTTTTGCTAAGGAAGAGTGGCTCTGAGCTAACATCCATTGCCAATCCTCCTCCTTTTTTTTTTCCCCCCAAAGCCCCCCAGTAGATAGTTGTATGTCATAGTTGCACATCCTTCTAGTTGCTGTATGTGGGACACGGCCTCAGCATGGCTGGAGAAGCGGTGCGTTGGTGTGTGCCCGGGGTCCGAACCCCGGGCCGCCAGTAGTGGAGCGTGCACACTTAACCCCCAAGCCACGGGGCCGGCCCCATATTTGTCCTTGGTAAAGGGAGATTTTTTTTCCCTCTATGGTTAGTAGACAATCTGCAGGATGACACTTTGGCACGTCCTGTTCCCCAGCAGCATCCGCAGTGGGTTTAGCATCCATTGGTGATCTCTCCCTGAACCAGTTATTACACTGGTGTTTGCAAAATGGTGATTTTCTAATTCTGTAATTTTTCCACATCTGTTAGCTGGCATTCTTTAAAGAGTTTTCTTTCTCTGTCTCTCTTTGGGGGAATGGGGAGAGAGTATCACTGTGGACTCATGTATTGTTTATTTACTGTGTTGTAGTCAATTAGTTATTACTCCTGATGTTGAAATTGCCTAGTTCCTGTGTCATTTGATGTGTCTCCTTTGGTCTTTGGCACTTCCTGCTTTGTGGCACCGCAAGGTGTCCTGGGCTCACTTGTGCTTTCCCTTCCCCAGCCGTGGAGTCAGCTGTTTCCAGAAGCCTGGTTTCTTTTAGAAGCAGTGGTATTTAGAGACCAAGATCTGGGTGCTGAGTGTGTGCATTGTTTCTAGGCTCTTTCAGTGAACAGAGCTAGAAACTGTGCTTAATAAAAGTTTACATTAGTATTTTCAATTTAAAATTAACATTACAAGGACCTTTTCTCTTGCACTGAAAATCTTGGTTGTTAATAACATTGAGATATGGATTTATTTGTTTTATTTTACAACAATAATAAAATAACTTAAAAATTATAATGTCAATAGCACTGCGGACTGTGTCTGCTGAATGTAACATAAGATTTATTTGTGGTTGTAATTGTCCTGGGAGTATATCCTGTGGAGAGTTTACAGTCAGAATGTTCTTCCAAGTTACTTGAAAGAATTCTTTTCTCTTCCTATTCATGTTACCAGTTATGTATACACTTAGGTTCATTTTTTTCTGCTTGTATTTAATTTTATGGTTTGTTTTTGTCTCAGATTTTTTGAATATGTGAAAGTTACATGACTGAGAAGTCAAAATAAAGTATATAAAAAAGATGTTCTTGGGGTTGGCGCAGTGGTGTGGTTAAGTTTGCACGCTCCACTTCGGCGGCTCGAGGCTTGCAGGTTCGAATCCCGGGCGCGGACCTAGGCACTGATCTTCAAGCCATGTGTGGCGGCGTCCCATATACAAAATAGAGAAAGATGGGCACAGGTGTTAGCTCAAAGCTTATCTTCCTCGGCAAAAAGAGGAGGATTGGTAACAGATGTTAGCTCAGAGCCAATCTTCCTAAACAAAAGAAAAAAAAAGATATTCTTAGAAGTATCATTACCACTGCTTTTGACCTGTCCAGTCAATAGGTAATCAATTTCATTCATTTCTAGTTTATGTTTACTGTGTTTCACCTTGCAAAAATAGCAAATAGGTATATATTCTTGTTTTCCATCCTTTGTTATGCAAAGTGTAGCAAACTAGACACTTGTTTTACACCTTATTCTATTTCACTGAACAGTCTATCCTGGAAATTGCCCTGTAGTCTTCTTGCCAGACGTTTACCGTTTTCAGGTTTACTTGGGTATAAACTATGAACAGTGGTTGTCATGCTTGTCTCCTGGTGTGAGTGTGCAGGGATTTCTCTAGGGTCATGCCTGGAAATGGGACTGTCGGGTGGTGGGGCGTCTGTCCTTCTACATGACACTAGGTTGTATTCCTCATCTTAGGGACAGGGCCACTGAGGCCCAGGAAGCAGAGGGGCTCACCTAGGGTCTCAAGGCATGGAGAGCAGCCTCGAGCTCTTCCCCAGGCACCCACCTGGGTGCTCCACGTATCATCCTGGTCCTCACCTGTTCTGTCTTTCTTTCTTCAGGCTCCCCGCCGACCAAGCGGCAGCGCCGGAGTCGGGGCCGTCCCAGTGGTGGTGCCAGACGGCGGCGGAGAGGGGGCCCAGCCGCCCCCCAGCAGCAGCAGGAGCCAGCCAGGCCTGCCTCAGAAGGCAAAGTGACCTGTGGTAGGTGTCTCTGGGCCTCGGGGAATGCATGTACAGTTCCTGTGGCAGGCAGCAGAGCAGAGGGTGGGAGAAACAGGCACTCATCGGGATGGTGACCCCTAGCAGGAGGGCAGTGGCTCCCGTCTATCTGTTGAGCACAGTGGAATCCTTGACCTTTCTGTTGCCATTTTGCTTGTCTACATCCTGCCCATAGTTGAAGGATCACGTCATATGTCACCTCCTCTAGGAAGCCTTCCCTAACAATCCCCTGCCCCCAATTTCATTTGTTTATTCAGCAAACATTTCCTGGAGTGTACTTACTTAACAATTATGTCTTCTGTGGTGGTGGAATAATGCAGGCGTAAAAAACAAGGACCCTAGGACGGACTGCCCGATTCACATCCTGGCCTTAGCACTTAAATAGGCTGTCTGATCTTGGGCAGGTGACTGAACCCCTCTGTGCCTCAATTTCCACATCTGTAAAATGAGACTGATAATGGTACCTTCCACCTAAGGTCGTTGAGAGAGAAAATGTGGTAACCCCTGTAATACACTGGGAACAGCGTGTGGCCCAGTTTGCTCTTCTCACTGTTACTGTGCCACGTACTTGGGGCGAGAACAGCAGTGAAGGTGCCTGTCCTTGTGGAGGTGACCTTCTATAGGGTGACAGCAGTGAAACCAAAGCTCACTTCAGACGGTGAGTGCCATGAAGAGTGGGTGGAGGAGCCTGGCAGGGGCTGGGCGTGGCAGGCCTCGGATCGGGTGGGGGTTTTGTTTTATTCCATGCATCAGGTGCTGTCCAAGGGTTTGAAACAGGGAGTGGGGTGATCTGATACCTGTTTTGAAAGGATATCTGACCCCATCTGGAAAATCAGTTAATAAATGAGTTATGATTATGAAGTACTTAGAACAGCACCGAGCATATAGCATGTGCTCTGTCAGGTGCGTCTTAAGTAAATGGAAGTGGAAGCAGGGAAATGAATGAAGAGGCTGCGCAGTCCAACAGGAAGGAGAGGGCAGAGGTCTGGCCTGGGGTAATCAAGCAGGGGTGGACTAAGGAAATAAGGAAACAGTTTGGACAAATGACTGACGGGGCCTGCAGACAGGTTAGGTTGGACGGGTTGGGGGCTTTGCTGTGGAGACTCATGCTCAGACCTTGCCCTCGAGAAGTTCCACCTGGTCCTGGGGGAGGACACAGGCATGGGGTGGGCATGGTAACTCTCTCTCACACACCCGCCTACACTCCTCTGGTGCCCCCTCCTCTGAGATAGCCAAGCCTGGGGACACAGAAGGGATCAGCTACTAAGATGCTCAGGCTGGAGTGGGAGGATGGTGGAATTATAGGCGGAAAGATTGAGGTCGCAGCAGCTTTGCATTCCCCAGGAGACTTCCGCCCAGGGGTGCTTCCTTCCAACGTCTGCAGAGGCTTCTCCAGCCTGCAAGGCTCGCACACCTGCCTCCTCCTGGTGCCCCATGTCTTGGCCCTCCAGGCTGAGGGTGTCACATCCATTCCATAGATGAGGCTGCAGATACCACCTTCAGGAGGAGCAGACCAATAGAGCCAGCCTGTGTCCTCAGACAGCCCCTGGCGTGAGGGGGTGGCTGCCCAGGGTGGTGACTCTGCAAGTCAGGTGGTAATTACCAGAGCCACCAGGCTGGCTGGGCTGCCGAAGTAGTCCCTGCCTCCCTAGGGAGCAGGCCAGGCTGAGGCTAGGGAGGGGTCTTGCCAGTGGAGACTTCAGGTCTCTTCCCTGAGGGCAGAGAGGTTGTTAATCAGGGTGTGGCTGGCTCTTGCTAGGGAGGATGGGTGAGCAGGTCTGACTGCTGACTCACCAGGCAGGGTGGGGCTGGAGTGAGGCTCTCCCCAGTAGGGCCCTGGCTTTCCTCTTTGAAAATGGTGATGGCTTATCTTTAATGAAGCCTAGTCCCAGGGATGGAAGGAGGCACCTCCAGACCTGAGTGAGGAAGGGGCCTGCCATTCTTGCCCCCTCTTCACCTGTGACAACTATGGGGTTGCCCCCCAGTTAGATGTCTTCCACTGAGGGATAGAACGAGACTAAACTCTTGAGGGCCCGACAGTATGAGGGAGTGGGCAAGAGAATCCTGGGCTTGGACACAGGACCTCTGAGTTTCTGTGTCCCTCTGGGCTGTCCACTGGGCACTGTGCTGGGCATAGTACTCGCCTGACCTTGATTTCTGAAGACAGCCATTGCGGTAGGGGTGATGTCCCCCATTGTGCAGAGTGGCAGGGGTGAGGCTGAGCTGAAACTTTGGTTTGTTCACTGGTTATTCCGTGTATATTTATAGAGCACTTAACTACATGCTTGGCACAGCAGAAGTGGAAGCCCCTTGTCCTCATGGAACTTGTGTTCTAGTGGGAAGAGAAAGCCAAGAGACAGAGAGAAACTTCAGATGTCAGCTGTGAAGAGAAACACAGCAAGGCAAGGGGGTAGAGAGTGATAGAAAAAGTAGTTTTAGATGTATTTTCAAGATAGGGTGGTCCAGGAAGTCCTCTCAGAAGAGAGAGAGTGAGCGTGTGGATGGCTGGGAAAGAATGTCCCAGATAGAGGGGACAGCAGGAGCCAAGGCCTGAGTGGGAGCATGCCAGTGGTGGTGAAGGGATGTTGAGGAAGCTGGCAAGGCTGGAGTAGAGGGAGCGAGGAGGAGGCTGCCAGGAGGTGAGGGCAGGACAGGTGACCAGGGGCCCATCCTGCACAGCCTGTGAGCCATGGGCCAGGGCTTTGCATTTTTTCAAATGATGGAAGGCAATCCAAGGATTTGAATGACAGGATGAGCTTTGCTTTTTTTTCCACCAGCATATTCAGTGGAGAAGATACAGAAGCAGACAGGTTAGCGTAATGAGCCCCGGCTCCCCATCACCCAGCCTCAGCAGTTGTCAGCTCGTGGGTTATCTCAGTTCATCACCATGCTGTTTTGGAGTCAGTTCCAGGTGTCCTGTTATTTCATCTGTAGATTTTTTACTATGTACCTCTAAAAGATAAGAATTCCTAAAAAAGAAATTATTGCACCAGAAAAATTAACAGTATTTCCTTGCTATCAAAACATCTAATCGTTGCTTAAATTTCCAATTTTTATAAATATTGGTTCTCTCAGGTCTCTCCTAATCCATGGGATTCCGTGCCATCTCTCTTTTCTCTCTTTCCCTTCCTTGCATTGTGTTTGTTGAAAGTAGTTGGCCCCTAGCGTTTCCCAGAGACTGGATTTTGCCAATTCATCCTGCTGTGGGGTTGATTGAACGGGTTCCTCTGTCATCTGTATTTCCTGAAAATTGGTAGTTGGGTCTGATGAGGCTTGATCAGATTCTGGTTTGATGTTTTATTTTTTCAAGCTCACTTCCTAGGTAGTATTGTGTTCTTCCATCAGGAAGCAGGCAGTGGCTGCGTATCTTTCTGACGTTGATGCAGCTTCTCATTGCTTCCATCCATTAGTTTAGTAGAAGTTGAGGAACTTGATACTTGACACAGTGACTCTGGCAGCGTCTTGGGGAAGAGACTGGAGCAAGGGAGGGGTCCCGCCCTTGTTCAGAGGAGGGTGCTGCCGGCTCTGGTGTGGCAGCAGAGAGCAGGGCTCTTTCCCTTGGACCTTACTGGCTGCCTCTTTCCACCACATACCATGGGAGCACAGGTTCTCTTTGTCCTCAGCCCCCCTTTACCAGGAACTCCTGGAGGGGAGACCTGAGGTGAGAATCATCCCTGGTCTCCAGCCATACCCAGCATAGGTTCTGGCATGCAAGCCTGCTCACCTGGCACAGGACCTGTCCTTCATACCTTTCCTGGTCCCCACTGGGAAGCCTCTCCCATTTCTTCCCATGTCTCATTCTGCCCCAGAAGAGAGACCACTGGTGGAGCCTGGGGTTGGGGGACAAGAGGGCGCTGGGGCCCACTCGAGTGCAGGAAGCAGGAGCAGCTCTCCTCTCTAGGAAGGCGTAGCCCCAGCCCCTGCCCTGGGGGCAGGGAGCATTACCCTCCAGCTGTCCAAGTGGAGAGGGACCCTTGACAAATGCTTGGTGTTCCTGGTCAGAGAAAACAATTCATCCATCGCTCAGCCCAGGTCACACGGGTACTGGGTCTCTTCCTGCCTCGCCCCTCACTATCGCACCTGGGCCAGTCCATCTACTTCTCTCCCTGTCTTCTGCTTCCACCCTGGACCAGCCACCTTCAGCCTTCCCTGACTGCTGCCCTGGCCCTGTTCCTGACCACCTTGATGCTTCTGCAGAGCAGTGGGAGTCGTCTCAGTGTCAGATCCTATCTCTCCTGCCTCACTCGCAGGATGCGTTACATGCCAGGCACTGGCTCCAGCTTTTTACCTGCATCCAGCCAAGTAATCCTCACCGTGGCCCCACGAGAGCAGGTGCTGGGGTGAGCCTCGTTTTATGGAGGAGGCCCCTGAGGAGAGTCACTTCAAGAAGCACCAGACTCCCTGGCTGGGCCTCCCAGGGTGTGGTTGGCCCCACCTGGCCCTACCCCTCCAGTTGTCCCCTTGTGTCCCTCCCTTTCTCCATGGTCCAGCCACAGTGGCCCCCGCCTATGAAGGCCCCAAGTTCATTTTCTGCCTCTGGACTTCCATGCGTGCCTTTCTCTTTTCTGGGAGTGTTGCTTTTCCCATCTCCCTCTTCTCCTCTCTCGACCTACTTGTCTTCCTTCACATTTCACTTCCAATGTCATTTCCTGGAGAGGTCCTCTCTGATCGTTTCAATCTAAATTACAACTCGCGCTCTATAATTTTCTCTCTTGGCCCTCGGGATGTCTTTTAATTATAGATTTTTGTATATGGTTGTGTGAGAGGCAGCTAACAGCGTAGGGGTAGTTAAGAGTTCGGGCTCTGGAGCCAGGCACCTTGGCTATAATTTCAGCTCTGCCACTTCCTGCCTGTGTGACCTTGGGCAGGTGACTCATCCTCCATGCCTCAGTTTTCCCATCTGCATAAAGGGGCTAATAGCTCTGCCTCATAAAGTTGCTGGGATGATCAAAAGGGTCAGTAGATGTGAAGTGTGTGCCAGTCTGCAGTAAGTACTACATAAATGTCACCTATTGTTAGTAAATTATTTTGGTGAGGAGTAAAGGAGAGATTGTGTGTAACGCATGTGATTCAGGGTCAGGGATGGAGAGGTGGCTCAGATAATGCACATCTTTTCCGTTTCCCCAGTGGAGCTTCCCTGTCCTCTTCCTCTGTGTGCCGTCCTCTTGGGTTCCAGATCAGAGGTTGGACTGTCGTCTAGTGAAGGATTTCCTCATCTATAAATGGGGATCATGAAAGTACTCTGAGGATTCAGGGGGCTAAGACAGGGAAAGCATTTGGGTAGGGCCAGGCCCATGAGAAGTGCTCCCTGACTGGGCGTTACATGTCTTCCAGTCCCACTTGTGGCGGGATGCTCATATCACCCCAGCATTCCTGGCACTTAGTAAATCTGTCTGTTGAATGAGAGAATGAATGAGACACACACAAGTCCGCCCTGGTCCTGCCGCCACCCCAGTGTCAGGAGGCACGCTCTGAGTGAATAGACAGTTTTTACCACAGGTCCAATGGCAATCCATGCTGAGGAGAAAGGTGATCTGGGTGGGGATTCACCTGGGCGGGACGTGGGGTCCTGTGAGCTGGGCCTTAGGGGGTGAACGGGGGCCTTCTGGGCAGAGGAGGTGGACAGGTCATTTTGTGAGTGTGGAAGGCTCATGCTGGGAGCACTTCCCTTGTGACTGGCGGGCAGGGTGTGGAAGGATGTAGCCGGGACTGAAGGAGGAGGTGAGGGAGGAGGTTGGCTCAGGGCCCAAGCGAGAGAGGGTAAGGCCCGGGCAGGGGCTGTGGGGTAGAGAAGTGGGTGTTGAAATCACAGTTCCTGTTTTGGGGGGCCTTCTGTCGGCCCCAGGTCAAGCGCTTCATGAGTTGCCTCATTTAACCCTCATGACCCCACTGTGCAGCAGGGACCTCTTGTTTGTCTGTTTATGTTTTTCAGATGGGGAAACTGAGGCTCAGAGAGGTGAGGTTACATGCCCAAGGCCCCACAGCTAAAGAGTGGCAGAGCTGGGACTCGCCTCAAGGTCTGTTGGACTCCGCCACCTGGCTCTGTGCCTCTGCCACTGAGCAGCCCCGTGTGGCCTTGGACAGGTGCTGCTCCTCCCAGTCCCCTGCTCCCCGGCCCACTCTGATTGAGGGCATGCTCAGAACCTCAGGAGTCAAGGATGTGGGTCCACAGGTCTTATCTGGTCCTTAGGATGGAGGGAGCTGGGCCTGAGTGCCGTGGAGGTCCTGGGGACCGAGGCCAGGCAGGTTTCCCTGGGCTTCAAGCAGAGAGGGTGAGGTTCTCTTCGAGGCAGAAAGAGGAAGGGTTTGGGGTGGGAGGAGGAAGTGGGTGGCACTGAGAAGTTGTTTCGGGGAGCAGGGACCTGCCTTCTACTTTCTGCTCTGCTGCTGACGTGGTCCGTGAAAGGTGAAGGGAGTCCGGGGCATGACAGTTTCCCTTGAGAGCTTCAGTTTCTTTTTATTTTTGTGAGGAAGATCAGCCCTGAGCTAACATCCATGCCAATCCTCCTTTTTTTGTGTGTGAGGAGGACTAGCCTTGAGCTAACATCCGATGCCAATCCTCTCCTTTTTTCTTGAGGAAGATCGGCCCTGGGCTAACATGCATGCCCATCCTCCTCTACTTTACATGGGACGCCGCCACAGCATAGCTTAGCAAGTGGTGCGTCAGTGCGTGCCTGGCATCTGAACCTGCGAACCCCGGGCTGCCACAGCGGAGCGTGCGCACTTAACCGCTGCACCACTGGGCCGGCCCTGCAATCCTCCTCTTTTTCCTGAGGAAGACTGGCCCTGGGCTAATATTTGTGCCTATCTTCCTCCACTTTATATGGGATACCGCCACAGCATGGCCTGACAAGCGGTGCCTTGGTGTGTGCCCGGGATCCAAACCCGGGCCGCCAGCAGTGGAGCACGCGCACTTAACCACTACGCCACAGGACTGGCCCCGAGAGCTTCAGTTTCCTCATCTGTCAAGGGGCTGAATGTGGCCCCTTGCCCACAGGGCCGATCCTGCTGAATCCCCGAGGGTAAAGCCTTTGGCATGTGGGAGCTGTTGGCAGCTGCCATTCTCAGAGCACCTGTTGGGCACCGTGTACAGTGCTAGCCAGTTCCTTTCTATCCATTGCTCTCTTTTGAATCCTCTTAACAGCTCTTCACAGTAGGGATTGTCCCCCAGTTTAGGCAGGAACCTGGGCTCAGAGAGGTCATAATTTGTCCCAGATCACACAGCTAGTGCCTGAAGGCTCCTGGGTTGGAATTGGCTCCATTGACCTGAAACTGCTCTCTGGAGCATAGGAGATTCAGTGACCTCTGTTGGGCATGGCCACTGCCTGGCCCTGTGACCTTGGACAAGTCACTTCACTTTGCCTCCATTTTCTCATCTGTAAATTGGGGGTGATTATGGGGCCGGCCTCACAGGGTTGTTTGGGGATTAAATGAGTTCATCTGAGTCTAGTGCTTGTCATTTCCAGCTTGTAGCTGACCCTCAGGGCAGCTTGTGTTGTGTGTGGAGAGGAGGTTCTGCTAGTAGCCTGATTCATAGGTGGAAATTCAGTAATCCCACAGGGAGGTGATGTGCCCAAGGACATGTTTACAGGGATAACCTCAGAAGTCCCGTGTCTTGTCCCCTACACAGAGCTGCCACCTCATTTGGGCAGATGTGGGCAGGGTTGTAAAGTGACAGAAACTCAGACGGGCTTAAGCAAAACGGGAATTGATTGTAGCTGAAAATCCAGCTGCTACAGGTCTCATGTGATGAACTCAGGAGTCTTTTCCTCTCTATTGTTGGCCCTGTGTAGGCATCATTCTCTTGCCTCCTGGTGGCAAAATGGACCCCAGCAGCTCTGGGCTTACAGCCCACTGTCTTAGCAGCCTCTGTGGAAAGAGAGCACCTGCTTCCCAGTAGAGCCAGCCCAGTTCCAGCTTGAGTCTCCTGGGCTGGTGCTTGCTTGGTGGGTGAGGGGCTGGGGATGTCATTGGCCTGCATGAATGTCACTGTTGGAGGGTGGGAGATGGGTGAGGCTGGTTGCCTAAAGGCAAGTCCATTTCGTTTATGCGTTGGTTTTTTCACAAACACATATTGAGCACCTCCTGTGTGCCACAGGACTATACAAGTGAGCAAAACAGACCACCATCCCTTCCTTCAGGGAGCTCACACTGCGGGGAGACAGTGATGAGTATGACAGACTGGAAAGCATAGAATAGGTTAGAAGGTGAGAAGTGCCTTGGGATGAAATAGAGCAGGGGGTGGGGAACTGGGAATGCCGGGGACCGGGTAGGGGTAAAGTTTTAAATAGGGAAGTCGGGATCAGCCTCCTTGGGAAGGTGGCATCTGAGCAAAGACCTGAAGGAAGTGAGGAAGCAAGTCCTGTGGAGACTGGGGACAGAGCGTCCCCAGCTGAAGGAGAGGCAGCGCCGGGTGCAACCTGCCTGGTGCGGGGGTGGGGGGAGCAGCAAGGAGGTGGTGAGGCTGGAAGTGGGGCACGTGAGGGGAAGAGCAGGAGGTCACAAGGTCAGGAGGTGATAGAGGCCAAACCACACGGAGGGAAGCCATGTGAGGGTGTCACCCGTACTTGGGTGTGGTTACCGGAAGGGGAAAGGATGTGGGGCAGGTGCAGTGCAACCCACGGGGCAGTAGGAGGAGCCTGTGGAGGAGGCTCGAGGGAGGGAGGGTGGGTGGCTGGCCCCTGCTCAGAGTGTCCGGTGTCGGCCCCTCCCTGACAAGTCCCTTTTTCTCCACAGACATCCGGCTCAGGGTGCGAGCAGAGTACTGCGAACATGGTCCCGCCCTGGAGCAGGGCGTGGCATCCCGGAGGCCCCAGGCGCTGGCACGGCAGCTGGACGTGTTTGGGCAGGCCACAGCAGTGCTGCGCTCTCGGGACCTGGGCTCCGTGGTGTGTGACATCAAGTTCTCAGAGCTCTCGTATCTGGACGCCTTCTGGGGCGACTACCTGAGTGGTGCCCTGCTGCAGGCCCTTCGGGGTGTGTTCCTGACTGAGGCCCTTCGTGAGGCCGTGGGCCGGGAGGCTGTCCGCCTGCTGGTCAGTGTGGATGAGGCCGACTATGAGGCTGGCCGGCGCCGCCTGCTGCTGATGGAGGAGGAGGAGGGACGGCGCCCTGCTGAGGCCTCCTGATCCTGGATCTGGCAAGACTGACCCCATCTTCTAGTCTCTGGGCCACCTTCTCCCCCAGAGGATGACCATCTCTTCCCCTAGAGGACTGTCACTCCAGCAACTGTGAGGACTGTGGACAGACGGCCAGGCCCACTGACAGCCTGGCCCCTTGACAGCCCCTCCCACAGGATGTGGACTCTGAGGCCTAAACCACTTCCAGTTGAGTTTCCTCCCCTGCGCCCCCCCCCCCCCCATCCTCCCCATCTCCACTCCCAGGTGTGATCCCTTAGCTTCAGGAGGCCAGGGTCTCAGGCATGCAGATCCCAAAGGGAGGGAGGCATAGCCACACACTCACCAAAGGCCCCCTGCACATCATGTCCCCAACCCTGGGCTGTGTGCACACACACACACTGCTCCTCTGAAATCTTCCCCTGGGCTCTTGCCCTGGCCTGTCTCACACACTTCTTTGGCCTAAGGGCTTCTCTCTCAGGATCTCTGATTTTACCGCCCGCAACCCTGGGCTTCAGCCACAGTGGGCACTGGAGCTGGGGTGCACACAGGGCCTGCTCACCTTGCACACACATTTCTGCAGCCAGCCAGGGCTCTGCCCAGCTTCCACACACTGAACCTGGCTCTCCACCTCCTCCTACTCCCCAGAGCTGGACGCAGACTTGCACATGGACCTGCCCCCACGGTGTCAGACGTGTGTTGCAGCAGCATTAGACCAAGTATGCTGTTGCCCGTGAGGCCAGGACCAGAAACCAGCTGCCTTCTCAGAAAGGGAAGGCAAAGGTGTGGGGCTGATGGGAAAGGCCTTTTACAAATAACACCAATAAAACTGCCCAGGAAGGGGCATAGGTGGGCATCAAGGCTCCTTAGGACTCTTTCTTTATGGGCTGGAGGAAGGAGCTGGTGAGAGCCTGGGCTGAGTACCAGTCGTCGAGTTCCTGGCCCAGTATTTTGGGCTGGAGGGTGGGTAGGATGCTGGATCACCACCTGCCAGCTGCTGTCACAGGCTTGCCCTCCTCTCTGGGCCTCAGTTTCCTCATCTAGCAAAGGAGGAAATACTGCCTTGGAATCATAAACTCGCCCAACCCTATTTGCCCATGCTTTGCTCCCGTATGTCCTTGGGAGTGCCAGCATTTTTAACTAGTTCAGTGAGGTGGGCCAGCTATCTGCAAGGCTGACAGAGCCCAAAGGGTTTGGAAACCAAACAGATGAGCTGCCAGGGTTCTCTGCCTCGAACCGCTCTCCAGGGGGCTGCCCATCGCACACCTGACAGTCACCACCTCTTAAATCTGGATCTCCCTTCTTCCTCCTCCTGAGGGCAAACACTTCTTTCTGCTGCCCTGTGGCTACAGCTGAGGTTGTGGCCTCTGGCTCTTTCCCCACTCATTGTTTAAGGACTTAGAACTCAAGTTTCTTACCAGGGCTGGGGAGTTGGCGGTGGAGTGGGCAGGGGGCCCACTGCTGGCTTTTCCTTGGGGAAGGGATGCACCTGCTCACACCTGGGAACCTGTCTTGGAAGCCTGACCTGTATTGATGGATAGGGATAGGGTGGCAAGTCTAGTTGTCATCCAGCAGTCAAGACCTGGTGCAGCTAGTTGCTGTGTGACCCCAGACTGTCCCTTTATCCTCTCTGGGAGGGAGCTAATGTTTGCTGGGCACGTATTCAAGATCTATTTAATACTTAGACACTCTGTGTAAAATAAGTATTTAACCCCATTTTTGACAGGAAATGGGCTCAGAGAGGGTAAGTGACTTGCCTGAGGGATAGAGAAGCAGCACTGAGATGGAGAGCAGGTCTCCGCTGGTGGACGAAGTTAGGTTGGGGAGGGAGGTCGGGGCTTCCAAGCCCTTTCTCCTTCCCTCCAGCTGGGAGCCTCTCCTTGGCCTGGGCGGCAGCAGACTTTCTTTTCATGATCTTCCAAGATTTGGGGCTCTCTGTTTGGGTTTACGGTGGTGCTTGGGGGTGGGAGCTGCTGCTTGTCCTCGTTTCCGTGGCGCCAAATTCCAAGATCTGCCCCTCCCTCAGGCCCTGGGATCTGTCTCTGCCCCAACTTGTGAGTAATAAACCCCGCCTCCTTACTGGGCAAGATTGAGGCCCCGCGCTCTTCGTCAGCCCCGCTCCACTCTTTAGGCCCCTCCCTCTCTACTCTTTTCAACTGGGGGTCCTCCGCTTTTGCTGGCCGGTGCGGTGCGTGCCGGAAGTAGGGGAGCCTAGCCGCGAAGCCGCGGAGTCTGCGCAGGCTCAGTGAGTGCCAGGAGTCGGGTGGCGGGAAGCCTGAGGCAGGGTCTCGCGCCTCCAGAGCCTCTGTGAGCCATGCGCTGTGGAGGTCTCTTGGGCTTGCCAGAGGCCGCGCGGGGCGTCAGGAGTGACGGACAGACCCCTGAGGCCCAGAAGTGGGTCAGCCTCAGGCCGTGAGGACAACCCAAGGAAGTCAAAGAGCTTTGGAAGTTGAGAAACAGAATTCTGTGGGGCAGGGCCTGGATAGGCTGCAGCCAAGGGAAATGGGAGCCTCTGCGAGTTCAGAGGAAGGCAGGCCATGGTTTCACAGAGGAGAGGAGCCTGGGGCTGGCTCTTGAAGGAGGATGAGTAGAAGTTCAGCAGAATGACAGAGAGGGACATTCCAGCCAGAGAGAACAGCCCTCGTGAAGGCCTTAGGAAACATGCCTGAATGGGATGTGGAGAGACAGATGAACAGAGTCAAAGGTAAGTGGCAAGGCAGAGCCAGCCACTCTCTCACTGGGTCAGCAGTCACGTGCTACCACATGCTGGCAGACAGACAGGGGCCCCGACAATTACAACATAAGGTGGTAACATGAGGCAGGCCCAGGGGGCCTGGGGCATGGCAGCACATATTCCACGAGGCCTCCCGAGTGCCAGGCCCTGGGCTGTCCTCTGTTGGGGACCCTGAGAGGACTCTAGCCTGGGTGGTGGCTCTGGAGAGCTCCTGTTCTGGTGGGTGAGCCAGACTGGGACACCGTGGGTCACAGCCCAGAGTCAGTGACTGAACAAGCAGCTGAGGCTGGGGGAGCCCAGAGGACCCTGGGTGGAGGGACCCAGGAAGGCTGCATGGATTGGGAAGCTCCCTGTTTGTTCTATTAAAATTTACACCACCACCACCACCATCACCACCAAGATACATTTTAGTTAGGAAAAATAACATTCAGAAAAGGGCATGAAACATAAATGTACAGTTAATAAGTTGTTGTAAAACACCTATGCCTCCCATGTTAAGAAATACATTACCAGCACCCCAAAAGTGCCCCCTACACATACCATTCTGTCATGTGCTCCCTCCTGAACACAACCCCCCTCTTCCCCTAGCTGGAAACACTATCCCACCTTTCACAGTAAGAATTCCTTGCTTTTCTTTAATTTTCTAGTTTTACGTCACTCAATGACATAGTTAATTTTATCTTTTTGAACCTGATATAAATGGAATCATGCAATATGTTTTCTGTTGTATCTGGTTCCTTTTTTCAATGTTGTGTTTGTGAGATTCTTCCATGTTGTGTTTATTTGTAGTTGACTCATTCTTATTGCTGTGTAGTATTCCATTGTATGAACATCCCACAAGTAGTTCATGCATTGCACTATTGACGGACAATTGGGTTGTTTCCAGTTTGGAGCTGTGAGGAATAATGCTGCTGTGAACATTCTTATGCATGTTTTTTTGATGAACAAATGCTTACATTTCTGATGGGATATACCTAGAAGTGGAATTGCTGGACATGGATGAGAATATGTTCAGGTTTGGTGGATACTGCCTGTATTAGTCTCCTCCAGCTGCTGTAACAAATGACCACAAACTTGATGGATTAACACAACAGATATGTATTCTGTCACAATTCTGGAGGCCAGAAGTCTAAAATCCATTTCACTGGGGCAAAATCAAGGTGTTGGCAGGCCCATACTCCCTCCAGAGGCTCTAGGGGAGAATTTGTTCCTTGCGTCTTCCAGCTTCTGGTGGCTGCCGACAACATTTGGTTAGTGGCACATCACTTCAATCTCTGGTCACATTGCCTCCTCTTCTGTCTGTGTCAAATTTCCCTCTGCCTCCCTCTTATTAGGACATATGTGATTGCATTTAGGGCCCACCCAAATAATTCAGGATAATCACGTCTCAAAATCCTTACTTTAATCGCATCTGAAAAGTCTTTGCCACATAAAATAATATTCACAGATTCCAAGGATTAAGCTATAGACATGTTTTAGGGACCATTTTTCTGCCTGTCACACTGCCAAACTATTTTTCTAGAGTGTTGATACCAGTTTATTCTTCCACCAACACTGAATGAGAGTTCTCTTTGCTTCACATCTTTGCCAATAGCCAGTATTGTCAGACGCTTTAATTTTACTAATCTGATAGATGTGTGGTAGTATACCATTGTGGTTTATTTTTCTTTTCCCTTATGGTTAATTTCTGCTTATTCTTGAATGAGGAGTAGGAGGTCTTTGGGTGGATAGAATGGGCAAGGGTATTCCAGACAGACGGAATAACATGTATGAAGATCTCTGGAAACATTTGTTTAAATTGAATAAAAGTTTTTTTTTTTTTAAAGCATTAGGTTATTAAAAGTAAGAAAATACAGAGAGATAAATGGAACAAAATCAAGGGTAAATAAGATGGTCCAATATGAGGCTCTGGCTGGGCAGGCAAGGGAGAGAAGCCAGAAGGGGTCTGGAAGACTGGCAGAAAACAGAGGGATCAGGAGAGTGGGGTTTTTAATTTGGGACTCAGAAAGTCCTGTGTTAGAATCCTGGCTCTGCCACTTCACTTAGTGTGTGAAGTGACTTCACCTTCCTGAGTATGTATCCTCATCTTTAGAATGAGGATACTAATACCAACCTTGCGGGTCTGTGTGAGGGGTGAACACAGGTGAACACATTTGGCACAGTGTCCAGCATGTGGTATAAGTGCCCAGTAAATGTTTGCTATGTGTGCTGCACTTCCGGGTAATGACTCAGTCCAAGGTGTGGTCATGGGAGTGGATGGCTGGAATGGGATGAAGGTCAGCACAGATGAGGTGGGAAGAGACTGAGAGGCTGGATAATTGGAAGGATGGATCATCATGGGGAAATTAAGTATCCCAGCAGGAGGGCAGGGGCTGGGGTAGAGAGGAAGTCTGTGAGGAGGTACTGGAGTCTCCAGGAATGAACGGAAGTGACCAGGGGGGTCAACAGATGTCAATGAGGAAGTGGGACAGAGGGTAGAACTTGAGGACATAAGGCTCAAGGAAGCCTGAGTTCTGTGAAGCCAGATTAGAGACCATGTCTGCCTCATCCAAGCTCCCAATGCCCCTTGTATGTCCCTTTGAGATGCCCCCAGTGGTCATCTCCCACACTAAGCC
Organism: Diceros bicornis minor; assembly: GCF_020826845.1. Classification (NCBI taxonomy): domain Eukaryota; kingdom Metazoa; phylum Chordata; class Mammalia; order Perissodactyla; family Rhinocerotidae; genus Diceros; species Diceros bicornis. The sequence continues at coordinate 17,066,525 of NC_080773.1, forward strand.
AGAGCTTGTCAAGGGAGGGATTGGGTCTGACCCATCCTGTAGTAAATAGTTGTTGAATGACCTGGGGGGTGAGGGAAGAAGAAAAGTCCTGGGTGACACATTTAGTAAAGTGGCAGAGCCAGGATTCTAACACAGGACTCTCTGGTCCCAAATTAAAACCGCCTGGTTTTAACCACAACCCAGTACTGTCTTCTGTGTTTGAAATCCAGTATCCTGTGCTCTGATCCCAGCGCCTGCCTTACAGGCCTGGCAGGCCCTCGCTGCCATCACACCTGTGGCATCAACTCATACAGAGCTCCATTCCCTTGATCCCTCTGTTTTCTGCCAGTCGGCCAGACTCCTCCTGGCTTTTCTCCCTGCCCTGCCCAGCCAGAGCCTCACATTGGACCATCTGATCTCTCTTGCTAGCCCTCTAATAGTCAGAGTCCCAGCAGGAAACAGAGGGCACTACAGCTGGGATTTTGGAGATAATTTAATGAAGGGACTATTTGCAGGGGTGTGAGCAGGGTTGAGGGAATCAACAAGGGAGGCAGAGGCTGCAGGAAGCTGTGACCCTCCTTAGGTCTACAGGGGTAAGGAAAGGAAGTGGTATTACTGGAACATGCCCGAGAGGCGCCAGAGTTGTGGAGGGTACAGCCACTGCCAGAACCACGGTCATGACAGAGCTGGGAGCAGGAAAAGAAATATCCAGAATGCCAGAGGGCAAGGGAGCCTGGATGACACTGTCCGTATGGGTAGAGAAGGGTGGAGGGTGGACCGGGAAGGGCACATGGAAAATGACCAGCACATACTCTTGATTCCCTTAGACCCCTGGCCTTCTGCCTCATCTACCAGCTTATCCCTAACCTTGGTGCAGGGGTTGAGCTTGGCTCAGAGAAGAATGGCGGTGAAGTGGTGCGTGTGGGTGATGCTCCAACGTCTCTCAATCCCCACTCTCCCATGAGTATGCCCCTCAGTCCCCACTCTCCCGTGAGTATGCCCTGTCCCCACCCTTTCAGTATCAACAAATAAAATCAAGGCTAATCCATCGTGATTTCCTTCAGCTTCCTATTCACACCTACATATATCCACACCTCTCCACCCAGTCTCTCCACCCACACCTCGCCCATCCCATCATGACTCCCAGAATATTACTCCGTCATTCTTCCCTTCCCTGTTTCGACAGTCCTTCCTTCTTCTCTCTCCTCCTTCTTAGCCATAAATATATCCAAATTTCTATCATCTTAAATACTAACAAAAAAACCTCTACCTCCTTTACTCTGTGCTCCCTCTAGTGCCTGTCCTTTGCTCTCCTCATCATCCCATCCAGAATTCTTGAAAGAACAAGCATGAGCTAGAGTTCTTTGGCTGCAAGCAACAGAGGCTGACTCTTGCTAACTTAAGCAAGTGAGGAATTTATTAGAAGGAAGTGAGAGTGGCATACACAATGGAAGGAGAGACTGAAGAACCAGGTTTTGGGAAGGACTGGAACCAGAGAGTGGCGGGAATTGAGATAGTAGGAAGGAATGGCAGTTTCATCAGGGCCCTGGCTGCAGCACGAATCAGCTCCAGCCAGGTTCAGGTGTCCTGTCACCTAAGCTCACGATTCAGATTCCAGGGAGAGCTTCTGATTGGGGCGGCTTGAGTCATGTGGCCTCCTCTTGGCCTGTGGAAAGCTGGGCACCCTGGTGGACAGTCTCATGGAATCACATCCAATAGGCCATGGGTGGTTACTCAGTGAAAAATCAGGGAGCTGTCGTAGACGATGGGGAAATGGATGCTGGGCAGGCAGAAAGAACGGATGTCTGAGACAAGAGCACTCCTGCTCGCCAGCCCCAGCCTTCTTTTCCCATTCGACTCTCAACTCACTGAAACCACTTGCACTGAGCTTGTTAATGATCTTCTTTTGCCAAATGCAAGGACATTTTTCAGTCTTCACCTGCAGTTTTTAACTCCATTGACCAATACCACTCTCTTGCAAATCTTTCCTCCTTTGGCTTCTGCTAACAAATCAACTCGAAACTTAGCATCTCAAAACAACAAACATTTATCATCTCCTAGTTTCTGTGGGTCAGGAATCCATGAACAGCTTAGCTGAGGGGTTGTGGTCTCTTCCAAAGGCTTGGGGTGTGTGTGTGTATGGCATGACATAGTTTCTCCCAGGGTGAGTGATCCAAAAGAGAAAGAGGAAGAAAAAGAGAGAGGCGGAGAGGAAAGAAGGGGAAAAAGAGAGACGTGTGAGCACTCACGGAAGCCGTGGTCTTTTTATAATCTAATCTTGGAAGTGACAGCCCATCACTTCTGCCATATTCTGCTCACTAGAAGTGAGTCACCAGTCACCATGAGCCCACACTCATGAGGAGGGGATCACGCAAGGGCATGAGTACCAGGAGGCGGAGGGTCACTGGGGGTTCTCTAGAGGCTGCCTCCCACAGCTTCCATGACGCGGCACATTCATGGTTCTCCTCCTTCCTCCCTGACAGCTTCTTCTGTGTTCCACGTAGATACTCCTCTTCCTCCGCCCACCTTTGAAGTAAGCACTTCCCCTGGGCTCCTTCCTTGGCCCATAGCTCTTCTCATGCTACATGTTCTTAAGAGACGTCATCCAGCCTCATGATTTTAGCTGCCACCTCTATGCTGGTGATGCCCAGATCTTCAGCCCAGACCTCTCTTCATGATACTGCGCATGAATATATCCTAATGTGGACTGCAGAGCCAATCTACACTGCTAGACCCAGGGCATGTCCCAGGGGCACCTCAGACATAAGAGGTTCCAAAAAGAACCTCTTTGAATAAGTTTTGTGCCTCCTCCTATTTTCTCCCATCTCAATGAATGGTACCTCCATCCACCCAGGCATCCAAGTAAGAAATGTGGCCGCCATCCTTGACACCACCCTCTTCCTCACCCTCATATCCAAACATAAAGCCTTGCTGACTTGACTTACCTCAAGGTTTTCCAAGCCTGTCGCCTCCTCCTTGTCCCTGATACCAGTGTCACAATACCAACCTTTAGCACCTCCTGCCCAGGCTATTGCAACAGCTTCCTGATTCTTCTTGTCTCTACTCTTGCCCCCTCAAATGCATCCTCTCAAAATGCAAAGCTGCCCCTGGATGAAAACCCCCAGGGCTTCTGAGATCGAAAGATGCTTAATGACCGGCCCCATCCCATCTCTCCAGCAGCGCCTTTCTCTCATGGTTGATACTTTAGCAACCCCACTGCCTGCCTGCACACAAGCTGCTCTTCCTCACCGCATGCTTTTATTCATGCTCTCCTCTCTGAGTCTAATGCCCTTCAATCCTGGGAGAACTATTTCCCCTTTAAAACTTGAGAAAATTTCCCCAGGCTGGTTTTGTTTTAGTTTATTGATGTGTTTGTCTCTCCTACTGGACCATGAGCTCTTGAGAGTAGGAATTGTATCCTCTCCCCTTTTGCATCCCCAGCACCTTCCATGGAGGTCGTATTTACATAGATAATTCAGCTGTGTGTGTTGAATGCATGGCTGTATAAACTAGAGATTTATGATAGCCTAGGATATGTGAGCTGATTCTTGAAGTCGAATAGAACTTAACCAGGGGCAGAAGAGTAGGAAGGACTTTCCAGTTATAGCGAACTGCATGTGCAAAGGCCAGGAGGTAAGAGAAGGCAGATTCAAGGAAGTGGTGATGGTCTGGTGTGGTTGGAGTATAGGGTGTATAATGGGCAGTGACCTCTAGGGGACCCAAGTCAGATATTGTGAAGGGCCTGAAACTGGCTATGGAGTTTGATTTTCGTCCTGTTGGCAACAGGGAGACCTGAAAGAGTTTGAAGCAGGGAGTGATTTCATTAGAGCCATGTTATAGAAAGATCACCCCAGTGGCCAATGTGGAGGATGGACTAGAAAGGGCAGACTGGAGGCTGGGAGGCTAGGTAGGAAGCAGGTGCATCAGGCTGAGCAGGAGATTTGGAGGCCTGAAGTAGGACGCTGGGAGCAGGGAAGAGAAGAGGAGATGGATTTGAGAAATATCAGATTGAATTCTATGAAATTGCTGTTTTGGAAGGAAAAGCCAGTTGACTGGCGATTTTCATATGGTTCAGCTTAACATTAAGGAGGTAAATGAATTGGGTGGAATTTTGAGCCTGAGTCGGATGTGAATGTGAGGAAGAGGCTGTCAAGGCTGGGGGCCATTTTTCTGACTTGATTGCCAGCTCGGATGGAGATGCCACTATGGGGGGGGGTCGGCAGCAGGGTGTGGTGGGAAAGGTGGCCTGTTCAGGTTGGACATGTTGATTTTGAGGTGCCTTGGGGATCTCCAGGAGGTGGCTGGATATCCAAGTCTGAAGCTTAAGAGAGGGGGATAAGCTGGAGACAAATTTGGGGGTTACCAGGATAGAGAAGGCAATTGTGAGAGGGGATGATTCATCCTGGGAGAGCAGCCAAGACAGCAGGAGAGCCAAGGGAGTGAGCTTTCTTAGATGCAAAGAGGATTTTGAAAAGATGGTTGTGGCCGCGTGCTGCAGAGAAGGCAAGTTGGACAGGACTGAAAAGCACCTGTTGGATTGAGCAAGGAGGAGGCCATTTGGGATGGGGGACAGTGCTGGGAGTGGCCTGGACTGGGCTCTGGCGGGACAGAGACTAGGTCTGGCCTTGGGACTGTTGCTTCATCTTCAGTAATTCATGACTCCAGCCACCAGGGGGCAGTGGCCACATGGAATCCAGGCCGGACGGATTCACTGGGGCCAGCAAGCTTGCGGGTAGATGTGGGCTGCTGTTTCCTAGTGGGGAGGGACGTCCCCACGTGAAGGGAGCCTGTAAGAATTTCTGGAAGGGCAGGGGGAGAAAGCCCTTTCCATGGGTCGGACAGGGGCAGATCAGCAATTCCCAGTTCTGTCTTGCCGTTTCCCTGTTGTGGGCCTTTGGGGGTGCAGGTGGGCTTATTCAACGTGGTACTCTCAGTAGTCATGGGGTTTGTATTTTGGACCTGAACTTTCTCTCCTCTCATTTTTTGACAGTCCTACCTTGCATTCTGTGTTTGAGACATGTCTAACTTTTTTCAGTTCTTACCTACTTCCGTGGGAAAGTCCTTCTTCCATGGAAATGTCTCACTCCTCACCCCCATCTTTCAGGTCTTCTCTCAGGCATCACCTCCTCTTGGATGCCCTCCCTTACTGCCCCCTCCACCTCCTGTTGGCTCCCACAGAGCCCTGCCTTTTCTCTGTCTTGAGTCTTAATGTTTTGGCTTATAATTGCTTGTTTATTTATTTATATTTAGTCAACTTTATTGCAGTATGATTTAAACACAATGACATTCACCAATTTTAAGTGTACAGTTTGATAAGTTTTCACACACACACACACAAAATCTAACACCATCATGATGTAAAACATTTCCGTTACCCCCAATATTTTCCTCCTGTTCCTTTGCTACAGTCCCTCCTCCCACTCCCAGCCCCTTTCAACCACACGTCTGCTTTTCTGTCACTCTAGTTTCCCTCTGTCTAGAATTTCATATAAATGGAATCTTACAGTATGTAGTCTCCTGTATCTAGCTTCGTTCACTTTGCTTTTGGGGTTCATTTGTGTTGCTGCGTGTATCGGTAACTGCATATTTATTGTCTGTTTCCTCCTCAGATGAGGGTGTCTGTGAGGACAGAGTTGTGTCTCAATCACCTTTGTGTCTTCAGTTTGCAACATAGTACTAGCGTACAGTAGCACTCGGTAAATGTTTCTTAAATGGACCTGAAGTGAATGCTCTGGGAGAGCCAACCTAGGAGAGCTTCTGGACCTTGGGTGTGCATAGAGCAGGGCCCATCTGAAAATGCCCATGGCCTTCACATCGCCCTCCAGCTGCTCCTCTGTCCTGGCCCTTTCCAGTCAGCAGGCCCTTGCTCCGCTGCTCCTTTCTAAGCTTCTTCCCTCCATCTGGTCCTCTGTTCCCCATCCCTGCCCTCCCCAGCTTCCTCTGGCCTTTGGAATTGTCCCCTCCGTTGAGCCCTTGCCTCCCCAAGGCTGCCAGTCTCTCATTTCCTCCCCCCACCTCCTCCAGGACCCTCCCCACTTCAGATGCCTCTACACCCTGGCCTGGCTCTGGGCTTCAGGGGCCTCTCTCTCTGAGCTCCTTTTAGGATGCTGGAGGCACTGGCTGCCCCATCCTGGGGAGCTATGTTATGATTTCTCTTCCCTTCTCTCTCCTACTTCCTGCCATTTCCCTTCACCCCCACCCTACTTAAACACCTTCCCATGGGAGTTCCTTGGGGGAATTCCTGAATTTTGTGTAGACCAGAAAAACCTCTGTCTCTTATCTCTCTGTCTCGCCTGCCTCCCTCCATCTGTCTCCATCTCCTTTCTCCTCTCCCTGGGCCTCTTCCCTCTTTTTGACACCCTCTCTTCTCCCCATGTTCCAGTCAGTCCCATTCCCCTCCCTTTCTCCTTCTCCCAGCCTCCCCTCCCTTCTTTCCACTCATTCTTTTCCTGTCCTTGTGCCCTTCCTTTCTTCTCACCCACCCTCTCCCCAGCTGCTTTTGTCCCCAGGGCCTCCTTTCTTCCTTCCCTGGGTCCCATTCCACTTCCACGTCTCTCCTTTTCCCCTTCTTCCTGCACCACTTCCATTTCCCTTATCTTACCTGCTTTATCCTCAGGGGTTGTAAGAGAGACCCCAGACTTGTGACCCAGACACAAAGATGTACACACACACACACAGATAGATGGACACAGATGCGTGAGAGGACATGTTAGTGAGCGTGTGCATCTATCTAGAGGTATGTTCAGAGGCACACACACAATTAAGAGTATCCGTAGCTTACAATGTCTTGCACTTAGTATACACCAGGTACTGTTATTTTTACACATTTCTGAAAGTGAACTGACAGACGAAGAGGGATGAGAGCTAACCAGGCATGCAAGTTCACTCACACAGGAAGAGTCGAGCGTGCACCCCCATACCCAGAGACATCCCTCACTCGGACCCGCACGTGCACACATTCCTCAGAAGAATCTGGTACTTCTGGAACTGGGGCTCTTTCAGAAGCAGAGAGAACATACACGTTTTCCCTGTGTTGTGTGCAGGGTACCGCGTATATCTTTGCATGTGTCTGGCGTGCATATACGGGCTGTGTCAACCCTCATGGGGTCATGACTCAGGGCTGGGTGGAGCCCTCGAGAGCATTTAGGACAAGCAGCACCCAGGGCTTGCTTGAGTCCCCTACTGGATCTGCCTCTGGTAAGGACATGAGGGATGCCAGCTTCTATTTAATATGGATAGTCTGGATAATTTAAGAGATACATACCTATCACACATAGGCAACAGACCACTGCCACTCTACATACTGCCCCGTTAGCGTCTGATATGGACTCCACATGTATCAAATCAACATTTTTGGATCCTTAACATTGGTACTTGTGTGCTTAGTATGTACTCATTGCACACATAATTACCCCAGACTTGGTCATCCTTAGAAGGGATGAGCCCCCACCTCATGCCGGTCCTTCTAGGTGCTGGGGGTGAGGCAGAGAAGAGGACATCCTTGGTCCCCGCCCTGCCCAGACCTTCCCTTCTAGCAGGCATCCGGGGGTCTGCAGCTCCTCTGTCTGTTGTGCACACTCACAACGGGGCGCTCAGGAGTCTGTGGGGTATACTCTTTGCAGGGTCCACAGTTCCTTCTTGCTCCTTCCATGGTGGGCGGATCCTGTGTTGTCATTACACACACCCATTTTGAGCTCACTTCTTACTAGTGGGGCCCATGTGCCTTTGTATGCAAACAGGATGGGTGTTTCTTCTATTTCTTGTGTCATACGCACTCTGTGGGTCTCCAGAACCTGCTCATGGCTGTCTATCATGTTCACAACAGGGAGGTCCTTTAGGCTCAAGTGCCTACTTTATAGGCACGGGCATAGGCTCCTTCCTGCATTCATGTTGTGGGTCCTGGGAAGCTGCTTGGTATGTGGCTCTGTGTCCCTTATGTTCATGTCCTGTAGGTACTGTATGCTAGTTTGTGTGCAGGTAGGGCATGCTTTTCTCTATTTGTGCTGTGCACGCGCAGTGTGGGGCCCAGGGGCCTGCTCTGTATAGGGGGTATTAAGTGGTTTCCTGTCTCTTATGCACGTGATGCAAAGTCCCTGTACCTACTTTGTATGCACATGGGGTAGGTATTTCTTGCGTTTATTTGTGTTATGCACAGTGTGGGTCCCAAGAGGCTGCTGTGCACGGGAGGTACTAGGTAGTTCGGTGTCTGCTATGGACGCTGCACAGGTCCCGTGTACTTACTTTGTATGCCTGTGGGGTAGGTGTTTCCTGTGTTTATTTCTGTTACGCACTAGCAGCGTAGGTCCCGGGAGCCTTCTCTGTACAGTTGGTGATTCTTGTGTTTCTCTCACGCACACGTAGCGAGGGTCCCGTGTGCCCACTCAGTCCGCACGGGGCAGCTAGATGGGTAACAAAGCGACCAGCGGCTGCAGCTGCTGAGCGAGACCGCGCAGCGCACGCCCGCACTCTCCTCCTCCCTCCTCCCCCCAAATCTCCTCCTGGTCTGGGTACCACTCGCAGCCCCATCCTCCTCCCCGCACCACTGCGTCCCCGCCAACAGGGGGTGGGAACCACTTGCCCTCCCCAGACCTGGCGCAGACCTTCCACTGGCCCAGGGTCCCTTCCCCTCAGCCCCCCTTTCCTTCCTCTCCCTCCCCAGGCTTACTGTGCCAGGCACAGGGGAGGTGCTCAGTGACGGGGTACTGCCCTCCTCTCCTTCCTCCTGGCTGTTCTTGTCTCCCGCGACCTGCCCTCTCCCCCTAGGTGCTCCCCTAGACTCACTTGTCACTCTCCTGGTCTCTGCTCTCACCCCCAGCCTGCCCCTTTCTGCCTTCTCTAGGCTCTGTCTCTTTGTCCCCCCTCCCATTTCCAGTCTCATTCTTTATTTCTGACTCTCCATTTATCTCTTGCTGTCTCTGTCTTTATCTTCCTATGGATCTCTGTCCACCAGAAAGCTTCTTCCAGTGTCTGTCTGTCTCCTTCTCATCATATCTCTCTCTGTCTCCCGGTGTCTCCTTCCTTGTCTCTTGCAGTCTCTGACCCTGTCTCTCTCTGTATCTCTGCATCATTTCTTTGACTAAGTCTCCATCTTTGCTGTCGGTCTCTCACTGTCTCTATTTCTTTTTGTCTGTTTTTCTGTCTTGGCCTCTGTCTCTCTCTTTGCACATTTCTTTCTTTCTGTTTCTTAGATTCTCTCTCAGAATCCCTATGTCTATTTCTCTGTATTTCTGTCTACATCTCACTAATCATCTGTCTCCTTGTCTGCCTCTGTCTGTCTGTGCCTTTTTCTCTTTCTCTGTCTCAGTTTCTGTATCTTTTGGTCTCTGTCGGTGTCTTTCTGGCTTTGCCTCTTTCTCTCTCAATGGCTTTTTCTTCATATCTCTCTGATTCTTCGTGTCTCTCTTATCTCTGTGTCTGTCTCTCTGTCTCTGTATCTTCCTATCTCTGTATCTCTCCAACTCTGTCTTGCCTCTTCATTCCTCTCTCCCTGAGTGTGGCTCTCTCTCCTATCTCTGATTCTTGCATGTCTGTCTCTGTTATCTCTGTGTCTCTCTCTCTCTCTCTGACTCTCTGTATCTCCTGTCTGTATGTCTGCTTCTCCATGGCTGTCCCTCTGGCTCTTCGTCTCTCTTTCTCTCTGCATGGACCTCTTCTCTTATCTCTTTGTCTCTGGGTGTCTCTGTGATTCTTGGTGCCTCTCTCTGCTTTCGTGTCCCCATCTGCTGCTCCCCATCTCTCTCCTTCGTACTGCCTGCCCTTGTGCCTGTCTATGTGTTTCTGTGTGTCTCTGGCATCTCTCTGCCTCTGTTAGTCTCTCCCTGCCTCCATGTCCCCTGTACTCCCGCCCTCTCCCCTCTTTTTCCTCCCTGTCTCTGTGTCTCTGGTGTCTCTTTGAATCTCTGGGTCTTAGGACCTCTCCCTGCCTTTGAGTCCCCCTCTGCTCTCCTCTCTCTCTGTCCCTCTGTCTATATGTTTCTGTGTGTCTCTGTGTATCTCTGTGTCTCTGTCTCTGGGCATCTTTTTGTCTCTATTAGTCTTTCCCTGCCTCTCTGTCCTGTGCTCCCTGCCCTCTCCCTTTTCTCTCAGTCTCTGTTTCTGGATGTCTCTATGAGTCTCTGGGTGTCTCTGTGAGTCTCTGGGCCTCAGAGTATCTCCCTACCTTTGAGTCCCCCTCTGCTCCCTGGCCCCTCCCTTTCCCCCTGTCTCTTTCTGTGTCTCTCTGTGTCTCTGTGTATCTCTGTGTGTCTCTGGGCTTCTCCTTGTCTCGGTGTCGTCCTCTACTCCCTGCCCCTCTCCCCCTTCTCTTGTCACTGCGTCTCTGTCTGTTTCAGCCTATCTCTGCGTCTGTCTCTGTGTATCTCTGCGTCTCTGTGTCTCTCGGGCCTCTCCCTGCCTCCGTGTCCCCTGCGCTCCCCGCCCTCTCCCTCTCCCTCTCTCCCCCCTCGCTCTCTGCTCGCGCTCTCTCTCTGAGCATCCTTGGGCCCGGGGTTGCCATGGGGACAAGGTGGGAGCCGGGGATGGCGCGCGCCTGGGCTCGCGCCGGCAGCTCAGGCGAGGAGCAGCGGCCAGAGCAGCGCCAGCAGCAGGCAGCGAGCGGGCGCGGGAGCGGGAGCGGGAGCGGGGGGTAGCGTTGGCGGCGGCAGCTCCTCCTCGGCCATCCCCTCGGAGCCGTGCAGCTGACGCGCATGGCGAAGACAGCGGCGCCTACCGATGGGAGCAGCGGTAAGGCAAGGCGGCGCGGCGCAGCCGGGCGGGCGGGCGGCGGGCAGCCTCCTCCTCTCCCCAGCTCGCCTGCGCGCCCGCCCGCCCGCCCGCCCTCCCTTCCTCCCTCTCCCCTCGCAGCCCCTGCCCGCCCGCCCGCGCCGCGCTCGCCCTTCCATTTAAAAATCTTTAAAACTTTGCATATTAATATCTGCGCTTTGCATAATCTGACCCGCGCTTTATTGATTGCAAGAAGCTTAATGCAGCCGGCTCGGCCTATTGCAGAGAGCTCTCCGGGCGGGAGCCGAGCGGGCGCCGCTCGCTCCGCACCGCGCTCCGGCTGCCCGCCGCCGCTGCGGCCCCGGCCCTCTCGCTTCCCTCCCGGCGCCTGGCGTCGGGGCTTTGCCCCCTGGCTGGGTATTTTTATTATTTGGGGGCGGGGGGGGTCGTCAGCTTGCTGTCGGTAGCAGCGAGGGAACCAAAGGAGAGATGTGCGTGGTTGGGGGGGGCGGGGAGGGATGGGAAGAAATGGGGACGGAGAGGAGGTGAAGAGGAAGAGAAAAAGGGGAGAAGGGGCAAGAAGGATGGGGAAGGGACAGGCGAGGAGGGGAGAGCAATCCACGGAGGACGGAGCTGAAAGGACGGAGGAGCAAAAGCGGAGACAAGAGAAAGGAGGGAGGCGAGAGGAGCGCAGACTAGAGAAAGAGCCGATGGCCGGGAGCTAGCGGAGACCAGGCGGTGGGCGCTTCGTCGCTGCCCACTCCCCAGGCCAAAAAAAATAAACAAAAGAGAAAGAAAAAAAAATACCAATAAAAAGACGATGAAAATAAAAGACATCGCAGCCGGGGCCACCGTATACAAAAAGAGCGAGCGCAGAGGAGAGAGGCAAGGTGGCTCAGCTCCCGGCTCGCTTCTGCGCTTTGGAGAGGCTCCCCGGGCTGGGCGAGATCCCCATTTTGGACCCTGCATTTGGGGAAGGGGCGGCTGTGGAGGAAATGAAGCGAGAGGGGGTCAGGGCTGGTGGCGGTGCCGCCTGTTTTTTTTTTTTTTTTTTCCTCTTTCCTGGGGGTGTGGGGGCCGGTTTAGTGCGATGATGGTGAGGATATTGGTTGGTGATGCTGTCTGAAGCTCCGGAGCAAGCAGGGTGCATGGGGGGGAGAGGTAAGAGGGCACGGGGAACCAGAAGGGGCTGGGGGGCGAGAGTGAGGGGTAAGAGAAAGAAACGGGGGTGCCTTGGACTGCTGGAAGGGTGGACGATGGGAGAGGGAGCAGCCAGGATGGGGCGCGGAGAGCCAGCGTCTCCGGCAGGAGGAGAGGGGGACAGCGGAGCTCCAGGGCCTGGGAGTGATGTTGGGGAGCCAGGGTGTGCCCCTCAGTTCTCTGGGCAAAGTCTGTAACTTGGGGAGCCCCTTGGGCTGCCTCTTCCTGCCTCTTTGCGCCCTTCTCTTTTCTCCCTCTCCTGTCCTTTCTGGCTCCTTTTCTCCATCTCTGTTGCCGGTTTCTCTTTCTCCCTGTTTTTCAGTTTCTCTGTCTCTTCCTCTTTCAATAAAAGCTTTCTCCCCCCCCCCCCGCCTCAGTTTTTCTCTTTTTTTGTCTATCTTCCTTCTCTCCACCCCTCCTTTTCTTTTTCTGTCTTTTTTCTCTCCCCCTTTCTCTTCTTTCATTCTCCCTCCCTGCTGCTCATTTCTCCTGTCGCCCCATCCTTTCTACCCCCTCCCTCAGTTTCATTTATTCATCACTTTTGTAGCATTGGCCTTGAGCGGCATGAGAGTGAGAGGGACTCAGTGCAAAGACCAGAGTCCCCCAACTTCCCACCAGAGCCTACCCCCTAGTCTGCATCCCCGTGTATTTCTACCGTCTTTTCTCTGCTGGGGACCTGGGTCTGCCCTGGGGGTTCTAGCACCAGCCCCTATTTCCTCTGGCCTCCTAGAGAAGTCCTCTGGATGCTCACTGGGGCCATGGGAGGGGGAGGGGAAGACCTTAAGTGAGGGCTGGTGGCTATGGACTCAACCCCACTGAGAGTGAGGGGTGTGGATAGAGATGAAAATGACATGGATTGCTAGTGGGAAGTGAAAAAGAAGGAAATTGGGGTGGTGGTCCATCTGAGAGTGTCCTCAGAGCTTTTGAGCCCCAGGTAAAAGATCTAAGAGAAAGCCTCAGGCCTGCTGACCACTCCCCGCTTTCTCCCTCGATCCTGGAGCCTGCGGAGTTGGGCAGCAGGTCCTGAATTTAGAGAAAGACCCAATGAGCCGCTTAACTCAGTAGCTTTTAGTCTGTTGCCATCCTGTTAGGTGAATTTGCCCCCCTCCCCCAGGGCACGAGGGGAGGGTGTAGTGTCAGTGTGCAGTGGGGGGCTGGTGTGTACAGAGTCAGACCATGGCGGCCGTGTGCGTGCATACAGGCCTGTGCACGTCGCAAGAAGTGTTCAAGATAGACCGACTGTGTGCGGGGCTTGGGAGCTTTGGCAGAGTGAGGATCCAAATGTGTAGAACCATGACATGTGTTCATTGGCGGGCTGGATACTGGGGGTCCCCATTGTGGACGATACATGTGCAAGAGGGAGTCGGCGTGTGTATTTACACTAGTCTTTCCCTTGTCTTGATGCGTGTGCACTCAGGAGGCACTCTCTGACTCTGCGTGGCAGCCGTCCACGCTTGTGCAGAGATCCGTGTGCCAGGTCTGGCATGGGCGATGGGTGCGTCAATCTGTACGTGCGGCGTGGTTGGAGTAGAGGCTCTGCGTGTGTGTAATAGGTCTGAATGTGGTGTGTGCACTAGGTCTGAATGTGGTGTGTGCACATGAGGATACACGTTAAATAAAGTCACATATGTGAAAGTACCGTTTCTGCATAGAGCTATTATTATTGTTGTTGTTGTTATTGCTCTTGTTAGGTGTCTCAATGTGTCCTGGGTCAGAGGGAGGATGGGTTTATAAGCAGGGTCTGGGCGCAGTGATGAGAGATGTGCACAGAGGTCGCGAGCGTATGGGTGGGCTTGACAGCATGCTTGCACAGCAACCTTGAAGCTGGGTTCAAGACAACAAAACAAGAAAAGATCCCCCTGCCCGAAGTCTGCCAGCCCACAGAAACCTTCCCTGGCTCCTCTGTAGTAACAAAGTGTCCCGTGTCAGGTGGTGGCAGGCAGGCCAGGAGGGAAGCAGATCAGGGCCGCGGGCAGCATCTCCAGTTGCTGGTAACACGATTCTGCATCTACTTCCTGATTTCTGGGTAATGCTGGACAGAGGCCCATCCATGCCCATTGGAGAGGTCCAGATCTCCATTTCCCTTAGGCTGCCTGCCAACCCTCTGGCCGGTTGCAATGCCATCCTTGGGGGCGTTGGTTGCCCTGACTTCCCTCTGCCAGTCTTTGCAGGGAAAATGGAGGGTGTCTGTGGCAGGGACCGTGGTGGAGAAAGAACTTGGCCACAGTGTGTGTGTGTGTGTGTGTGTCCGCGCGCGTGCGCCCACACCCTTGCTGTGTGTGTGATAGAGGTTAGCCTACACATCCTAGACAGCGTGCCGGTCAGATTTTCTTCCAGAGGGTCCATCGGTTGCCACCCCAGGCCGCCTCCATCCTGGTTCATACACACTTGCTCCTTGCATGCAGGAGCCGTATGCCAGAACCCCTTCCTCTACCTATGTGACAGCCAAACTAGGGGCCCCAACCTCAGCACCCCACTGAGTAAAGCTTGTCAGAGCCCTAGTGCATAATCCTGATGTGCGGGGGCATGATGTAGGGATGGGGTGACAGAGGGCCGTGCCAGAGGCTGCTTGGACCTTGATGGGGGCAAGGGAGCAGTTTCCCTGTCTGGCGTGTGCTGGTTAATTTCCAGGGTTTTTTTTCAGGATTGAAAGAGTTGAGAAACCTGGGTTGGAGAATTGTTGACAGAGAGAGTAGATGTGGGGTCTCCTCAGACTGGGGTCTGCTCTTTCTTCTAAATATATATCACTCAGCATTTTTCCCTTGGGCCCACCCAGCACCTCCTGATCTAATAATAATAATGACGATGATGACGCCCCTTACATCTGCCTAGCTCTTACAGCAGCTCTGATGGTGCCTTTTCACAGATGAGGGTTTGAGGTCCACACGATTCTCTCAGCCCACGAGCAACCAAGAGTGCTAGGACCGAGGCTTTTGGACTCTTGGTACTAAGCTTGGTCTGTCCTCGGAGGTCTGTCCCTCTCCCCTTAGTTGTCCCAGCACCATTTCCTTTCTCTGGCTTGGTCCCTTCCCCCTTCCCCCCTTCCCCCTGAGATCTGTCTCCCAGGACCTGTCAGGTGGATGGATGCCTTACGTGGCTCAGCGAGGCCTTTGAGGGCCTGGGTCTCGCTTTGTATCCTGAAGGGAAAGCCAGCAAATGAGTGAGGTCGCGGGCTCACTCTGTCGGTGACAGTTTGGGGCTGGGCCTGTTCAAAGGCAGGAGTATGGATGAGCTTCCATTCCCTTCAGTCTCTGCTGGGGAGCCCCGTGCTTGCATCCCCCTTTCCAGATGCAGGTGCAGCCTTGAGAGGCAGGTGCCCTTCCCCTTACTCACCCACAGCCCCACCTTCATTAGATCCTTGGGGCAGGCAGCTTTCCTAGTTCTGACACACTGGGAAGGAGGCTGGAGGTGGTGGCCCCACATCCTGGGTCCCTGAATTCAATAGGTATTTATTGAGTGGTGTGAGTCACTGAGCGAATGAAGTACAGTTAGTTCCCTGAGGTAATCAGGCGATGGTAGCATGATCACTCCTTACCTGCAAACAATTGTTAGGCACAACCATGGACTCTGAAGTAGACCCCAACCCAGCCCAGGACAAGATTCTGGGTGCCTGGACTGTAAGCACAAAGGGAGCTTCTGGGTCATTAGGAATCTGGAGAGGGAGAGGGGTGTGGGTTTAAACAGGGAGGTGGGACTTCGAGGATGCTCAGGCATTGAGGAAGGGGGAGAGGTGGGAGGGCAGAAAGATGGCGGAGGAAAGTGGGGAGAAAGCAGCCCAGGTTGGGGGCGTGGCCCTAAGAGCAGAGGTTGGCACAGTGTAGCAGGGCCTGTCTGTGGAGGCTCTGGGAAGTTTGGACTTGATCTGGCCGGCCCCGGGGAGCTATCACACGTGCGATCGCACGCCACATGTGCGTCTCACGACAATGTGCCTTAGACAACACGGACTAGTATGTGAGCATGAGTGCGTGCGCGTGCACACACACACAGAGCCCTTCACCCTGGCGTCCATTCGGACGCAAGCTCCCTCACAGAAACCAGCAAGGGGGGTACTTTAGCCTTCACCCCAGGATCCTATACCGTTCAGGGCTGTGGCCCACACACGTGAGTGTAAGAGCAGGCTGGGGACCCTCCCCCACCAGGGTGCGGACTCATGTGGCATTCACAGACTTAATCCGCCGCAGTGAGGCCAGGGAGGCAGCATCTGTCACTTTCACAAACACAGGCAACGGAGTCTGGGAGAGACACACTCCACTTGCTCATACCCGCTTGAGAAGTAGATGCTGGAACTGCTGCCCCCCCATGCCCAAGACAGAAACAGCCCCTCATGGCCCCCCACACCCAGGCCACACCGATACACCGAGTCACTCCCTGCATTAAAGCACACGCACATGTACACACACGTGTGCACACATGTGAAGCACAGCCCCGGACATCCTAACTCCCCATGTGCACAACCACACACTCAGACACTCTTTGACTTTAAGCACAGCTGCTGACATCCTCACCCCTCATTCACACACACACACTCACGCACGCACGCATGCACACACACTTCTTTTGACTTAAAGCACAGCTGTAGCCATCCCACCAGCCATACACACATGCCTACAAGCGGACTCACACACACACACTCCAACACACAGCCCTGCGATCCACCGGAACCACCGTGGCCAGCGATCATTGAAGAATGACGGCCTGAGTAGTGTGGCGAAGGGGGGGTTGCCCTGAGGCCTGGGCCGCGGGTCACACAACAGGGGACATCATTCCCATGAGGAAAGGGTCAGGCAGACCCTGAAGGGGCTCCGTTGGTCTGAACGGTTCTGCCAGGTAAGGGAGATTCAATACATGCAGGCCAGAGGCGGGAGCCGGCTAATGGCAATGGCCGAGGCCGCCGATGGCCGAGAGGGCTGGTCAGCAAGGAGGGGAGGCTCGACAATTGATGTGACTCGGGGCTGGACAAACGATGGCGCATTTGGCTGGAGCCGGCTCGGGGGCCACAGACCAGAGACCAGGTGGCCATTCTCGCCTCTGTGGGGAAGGGGCCAGAGTGGGCGGTGTTGCAGCAGGGTGGGTTTCCCAGCCTGGATCCGCCATGCATCCTGCCTGGCGTGTGTGTCTTGGGGTCTTTGTATGTGTGAGTGTGCATGCGAGTGTGTATGTGTTTGTGCACACGCACGTTTATTTGCGATTGTCAGTGTGCACCTACCTCCGTAGAACTTTGCATCTTCAGGACTCTTGGTGTGCATCTATGCGCACACCTTTGTGTGTGTGTGTTTGCTTCTGGGTGTGTATATACATGCCCACCCACAAAGTGTTCAGGCACCTTTCTCGTTGGCCCCTGTGCACCTTTGTGTCCAAGTGTGCATGTGTATATCAAGTGTGTACAGACCTTCTTATTGTGAGATGCTATGCTCTCTTGTGTACTTGTATTTTTTTTGGCATTGGGGTGAAGGTTGGGGTGAGGGAGAAAGGATGGATCTGGCTCTGAACTCCCAGCTCTCCGTTCATCTGGTGGCCCATGAGGCTGTCTTTGTGCATCAGTTTGAGCCTCTGTCTGGGTAGCGGCGGGTGTGGGATTGTGTGCTTGCCTGCTCCAGAGTTTGAATATCTGTGTGTCCATAATAGCATCTCCCTCTGAGCATGGCTGTGGGTGGGGTGAGCCAGACCAGATGAGGGGGACATCTCCCTGAATCTCATCCTCCCTCTGGAGGGAGTCACACAACCCATGCTGGGCCTGGCTGGGACCCAGCAGCACGGCACAGTGTGGACCACCCCTCCTCCTCCTCCTTCTCCCCCCATGACCTTTGAGCACAGCAGCCCCAAATACATATTTATCAGAGGGGCTGTGGGGATCAGCCCCTCCCCCACCACTCCCCTCAGGGCCCAGCCTGCCTGGCTGCGGAGAAATTAACCTTGTGACACAGGAGCTCGCTGACACCCCGGCCCCCTCCCCATCCACACAGCACATATGAGCATGGGTGGGTGTGTGTGAGAGAGAGACAGAGAATAGGTACTCATTCCAGACTGGGAAGGCAGCAGCAGCAAAGGGAAGAGAGAGACACAGGTATACACATATCCACGTCACCCCTGACACACATGCAGCACATGCACACACACACACACTCTCCGAACTACAGAGGCTACATAAGTCTTGAACAGATGCACGGGCAAATTTTGAAATAGATATACATGCAGACACAGGCCGTGGTTCTGAAACAGACACACAGACAGATTCTCAAACGTGTGATAGGCATGTGCACCTGTGGGTCCTGAGACCCAGGTACACATAGCCTTGGTCAGAGATTCTCTTAGAAAATGCCTGGATACTAAAGCCTGCTGATCCACACAGACATTTGCGCACATATCTCCACAGATGCCTAAATGGACACACCAGATTTGGAAACAAGGATAAGCACAGACTGACACACAGGTGTGAAAGCCCAGATGTCCATGCACGCACGTGGGTACCGAGACATCACAGGGCAAGACAAATGCCAGAACACCGGGGTTCTCTGCATGTGGAGATTTTTTTTCAACAGAAAAGGTACAAACACAGATACTCAAACATGGCGGCATCCCAGCCCACATGCCCATGGATGCACACGTTCAGAGGTTCATGAGGAAGCCAGAGATGGTGACCGGAAGGGGTATGTCCTGAGTTATAGCACACAAACATTCCCCACTTTAGACTTGTCCTCTTAGAGCAAAATGAAAATGGGTAGGTGCTCAAGTCTGAAAATGTTGTTCATGGAATGAATCCACTCATCACACAGGAACTGAGCCTTACGTGAGCCAGGACCCATCTTAGAAGATGGGAGGAAGTGATTTATAGGACAGACCTGGGCCTTGCTCTCCAAGAGCTCTGAGCCGACAGGATGGGCACTGATGGGCCTCCGTATGTAGTTAGTTATAGCATTGGGGAAGGACAGGAAGAAGGGGCTGTGGGGGGATCACGGGAGATCCTGGTTTAGATTGGTGGGTCAGGTGTAACAACTCTGAGGAAGTGACATTTAAGCAGAGTGTTAAACACAACACACAGATTCTAAATGTGCACACACATCAAAACTCACCAAGGCCGCACAGGCATAAATAACACAGGACACAGATGCCCCCACCTGCACCCCGCTGTGCCTCGATGCCCCTCTAGAAAACTCCTTTGGTGAGAAAGGGGGTCCCCCTGTCAGAGGCCCAGATGTCTGGGTTCTGACAGAGGTGGATGGAGCATGCTGGGGCTGTGCCAAGCGGGAGGCTGAGCTGCCCAGGAGAGTCTAGGGGGCTTCACTGAGGAGGTGCCGTGGAGAAGGGTGGGCAGGGTCCAGAGGAAAAAAGGAGGCAGAGGGCTTTCCAAGTGGAGCCACTCACCTGTGCACAGGCACGGAGGTGTGAGCTCGTGTGGGACGTCACTGGACCAGCAGGTGTGCGCAGGGAGGGTGAGAGATGAGGCCTGACATCACTGGGAAGGGCCACGAGGCTCCGGCTTTATTCCAGGAGCACCGCGTAGTGCAGAAGGGTTTTGAGGGGGACTTGATGGGATGTGAGCAGGATACTAAGTCAGGGATCCCTAGGAGTCTGGTGTGGAGGAGGGCCAGGAGGAGAAGGGGGAGACCTGGAGGAGGGACCCCAGCCCTGTCCATCTACTCTGGGAACACTGGACGAGGCCTGGCCAGGGAGGTGGCACAGACTGCCTTCCCCTTGCTCCCAGCCCCATCTCTTGGCCACTGGGCAGAGTCAACAAGCTACAATTTGCCCCAACATGGAGCTTTGCTAGGAGGTGGAGGTCAAGTGTTACAGTCCCCCTTAGGAACCGCCAACGCTCTATTGTTTTGTGAGACCTCTTGTGGCTAGGCCTGAGCTGGGAGCCAGGGCACACGGATGAGCCAGACCCTTCCCTGACCCAGAAGAGCCCTCAGTCTGGGAAGGTGGACCCTAACAAAGCCTTGTCAGGGACTCCAAGGGTTTATTTATTTATTTTTTTAAAGATTTTATTTATTTATTTTTTTCCCCAAAGCCCCAGTAGATAGTTGTATGTCATAGTTGCACATCCTTCTAGTTGCTGTATGTGGGATGCGGCCTCAGCATGGCCGGAGAAGCGGTGTGTCGGTGCGCGCCCGGGATCCGAACCCGGGCCGCCAGCAGCGGAGCGCACGCACTTAACCACTAAGCCACGGGGCCGGCCCTCCAAGGGTTTATTGAAGGCTTCTTAAGCTTGTTCTTAGAGAGCGAATGGGTCAGAAGGCCCCACAGGGTATGTGGGGAAGGAATGAGGACCAGGGAGCCTGGTCTTTGAAGATGAGACCAACCCTCACCTGCCACAGTGAGAAAGCCTGTGGTTCCCCCCATCACACTTAGAACATCTTCCTTATCCTAGAAGCCCTATGTGATCTGGCACCCTCCCACCTGTTCAACTTCTACTCCTTTCCTCCTGCCTTCTGAAGCTCAGGCTACTCTGACCTTCTTATTCCTCAAACACACTAACCTTGTCCCTGCCTCAGGGCCTTTGCACCTGCTGTTTCCTTTGCCAGGAAAGCTCTTACCCCCACACTTCATTTGGGCCGCTGCTCAAAACCTACCTTCCGTGACAGACCTTGCCTCACCTCTTGGTCTAAACCTACCCCTTCACCTGCTTTATTTTCCTTCTTAGCTCCTGAGTATATATTCTTGTCTCTTGTATCTCTCCCTCCACTGAAAGATGCGGGCCATGAGGGCAGGAACTTTGTCCTGTTCACGCTGTAACCACAGTGCTCAGCACACAGGAAGTGCTCAGTGGATGTTTGTCAGATGAACAAGATCCAGGTCCCCTGTCATCCTAGTTGCCCAGTATAATGGTGGAGCTGGACATCTGCTGCGTCAGACAAGGGTGGAGGGAACTCACCTTCCAGGGGGCTGCACCTACCAGTGCTGTAGGGGGATCGGCAAGTCAGGCCACCTCCTCCTGAGCCTTGAAGCAGCCAGACTGCAAACTTATCATCCCAGGCCTGTGCGCTCCACTGCCTCCCTTAAGACGCTCCCCTCACCCCAGCGAACTCATCTTCGTCCCCCATCATCACGTCTGCTCACCCCTCACACTGCTGCCCTTCTCCCCTTTCACCCCCAGCACACACTCTGACGGCCCCGCCCCCAGCCAGCGGGAGGGAGACCCCAGACTGTGGTGTCGCACATCCTGCTTCCAGTCCCGGCCCGAGGCCAGCGGCGAATCCCGTCACTCCTTTCAAGCCTCAACTTTCCTCTTTGGCAAAATAAGGTTTTTGTGGGGATGAAGAGTGATCGTGTGTGACGATGAGACTAAGAATAGCTGCTGTTTATCGAGTACCTGCCAGGTATTAGGCATTGTGCTAGGAGCTTTGAACTTTTTTTCTTTTCATTAAAAGAAAAGGAGGAATAAAACCCGAGCATGGTGTATCCCTCACGTGTCAGGCCCGGAGTGCAAGGCTGTGACTCACAAAGGTGAACATAACCCGCCTGCATAGAGCTTACTATTCCATGTACACATGCCCTCCTGGAGTACCGCCCGGTCAGAGGGTGGGGGCTCGTGCTCCCGTAGGCGGCCCCTTTCCGCAGAAGCCCCAAGGGATAGTTTGGAGGCCACTGAGGCAGCAGCTCGCAGGGACGAGACACCAGCCCAGCCATCCCTAATTCCCCTTTACTAACCCAGTGGGAACTTCCATTGTTCCTCCCTGGATTGCCAGCGGGCACAGGGTCTGGCCTAGACTTGGTCTCAGGAAATGCTTATTGAATGAGTGAATGGAGGAATGAATGAATGAATGAACAAAAGAGCACATTGACCCAAGTGTCTTCATTGCATTTGCTCACCCCGAGACGGGTTATCAGGGCACACCTTCTCCCTTCCCCTCCCACTGTGTTCCCTCTCACGGCTTTCGTGTCCTGCTCGCATATGTCGTGCGTGGCTGCTCATCCTAACATCATTTCCACCACTCGCTTGCCCCTTCCTGTGTCAGGCCCTCTGCTAAGTTTGTTATAAGCATGGTCTTGTTGACTCCTCACACTGGTACTGTGAGGCAGCTGTTATTATTATCTCCATTTTATGTTTGAGCAAACTGAGGCTCAGAGAGGGGAAGTGACTTGCCCAGGGTCACACAGCGAGGCAGCGGCAGACTAGCTTTTTGACCACCATGCTCTTCTGCCCCACAGAAGCACCTGCTCTCTCACTAGTCCTCTGGCCTGCATGCACACTGGCTTTTGCAATTTTCTGCCTCCCAGGAGTGGGATGGCACGACCTAGGAGCCAGGAGCCCTAGCTTTGGTCCCAGCTGTGTCACTTTGGGAACATCCTTTCCCTCCCTCTGGGGCTTGGCTTCCCCTTCAGCGGTTCCTCCTGTCTGTAAGTCCTCAGCTAGTTTCCTGAAGAGGGGACAGGGTGCAGAATTCGCTTTGGTCCTACTCCGCCCTCTCTACTAGAGGAGAAACCAGAGGAGCGAGTGCTTCTTCACTCAGCAGACTTCAGATCCATTCACATTCCCGGGGGCACTAGACTCTGCTGAGCTTGGACACAGGGGGACATAAGACACCTCTGGCTGGGAAAGGGAAGGGGGACAGACAAACACCACTCACTGTGTGCCCACCAAGCACCTAGCCACAGTCCTGCCAATGCAGGGTTCATTAGCCCCGCTTTCTGCAATTACAAACAAATGTTAACTGATGTGACACATGTTCATTGTGAAAAAATAGAAAATGCAGATATTCAAGGAAATGGGAAAAGAACCCACCATGACAATCTAGTTAAATGAAAAAAAAAAAATTAACGTCTTGATGTCTAACCTTCTAAATAGCTTTTTCTTAAACGGGAGTATGCCTGCAAGTTTACCCAAAGAACTTATTAAAATTCAGATGCCCGAGACCAAACTCAGAATTCTGAGTTCTGCTTTAAACCTTTTTCTTTGGGAAAAATAAAGAAAGAGTGTGTGTGTGTGTGTGTGTGTGTGTGTGTGTTTCATAAAAATAGGATCATATGCTACATACCGGTTTATAACCTGCCTTTTTTCCTTCCTGACAATGGATTGTGAACATCGCTCCCTTGTCAATGAATTTATTTCAAGCATATTTTCTACAACTCCACAGCCCTCCTTTATGTGGCTGCTGTACCGTTGTCTTGTCGTACCAGTCCCCAGTCATAGGACATCTAGGTTGTTTTCCAGCATTCCTTGTTATAATTATCCCCAGTTAACAGACGAGGACATTGAGGCTTGAAGTCTCTTGCATGTGTGACAAGCTGAGGCGCCATCCAAGGGGAGCTGGGGGTGGCTTGGGTGCTGAGGACGGTTCCCAGCCTCACACAGGGTGGTGCTGAGGGGCCTGAGTGGAGGAGGGGCTTGAGTAGAAGCCCCCAGACAGAAGACACGTGACCTTTCAGAGGGGAGGTGGGGGCGCTTGAGGAGGAGACCACCCTCTTCCAGGCCCCCAGACCCAGGCACGTTGTGGCTTGAGCGCTGCCCCATCCGGCTCTCCCCAGCCCTCTGGCTGCCTCCGTCCCTGAGCCCACTCACCGCCTGCTCCATCCTTGCCAGCTTATCAATAGGTTAAGTGGTCAGGTCAGCGATATTGACCATTTGATTAGGACCTTGTCAGATCAATCCCTGGCTCATCTCACGGGCCTCCTCCCCTGCCCACTCCCCCACCCTGCTCTTCCGCGCCAGAGAGCAGGTGGCTCCGGAAGCCTCTGCCCTCCCCACGCAGCACCCCAGAACCAGGAGCCCTTCGGCAAGTTCAGAGCAGGTGAGAGCAGCCTTGGCCTCACCATCTCCCATCCTAGTCCTGCCAGCTCAGGAGCTCAGAGTGCTGTCTCCAGTTCTGCCCCATCTTGCTTGCCTGGCCCCCCAGCCCCTCCACCCTGTGGGGGCCCCTCCCAGCCCTCTGTCTAGGGGCGGGATTCCTGCACCCCCCCCTTGCATCCCGCTCTCTTTCTTGTAGTCATTAGATCTTGTTTGCTCTGTGTCCCATGCCCCTCAGATCCAGTCAGATGCAGCTGCCCCCTCTTGGCTGTGTGACCTTGGGCAAGTGACTTCACCTCTCTGAGCCTCCATTTTCTCATCTGTATCATGGGGATGATACTAAATAGTCGTGAGGATTCTGCGAGATCATACCTGCAGAGCAACTAACCATGCCTGGTGCATAGCTAGCACTCAGGAAACACCGGCTGCTCTCACTAAGGGCTGCTCTGCTGAACTTATCTGAGCTGATACATTTGTGGGGGCCAGTCGCTCTGGTGTATGTGGGCAGTCGGTGTGTGGGGCCAAGGGGCACTGTGGTCCTCAGGCCTGTCCCAAGCCCCAGCTCGGTGCCATCCCCCGTGCTGGGCAAGGCTGGGACCCCCAGAGGATCCAAGCCCCAACCTACCCTCCAGGTACCCACAGTCCAGCAGGCGGGTAGCAGACCGACCCCAGGACACAGCAAACCATTATACCGGCTGCAAGGAGAGCTGAGGGGCCAGGACCAAACGCTGAGCTTTCTTCTCTTCTCCGGTGAGCGTTGGCATCTTGCCCTTCTCTGTGGCACAGCTGCAAGGAGCATAGACTTTGGAGTCAGAGGAATCAGAGTTCAAATCTCAGCGCCTCCGCTTCCTGTGCCAGGTCACGATGGGGCAACCGCTTCCCCTTCTGTCCCTCAGAATCCCAGCTGTGAAGTGGGGAGAAGGCATCTTCTAAATAGCTCCCACTCCCACCATCTTCCGGTCTCGAGGCACTGCTGGAATAGGGCTCCCCGCTCCCACAGGGCTGTCTCTCCCACGGGGAGATGGTATCTGCTTGGGAGAGGGGTCTGTCAGGGGCATGTGGGGGCACGAGGGCCTGGAAGACGGGATGAGGAGAATTGGAGGCAGATGGGCCAGGGGTGGTGCTGCTCATGGGCATCGCCACTGAGGGGGGCAGAGGGTGGAGACCAGCAGGGGCGCTGCTGGAGGGAAGCCCCAACGTGGGACACTTCCTCAGGGGAAGACCCCAGCCCTGAGGCGCTGTCTGACTCCGGGCCCCTGAGAGGCACGGGGATTCCCCCGCCTGCCCTGCCATCACTTACACCAATATTGACGGTTAATGCCGTGTCGCCACCGTGTTCAACACTCAGCGCGGCTAATTGTTTTGACTGGGAATCGGCAAGGCGATTAAACGCCATCGATTTTGCCCTGCGCGCTGCATCGATTTTTAAATTTCCTATTGATCCTGGCCCTAAATCTCCTTAACCAAGACCTCACCGTGGAGATGACAGCAGCTGATTAGCTCCGGGGTGGGGGGGAGCAGCTCCTGATGGGGGAGAAACCCCAGCTCCTCCCTCCCCCCAGGGGCCAGAGATCCTCGTCCCCTTCTGCTCCTGAAGATGGAGGCCCAGGTAGAGAGAGGGGCATGGGAGTGGAGTTGGGTCGCCCATGTTCCTTTACCCCCTTCATTCTTTCCCATTTGGGTTTTTCTCTGGTCTCTCTGCCTGTGGCTCCCTCCGCTCCTCTTCTCTGTCCGTCTGTGTCCCCCCATCTCTTCTCTTTCCTATCTGTCTATCATCCATCCATCTCTCTCTCTCTCTCTGTCTCTCTCTCTCTCTCCCCACTGTCTCAGTCCATCTTTTTGTCTTTCTCTCTTCTCCTCCTGAGCTCCAGTCCTGCCTTCACTAATTCCTTGTGTTCTTAGTTGTTCTGGTCCTCAGTCTCCCCATCTGTGCTGGCAGATTTGCCATGAGATAGAAAAGTAGTCGGCCAAACTTCAAGGTCCGTGACGATCCTGCCTAACCCCCTCTCGCCTCCCCTCTGCAGACTGTGCCCACAGGGACTCACAGATGTCAGATACAGATGTCAGACACAGATGTCAGACGCATGTAGGCTTCCTGCCTGTGTCACCTCGCCCACAGAGCTCTCCCTGTCTGAGCCACGGCTTCTGATGTTGCTCACTCTCCACTCATCAGTACCGCCTGGTGGGAGAGTCTCCCTAAAATCCTGTGTCCTCTGGGAAGTCTCTCTTGATCCTACAGTCCCTGCCCTGTCTCTGAGTGCCCACAGCAAACGGGCAAGGGTGGTCTTTGTGCGGGTTCAGGCAGCTTTTCTAAGAAGACTACCTTCCCAGAAGGCAGGAAACCAGGTTTCAGCAGGTGGTATGCAGGCCCAGCTCTCTAACCAGCCCCACCCCTTGCCAAGCTGTACAGGATCCTAGGGAAGTCACGTACGTCTCCCCGCAGCCTCGCCTGCCACATCTGTAAAGTGGGGATGATACCAGCTGTCACTCTTCCTGTGGGGCTGCAGAAAGGCTCAGTAAACACTCTGGGGAGGGGTTGCCCATGTCCTGTTGTCCTCTCTGTCCTCTCCATCTTCTACACAACATGCAGCGGGACCTTTCTAAAGACAAACTGGATCCTGTCCCTCTCCCCAGCTGCTTGGACCAGGCCCTGCTGGATGCAGGCCCTGCTGTCTCTGAGCCTCATCCTTCCCACTTCTCTCGTTGAACGGTGGGCAGGTAAAGGCCTGACATTCTTTCCGCCCACTTGGCCCTCTGCCTGACTAAAGTTTGTTTGTCTGCCAGGCTTGCTCGGTGTTCGCATCCTCTGTAAGTCTTCCCTGACCTCCCCTGGGATTCTACAGCCCCCTCTGCCTGTCCCCAAGTGTTGGTACCAGCTCTTTATTTAGTCTCCCCAATCTGCCTGTGAGCCTCCTGGTAGGCAGGGCAGAGACTTTATCTAGTCCATCTCTGCATCTCCCACACTTGGCCCAGAGCCCAGCTCAGATGAGCCTCAGTATTTGCTGATTAACCAAATGAGTAAATCAACAAACAAATATACATCAGAAATATCATCATGACTTATTTTCATCTCCCCACAGCACACAGGCACCTAATAATGAGTCAACCTTTCAAATTTCTTTTTCGTTTGATCCTCCCAGCAGTCCTTTGAGATAGACAGTTTGTTAATTAATTAATTCCTCCCTCTATCCATTCGCTCAATCATCTGTCATGAACTTATTGAGCGTCCTGTGCTTGCCGGGCCCTCTGCCAAAGGCTAAAGCTGGAAGACCAGTCCCTGCCCTTTAAGGAGCTTCCAGTCTGATGGGAAAAACAGGGCAGGCACCAGCATGCCCATTTATGAGATGGGAACACTTAGGCTCAGAGCCCAGAAATGACCACTGAAGGCAGCAAGTGGCCAGCAGGACCTGACTCCACGTTCACCAACTTGGGACGCCTGGTGATGTGAAAGGAGCAGGTCCCTCTCCTCGAGGGGTGCCTCATCCTGCATGAAGTGGAGACATTTCTCGAATTCCTCGGGGTGCTGACTCCCCTTTCCTCTCTCTCCAGGTTCTCGACTGGACCGGGTTGGTGGCCTGAATGTATTAGCTTCGCTGCGTCTGCCCAAGAGGTAAGGGACACAGCCCAGAGCTTTGCTTGTTGCTGTGCTCTGGGTCCTGTTTCCTCTCGAGGCCCCTGCTTTCCCATTCTCTTCCCTGGCCCCAGCCGGGGGGTCTGCCCTTCCTCCTTCTGCCTCTGCCCTCACGAGGTTAGTCTGACTGATTTGTGTTTTCATCCTCTGTGCATCCTGTGGCTTTCTGGCCAAACCAGAAAGTTCTGGTTCTGGGTGTAGGTGACTGTGGTGGTCTCTGCTGATGAGTGTTGGGGCTCAGGCTCAGACCAGCTTGAGGTCAGGCACACCTGTGTCTGAGTCTCTTTTCTGTCCCTTCTTAACCTGGAGTGACTTGGAATGGTCAGAGCCTCTATTTCCTCACCTATAAAAGGGAATAATATCAGAAGCCACGTTAAGTGCTGTCGTGAGGACAGAGGCTAGTGAGGCAGTTCAGATTCCAGCTCCAGAGCTGGGTGGCGCCAGCTCTGTCCTGTGCCAGCTGGGTGAGCCTCAGTTTCCCCATCTGTCAAAGGAGGGTAATAAGAGCACCCACCACACAGGATGTGAGGGTGAAAGCAGTGACTCTGTGAAAGCATGTAGCCTCAGGAAGTGGGAGCTCAAAATACAGCTGGAAGCTCTCCTGAGCAAGTTAGGATCCATGAGGTCCCTCCCTGGAGCCCACTGAGACTCCGGAACAGAAGTGGCAGTTCTCCAGCCGCTCAGCTCTGTGAGAAGTGGGCATTCTGGGCCTCTGCTCCGGTGCTCGCTCCACTCAGCTTGTAAGACTCCCCAGTGAGCATCTGGGGAGGGGGGATGGGGCCTCTGGGTGGAACCTCCCCATGCTGCCACCCCTATTCCAACCAGAGCAGCTTAACCCACAGGCCTCAGGACTCCGGGGAAGTCTTTGGTTGCCCTCATCGGCCTCCTACCCGGGCCTCCTTGCTACACCAGGGTCACAGACAGAAGCAGATGAAAGCTGTAGCCCTGGGTTTGCAATCTGGTGTTGTAGGGACCGTAGTGGACTGGAAAATGAGTTGGTGGGGCGGGGCTGCTTTTCAGCTCCACTGACTGTTCCCCTGCAGAGAGGCAACCCCCACTTGCCAATTTTCCGATTTCTCAAGAGAAGCCAGAAATCCAGACTTTCATGTGAAATCTCCCAATTTTTAAACGTTGGCAACTGACGCAAAATTTAAAAAATCCCCTTGTGGTCCGAACCACATGTTTCAGGCAACCTTTGGCCCATAGATTTCTAGTTTTACAACATTTTAGTATAGACTTTCTCCCAGGAAAACACATCCCTACATCTACCCTATTGTGCTTCAACCTCAAGATGTTCACAGACCCCCTGAAGCTCATCCGTGGACCCTGTTTTACCTGGTAAGGAACGTAGGAGTCTGAACTACAGGATGCGTTCTTTCTCCAGAGAACCAGACTGGTAGCTTTGCCGGAACTCTCATGTCCTCTGATGCTCTTGACGCTGAAAAGAGGGTCAAGGAGCTTTCAGGCTGCAGAATTCGTTTGGAGGCTAGAGGCTGGCTTTGAGGAATACCTGAAAGTTGGGCTAACGTAACAGAGGCATTTAAAAGGAATTGTGTTTCAGAGTTGGTGGAAGTTGCAATCAGGTCTACGATTTTAGTTCTTTGTGTTCAAATAGATATTTGTTAAGTATCCAAGGCTTCATATGCCTGAAGTCGTATTTGGAGTCAACCCTGATAAATTTAGCAATGATACTACTAACAATGGATAACACTGGGGCTAGTTGTTGGTGTTTTGATAGAAACTAGAGACAATTATACAGCAGAGAGATGTTTTGCTGATGGAGTCGGTAAACTGGCCTTGAAGGCTGTTACCAAAATATCTGAGTGGTTCAAGGAAAAGTTCAACCTCCCAGGGAGACACGTTTGAAGAAGGCCACACTCTCTTAGGTATATAATTTTGTTCCAAAACAACAATTACAACTCACATTGCCCCCACCCCTCACTGTCTCTCCTTTAGAGCCACAATTGGAGGGTGAGTGATTCCCCAAACGTGTCTCGAGGCCTCCTCAGTGCCCCGCTGGAAGCTGAAGCCTGGAGCCCTGGGATAAGCGAGACCCCCCTCCAGGTCTTGGAGGTGCTGGGTCAGCCTCTGGTGCCCATGCAGCTCCCCCTCCTTCACTCCTTCTGGCCCCTCCTCTGGCTTTCCTCCCGCCGTGCTAGGGCCTTCTCTCCACTCTTTGTTGAGTTCACTCCTCCGCCTCCCTCAGATCCATCTAAGTCTCCCAGACCTCCTTGGGCTGGGTTGCCCCAACCCCATTCTTCCTTTCTGAGCACTGTTACCATATCTGATCATAATCATTATCATTAGAGCTTCATGACGGGTTTAGGGGGGGACTTCTCTGTTTGTCCAGCACGTCTACGCCCAGTCCCTGGCACAGTGTAAATGCTCAAGGAGTAGTTGTTGAGTGAATAAATAAGTGAGCACACAGACACATGAACCCATAGCCATCCATTTATTCCTTCAGCCAACATTTCCTGGGGGTTCTCGCAGGCCAGGCCTTGTGCCTCAATCTGGTGACGCAGAGGGGAGGCAGACCTGTGTGGCCTGAGGGTCCTCCAGGCTGGTGGGGAGACAGACACAAACACGACTAACCTGAACTGGTGGGTCTGCAAGGTGCTCTCAGGAAAGAGCAGGATGTGATGACCCACCAGGAGGGCCTCAGGCAGTCTTTGGGAGGAGGAGATGGTAAGGGGGCTCCTGAAGGGTTAGGAGAAGCCAAGGAGTAAGTTACAGTTTGGGTGGGTGGGTCATTATTGGGAGCTGTGGAGGCTGGCCGGGCCTCAGAGTCCCCACGGCCAGCTACTGTCCACTGGGCATCCGAGGCCCTCTCCCTCCCTCTGTCCTTCCATCCTTCCGCAGAAACTCCGTGGCCTTCCTTGTGGATGGGACCCTGGGGTCACAGAGGTGATTCAGATACAAGCACCACTTCGTACCCAGGGCACCTGCGTACTCCGAGGGGGCTCTGGAATTCCTGGGAAGTAGGAGTTTAGCCATGGGGGAAAGGCTGCCATTGGTGGGTCTGGTGAGGTGACTTGGAGAGAACCCGGGGCTGAATAACGAGAAGGGACGTTGAGCTGCAAGGTGGGCACTCCTCCCGTGGGCAAGAGTGTGGGTGTGGCGGTGGGATGCTCCAGGATCAGAAACGCAGGTCTGTGTGGCAGCTCAGGTGTTCTGCAGACAAGAACTAAGAAGCCAGTAGGTGGGGTCAGGGATTTTCCCTATCCCCCAGGCCACTTAGCCACCCTTCTGATTGCACCTCTGGCGGGGGCTTTGGCCACACAAATAGGGTGTGTGCTGTTGCAGATGTGGCTTGGGGGTGGGGTGTGCTTGGTGGAGCTTCTGTGTAGGGGTGGCTCCTTGGATGCAGGTGGGTGGGCCAGCGTGCCCCACAGGGGGGATCCGTTGGGCGTGGCTGTGTGAGGCTGTGCGCAGGGCTGTGCTGCTGCAGGCTGTTGGACGGGCTGCAGGCTGTGGCACCTCTCACTGCTGTGGAGTCAGGATGCGAGGGGCTGTTTGCCATTGTGGGGTGCTGGCAGGTGGCAAGAGATTGCTCAATCCCTTTGGCTGCCTTTGCTGTCACCCGGTGAGCGGAGACAGCTGTCACCCACCCAGGATGGCAAGTGTCTGTCAGCCATGGGTTGGGGCATTACAGATGTGGAGGAGGTTGAAGTTGTGCACATCTCTCAGCAGCTCCGGGATCGATGGGTCCCTGGGAGCCCTGACAGTCCCAGAGCAAATGAAGGCCCAGATGCCCACTATGCTGGCCAGCATGGAGCCCCAGGGCCCGAGGGCAGGCACTTGGCCTTGACTCCAAATAGAGGGCAGGGTGAGGGCCAGTAGGCAGAGGCAGGCTGCAGAGCCCGACCCTAGATGTTTTTAGCAGCCTTTGTTGGAAGTCATGGTGAGTGCCCCCACCCCCACCCCCACCCCGGCATTGTCCAGCTCGTGTTTCCCTGCGGGTCTCTGCTTCTGGTTTCCTTCCTCTCCTCGTCCTCACCCTGGGGCTCCACCCGCTGTCATCCTCTTCTTTTTTCCTTTGCTTGGTCTTCATCCGTGTCTTGGCCTCTCCATTCCACCCCTGTTGCCTCCTTTTTCTCTGAGCCTGGACCGGTGTTCTGTCCTCTGTTTAGGGTGTATATGGGTCCACGTCTGGCTTTCTGTCTCCAGAGAGAGCCATACGGAGATGTGGACCTGGTGGGGTTGGGGAGAGGGGGGCGAGGAAGAGAAAAGGAGAAAATGCCCTTGAGAGAAAAGCAAGAAAGGAGATGCCCCCCACCCCCGCCCCAGCCACTCGGCCTCTTGGGGCACATGTGGACAGGAGGGCCAGAGGGGTCATCTGAGAAGAAGGAATCAAGAAATGCCAGAGAGGAGTAGAGTGTGAGAGAGACTTGGGGAGCTTCAGAGAGCACCCCACGACAGAGAAATGCCTGGAGAGAAGGAGCAATTGAGAAGAGCTGACAAAGAGACACGGAGAAAGCAAAAAGTCAGCCGGGAAAGCAGAGTAACTCTGAGACAGTTAGGAAGAAACAGAGAGAGAAAGAGAGAGCGCCTGCGAGCATGAAGGCAAGAGAGCCTGCCGGTGAGAGATGAAGGCCACCAGGCTTGGGGGGAGGGGGCAACAAGAAAGATGGGGCAAGGGCAGCCAAGGAAAGTGGGCACGACTGTGGGGTGGGAAGGACGTGCCCCACCCCTGGTATCTGGGGGCCCCGCCCCTCACCAGGCCACTGTGCTGGATAGAGTGTAAGGAACTTGGCCAAGGCCCCTGGTGTGTGTGTCCCTGTGTGTGGAGGAGGAGGGTGACAGGGAGTGTGGCAGGAGGGATGTACTGCTCCCACTTGCGCTTGTGATCATGAGCCCAGTCTACTCCGAACCTCCCTGCAGCTGCCCCAGACCATCTGTGTCCATCCATGCTGTCCCCTCCCTGCCTCGGCTCACAGGGGCCCAGAGGACTGTGGGAAGGGCGTGGGCACCCCTGGCTTCTGGCTTGGAGGGTGGGGAGAAAGCTGTGTGTGTGTGTTTGTGTGTGTTTGTGTGTGTGTGTGTGAGAGAGAGAGAGAGAGAGGAAGGGAGGAAGGAAGGGAGGGAGGGAGGGGGGAGGGAGCTCACTCTGGATCTGATCTCCTTCAGCCCCTCTCCAGCTTTGCTGTCCGAGTCTCTCCTGCCTTATCAACTTCCCTCCACCTCTATCTGCATGTCTCTCAAGGTCCGTCTCACCAACTGTCTCACTTTCCCTGTCTCCTCTCCTGTCTCTCTCTTTCATCTCTCTGGCTCCCTGCCTCTTCTCATTTTCTCAGCCTTTCTGTTCCTCTCTGTGGATTGTTCCCATTCTCCTATTCTCCCCTTCTCCCTCCCTCTTTCTCACTCGCTCTCGAGCTCTCTCTGTTTTCTAGCTCTCCCTGTCTCTGCCCCCATTCTCTCTTTATCTGCGCCTTCTCTGCGCCGCTCCATCACTTGGTTTTCAGCTCTGTTGTGTTCTCGCTCTATCTCTTTCTGTCTCTCTGGTCTCTGTTTCTGTGTCTCTCCATCGGGCCCTCCCGTTTTCCCTTCCTCTGCTCTTTTTCTCTGCCTTTGCCTCCCGTCTGTGTCTCTTTCATCTTCTGTCTCTCACACTCTCTGTGGGTCTCTTTCTCGCCCTTGTCTCTCCCGGTCTCTGGCCGTCCATCCCTGTCTCTATGTGTCTCTCGCGCTCCCCCTCCCTTCCTCTCTTTTTTTCTGTTTCTAACACCCACACTCACATCCTACCTCAGGAGTAATTGCTTTTGTCTGGGTTGGACTGGACTTGTGGTGGGGGGAGGGTGGGGGGAGCGGGTGACGCTGGGGGGGTTGGGAGGGACGGAGGTCGCTTGGTGGAGTTGAGGTGGCCTCTGTCCACCAAAGCAGGGGGTGCTGAGGAGCAGAGGTCTGGCCACCCAAGGGGGAGGGGAGAGGTGGCCCTGGGACCATCCTGGCAGGGGTCTGGGGCCTCTGTCAGGGAAGGGAAGAAGGCAGGCAGGCCCTCACATTTGGATTTGGAGAGGATGTAGCGATAAAACCGGCTAGCCAACATTGAATTGGCAGGTTCTGCTGCCTCAAACCCTCCCCCACTCAGAGACCCCCCCCCCCCAAACATCATCGTGTGCACCGAATCACCATAACACACACGGGGACATACCCAGAGCCTCCGACCCACTTGTGGGGACAATCTTAGCCATTGGCACACAGGGACACGCGGAGTCACGTAGACACACAGAAAACACACAAGATCTCTGACATTCATAAAAAAGAAAGAGCCTCCGATACACACACCTACAGCCACCCACCGACACAGGCACAGAATCACACATGCAGACACGTGGGGACTCGCTCCACGGTCCCCAGACACTCACAGAAACATCCGTGTTCAGACACAATCAGCCAGGGCCTCACACACGCCAACACACGCAGATTTCCTGGAACACAGAAACATGCAGCTACCACATCACCTGGGGACGGGGGGTCACTGAGATGTTCCTGGGAACATATCTATACTTCCCTGAGGGACAGACAGATTTGCATACACACATTCAGACATTTGGGGACACCTAGAATGGAGGAGACATTCATGAAAGTACACACACATAGAGCCACCAAGGCCCCTGGGACACACCCACAGACTGGTGGTCACACAGACTTGACTTAGTAGCTGAGACATGTGGGGACACACAGTCCCAGAGTCCCACAGCAGAGCATAAGGACTCAAAGATACACGGCCACCCAGGAACACAGGGGACATGCGCACACCCTACACATATGGCAACTCAGACACCACAGCCCTCCCCTGGAACCTCCTGTCCGAAGCCTCACAAGCCCCCATCCCCAACACAGGTGCAGGCCGGGCCCTGGGGTGAGGCCACGGCAGCTTCTGCCCACAGATACCCCAGGATGGGGCAGCCAGGGGCTCTGTGGGTGGGCAACAGGCTGCCTGGGGGTTGCCCCACTGTTCTCAACACCCACTCACCCTTGCTTACTCCAGCACCCCCCTAGGCCTTCCCCACCCCATTGGCTCGGGACAATGTCTCCTTGGCCCCCCAGGCGCCCCCTGCCCACCTCCCAGAGGTCCATCCCTCTCATACCTTCAAAGGGCCCCATCTCCCTGAGCTGCTCCCACCTGAGGAGATACCTGCTTTCTCCTAGGGGGACTGTCCCTCAATGTATCCCAGCCCCTTACCTGCCAGTGTGACCCCCGGCCCCATCTGGTTCCCTGCCCACTCCCATACTCACCCCCTCTCCTGGCTGTCCAAGCTCTCAGCCTCCCTAAGCTCTCCCGCTGTAGGGAGGTGGGGGGCCCTGGCCCCTCAGAGGCATGGGTAAGGGGTACATGGGAGTGGGGGGCCTGGGTGCGGCTCCGAGAAAGGGAAGCCAGGCAAGCAGGGAGAGAGAGAGAGGCAGAGGCAGGCAGGCAGCCAGCCGGCTTTATATCCCTGCCGTATTGATCTACCATGTCACAGCCCCGGTCGATAGCCAGCCGAGAAAGAGAAGGAGAGAAGGGAGGGGAGGTTTGGGGGAGGGCAGCAGGACCCCTATAGTCCTCGGCCCATCTGGGGCTTCCTTGGCAGGCTGTTGGGGACATGTTCTAGCCGGCCCACCCCCGCAAAAGAGGCCCACCCATCCTCCCCCTCTTCCTCTTGGCTGCGGCCCTCTCCCTGAGAGCTGCCTGGGTAGAAGAATTTAAGCACAGATCTGCCCATTTCTTTCTGTCTCTGGCAGCTCTTCATCTCTCATGGGCACAGGGTGGGGGGTTTGGAGAGGGATTCCCAGCTGTTCACTGCCTCAGCTCCTCTCTGCCCTCCACAGTTGGGCTGGACAGGTGGGAGGCCTGGAGGCAGTGTGGTGTTTGGGGACCAACAGGAGTGCGAATCCTCCTTCTTTGCTGTGTGAACATGGGCAAGAGAGAACCTCTCTGACACCCTCTTCCCCAACCATCGCCAGCCAGGCGCTCAGGAGGGCCCTGTCCATGTCAGTTTCCAGCCCTCTCTGACTTGAAGTTCCACCTCGAAGCTGTGCCAGGCCCGTGCTAGAGACAGACCACATTTAGAATTTCTTTCTCCTGGTCCTCCCACCCCACTGGTCTGAGAGAGGAGCAAGCTCAGCCTCTCTTCTCTCTCCGTAGAACCTTCTACCACTTGTCTCCCCCGCCCTCCCCCCCATCGAAGCCTCCCCTGACCTGGGCGGGGAAAGGAGGGATGTCTCTATGGGTAGGAAGGAGAGAAAAGGGAGAGGTTCTGGGATCGCGCTGAGAATGCTGGGGCTGTGCCTCCATCCTGGATCCCAACCCTGCCTCTGTCTCCCCTCTCTGGGCCTCAGTTTCTCCCCACCCCCACCCACCCCTGCCCAAGCTCGAAGGATCTGTATGGTTGTGGGATCCACAGGGATTGGTGCAGATGGGAGTCAGGGCCATCCGGAGGGTGCTACCAGGACCAGAGGGTGCCTGCTGCACCTCCCTCAGCCGGGACTGCCTGGGTCCCAGGTGCGTCCCCCAGCCCCCACCTCCCCGGGGCTCCAGTTCTTTGTCTGTCCAGATTCTCCTCCTCTCCCAGCCCAGCCTCCCAGAGAGGTTGAGGAATCACCTTAGCCTTGACCCGAGGGGGAGGGCAGAGGAGGGGCAGGCGGGCCCCACCCCCGCCTCCTGCCCATGGCCATCCGCACAGCCCCTCTCCTCCCTGCTTCCCTGAGTACCAGGCCACCCCCCCAGCGTCGGGCCGCTGCTCCCTTTGTTAGGAAGGGGGAGGGGAAAGAGCTGAGCTGAGGGGACGTGGCCTGACCCCCGACCTTTCCCCTTCCCTCCTCCCATCTGGGTCCCCAGAGGCTCAGAGCCCCCTTGACGGACAGTTCTGACCATCAGCCAAATGGCTCTGGGAGTGAGCAGGGGGCCAGGTAGGGGGGAGGGGACAAAGGCCTGGCCAGGGCCCTAAGCCCACTAGAAAGGGGGGCGTTTCATGGGTTGGGGAGGCCCTTAGGACAAGTGGCAGGGAAGATGGGCACTCTCTGGGGGGAGACTGATTGAACTGGGGGATGTGGAGGCAAAGTGGAACTCAGCCCAGAGCCAACAACTCTGGACACCCTATGGGTAGGGGCCTGGCCTGGGCAGACGCCCCCACCCCGCCCCCACCCAGCCTGCGGCATTGGGAGTGCAGCGAGTTTTAAAAAAAATTAAAAGAAAAAAAAATAACAGGAGCAAGAGAAGCTGGGGGAAAAATATATAAGAAAAAATATAATAAGAACTAAGCGGTGGCTGCAGGAGAGAGAAAGGGCAGGAGGCGGGGAGGGGGGCGCAGGGGGGAGGCCAGCTCGGGCCCTGGTCGCTGCGGAGGCCCAGCCGCCGGCCTCTGCGCTGAGCCCTCCGCGTCCCCCCTGCCGGCCCCCTCCAGCCCCGATCGATCCAGTTTCTTGGCAATAAAGCATTTTTATTGTCAGCTGCCCTGAATGCCAAATGTGAGCCTGGTCCTGCTCCCCCCTCAACCGGCTTCCTCACCACCCCTCCCCCAGCCCTCCTCCACCCCCTCCCCACCGCCCCCCACCGCAGAATCAGCATCGTCCATCACCAAGTCCCCCTCCTCTTCCTCCTCATCCATGTCAGCCATAGTCCTGTACCTCCTCAATAATCCACCAAGCCCCCTCCCCAGCTAGGCTGCTGGGCCCCCCTCCCTAGCCCCAAACCTGCAGGAGAGCAAAAAGGTGGGCTCTGGGTGAGTGGTCTTGAGGGGTGCAGGGATGGACAGGAGGTTTTCAGGATGGGCAGGGAGGGAGATGATGGCCACAGGTTGAGGGAGGCATGGGCAGAAGTCAGGAGAGCAGACACCGCCTGTAGCACGCTGGCCGGCAGGGCACAGGAACAGGTGGGGAGGCAGCCCAGCCCACTGCAGTCCTCCAGGGCCTGCCCTACCCCATCCACACTGAACTTGGGCCCTAGTCTCCTCTCCATCTTGGGGAGGCAGCTGGGGTGGGGAAGAGGTAGGCCGGGGTTGGACACCCCTCCTGTGTACCCTTCTCAGCTGTGCTGCAACAGTCCCTCAGGGCTGGGGACAAGGCCACACACACCACAGGACTTCTGGTGTGAGGGTCAGAGCAGAGGATGTTGGGGAGCAATTGATAGAAGGCCCTGGTGGCCCCACCCGAATCGCTCCTCCTCCCCCTTTCTGTTCTCTCCTTCTCTTTGTCTCTCTGCTTTCCCCATCTCTGTCTCTGTCTCTCTCTGTGTGACTCCGACTCTCCCTTTCTTGCTGCCTCTTCCTCCAGAGACTTAAGATCCCCCACACCCTTCTCTGTTCCACCTGCATAGGCCCCAGTTATTCTTTCCCCGCACCCCCTTTCTCTGCCCTGTGGCATGCTTTCCCTCCGACCCTTCCCACCCTGCCTGTCCCCACATCCCTGTCTCAGTCCACGTCTCTCTTGGTTTATTTCCCCTCCCACAGCCGTGAAAATACACAGAGGCCCAGGTCCCAGGAATGTCACCAGAAAGCACAGGGAAAAGATCTCAAGCCCCTCTTTCTTTTGGGGGCATCAGTGTCTAGAGGAGTTAGAACGTGTCTCCATGTGGAGAGAGGGAACTGGAGAACCGGAGATTGGGTCCCACAGACTCGCTGTGACACTGTGAGCAGTGGCTTCTCCTCTCTGAGCCTCAGTTTCCCCCTCTGGGTCATAGCCGCCATCTCAAGGAGTCAGTGAACGAGGAAATGTAAGGTGTCTGGCAGATAAGATTACTTGACAAATGGCCATGTCCTTCTCTCTTGTTCTTCTCATTTCTGACTCTTGCTCATCCCCTGGGTTTCAGCTCTTTCAAGCTTTTATATCTGAAGAGCATTTTTCCCCAATCACCGTCAATATTCATTATCTTTTTGGATCCTCACCACTACCCTGTAAGGAGGAATTATTATTTTGATTTTACAGAAGTGGAAACTGAGGCTCAGAAGACTCAAGTCCTCTGCCTTAGGTGCTTGTCCCCATGAAGGATCCATTTAACTCATGCATTCCACACGTCTGAGCACCTGCTGTGTGCCGGGCCCTATGCTGGGCCCTGGGGATAGAGCTGGGAACAACACTGGCACAGCCGACTTTCATGGAGTGACAAACTAGAGGGGATGCAGATCTTTAAGTGTAATTACCAATTCAATGCAAAATCAGAAACTGTGATAACCCCTCCCCCTGAAATTGTGATAGGGAGCCCACAGAGAGAGGGCAAGACATTTAAGCTGAACCTTGAAAGACAAGTGGGATTTAACCAGACCAAGAGCCTTCCAGGCAGAGGGAGCGGCACATGCAAAGGGCCTGGGGTTGGAAAGAGCTTGGTTTGAGGAAGAGAGAGGAGGCAGCGTGGCTTGGAGCAGGGTAGGTGAAAGGGAGAGTGATGGGGGAAGAGGTGGGAGGTGTGGGCAGGGGCCAGATCACACAGGACTCTGTAGGCTGGGTTAAGGGGTTTGGATTTTATTCCCAAATGGAGGGAAGCTCCTGAAGAGTCTTAAGCAAGAGAGTGACTCAGTCTGATTCGTTTTAGAAAGATTCTCTCAGGCTGCCAGGGGAAGAGGAGACTATTGGGGTCAGGCATGGGGGCAGGAAGACCTGCGGGGAGGAGGCCCCTGAAGTCATCCAGGTGGTGACTGGAGAGTGGAGGAATCAGAGAGCGCTTTTGGAATTGGTCCTGATCTCCAGGCTCAGAGAAGTGGAGTTGCCGATCCAAGGTCACACGGCTGGTCAGGCGGAGTGAGGGTCTGACCCCGCACACACCCGAGCTTTTCCTCTCACCAGGACAGGGGCTGCTTTTTCTCTATGAGGCTGGGGAAGCCTCTGGGAGGCAGAGGCCTGGTTTGCATCGATTTGGTGTTCTCCACGCGAACCTCAAAGTGCCTGGTGTTTTCGGCGCTGAGGAGAAGTTCATTGCCAGACAGAGGTCCTGCATGGAGCACGTGAGAGGCCTCCACGGAGGTGAGCTCTGAGCGAGGTGCGCAGGGGGCGAGTGGGTCCAAAGGTATCGGCTCCCCTCACAGCTGGCCTGGCTGTGTGAGCTTGGAGAATGTACCAGGCCCAGGGACGCTGTTCATTGTGCATCCCAGCATTGCCGTGACTCAAGGCGGGTACCAACGTGAAAGCTCTTAGCGAACAGTTCATATTGTCAGGAGGCCATAACTCGGTCCGGGATGGGAGACATGAGGATGTCTCAGACGGCAAGCCCAGGTCCAAGCCCAGTGTTTCCTGCTGAGCCAAAGGGAAGAGGTACGCAAGGGTCTGGGGGAGAGGTAGAGTGTGGTGGATGGCAATGTGGACTTTGGAGTCCAAATACCTGGATGCTAATCCTGGTTCTACCTGTGTGACCCCAGGCAAATGATTCAACCTTGCTGAGCATCAGTTTCTTCATCTGTAAAATGGGCATGTTGACAATGGTTCTTTTGTAGAGTGTTGAGAAGATTCAATGAGAAAGTGCACAGAGGGTGTTTCTACCAGTAGGTTCAGGGCTCTTCCTTTAATTGTCTAAAGCAGAACTCTTGGTTCCCTGTCCCCGAGCTCCTCCAGGGGCTTGTCCCCATCTCAGTAAATGGTTGTCACACCCAAAACCTACCCATCTCCCTTGATCCCTCACTTTCCTTCAAGTGTCCAGAGCTCGGAGTTTGCTTCCATGACGGCAGGGACTGTGTCTCATATGATCTGGGCCCACCTGATTCCATCAGTTAAGCTCCTCTGAATAAATGTTTGTGGAGCATCCCCTGCAGGCAGGGCCCTGAGCAGATGCTGTACAGAGACCACACAGTTCTGGAAGAGGCACAGAGAGGTTGAGTGGCTTCCTTGAAGTCACAGAACAAGGACTCAGCAGGCTCCATAGAGGCTGAGAGAGGCTCAGGCCACTTCTAATTCTTGGGCCTCCCAGTGTGCTAAGAATGAAGGAATGCCAAAATGGAGTTACAGACTTGTGCTCTTAGCAACAACAACAAAAAGCCAAATTAACTGGGTCATTTCAGGATTTATTAAATCAAAATTCATAGTGTCCTACAGGTGGGCAGTCTGGCAGGGGCACCCAACTGTAAAGTCAAAAATGTACATCTCATTTAATGAGGCCCTTCATGAATGTGATACCTGGGCCAAGTGACAGCCCCCTGACACCTGACCAAGCCCTGCAGCTGGGAGCTCACCACCTATGTGACTCCAAAGTTGGCACCTTTTCCACCATCCTCAGTTGCTTTTGCAGAGATGCAGGAGGCCTAGGACCTCTTGGATTTTTGAGAGGAGAAAGGTGCACACGATCAGTGTAACACAGGCAGCAGGCCTGGTGGTGAGGAGAGTTGGGCTCTGGAACCCACCTGCCTGCTCTGACCCAGCCCGGGGTACTCCTCGGAAAAGAGGGGATAATACCAGCACCGGCTTTATTGGATCGTTGGGAAGGTGCCAAGAGATGATGCAAGGCAAGCATGGAGCACAGGTTTGCACAGAGCAGGCGCCCGGTAGCTGCTCTTATTACTTATGATAATAGCAGACGGTCAGGGGCCGGGGCCATAGAGGTTTGAGAACTCCTGAATGGCGTGGCCAAAGCAGATGCACCCTGGGTCCCCTGCTCTTGGCACAGGGTCTGGCAGAGTGGGCCCTTGGTGAAGGTGTAGAACTGAATCGTATTGAAGAGGCTTTGGGCCAGGCTGAGCAGGGGGTGGGAGCAGCAGGGAGGACAGGGGAGCTTAGTGGGGGGCCTGGCCTCTGATTTCTTCTCCACCCCCATCCACTTCCTGTGAGGCCAGGGGCACTCCCATTGGCTCCCTTTTGCATGGTGTGGAGGCCACTGTCCCTCGGCTTCTTCAGCAAATAGATACCGAGTGCCTCCTCTAGCCAGTTACAGGTGGTGAGGACACAGTGGTGACACGAGTCATTGTGACCATTGTCACAGCTCTAATCTGAATGTTGAGTGGCGGGTTCACATGAGCATATTATTAAAAATAAATAACATAAATAAGCAAATACATCATGAAGAGGGCTCTGCCCGTCCCAAGGATGGGAGTAGGCCGTGAACCAAGGATTATGATTAATGCAATTTTGTGCACCTGAGGCCCCTTTATTTTTTTCACTTATTTTATTGAGGTCATATTGGCTTATAACATTGTGTAATTTCAGGTGTACATTAGTATTTATCAGTTTCTGTATAGACTGCATCGTGCTCACCACCAGTACTCTAATTTTTATCTGTCACCATACATATGTGCCCCTTTACCCCTTTCACCCACCCCCCCACCCCCTGCTTCCCTTCTGGTAACCGCTTCTCTTGGTCCATGTGTTGGTTTATCTTCCACATATGACTGAAATCATATGGTGTTTGTCTTTCTCTATCTGGCTCATTTTGCTTAACATAATACCTGAGGCCCCTTTAAAAAGGAGAGTAAAACCAAACAGACCTGCTCCCTGTCCCCTCCCGGCCTGAGCATTCTGGTGGGGGGAGACAGATGATCAACAAGCACATAACACGTGGAAACTTGAATGCTGGACAGTGGGAAGTGCAGGAAGAAAATGCAGCCTGGTCGAGGATGGAGAGTGATGAGGAGCGGAAAGGCTACGTGAGGTGCGGTGATCAAAAAGACTCCTCTGTGGAGAGGGCATGTGAGTGGAATCCTGGAACAAGTGAGGGAACGTGCCACAGGGACAATGGGGAAAGGGCACCAGGCGGGGGAGAGCAAGAGCAGAGGTCCTGAGGCACGTCGGAGCTGTGCTTGGGCTGCAGGAACAAAAGCCAACCTAGAGGAAGTGAGCAAGGGGTGGGGGGTGGTGGGAGGTGATGTATTAGCCCTCGGGCAGGGGCCGGGTGACACAGCAGGGTGGAGAGGCGGCTGGTTAGGATAAGGAGTTTTGAAGCTGGCTTATTAGGCCAGCATCCCAGAGGCCTCCCAGGCTTGGGCCGTTAGTACCCTGGACAGCGGCCACAGCCCCTCGGAGCACCTGCAGCCGTGGGGCGCACCCTACCGAACATGGACTTCCATTAAGGTCTGCTTCTGGGCAGGAATTGGGGGTGGGTGGGGAGCAGATGATATTGCAACGCGTACGAATTTGCCCCTACCCTCAGGAAGCAGAGTCGTGGGGACGAGTCATAAATGTGCGGTTTCACCAGTCTCTATAGAGTGAACATCTGTGCAGCCACCATTTAGGTTGGGACAAAAGAGGCAGCCAGTGCCTGGGAGCCCCCACCCCATCTGTCCTTTCCCGAACATACCCCACCCTCCCTCCTGCCGGAGGTAACCACTGTCCTCACTTCGTGGATAGTCATTTCTTTGCTTTTCTTTGGGTTAGCCACCTGTGTATCACTTAATAAATTCTAATTTTAATTCGAAAATGAATATAATCTCATTATAAAAACCAAAACTATAACAGAAAAGGTTAAAATCCCCGTTGAGTCCCCTCTGCTTTCCCAGTCCTGGTCCCCTCACCAAAGGTAGCCGTCATTAGTTAATTAGGTACCTTCCAGACTCTTTTCTCTGCATTTGTTAGGACCTGCGCGCCCATAGAAAATGAACAGTATTTTCTGTATGTGTTTTACATAAATGATATTAAGTGATATAAATCATTCTGCAACTTGCCTTTTCACTCAGCAGTGTCTTGGAGAATGTTCTATGTCCATATCTGTAGGTCTATCTCATTCTCTTTCATGACCACACACTGAGTATGAATATACTACAGGATCCTTAGCCACTGTCCTATTGGTGGCATCTAGGTTGTTTCTGATTTTTCTCCATTTCAAACCTTGATGTGATGAACACTTTGTGAACTTTTGAATTCCTTGTATGTGGTGGCGAGTATTA
Source organism: Diceros bicornis minor (assembly GCF_020826845.1). Lineage (NCBI taxonomy): Eukaryota > Metazoa > Chordata > Mammalia > Perissodactyla > Rhinocerotidae > Diceros > Diceros bicornis. The sequence continues at coordinate 17,109,537 of NC_080773.1, forward strand.
TATTTAAGATGAATGAAGTTCCTGTCAGCCCATGTTACTGCCCTCATTTCATAGATGAGGAACCTGAGGCTCAGAGAGGTGAAGTCACTTGCCCAGGCCCAAGTGAATGGAGGACCCAGTTTCCAAACTCTCATATGTCTGACTCCCAAACCAGTCCTGTATACACTATATACACCTGTACAGATAATTACAGGGGGCAGGTGCCTCATTCAGCAAATACTCCTGGAGCCCTGGCTATCTGCAGCCCAGTGCTGGGCCGGGACTCCACAAGATCGAATCAAACCCACTCCGTGGGGGCAGACTCACTGAGAAGTAATTACCACGCAGGACGACTAGTGCTAAAGCCCTGGATGCTGCCTGGAGCTGTGGGAAGACTGAGGTCAATACTATTAATTGGGCCTCCGGTGGAGTCCGAGAGGGCTTCCAGAGAGGGGAGATCTGAGCAGAGGCCGTAGAAGTGGGCAGAATTTGTGCGGCAGACAAAGGAAGCGTGAAGGACGGGCACATAGGAGAACCCAAATTGTTGAGCAGAGGAAGAAGGTGAGCTCTGAGGGCAAAATGGTGAAAGAGGTTGGCAGGGGCCCCCATCCACCTGAGCTTGAAGAGCCAGCCTTGGGCTTCATTCTGTGGAACCTGGAGGGGTTTATCATTCAACAAATGGGGCTCGAGCACCTGCTGTGTGCCAGGCACTGTTTTAGATGTTGGGAATACCACAGTGAACAAGACAGAAAAGGACACCTGCTTTCAGAGAGCTTAGGCTTCAGAGCGGGAAACAGACAATCAAACGAGTCGACAGTAATGGAGTTCCAGATAGCGCTATCAAGAAAATACAGCTGGGTGACGGAGTGGAGAGTGACTAAGGGAGGGCTTCTCGGAGGAGGCGGCCTTTGAGCTGAGTCCTCAAGGATGAGAGGAATGGGAAGAGACCAAGAACAGCATTCTATGGGAGGGGTCAGCAAGGTCAAAGGCCCCGAGGTGGGGACAAACTTGGCTTCCTCCACTGTGGCTGGTGCGTGGGGAAAGGTGAGGTCCTGCAGGGCCCCGGAGGCCAGGGTGAGGGGACTGGGCTTGTCCTGGAGATAGCAGGCAGTTCCTGGAAGGCTTCTAGACCAAGGACGAGGAGCCTTGCATTTCAGCCTTTGGACAGCTCCCTGCGCTGTGGGGACAGAGGTGGCCTTGCGCCTGCAGTCAGTGCTGGGTGGGTGGGAGGTCTGGCCTGGAGTAGACTGTGCAGCGTAGGGGTGGGTGGGGGCTCCTGCGCCAGGAGCGGAGCCTCACCAGAGGCACTTGCTTCTTTGGCTCCTTTGGAGGCCCTGGTGGGTATGTGGTGATGATGCCAAGGACCCTGTTCTCAGGGGACCTACAGTCAGAGAGCCACATACAAGCCAAGATGAGGAGCGGTGAGCTCAGCAAGCAGTTTAGGCACAGGCTTTGGGGTCAGAGAGACTCCAGGTCCCCCCGGCCCAACTGTATGAGGCCTCAGTTTCCTCATCTTTAAAATGGGGATAATGAAAGTTCCTAATAAAAGGTGAGGAATCACTGGAACCCTGAGTATACCCAGCCAGCCCTCCTCAGTGTAAGCCTGCAGGACATTCTCTCTCTCTCTCTGTATTGGTCCGACAGCTAGTTGATCCATCAATACATCTTGCCTGTTCTTGTTTCTTTCGAGCCACAGACTGTTCAAGCTGGAAGAAGTCTTAGAGTGCCCCTCCAGCCCCCCTCCCACTTACAGATGGGGAAACTGAGGCCCAGAGAGCACAGGGGGCTGACCCTAGGTCACAAGATGGCCAGTTTCAGCATGGGACCTGGTCGGTCTCCTGACTTTTCTTTAAGCCATATCACGTTGCTTCTTGGTTTCTTCTCACTTGAGGTGAACTCCTGGGAAATTGGTGGTGGTGGTGGGGTGCAATAAGCAGTGTTTGTGTCGGTGTTAGTTTATTACGCATCAGCTGGCTTCCTGGTGCAGACCTTGCTGCTTCTGAGTTGCCTCTTCCTGATCTTCCCCCCAGCACTGACCCAAGCATCTTCCCCCAATCTGCTTCCCTCCCCACTGTCCATCGGTGACGGCCTCAGTGTCCACCCAACCACCCCGCCCAGCTGCCCACTTCCAGGCCCACTGAAGTCCTATAGCCTCTCACTTGAATATATACCCTCATCTGCATCCTCACGGCCCCTTCCTCCCCTGTTGTCTGGACCATTGTCCCAGCCTCCACTCTGCTCATCCTTCCTCCAGATTCCACCCGCCAGCCTGATCTCACCAATCCCCGATGGATCTTCTTTACCCAGAATCTCCCCGCCCACGGCCTTCCACCTACAACATCAAATCCAGCCTCAAGGCACGTGTGGCGCTCTGCCTGGATCTTTCTCACCAAGCTTGAGCCCTCCCTTCTCCCCCAGTCTTTCTATGGCAGGGAAGGCACTTCTAAGTTCTGGGGCCTCATTCCTGACTCCTGCCTCTCCCTCACACCCCATCTTGAGCCAGTCACCCATCCTGTTGGGTCTACTCTCAAAATTGCTTCTAAGGACACCTGCCCCTCTCTTCCCCCGCTGCCACCCTGCTGGTCCCAGCCATCTTCATCTCTCACGTGGACACCACCCATTTCCTCACAGCTGACCTCTCTCACACTCTGGCCCTTCAGACTAGCCTCCCACAGCAGTCAGAATCATCCAGGGAAATGTTCACAGAACCACATCACTCCCCTGCTTAGTACCTTCTCGGTGGGGTCCCACTGTACTTGCAGTAAAGTCCAAAATGCTTACCCTGGCCTGCGAGGCCCTGTGGTCTGGCCCCGGCCTCTCCACCTCATCTCTCATATCCTCCTTGTTCACTCTGTGCCAGCCATATGCGCCTCCTTTCTGCTCTGGGAATTGCTGTGTGCCTGCTGCCTCGGAGCCACCACCTCCTGTGTTCCCACTGTCTGCAGTGCTCTTCCCCACATTCGTTGCTTGTGAATGGTCGAATTGCTGTGTAAGTGCCACCTCCTCACAAGTCTTCTGCACCATGCCACCCTCCATCTTACATCAAGTATCATCCTCTTTCTATTCTTTCTTTTTTTTTGGTGAGGAAGATTGGCCCTGAGCTAACATCTGAGCCAATCTTCCTCTATTTTGTACATGGGATGCCACCACAGCATGGCTTGACAAGTGGTGTGTAGGTCTGTGCCCAGGATCTGAACCCACGAACCTTGGGCCATTGAAGGCCAGCGGCTGAACTTAACCACTATGCCACCACGCCGGCCCCTTGATTTTTTTTTAATTGTTTCCCCTCAAAGACTGTGAACTCTATGGAGGGAGAAAGAACATCTTTGTTTGTTTGTTTGTTTTGCTTTTTAAAAAAATTTCAGCTTTATGGAGGTATAATTGACTATTTTGCTTTTAACCACTGTGTTCTCTGAGCTTAGCAATGGCCGGGCACATAATAGCATTTATCGGATGCTTACTGAATCAGTGATGGAATATCAGGGTATTTTCGTCAACTCCATCTCCCCCTTGGGCCGTGAGCTCCTTGAAGGCAGGTTTCAGATCCACCTTGTCTCTGGGTCCTCAGCCCCCGGCCCAGGGCTTGGCACTAATGGACACACAGGAAATGTTTGAACTGAAGGAAATGGGGAAGGGTTGACCACCTTCAGCCTGGAACTGATGGGTCAGAAGGAGTCCAGCGCTTTGCTGAATATCAAGAACAGACTCTAAGGGCTGTGGGGGTGGGCTGTGGGCTGGGAGGAGATTCTGGTGTTCCTGAGTGGGCAGGAAGTGGCTTTTTCTGCTATCCACTAGAAGATGGGGAACATTTCGAAGCTCCATTCCTTGGACTCCTATGGTAGAGTAGAGAAAGAGCAAGCTGTGAGGAGGACAGGTCTGGGTTTGAATCCTGACTCCACTACTCACATGCTGTGTGACTTGGGGCAAGTGACTTCACCTTTCTGAGCTCCAATTCATCAAAAAATAGGGATGATAACAGACCTTACCTCCTTGGATTGTCATGAAGATTATAAATAATGTCTTGGTTCAAGTAGCACAGAATAGACAGTGATGCTGCTGTTGATGATGATGATGATGACAGAGAAGAAGAAATACTTTAAGTTCCTCGATGCTGGGTGCTCCTAGGCAGAATATGGGACGATTACAGCTTGACCTTGACTTAGGGCCACTGGAGAAGCAATTCCGAAGGCAGGGGTGAGGATGAAGCAGGTGTGTAAACAGGAAATGAAGGCTGGAGCCCAGAAGCCAGGAAGGTGAGGAAGAAGTGGGCAAGCAGTGCCCAGGTGGGCCAGGCTGGGTTTGATTCAGGAGTATTGGAGGCCCACTGGAGGATCGCATGGCCCTGCAGCAGAACCAGTCAGACATCAGATATCTCTTTGTCTGTGTGTCTGTCTCCCCCACCCCCATCCTGTTTTTCTATGTGTTCGGGTCCCTAAACCAGCTTTCCCTGACCCCCCGGAGGCTGCCTGGCCTGGACTCTGCTGGAGGCGGATGTGCTGAGATGCAAAGGGAGGCTGGAGTCAATGAATCTTAGGCCCGAGTTCATCTCCTGGCCCAGCTGTCGACTCATAGCGTGGCCTGAACCTGGTCTCCCTGTCTCCTGCCAAGCTGGGGGTCTGAGGGGCCTCTCTGAGCTCCCACATGCTACAGCCCTACAGGCGAGGCAGCACTTGTGGGGAAAGACCCCTTGGGTCCCCATGCAGAGTGGGGACACAGCGGGGGCTGAGTAGAGAGGTCGCCAGAGACAGCAGGAGTCCAGAAAGAAGCTTGGGAACCGAGCCACGGAGAAGGTCCCCAGGGGCGGCCGAGAGGAAGAGGCCATGGCTGGGGGCCCTGAGGGGTAAAGAATCCTGCTCCGCTGTCCCCGGTGGGCTGGCTACTCCCCCCCCCTCCCTGCCAGGCCCCCGGGGGCCTCGCTCTAATAATGTATTTGATCGACTCGCCGGCCGCGTACAAGCGATTATTGTCTTGTCGGGAGTCAAACGTATCGATCCGGTGAGAAATATGAGCGGAGCAATGGGGCCCGCGTGTCAGTTACCAGCCCCGCTGGCCCTGGGGAGCCCCCTACGTCTCCTTTAATTACCGCTCAGCCCTGAGCCCAGCCTGGCCTCCCCTGCACCGCCTCCCTCCCGGGCTCCCCACACCCCAAGTGGCCCCCGCTGCTCCCCAGCTCCTGTGCCCTATGTGCCTTGCTCAGTGGGGCTTGAGGCCTCTTCTCTGGCTGAGAGGCCATCATCTCCTCGGCCTGGGCCTCCCGGTTCCTGGCTGCCAGGCTCTCTGTTCCACACTCTGCTCTTCTGTCCTCTCTTGGGCAGATGGAAGTCTCAGGCCCACTCTCCTTCAAGATTCCCTGACTCCGGCTCAGGGACTCAGTTCTGGTCTGCCTCCTGGCACGGGAGGCAAGAAGGACGGGGTGGTTTCATCCCATGAGGGAGCATGTAAGGCTGTCCCCAGCTCCCCCCGCCAGCTGCAGACCTGGGAGGGCAGCGCTGGAACTGGGTGGTGCTTCTCTCCTTGCTCCCCATGAGGGGCTGACACCTGGTCACATTCAAAAGCTCACTCCTGACGTGGAAGACGTTGACTTTGTCTGGGGTGGAGCATGGGGTTGGCTTGGTGGGGTTTCGATCCCCCATAATGTCCTAATGACCCTCATTTCCAAGCCCCCAAAACATAAATCCTAAATCAAAACAGAACTTTCTGGGCAAATGCAGCTTCAAGACAAGGATCTAGCAGCCACCTGCCACCAGACTGCTGTCCGGAAGACCCTTACGTATAGAAATGCTGCATCTGAGAGAGTGCGAGAGCGAGAGAAAGGTGTGCGTGCACAGGAGGCCGGAGGTCTGAGTTGGAGCCTGGTTGATGCTGTGTGGTCTCTGGATCTCCTCAGTGAAATTCAGCCTTCACAATACGGGATGTTGTGGAGTGCAGAGAGCTGGGAACTGCCCCCTCTGTGTGCAGATGTAAGGACCGCTGGTCATTCCCATCGTCCAGTGGGCCTGCCTGCCTGGGCGTGTCTGGGTGCACAGGGCCTGTGTGCAGACGGAAGGGCACTCATGAAGGTCTGCCTGTGTGTTATATCCTGCGTGGGAGTGCATGGGTGTGAGTATGGGCACACATGGCCAGGAGGTGTGTCTGGGCACACATGTGTAGATGTGCTCTTGTGCTCGTGGGTCCATGTGAGGGAGCAGAGGGGGTGTCTGTACCGGAGTGACCAATGGAGGGTAGGGAGGATTGGTGTTGGGGCCTGTGCACATAGAGGAGTGTTTCCGTGTGTCTGCGTGTGCACACGTGTGTGTGAAGTGCTGGGGTCCAGGTGTAGAAATACTTGAGTGTGTGTGTGTGTGGGTGAGTCCAGGCGTCCTTGTGCGCGCGTGTGGTTTGGGGGTCCCCCAGCATGGGGCGCAGCGAGTCCTGCAGGGCCCGGGGCGGCAGACGGGCTGTTTGGAGGCGCCAGGCGGCCTGGCAGCCTCGGACCGGGCGCCGGGAGGAGAAAGAGGGTAGCGAGCTCAACCGCGCCTTTGTCTGCACCGCCGTGCGCTGGGAGTCCTGCGCCTTTGTGTGACCCTCGCAGGTGTGCGCGCGGGAGCGTGGGCGGGGGCGGGGGGGGAGGCGCGGAGGGGAGCAGAGGGAGGGGCTCCCTCCTACGCAGCCGGCCCCGCCCTCCGGCCCATTGGCTGGGCGCTGTCGCCCTCTGGCGGGCGCGGAGAGAACCGCTGGGCCCGGAGCGCCGCGGCGCTAAGGGCCACTGGGCAGCTAGGGGACCCGGTGGTCCTCTCCGCCGGAGCCGCCTTGGGCGCCCACGTTTGTTCCCTGCCGCTCCCGGCCAAGGCCCCGACCCGCCGTCCGCACTGCCACTGCCCACGGGCACCGCTTCCTCTCAGTGGTGGTCCCGGACGCCACACCTGCGGACAGGTGCGCGGCTGGGTCCCCCTCCCCACAGCCGAGCGGAACACCCACCGCGAACACCTCTTCCTCCTGCGCTTCGTGGCTTCAACGCTCTTGGCTCTGGGCTCTTGAGAAGGCCACCTCACCTCTCTGGTCCTCAGTCTCTTCGTCTGTAAAATGGGGCAAATGTGATGCCTCAAGAAATGAAGCCTGTCAAGTGCGAGATGCAGGGCCTGGCACTGAGAAAGCCCCCCCCCCCCCCGAAAACTTCTAGCTGGTGTTTTAGTGTAGCTGTTCTAGGCCCACCTCCTCCCAGACCCACTTGCCCTGTTCCAGATGTGTTTGCCCCCGTGGAGGCGGGAGGCTGGGGTAGCTGTTGCAGCTGCCTCCTGGAGGAGCAACTGTAGGAGTCAGCTCTCCCAGCCTGCTTGCCCTGTGCCCCACTACCCCCACTTCCCCAACACACACACATGATTTGGGGTCCGCTGGCTGCTGGGGTGGGCCTTGGGGCTACGGTATTTTCCCTTCCGAAGGGGGCGGACCCTGTGGTTTCCTCCCTGGGTGACTTCCGGCAGAGAGGGCTTGGCCCCCAGAGAGGGCGGGGAGATGACACAGTTGTTCCCCCAGCCCTGCGGGGCGGGCAGCATGGTTCACTCCAGCATGGGGGCTCCAGGTAAGGGGCCGGAGCCGCAGCACCGGCAGCACATTGGGGTTTGTCCTGCTGTGCCGATCGCTGACCCTCCCTGCTCTTCCTCCTTAGCTGTCTCCTCTGCCCTTTCACTCTGCCTCAGCAGCTCCCGGCTTCCCACCCTGGGTCCCACCTCCCAGCTCCTCTTTGCCCTCCCCTTCCACATCCGCACCTGGGGGGCTTCCAACCTCTTCTCCCCGCCTCTGCTGCCCTGTTCTGAGGGGTTTGGGGGAGGAGGATAGAGTCTGAGGTTGGTAGCAGGCTCTTACACGGAGGACCAGTGGGTGGGCAGCATGAGTGCTCCTTGGGTGGGGGCCGCAAGGAGGTTAAAAGGCCGCATTGTTGCATTTGGAGTGTGTGTGTGTCTGTGTACATGTATGTGAGCGGTGGTTCTGAGTCTTCTGGGTGTGACTGACATGTGTCTGTGTGTGAGGGGCCATTATGGATGGCATTGTGGGGGTAGCCTTGGCAATGATCAGTTGGCTCACTTCCTCACTTCATGCGCCTCAGATGTCACCTCCTCAGGGAGGCCCTCCCTGACCACCGCATCTAGACTGGCAACTAATCCCGCCGTGCTCCGTTCTTGGTCCCCTGGCCCTGCTTTGTCTGTTCTTCATGGCACTTATCACTGCCTGAAAATTTATTATATGTTTGTGTGCTTATGAACTGCCTCCCCCCACCAAATGTCAGTTGACTGAGCGAACGTTGTGCGCCAGACACCGTACAAGGCAATTTGTATTTGTCGGCTCATTTGGTATAATGCGTCTATCTCTGCATAGTGATACTCATCTCTCGGCAGTGCTGATGGGAGAGTTAAATGAAGTAATATGTGTAAATGCTTAACACGGTGCCTGGAACTCGGCAAGCGTCAATACTTCATGATGGTTTCATTTGCGGCCGTACAGGCATGACTGTGGGAATGTGTCACATTCGTGGGTGTCTGTGGGGATGAGTCTTGGTTTGGCGTTTGCCACCTTGTGTGTCTCAGTGTATGCAGCATCTCTGTGACCCTATTTATTGAGCAGTTCTGTGCTGGGTGTTGGAAATACAACTGGAAAAGGCAGCTTCAGATGTGTCCTCCTGGAGTCCCCAGTCCAGTGCTGGAGACAGACCTGTCATTAGACAATGGAGGACACACGGGCAGAGGAGTCAGGGCTGGGATGCAGGAGGCACGGGGGGCTGTGGGAGCCCAGAAGATTTGCCCAATTCAGTGGTGGAGTGTCAGGGAGGGCTTCCTGGAGGAGGAGATGTCTGGGTTGAGATGTGAAGGGTGAGTGGGTATAAGCAAGATAAAGGAGGTGAGTTGAACTGGAAGACTACTTGCAGGATGACATATGATTATTTATGGAGGTGACCGTGTGTGCAACTATGTATATGTGTGTGCACATACAGTGGACACAGAGATCCAGGGCATCTGCACACGCATGCCGCCTGCTCCACCACTGACTCATCCCTGTCTGGGGTTGAATGGGGGCCTCATACATGCTGGGCACCAGGTTAGACCCCTTACTTGGCATTTTCACAGAACTGCCCTGCCCGGGAGGCCTGTCCTGGGTGCTGCTGCCTGGACGTGAATTAATATATTGTGTGGCCTTGGGCAGATCACTTGTCCTGCTTGGTCTCAGGCTCCACATCTGTGAACTGGGTTCAGGGGTCTGCCCTGGCCGTCTCCCAGGAGGAGGTGACTCTGGGTGTGTGAGTGTGTGCCCGTCTGTGTGTGTGTGTCTATCTGAATGACTTGGGGGGGTGTGTTTGCATATCTGTGTCTATCTGTGTCTGTCTCTGAGTGACTCTGGGTGTGTGTGTATGCACATCTGTATCTGTATGTCTGTCTGTGAGTGACTCTGGGGTGTGTGTGCATGTCTGGGTGTGACTTGGTGTGTGAGTGTAAGTGCAGGTGTGCACACGCATGTCTGAACATGTGTTTTGCATATCTGCCCATGTCATTGTGTCTGGGCATGTGTCTTCATGGGCAAACATTCCTGTCTGGGATCTGAGCACACCTGTCCCTGTGTGTGTTTGCATGGTCTCCGTCCATGTCTGGGGCCCTGCCTGGCTGTGGTGTGTGTGCTGTGTGGCAGCCCCTGCCTGTTGTCAGCACAGCTGTGGGGCCACCTCTCTTGTTGTGTCTGCTGCCCGTATTTCCATCCCTCCCTCCTGACAGCTCAGAAGTGTTCACTCCCTTGAGGCCACCCAGGGACAGCTGTGGGGCTGTGGGGTGTGAGGTGCTGCTCCTAAGAAGGCCAGGACTGGGCCAGCTGGGCCCACAGAGGTTCCCGGCAGCGCAGACCCTGCCCACAGGGGCTCCCAGGCCACAGCCTTGATTGAAGCAGGCTGTGGAGGCAGGGGACCCAGGGGACAGGCCAAGCGGGGCCAGGAGGGGTGAGGGGCAGCCCTTGGGCCCTCTATATTTAGCCCCATTTTCGGTAAGTGCTAACGAGAAGCTGGCCCAAGTCTGCTAAAACCGGCTGGGGGAAATGCAGAGGAGAAGTGAAAGTCCGGGGAGGGAGGGGCGAGGGAGGGGTGGGAAGGGCGGAGGGGACCCAGAGTCCCAGGCCTGGGGCAGTCGGGCAAGCGGGTGTGAGTCTAGGGGCGTGGGCAGCCATGGGTGGGTCTGACTCAAGGATGGTGAGATTCAAGGGGCCTGGTAGAGTTCTGCATTGCTTTTCCCTGCCCATTCCACTAAAAAGTTACACACTGCCTGGGGTGGGAGAAGGGAGGGCATGACCGTAAATCACCAACCAACCTTTCTGTGCGATATGGGTTTGAGAGGGGCTTCTGAAGACGCCCAGAGGCTGGAGCGTATTAGAATAAACTGGGGGCACTTTTAAAATTCCAGATGCCCAGGTCTCACCCTGTCCCGATGAAATCAGAGTGTCTGGGAGTAGGCATCAGTATTTCTCTAGGGTGGAGAGGGGGGCAGTGCGGCAGCCCTGCCTGGGCCGAGGCTGAGAGCCTGCAGGATGGGCGGCTTCAGCGGGCCTTTGATGGGTTGCCAATGCCCTCAAGTTGCTGTTGAGGCATCATTTGGCTTTGAGTCTGTGGTGGAAATGGAGGCCCCTATTCATCCTTGGTGGGAGTGATTTGATGAGACCCTTTTCTTGGATTGGGCTCTGATGGGGGAGGAAGAAACCAGAGCAAGAGAGGCCTGGATGGAGGGCAGCCAACTGCTGCCGGGGTGCACGGGCTGTGTGGGAGTGAGGGGGAAGGGGGGCGGAATTAGGGAGAATAAGGGAAACAGTGGTGGAAATTTCCCCTCAGACCACCCTTGCATCTCCAGCCACTATCTCTGCAGAGGACAGGTTACCTTAAAGGTTTAGGGGTAAGGTTTAAGGTAAACCTTAAAGGTTTACTTTAAAGGAGTTGCCTGGGGGTTGGGGCTGAGGGTCAAGTGTCAGGTGACAGCAGGGAGGGGGCCTTGTTTGGGACAGTTTTGGGTCCTGGTCTGTCAGGGACCCTTTCATGCATTCATTCGTTGCAAAGACACAGTCCCAGCTTGTGCAGTGATGACTCTAGCCTGGGCCCTAAGGAGCCCACAGTGTGGGGTGGGGAGTCATTGCCCAGGTGATCAAGGTGTAGGAGGGGCAGGGGCAGGGGGACCCCAGAGAAGAGAGACACCAAACACCTGGGGAGTCAGGGAGGACCTCACAGAGGAGGTGTCATGTGAGCTGGGGCCTTAAAGAGGAGCAGGAGTTTGCTAATAGAGAAGGAAATGGTCCCCAGAGGTGGGAGAAGAGCAGAGGCAAGGGCCTGGAGGAGGAAGATGAGGGCCTTGGGGCCACTCTTGTTCATTCAACCCACACGTCCTGTGCTGGGCAGTGTTGGGGACCCTAAGGTGAGTCAGACCAGGCCTTGAGGGGGTGGGCCCTAGTCTGATGGGCGAGACGTACTGGGGCCCAGATGGCTACAGCCTCTAGGACAGTGGCAAGGGGAGATGCCAGGCCAGAAGGAGCCAGGTGGAGGGACCAGGTGGAGGTCTCTAGGGGATTAGGGGTGACTTCATAGAGGACTGACCCTGTGCTGGGTCCTGAAGGATGAGTAGGAAGTCGTCAGGTAGACAGAGTGGGGAACAGTGTTCTTGGCAGAGGGACCAGCCCATGCCAAGGCCTCAGGAAACATTTGTTAAATGGCAGAGAGACAGCAGGACAGAGGGAGGAACAAGTAAGAGACAGACCTGCAGGGACATTCAGCAAACATTTCTAACCTCTTCTTCTGGGCTGAGTGATGCTAGGGACACAGCGATGAGTCAGACCAGGCCTGCCCCTGGTCTTGTGGGAAAGGACCAGCACACAGACAGCCACTGCCCTGCAGACTCAGGACTAGGACAGTGGGAAGGCACTACTGTGGGAGGCTGTATTAGTTTGTTAGAGCTATCAGTCTGTAGACTGGGTGGCTTAAACAGCAGAAATTAATTTTCTTGCAATTCTGGAAGCTAGATGTCCAAGGTCAAGGTGTCGGCAGGGTTGGTTTCTTCTGAGGCCTCTCTCCTTGGCTTGGGAGGGCCACTTCTCCCTGTGTCTTCACATGGTCTTCCCTCTGTGTGTGTCTGGGACACAGGTCCCAATCTCCTCTTTTTATAGGGAGATTGGGACCTGTCATATTTGATTAGGGCCCGCCTTAATGACCTCATTTTAACAAAGACCCTATCTCCAAATAAAGTCACATGCTGACGTTACTGGGGGTTAGGACTTCAACATATGAATGTTGGGGGACACAACTCAGCCCATAACAGAGGTCAAGGATGAGCACGGACTCTCTGGGGTGGAGGTGAGGTCAGAGGCTGCCCTGGTCCACAGGCAAGAGAGGCATGCACCAGCTGGGCAGGGTGTATAGAACCTGTAAGGTCTGGACTCCCCATCAAGCAGAACCCCCAAGCAGAGGGAGATGCCTGGTGTGGTTGAAGAGCGGGATGCATGAGTGGCAAGAGACAGGCAGTGGAGGGTGGCAGAGGCCACACCCAGAAGGCCAGACCTCGGAGCCTGGTGTTTTCTTAGGGAAGTAGAAAGCCAAGGAAGGGTTCAGGGCCAGGGGGTGCTGGGCGTGGAAGGGATCTCCCTGGGGCCCTGTGGACCCTGGCCGGAGAGAGGGGCAAAGGAGGAGGCAGGGATGCTAGGAGGGGTGGGATTTAGGGCCAAGTAAGCGTTAGCGGCTGCCTGGAGCAGGGCCAAGGTCTGGGCGAGTTAGAGTCTGGAGTGAGACCTCATCCCCTGGCTCCCTTTGCGTCCTCCTGCATATCTCGGGATAATTAGACACTCGGTGCCCCATCCTCAGTGCCCGGAAACAGGACCTGAGCTCCTGCAGCATCCTGGGCACCTACTCCCCACCCCTACCACACCAGCCTATGCCTTAATAGGACTATGTTCTGCCTTATTATTATTAATTTTTTTAGCTTTTAAATATTTTGTGTGTGTGTGAAAACATAACGTACATATAGTAAAGCACTCAAATTTTAAGTGTACAGCTTGATGAATTTTTACGTATGTATAGACCCCTGTATTCACTGAATAGATCAAGATACAGAACATTTCCACCCCCCTGCAGGCTTCCTCACGCCCTTTCCCAAAGATACCCACTAATCTGACCTTGATCACCTGGTACCATCCTGCCTGTTTTTGACCTTCGCGTAATTGGAGTCCTGCTGCCTGTCCTCTTTTGAGTCTGACGTCTTTCCCTTGGTGTCAGGTCTGTGAGATTCAGTGGTGTGTGTGAGATGCAGGAGTCTGCTCTTTTCCTTGCTGTAGAGTATTTCATCATAGGGACATACCACATTTTGTTGACCCTTTCTCCATTAACGGGGCTTGAGTTATTTCTAGTTCTGGGCCAATGCAAAAAGGCTGCTGGGAACAAAGGTGTCCGAGGGCATTGGTGGGCAGGACGCTCCCGTCTCTTGGGTGGACGCCCAGGAGTGGACGTGCTGGTCATAGGGAGGGGGCACCTCTTCGGCTTTCCTAACTGCGTGTCAATTTACACTCCCACTGGCAGTGTGTCGATTTACACTCCCACTGGCTCCAGAATCAGGAATTTTAAACCTGAGCGGCATTTCGTGTTGAGTAATCCTCAGTTGCAAAATTCCTGGACTGTTCTTTTCAGTTGCTGAGGGCGTCCCAGCTCTCTCTTTAGCTGGCCTTCTTTAAGTATCTTGGGTACAGACCACACTAGAGCTGGACAGCTCCTTTGATAGGATGGGGTCAAGGTGCAGGTGGGGATTTGGAGTGAGTTGTGGGGGAGACTTTTGGGTCAGAGTCAGAGTCATGAGTAAGGTCTGAGGCCGAGTTGGGAGTCAAGGTCAGATCAAGGTCTTGGATCATCTAGACGGGAGCTGTGTTTCAGGATGGGGAAGGCGAGTGAGAACAGGTCAGGCAGAGGCTCAGATTTGTGTGGAGGTCTAGGACGAGGAAGGGCTGGGTTCGAGTGGGTGTCAGGGTGAGCTTGGGTTGCGGTGACAGTTGGAGATGAGGTGGGTGGAAGTCACCACTGGGGTCCGTTAGACCATAGCAGTTCTGATCAGAAGCGGGAACCCCGGAGTCACGAAGACTGGGCGTCCAATCGGGGCACCTCTGCTGTCTCACTGTCCTCTTGGGGGGGTGATGCCTCCCTTGGTGCCTCAGTTTCCTCCTCTGTAAAATGGGGGTAATATTAGCACCAACTGCTCATGTGAATTCTGAATTATACTTAGTGCTGTGCTTGGCACTCACCTTTCCATTATCAGCATCAGAGAGCTTTGAGGACAGGGCATTTGTTGCCATTGCTTTGTGCTCCCTGCTGCCAGCTTGCCACCTCCTCTTGGCCACTTCCTTTCACTTCCTGCGTCTATGGAACTCTAGAATGGGATTGCATTTGTAGGGGCGGGGTATCTAGGTTGGATTTGGGTGTGCAGTTGGGGTTCAACCATAAAGTCTAGGATTAGCTTTGAGGACACTGTCAGGGGCAGAGCGGATGGAGTTGGAGCTGGAGTTACAGAGATCAGAATGGGGCTGCTAGGCCTGTGCGCTGAATGCAAGAAGGGGGGCCAGGTGGGAGTGAGATGTGGACGGGAAAGTGGTGGGCCGGCGGCCGGGGCCAGAGGGCGGCTGAATCACACCCAGAGATCTGCAGAATCGCTCCTTTGGGGATGCTGCAGTCCCTTCACACCCCCCAGGCCCCACTCAGAGTGGAAAACATGCCTCACCCGAAACCTGGTGAGGCAGGACGGGCGCCTGGGCGGCACGCCTGAGGAGGAGGCCCAAGGCTGACTCTCTCCTTTGGAACATCACCAACCTCCTCCTGGGCAGCGGAAACCTTCTCAGGACCACCTTCTACCCCCCACCCTTCCTCAGCGCCTCACGGGGGCTGACATTCCCTGTGCTACCTTCTGGAGGGGTGAAAGGATCAGGCAAGATCCCCAAGGCCTGAAGGCCCCTTTCTTGTCCTGACAGAGGAGGGCAGAGGCCTCGAATGGAGAGCATCTCTCCTGGAAAGAGACACCTGCAAGGTGGCAGGGGTGAGGGGGGCTTTGGGGAGAGGCTGGGGTGGTGCTGAAGGAGGGACCTGAGAGCGCTCCTGGCTTCCACTCCCTCACCCTGCTTGCGTCCCTCCTCTGTCCCCAGAAATAAGAATGTCTAAGCCCCTGGAGGCCGAGAAGCAAGGTCTGGACTCCCCGTCAGAGCACACAGGTGGGTGGGGAAGGGAGCAGGGAGGACAGAGGGTCACCGTGGGTGGGGGCAGGTGTGTTGGGGGAGCTGCGGTGGCTGATGACAACTCAGCCTTTGGGTGACAACTCGCTCTTTCCCTCTTGTTGCAGACACTGAAAGAAATGGACCAGACACTAACCATCAGGTCAGAAGGGAGTGGATGAGCAGGAGGGGTGGGCATGGGGAGAAGGGAGCAGAGCCCCGGGGGCTCTGCAGGGGAGGAACAGGGTGTCAGAAGCTGCTTCATCTCCCTGTTCCCATCATCTACCCCAACTTTCTCTTCACAGAACCCCCAGAATAAGACCTCCCCATTCTCCGTGTCCCCAACTGGCCCCAGCACCAAGGTAAGCACCTGTCAGAACAGCAAGGGCAGGGGAAGGGGGAGAGGTGTCCTGTGATAGGTGGCATTTGACTTTTGGGAGAGAGTCCTGCACCCCTGCTGGGGTTCCAGGGTCTGAGAGGGCACTGAGCCCTGGTACCTTGGTGACAAGCCTCCTCCCGCCCCTTCTCACCCTTGGGCTCCCGCCCCAAGCCTGTGACTCACCCAGGCTCCTTCCCCTTCCCTGGGGGGTGGGGGTGGCCAGGGAAATCCCCCCCAGAGCCCCAGGGCGATGAACAACAGGAAGCCGGGCCCCGCCCCCATCCCAACTTCCCTGACCGAACAGGGGCCTGCCCCACCCCCCGCCCCCCAACACACACTCGGGGGCCAGCAGGGGGCAGGGGGCTGGGGGGCTGGAGGAGGCAGACCCACTGAGGTAGGCTGTGGGGTTATCGTAGTAGAGGATGAGGGGGAGGCCGGAAGCAGCCAGATAGAGCAAATCCCAAATCCAGATGAGGCCCTGCTGCTGGGCACTGCTGGGCTTCCTGGGATGTCTGGGGCCCAGGTCTCCACCCTCCAGCCTGGCTGGGGGCAGCTGGCAGGTCCAGTGGCCTGAAGGCAGCATGCAGGGCAGGGGCAGAGGGGCCATGGGTAGGACTCCTGAGCGTGCAAAGGTGGCAGAGGGATGGGATGGGGAGCCGGGAACTACTCTGTGACCGTGGGAAAATCACTTCCCCCCTCTGGGCTTCTCAGTTTCCTCTTCTCTAACATGGCGGGGGACAGTCAGATTGGACGGCCTTTGAGGTCCCTTCTGCGGCTGGTGCGCCCTGATGCTGCTCGGTGGGAGGGTGTCTTGTCCTGAGTGCATTGGACAGGGCCCAAGTTGGGGAGGGCTCAGGCTCTGACCTCCTTCCCTCTGATCTTAGGCTCTGCTCTGGCCTTAGCCTGCATAACGGAGCATGTGTCCGTCACCCCTACCCCCTCCTCCTCAGCCGAATCTCTGCAGCCTCTCCTGCCCCACAGCAGCCCTGCTTCTCCGTGGGGAAACCATGGAGCCCAGGGAAGGAAAGGCTCTCACTCCCCTTCCCTGGCCTGGGCCCCGGGAAAGCCCGAGGCAGAGAAGGTGGCGGCCTCTGACTCCGGGTCTCCGTCCATACTGCGTCCTCTTCTCCGCTCCATCTCACTCCATCTCTTCTGTGTCAGTCTTTCCCTCCGTGCAGTGATTCATGTGCTCCCATCACGGTTTCCGACAAATCCACACACTGCTGTGTACAATTGTTTACATCATAATTTTGTTAATTGGCTCAATTTTTAAAAACATTTTATTATGGAAAATGTGAAGCAGATACAAAAGTAAAAAGAACAGTACAATGAATATAAACCCCCAGGTACCCATCAGTCAGCTTCAACAATCATCAGCTCATGAACTGGCTCGCTTTTTCAACAGCTGAAATAAACGTTTTTTAAATGGAAATTTCACGAATGGAAAACCAGAATCACTTGCCATGGAAATAAATACAATGATTATTAAAATGTACCCAGAGACTCTTGCCTGCTGAAGGATCTAAACCTGAAGCCTGTTCTCCGTTTGTTAAAAGGGGAGATTAGCCAGTGTTGGGGGCATCCTAGCACCTAACAGAGACTTTCTTAAGAGAATCAAAAAGAATGAAGGAGCCTAGAAGAGAAATAGTGTTCTCACCACGGCCCGCAATGTTTGTTTTTTTTAACTTTTAATTAAAATGTGACACACACGTAGATCCTCCGTGTACGGCTCTGTGGATTTTCACAAACTGAACACCTATGCCGCCAGCACCAGATCAAGAAACAGAACACGATCAGACTTCCAGAAGGCCCTTAATTCCCAGCCAGGGACAGCCGCTGCTCTGGCTTCTACCACTGTTGTTTCATGCTCGTCTTTGTACCCCTTAAACTTTCTGACATTCATATCCCATACTTTGGGGCACACCACTCACTCTGTTATTTGTTTCCCAAGCCTCTGTCCATTCATCTCAGTCTGCATTACAAATGCCACGCCCCTGCCAAGCCGCTGTGTCACCTTTCGTGAATTGCTTTCCCTCTCTGGACCTCCTTTTGTGAAATGGTGCTGGGACATTGGGCTGAAGGATGATCTCTAATGTCCACCCCCCGGGCCTGAGAGCGTGTGATCCATCAAGTCATGCCTCCTCCCACCCCCACGTGTCCTTTACCAACAGACTCGTCTGGCTTGTTATCTGGGAGAGGAAGGAGGCCAGGACTGCTCTATGCTGGTCTATCCTATGTGTTGGATGCGAGATGCACTGGCATCCTGCACAGAGAGAGGAGGCGGGGCTCGGCAGACTCCCGGGGTGGAGGCTGAGAGCCGGCAGCCCTGGGCCACATCTGGCCCTCAGAAGTGCTTTGGGGGTCCTGCTGGTGTTTTTGCTTTAGATTTTGAAATGAGTGGCCAGAAGGAGCAGAACAGGAGCTGCACAGGCCTCCCTTCAAGTGGGCAGGCTTTCTCGCCCCATCCACATTTGCCCACGTCACCGCGTTCACCTGTCTGCCTGTTTTCATGTGCACTTGAGTTCATGAGCTGTGTTCCAAGGTGGTGATTATTTTTAATACCCCAAGACCCTTTCTCCAATACAGTCTTTTTCTTTTCTTTTTTTTTTTTTTTGTGAGGAAGATCAGCCCTGAGCTAACATCCAATGCCAATCCTCCTCTTTTTGCTGAGGAAGACTGGCCCTGGGCTAACATCCATGCCCATCTTCCTCTACTTCATATGGGACGCCACCACAGCATGGCTTGACAAGTGGTGCGTTGGTGCACGCCCGGGATCCAAACCGGCGAACCCCGGGCCTCTGCAGTGGAGCGTGCGCACTTAACGGCTACACCACCGGGCCGGCCCCTCTAATACAGTCTTACTTCATTGGGCACCTCTGGCTGAGGCAGATGAGGGGTGTGGGACCCAGAACTCCCTTATTTGGTGTCCTGGGGCCCCCACCGGCATCATTTCCCATTTTACAGGTGGGGAAACTGACACCCAAGAGGAGAAAAGTGCCTTCCAAAGGTGATCCTCCTCTGTAGGGAGTTTGGGTGCAGGGGATGTGTTAGCCCTATCCAACTGATGAGGAAACTGAGGCCAGAGGGGTGGCCTGAGGCCCCAGGCCGGCCAGCACTGGGTCTGGTGTCTTTATCCCAGTCCTCTCCTCCTGTGCCAGCCCGAGGTTGCTGTTGCCACACACGTGCCCTCTCTTTGGTTCACAGGTGGGCATTCTCTCTGGCCTCCACTTAACATTCTGGGGTCCCGGACCCTGCCTCTCTCCCCCCCAGATCAAGGCTGAAGACCCCAGTGGCGACTCAGCCCCAGCAGCACCCCCGCCCCCCCAGCCGACTCAGCCACATCTGCCCCAGGCCCAACTCATGTTGACGGGCAGCCAGCTAGCCGGGGTAAGTACCGGGGAAGGACGGGGATGGAGGACGCCGGCCAGCCGCCTCCCATCTATTACAGGACTGGTGGCATGGGGTGTCCCGCCAGGGCCACGGCCACTTTCTCACAACTACCTCTTGCCCTCTTCCGTCCTCCTGGAAGACTTGCCCCCTAACCCGCTTGGCTCAGGCACTAACCCCTCTCTGCCTTCTCTGCTCCTCCCCACGCCCTTCCTCCGGCCCCTGCTGCCTCTGCCCGCCCCACAGCTCACGGCGCTGATGCCAGCTCAGCAGCAGCTCCTCCTGCAGCAAGCGCAGGCCCAGCTCCTGGCCGCCGCCGTGCAGCAGTCCACTGCCGCCGCCGCTGCCGCTGCCGCCTCCTCCACCTCCTCCTCCTCTTCCTCCTCCTCTTCCTCTGCCTCCTCCTCGACCTCGCAGCCCCCAGCCTCCTCTGGGGGAGGTGACCTGCCACCACCACAGCCTGCCAGCCAGCCCCCCGGGACCCCACAGCTCACCCTGTCCCAGCCCATCCAGCTCACAGCACAGGTAAGGGCAGCCCGAGGAGCACGCTCCCTCCAGCAGAGGACCACAGAAACCGGGAGTGTGCAGGGGGCTGACTGGTCCACATGGACCGTTCTGATCACCAGCCATGTGCCAGGCAGTTCCCAGCAACCCTAGGAAGGCTTGGGAGATGCTGCCGCCCATCTCTCAGCGGGGTAAAGCGAGGCTCAGAAGGGGGACATCCTCCACATGATGGAGTGCCCGGCTAAGCACTTTCTATGCATCTCGCTGAGGGTTCACAGCCATAGCCATCTGGGAGGTTGGTGCGTTATCCTCAGTTTACAGCTGAGGAAACCGGGAGTCACCTCCATGAATGATACCTGTGTGGGTGCAAAACGAAAGGCTGAGAATCAGCATAAGTATCCCACATCGCATCCTGGGCCCATTCATCGAGATGTTCTTTCAGAAGAGGGGCCTGTGATCTCTGAGTTAGGAAGTGCTGCATCCTCTCTCTCCTTTCTGGAGACTTCCAGTATACATTGAATCATGAGTTAGTGGCTGTATTACTTTCCTAGAGAAGCCAGAACAAAGTACCACAAATTGAGTGACTTAAAACAACAGAAATGTATTGTCTCAGACCAGAAGTCCAAAATCAAGGTATCGGCAGAGCTGCGCTCTCTCTGAAGGCTCTAGGGGAGAATCCCTCTTCGCCTCTTCCAGCTTCTCGTGGTGCCAGAAATCCTTGGCATTCCATGGCTTGTAGATGAATCGCTCCAATCTCTGCCTCCATCATCATCTGGCCATCTTCTCTCCACGTGTCTGTCTCTGTGTCCAAATTTCCCCTTCTTATAAGGGCACCAGTCATTGGATTAGGACCTACCCTAACAACCTCATTTTAACTTGATTATATCTGCAAAGACCCTATTTCCAAATAAGGTCATATTTACAGGCACCAGGGGTTAGGACTTTCAACATATCTTTTTGGGGACTACAACTCAACCCATGACGGTAGCCAACAGGTTTCCCATAAGGATAACCAGCAGGAGCAGGGAGGAGCTGGGCAGGCTTCCCAGGCCTGCTCTCTCCAGCCCACCCCGTCCACACCTGCCCATGACACCCGTTTGTGCTGTCTGCCTGGTTTCTGTAAGCATTTGAGTCTGTGGCCCGTGCTCCAGGGCAGTGAGGGTCCTGAGAAGTCCTACAGAAACCTGTTTAACTTCCCGTAGCCCTGTGTTTCCCATAATGACTGTTCCTCGGATCGTTTCTTTCTCTCTCTCCCCACCTCCTTCCACGGAACCCCTGGGCCAGGCGCTGTCTACACAAGAGAGCTGTGTCCCTGACACAGTGGCTCTTCCCCTGACAGAGTTCAGCCTCCAGAGAACCCGTTCCACTACTGACCAGCACTCCCATTTGGGACAGTCCTTAACGCTGAGCTGGAATCTGCCTCCTTAGAGCTTCCTGCTGCTGGGCCTGGTTCTGTAGAAACACACAGAACAACCTGTGCCTGCTGCTCGGTGACAGCTCTTCCAATGTAGGCTCCCAATGCCTGGCTCGTCCCAGCAACAGTAACTAGAGCCTGTTGGTGCTGCCTTTGTACCAGGCGCTGTGCTAACAGTGACCCTCTTGAACTCACAAATCCTCACCACGGCCAGTGCTCCCAGGGGCAAAGTGACTTGCCTGCCCCAGGTCACACTGTGAGCACAAGTGGCAGAATCGGCCTGGGAATCCAGGGCTCTAACCACGCGATCCCGGCTGCAGCCTTTAGCTCTCCTTCCCTGGACGTGTTTCCCTCCCACCATGGCTGCCAGAGACCCCAGCAGGTGTTCCATTTGCCTTACAGCACACACGGCTCCTCACTGAGCAACACCAAGGCTCAGGGCTCCTCGCTAGGTGCCCCTGCTCTTGTTCTCCTTCCTCCCTGGAAGTCAGCTCCCTCCCTTTACCTGGTTAGCTCCTCTTCATCCTTTAAGCCCCAGCTTGGGAGTTCACACCTCCAGGAAGTCTTCAGTGATTTCCCTCCCTCCAGCTGGTTTGATTTCCTGCCTCCTGCTTCCTCTGGGGGCCCCCAGCCCGGGCCTCTCCTTTTGCCAGAGCCCCGATTACCCAGGGCTGCATCCAAATATGCCCATGGAAATATCTGTTGAAGGGACAAAGACTAGAGGGAGAGAGGAGGGACAGGACAGCCTAGTGTAGATCCAGCCAGGCCATCATCCCTCGTGAGCGGCAGACTCTCCTTCTCTTCGTACACTCCTAGAGCCACCTCCCCCAGGCCCCCACAGGCCCCAGCAGCAGCAGGCCAACTCTCTGCCACCTGCTATCCGCCCAGGCTCTGATTCTCCAGGTCTCCTCCAACCCCTCCCTGCCACGCCCTTTCCTCTTGCTCCTCCCGCCCCAGCTTCCCTCAGCTCTGATCTTCCCCTGCCTGTTCTCTGCAAATGCAAAGCTGACCAAGTTTGTTTGTGGGAGTTCTGTCACCCCGTGACCTCATTTCCCCAATAGACAAATGTTTGTCCCGTCCGTCTATATGTCGGGCACCATGCTAGGTCCGGGCTGCAGTGGGGACCATGTTCCTGCCACCCTAGCTGCCCACCACAGGCACAGCTGTCCCCGGCCCTGGGCTTGACCCCTCTCCTCAGCCTGTGTCTCGTGCGGCTGAGTCCACTTCCTGTGCCTTTTCGGCTCTGTCCTGCTATCATTTCACAGACATCTCCCGGCCCCCTGAGTGTCAGGCCCTGGCAGGAAGATGAGGACTTAGGAGT
Organism: Diceros bicornis minor; assembly: GCF_020826845.1. Taxonomy (NCBI): domain Eukaryota; kingdom Metazoa; phylum Chordata; class Mammalia; order Perissodactyla; family Rhinocerotidae; genus Diceros; species Diceros bicornis. The sequence goes on from NC_080773.1 coordinate 17,131,746, forward strand.
GACTCAGACCTAGCGTTGCCCCCAAGGGGCTCCCAGTCTTGTAGGGAAACAGACACAACAACAAACCACTGAGAAATGTCTTACTTGAAAAATACTAAGAAAGCTAAAAGCCCCCATAAACCCTATCGCTTTAAAGTTACATAAAGTATGAAGGGAAAGTCCCTCGTCCGTCCCTTTAACGCCAGCTTCCAAAGTAATGTCGGTTAAACAGTTTGGCAGGAACCTTCCCTGCATTTTCTAGCTTGTACAGATAAAGGGACGATTTTAACACAATTTTATAATTTGTGTGTCCCGCGCTCGGCACCATGCCTTCCACCGAGGGGGCTGCATGGATGTTTACTGAATCAATGAGGGATGTTTTGCTGCAGCTTTTCAATCAAGGGTAGGGAAGACATCTCTCCAGGGGAGTAATTCAGACTGTCTAGGGTAGAGGTAGGCATTGATTGAAAATTTACATTAACTGTTAAAACATCATTTTGTATTTGGAGAGCGAAAAAAAAATCCCTATTTCGTAATATAACCGCAGCAAATAAAGCTTGACAAAATCTTTTCGGCTGGTAAGACCTAGCGAATAAAGGTTTCCCAGGGAAACCTACTTGATTTGGTGGGAGTGTGTGTGTGTGGGAAAAGAAAGGGGACCTGTGTCTCAGGGAGTCAGGGAAGGCTCCCGGGAGGAGGGGATATCTGAACAAGGAGGGACAAGTAGGAGTTTACCAGGTGGACGAGCTGGAGAAAGGGGTTCCAGGCATGGGAAAGGTGAATGCGAAGTGAGAGAGCATGGCGGGCTCAGGGAGTTGGGGGGGGGGAGCCAGCGGTGGAAGACAGTAAAGGATGAGCTGGAGGGGGTGTTGGCCCAAAGCCACTCTAGGTGGCTGAAAAAGAGAAAGGAATATTTGGCTGAGATCACTGAAAAGGCCCAGCCTGGAACATCAAAACCTGGCCCCAGGGATCTGTCTGCCTTTTCATTCTGGGGCAGGCAAAATGGGTGCCAACTTCTAGACTTGCGGCCACCCTGCCCAGGGAGATAAAACACGCCCACTGGCCAGGTTTGAGTCGGTGCCCCCGACGCCTGAGAAGGTGGGGTCAGCCCCATCTGGACCCCGTGACCTGAGAGTGGGGGAGGGCAAGTCCCCAGGAGGAAGAGGTGGGTCCTCTTGAAGAAGGGGCAGTGGGTGCCAGGCCAGCCAGACCACCCACCTGGAGGTGTGTCGTCAGTATGCCCACAGGCCCCTGGAGGCCAGGAGTGAGCTGAGGTGTGCCGGTCACTCCACGACTCCTGGGTTTTTAGCATCTGCTATTGCTCATCTAGCCTGGATTTTTAGCATGATGTAGCATGGGCTATAACACACGATCCACATGCAGGTATCTTTTCTCCCTGTTGATGGTTCTCTGTTCTGTGCTGTTCTGCCCCAACCGCCGGGATTTCCTGGGCACCATGTGGCAGGGCCAACCTCGGGGGGACGGGGCTGAATAGAAGAGCCCACGCTAGAGACAGGTCACCTCTGTCCATGCTCCCCCCCCCGCCCCTTTAGAGCTTCCCTTAGTGGAGTGACTGGAATAATCATAGTCGTTTACTCATTCAACTAGCACTTATTGAGTACCTTGTGTATGCCAGACACCCATTCATGGCCCCAAGGGGACAGCTGTGAACAAGGCAGAGGTGGCTGCCCTTGAGAACTTTATGTTCTAGTGAGGAGACAGACAGTAAACAAGTAAACAAGCCAGCAAAACAAGACAGTTTTAGAGTAAGTGTGATGAAGAAAATGAAACAGAGGGTTGTCAGAGAGAGGGAGCCACTTTTAGTGGGGTAGTCAGGAAAGTTTCACTGAGAAGGTGGCCTTTGAGAGCCGAGGTGTGTATGAGTCAGTCATGATGAAGCCAGGGGGAGAGCTTAGGAAGAGGGAACAGCAACTGCAAAGGTCCTGAGGTGGAAACCTGCTAGGCTTGTTCAAGGCACAGAGGAAGGTGGTACGGCCGGAGCAGAGTGAGCGTAGGGGGCAAGTAAGAGGTGAGCGGGGAGGCAGGCAGGACCAGGTTTTGCAGGGCCTCATAGGCCAGATCAAGGAGTTTGGAAAGTATGCTAGGTATGATGGGAAGCTGTTGGGGGTTTTAAATAGGAGAGAGGCCTGACCCGATTGACCCCTTACAAAGCTCCCTGCAGCTGCTGCGGGGAGGATGGACTGTGGGAGACAGGGGTAGAAGCGACGAGCTCAGTGGGAAGTCGTTCCAGGCATCCAGTGGGAGATGAGGGTGATGGTGGGGGTCCGGGATGCTATTTTGTATGGATCAGATAGATCAAGGATGACTCCCAGGATTTTGACTTCAGCACCTGGGTGGTGGTGAGGTGGTTTCCTGAGTTGGGGAAGACAGGGAAGGAAGAGGGTGTTTTGGAGGGCTGGGCTGGGGAACCAGGAGTTTCACTTTGGACCTGGCAGGGTGTGAAGAGTCTATTGATCATCCAAGTGGAGACATCAAATAGGCAGATGGATATTGGAGGCTGAAGCTCAGCGGAGAGTCTGGGTGGGAACTGGGAGTTGTGAGTTGTCAGGAAGAGGGTGGAATTGACAGCCAGATAGGGCTCCTGCCCTCGAGAGCTCATGGTCTGGTGGGATGACATGATGGGGGAGACATGAGGGTAAAGTGGTAGCAGATGTTCGTGTTTGAGGAGTATGTTGTGATTTCCAGAATGCTTTGTGGATAATAATGTTACTCAGGCCTCAGAACAACCCGGCAAAGAGTTAGACTTTATTATCCCCATTTTGTAGATGACAAAACTGAGGCCCTGAGAGGGAAATGACAGTAATAATGACTACCATTTATTATTATTATTATTAGTCACTACTATTAAGTGAACAGAGATCAGGCTAAGCATTCTTCATGTGTTGTCCCATTTAATTCCTTTAACAGCCCCATGAGGTAAGAATTATTGAGGTGTCACCTTAGGAAGCTGAGGCTTAAAGAGGGTGAGGGACTGCCCACGGTCCCACAGTGTGTGAAGGACAGAGTCAGGTTTCTGGCGGTCTCCAGAGCCTGGGTCTTTCTAGGACCCTGTGCCTCATCATAGTTAAAGAGGCTGAGGCCCAGAAGGGAGAGGTGGCTTCCCCCAAGTCACACAGCAAGAAGCAGGCAAGAAGGCCAAGATTCAAACTCCTAAGGTTCTCAGCTGGAAGGGACCCTTGCACCCTTCTAGTCTACCTCCCCCCCCAGTGTAGGAACTCCCTCCGCACTGTTCTGGGCAGGTGGGGGTGCAGTTTCACCCAGCTGGCTCCCAGAACAGGTGCTCACTGCCTTCCCAGGCAGCCCATTTCACCGCTGGGCAGACTGACACAACCCCGTCCTCATTTTAACACAGTCAATCACAATATAATTTACTGTTATTAAATATTATTATCCCTACTCTGGACTTAACCCTAGGCTGCCCCTGTCTTAGCATGGGATGACCAGAATGGTCATCGTTTGCCACATCAGGGATGGCAAATGAGTCGACATGCACACCGGCACCATGCCAGTCGTGGTGGCTGCCGGAGCCCCCGTGGAGGCCTGAGCGGGGGAGTGGGGTGCTGCCCTGTGCGCTGGAGCGAGGCTGCACCTGGGCCGGGGGCAGCCAGCCGGCTCTGGGCCAGGCCTCTTCTAGTTCGTTCTGAAGGCTTTCTCCTGCCCCCAGGTGGAACAAGCCCAGACGGGAAAGTGGGCGATTACACAGCAGTTCACTCATGTGTATTATAAACTGTGTTTCAGGCTTTCTGCCCTAATCCGTGGTCAAGACCCCAGCTGTGGCAAAGCACAGCCAGTCTGCCCCGAAACACCACCAGTCCTACCTCATTCGTTCATTGAAAATTCATTGATCGCCTGTTAGGTGCTTGCACTGGGGTGGAGGGTGATCAGAATACAGCCCTGAGCAAGAATTGATCTCTTCCCTTCTTGGCTTTGATGAGGTGTGCTAGCCCTCTGGTTTTTCTCACGGGCTAGGGACGGAGCAGATGATCCACTAAATATCCTGGCCAGGGCCCTTCCTGGCGTCTCTCTACTTATGCTAACTTCTCCACCATCTGACTCGGTCGTAACACGCCCCCAAGTGGCTTCAGATTGCCTCGCTGCCTCTAGATTGTGGAGAAATGGGGCCTCCTACTGGCTAACCCCAGTCCTGAGCCAGCTTACTGTTCACCCAGAATCTTCTCTGTTTCTCTCGTTCTTGAATTCCTTTAGTCAGCAAACATTTAGTGAACATCCACCATGCCCAGGCACCTTTCTTCATGGGGGACACAGTGAGGAATAAGGAGACCAGTCCGTGCCCTCATGGAGCTGGCACCCACTCTTGTTGGGGAGACAGACAGGAAGCCGATAATTGCTATGAAAGAAAGAAAAGAATGTACGTAAGAGACAGTGACTGAGGAAAAGGAAGACTCCTTATCAGAGCGGGCGGTCAGGGGAGGCCTCTCTGAGGAGGGGGCATTTGATAGAGACCTGAATGATGAGGAGGGGCCAGTCATGTGCAGATCAAGAAGGGCAGAACAGCAAGAGCAAAGGCCCTGAGCTGGGGGCTTCTTTCTGCTTTCAGTAACAGGAAGGAGACCAGTGTGGCAGAGTTAGGGAGTGAGAGAGTTGTGGGATGTGAGGAAGGCCGGGTCATGCAGGGCCATGGCAAGGAATTAGATCATATTACAAACGCCACGAAAGCCAGTGGAGGCTTTATGGTTCAATTAATATGTTAGAACAGGAACCTGGATTCCACAGACCACCCCTAGAGGGGTCTGTGGATAGAATTCAGCGGGGAGTGTGGAGGGTGGTCCATGAATTTGGATGGGAAAAAAATTACATCTCGATTTTTACTATCCTCTAACCGAAAATGTAACATTTCCTTCTATTATGAATGTAGGCCACAGACCACAGTAGCATTGGCAGTACTTGGACTTTGTCGCCAATGGAATCACAGATATTTCCATATTCTACTACGGTTGTTGCAGATTTCATAAATATTGTCTATGAGATTATAGTAGTCATCAGACCTATTGCTTGTTCTTGTTATTTAACATGCTAGTAAAGAAGCCCATAAATCACCATTAATTATCACAATTTAAAATACGTTTGATGACTGTATTTCTTTTTTTTTTTATTTCAAGGGAAACTTTATTTTTGTTGAGTACTAGGTCAGGTGATGACTGTATTTCAATCTAATTGATTTCATTTGAAATCCTATATATTTTATTTTATGCATTTTTTAATTCTGAGAAGGGGGCACTAGGTTTTTCCAAACAGCACAGAATCCAGAGCACAAAAAGGTTTAGAACGTTTTGGTAGGACGTTGTGGATGGATCGGCTGGACGGGGGAGAGGAAGGGAAGGAGGGAATCAAGGCTGACCCCCAAGTTTCTGGGCCAAGTAATGGTGGATGGGGGTGTGGTTAAGTTTTTCATTTGGACTCCTCACCATGAGACCCCACTGCAAATTGGGATTCATTTCCCCCCCTCCTTTTCCTCTCTCTGCTGATTCAGAAATAAATCTGCAGAGACCTTTCTTTTAGGTTTTTTGGGGAAAAAAAGGATTTTCACTCACTGAGTGTCATGCTCAGGAGAGACAGGAGTTAACAAGTATTTTAATCAACAAGCTAAGGGTTATAGGAAATCAGAAAAAATACTAGCAATGAGACTTTATTTCTGGTCTTATTCATTTGATTAAATTCAGTGGGCATTTAATGGGGGCTTACCAGGCCCTCTTAAGGATTAGGAATACAAGAAAATAAGATATGACCTATGCTTTCTTGAGTTTCAGTCTAGCCAAGGGAAAACATATATAAGCAAATGCAATGCATTGTGAGAAATGCAGCATAGAGCAAGGGGGGTACAGTGTTGTGGGGCCTAAGTTTATACAATTTGCAGAGCCTTTAAGAAAAAGACAAAATTATGAGACCAAAATTAGGCATGGGGTCTTGGAAGTGTCCATTGTAAATGGGGGGCCCTAAATGCTAAGTTTCACTCACTTCAGGGTCAGTCCACACGTGGAAGGGAGACAGCCATGCAAGTTTTATTGGGCGGAGGAGTCTCAAAAAGGAAGGCAGATTGGACACCGTTTCAAAGGATAGAGCATTAGGACTTCAAACTCCTTAAGCTGTATTCTTAGATGATTAGCAGCTAGAATGAGAAAGGTGAGAGGTCAGGAGCATCTGGGTACTCTGTCCACTTCCCAAAGCACGTGGAGAAAGCAGAGGCCTTTGCAGGTGGACAGGGAACAGCCTTGAATGAATGCTGCAAGACGAATGGTTGGAAAAGCAGGGATGCTGAGCAGAAGTGACTGTTCAACTGGGTGGGTGGGGGCAGGACACGATATTTGTTTATTTATTTATTTAGACTAGGTAGATGTTCAAAATTCAAGAGGCATAGAAGGATTTACAGCATTGCCAGTTTCTGGTATAGTTTTCTGGATATAATCTGTGCATACCCAAGCAGATACCTAGATATAATTTTTTTTAACACAAACAGTAGCACATTATACCCACTGTTCTGCCTCTTGAGCTTTCCATTCAACAGGGCATCTTGGAGATTGTTCCATATCAGGACACAAAGAGCATCCGCATTCTTTTCTTTTTTTTGGTGAGGAAGATTAGCCCTGAGCTAACATCCGTTGCCAATCCTCCTCTTTTTCCTGAGGAAGACTGGCCCTGGGCTAACATCTGTGCCCATCTTCCTCTACTTTATATGGGACACCCCACAGCATGGCTTGACAGCAGTGCATATGTCCACGCCCGGGATCCAAACCTGCGAACCCTGGGCCACTGAAGCACAGAATGCAAACTTAACCTCTACACCACCTGGCTGGCCCCATCTGCATTCTTTTTGATGTCTGCATAGTATTCCCTCATAAATATCCACCCTAATTCATTCACCTGTTCCCTATTGCTGCACGCTCAGCTTGTTTCCATTCTTTTGCTGAAACACCACTTGCTGCTGGGAATATCCTTCTAGAGAGGTCATTTTGTGTGAGTGAGTATATCCCTAAGATAAATCCCTAGAAATGGAGTGCCTGAGTCAAAGGGTACGTGCATTTGCAATTTCGATAGACATTGCTAAATTACCCTCTCACCAGCAATGTGAAAGAGTGTTTGTTTCCCCACATGCCCCAACATAGTGTGTCATGCACTATTGTTATCTTTGTCAATCCGATAGGTAAAAATTGTATCTCAGTGCTGTTGTAGCTGTGTTTATCTTATTGTGAGTGAATCTGAATGTTTTTTCATTCAGAGCTGCTTGTATTTCCTTTGCTGGGCAGTCACCAGACCTATCTGTTGGCCAGATTACTATTGGGTCATTAGTGTTTTTCTTACTGATTTGTAATCACTCTTTATATATTGGAGAAATGAGCCCTTTGTGTCAAGTTTATATTTTCCCCCAGTTTGTTCACTTCCTGGGACATTAAATTGATCTTTGAAATAATAATAGCATTGGGAGGAATTGAGGATTCCCCCCCCCCAACTTCCCAGAAGGAAAACTATTGTAACTGTAAGTAACATAACTTTCAACTCTACATAAAAGTTGCTAAGTAAATTATGAAGCATCACTCTTGATTCATTCAACAAATATGTGTGGAGCACTTACTGGGTTCAGATGCTCTTCCAGGTGCTGAGATTACAGTGATGACCAAAATTGCCAAAATCATGCTCTCGTGGAGCTGATGCACCATGAAAGAGTAAACAGAGAGATACCTTGAGATAGTGATAAGTCTTATGAAGAAGGTGAAATGAAGGTGACAAAGGGAGGTGTGGCAGTGGGCTGGTTTAGATTAGATGGTCAAGGAGGGCATCTCTGAAGAGGTGACTTTGTGTTAGGACCTGAGTGACAAGAAGGATGTAGGCTGGAGTGTAAGAACTAGAGCAGCCTGGCAGAGGTAACAGCACGTGTAAAGGCCCTGAGGTAGGAGTTGAGATCAGGAAGACTAGCACAGGCCTCAGTATAAAGGGCCTTAGAGGCCAGGTGAAGAGTTCTGATTGTATTGCTTTGGGCTACAAGAAGCCATTGGAGTGTTTGTGTGTGTGTGTGTAAGGGGGTTTTGCTTTTTCTTTTGGAGATGTTCAAACCTAAAAATAGAGAGATGATATAAGGAACTGCTTGTACCTTCACCCAGCTCAACACATACCAGCATTTTGCCAATCCTGTTTCATCTCTACTCCTCACTTTTTTTGGTGGAGGGGCTTGATTTTTTTTTTCTCCTTCTTTTCCTGCCTTATTCCCTTAAAAAAAGAAAAATCTCTTTGTTGAAGTATAACAAATACTGAAAAGTGCCCAAATCATAAGTATACAGCTCAGTGATACTCACAAACTGAGCACACCCATGCAACTGGCATCCAGATCAAGAAACTCAATATGGCCAGCTCCCCAGAATCCCCCTAGATCCCTTCCAGTCTCCACCTCCCAAACTTCTAACGTGCAATTGAACATAAAAGGAATCATACAGGACATCTCTGTCGTGACCAGCTTCTCTCACTTGTCGTGACGTTGGGAAGTCTATATTGTTGTGTGTCGTTGTAGACTGTAGAGTGCTCATTCTCATTGCTGTAGCATTCCGTTGAATCACAGTTTATTTACCACAGTTTATTCAATTGTGGATGGGTACTTGGGCTATCTTCAGGTTTTGGCTATTACCAATGGTTCTGCCGTGGACACTCTGGTACACGTCTTTTGGTTAACAGACATAGGCACTTATGGTGGCTTATACCCACCATATACATATTCCACCATGTGGAATCGCTGGTCATAAGGCAGGTGTATGCTCAGCTTTAGTAAATAGTGCCTGTATTCATTTGCTAGAGCTGCCATAACAAAGAACCATAAACTGGGTGTCTTAAACAACAGAAATTTATTATCTCACAGTTCTGGAGGCTACAAGTCAGAAATCAAGGTGTTGGCAGGGTTGGTTCTTTCTGAGGGCTGGGAGGGAAGGAGCCTCTCTCCTTGGCTTGTGGATGGCCCTCTTCTCTCTGTGTCTCTTCACACCGTCTTCCCTATGTGCGCGTTTGTCTCTGTCTGAATTTCCCCTTATTATACAGACACCAGTCATACTGGATTAGGGCCCACCCTAATGACATCAGTTTAACTTGATCATCTGCAAAGACCCTATTTCCAAATAAGGTCCAACTCTTGGGTTCTGGGGGTTAGGATCCCAAGCTATCTTTTTAGGGGGGAACACAATTCAACCCATAACTGTGCCAAAGAGTTTTCCAATGTGGTTGTACCAATTTACTCACCCACTATGTGCTAGAGTAGTTTAAAGCTAATTCCAGACATGATATCATTTGCCTTGGGAGTGTTTTAAAAGGAGGGAAGACTTGGTCTGATTTACCTTTTTAAACAATTCTATTTGTTCCGTGGGAATGTAAGACAAGGTAAACATTTCATCAAGAAAGAAAAGGTAGATAAAGAGTGAGCCCTCCAGGATGGCCCAGGGAGGACTCTCCGGTACTCCGGGGCTGGGAGAAGCCTCCTGGGACCCTTAGCACAGGGATGCTGTTCAGAGACTGTGCTCCATCCTGTACTGCCCTGTGCTGTGGAGCACCCCTTGGGGCTCAGGTGAGGCAGAGGGAGGAGCCAGGCCAGGACTCAGGCTGTCTTTCTGTCCATCTCCCTCCCTGCTAGGACATACAGCAGCTCCTCCAGCTCCAGCAGCTGGTGCTCGTGCCGGGTCACCACCTCCAGCCACCTGCTCAGTTCCTGCTGCCACAGGCCCAGCAGAGTCAGCCAGGTAAGGCCCCCACCCTAGATGGCCTCCCTGATGCCCCCACAAAACTCCCACCCCCTCACCCCATGCGTGCCGCCTTGTCTCCCTAGGCCTGCTACCGACGCCAAATCTATTCCAGCTACCTCAGCAAACCCAGGGAGCTCTTCTGACCTCCCAGCCCCGGGCCGGGCTGCCCACACAGGTGAGAGTGTCCACTGAGTGTGCCAGGCTGGGCCAGCAGCAGGGCCTGCAGAAGGCTGGGTGAATGGGGTGGGGGGTGAGAATCTCCCCTCCATTTGGCCCACCCCACAGCCACAGGGGCCAGGACAGGAGTTAGGAGACCTGAAGCCCAGCCCTGCTCTAACACTAATTTGCTGTGGGACCTTAGGCAAGTCACTCTCCCTGCCTGGGTCAGTTTCTTCCTCTGTAGAATGAGGAGAGTCAACCAGACCAGTGGCTCTTAACTCTTTCAGGCACATGGACTCCTTTGAGAATCTGACGAAAGATTTAGATCTGACCCCCACTGCCCCAAAATGCACATGTGTACAAACACACAAAAAGACTATAGGTTACATGCCTTGGGTCTTTTGCAGGGCTATGAATGGAGGGTTCTCTGGGGAAGGCCTCTATTGGGTACGAATTCACATCCCCTTCCCAGACCAGACACTAAAAACGAGGGGCCCACAGATGTGTTTTATTTGGCCCATACCATATTTTTAAAATTGAACTAGTCGTCAATAAAATTCCCAGCAAACACCAGATTCTCAGCTTCTTTTGACAAACCAGAAGCTCTGGCAAGGCTGGATCTGCGTCCACGTAGCATGGTGGCAGTGGGCAGCTGGCCACTGGCCGGAGCAGGGGCCCCTCCAGCAAGGCGTGAGCTCTCCAGGCCCCCTCTGTGTCCTCCTGCCTGGCCCCCATGGCCTTTCTTTAAATTTGCTGCCTGGGTTCTAGACTTTAATAATAATCTTCCACTATCTTTTACTGATTTCAAAGTTCCCTCCTACCCATTTTTTTAGCAGCCCTTTCAAAAAATACATGAAGTGTTAAGAAAACCCGAAAGTGTAGCCGCTTAGCCGCAATTCTGAAATCCAAAAATGCTCAGAAAATTAAGTTGTTCTTGTAATGTGGGCACCAGAAGTCATTTGGCTGCAAAACCTATCTTGAACTGATGCAAGGTGGCATGTGCCTTTTCTTTATCCCTCTTGTGTGATGATATTCGTGCTTTGCTGAGAGCTGTTAATATGTCTGATTATGGGGTAATGGCTTGATCCTGATGGGGGAGTCACATAGCTATGATATATGCCCCATGTAGGCTTTCTAAAATCTGAAAAATTTCTGAATTCCAAAACACATCTGGCCCCAGGGTTTTGGATAATGGATCAAGGACTTGTGTGACCAAGATCCCTGCACCCACCACCAGCTTCAGATCTTTTATTTTTAGGGAAATGAAGCATTCCAGAGAGAGCTATTGCTTCTTTGTAAATCCCTCAGTCGCCCTCCCATCTGGTTTTTAAAATACTTTTACTTTATTTTCAACCTACTCATTTTTAACCCAATGCTCCCAACAACCCCATGGGGTAGGCAGAGCAACCATGATTGTTCCCAACCTGCAGACGGGGAAACTGAGGCCCAGGGAGATTAAGAAACTTGCCCCAGTCACCCAGCAATTCGGTGGCAGAGCCAGTCCTTGATTCTCTGCCTGAGAGGAGGATAAAACCACCACCCCCAACTCCAGAGAGAGCCCTTGGCGAAAGGAGCTGGCTGCTCCTTCTGGGAGTTTGCAGGCTGGGAGGGAATGTGCAGCGAGTTCCAGGCAGCGACAGGACCGTTGTGGGGCAGCAGTGTCACCTTGATGGAAATTGACAGGTGGAGGGGAGTCTGCAGGAAGAGGCTGGACGGCAGGGAGGGAGGAAGGCAGGGGGAACTGCGCAGCCATTACTGAGCCCCATCCTGGTCCTCGGTCCTGCATCCTACCCACCTGCCCACTCCACCAGGCCGTGACCCGCCCCACGCTGCCCGACCCGCACCTCTCGCACCCGCAGCCCCCCAAATGCTTGGAGCCACCATCCCACCCTGAGGAGCCCAGTGACCTGGAGGAGCTGGAGCAGTTCGCCCGCACCTTCAAGCAACGCCGCATCAAGCTGGGCTTCACGCAGGTCTGGGGCCACCCGGCAGGACGGGCGGTGCGCGTGGGGCTGAGGGGGCGTGACCATTTGGTTGGCGGGGTGGGGGTGGGGTGGGTATGGCCATCTCCTGGGCGGGGCGAGGGGCGTGGTCAGATGATGGGCGGGGAGAGGGCGTGGCCAGCTGGTGCGCAGGGTGAGCCCAGTGCCCGAAGGCTGGGTCCTGACTGCCGCCCCGTCCCCGCCCACTGGCCCAGGGTGACGTGGGCCTGGCCATGGGCAAGCTCTACGGCAACGACTTCAGTCAGACGACCATCTCCCGCTTCGAGGCCCTCAACTTGAGCTTCAAGAACATGTGCAAACTCAAGCCCCTCCTGGAGAAGTGGCTCAACGACGCAGGTGGGACTGGGCTGGGGCTCCAGCTGGTGGTGGGTGGCGGGCGCCGGCCGGGGAGGCATCTTCTCATGCTCCGTCTCTTACTGGCACAGAGACTATGTCTGTGGACTCAAGCCTGCCCAGCCCCAACCAGCTGAGCAGCCCCAGCCTGGGTTTCGACGGGCTCCCGGGCCGGAGACGCAAGAAGAGGACCAGCATCGAGACAAACGTCCGCTTCGCCTTAGAGAAGAGTTTTCTAGCGGTGAGGCTCCACCTCCCGGGCGGCCAGGAGGGCGGGCAGGAGGACGGCCGGCGCTAACAAGCCCTCTGCCCGCAGAACCAGAAGCCTACCTCAGAGGAGATCCTGCTGATCGCAGAGCAGCTGCACATGGAGAAGGAAGTGATCCGCGTCTGGTTCTGCAACCGGCGCCAGAAGGAGAAACGCATCAACCCCTGCAGCGCGGCCCCCATGCTGCCCAGCCCTGGCAAGCCGGCCAGCTACAGCCCCCATCTGGTACCAAGGGCCCCTCTGGGGGGTACCAGGGCACAAAGCTCTGCACCCCGCTCGCCCCTCAGCAGGCATCTTGTACAAAGCACAACCTCCCTGGTTGACCACAGTGCCTAGAACAGAGGCAGGGAGAGTCACCCTTGGGGACAGGCTGTCACATGGGTGGAGCACAGTCACACAGGGACACACAGTTTTCAGGGAACTGTGGTCTTATGTGGGGAATACAAGCACCCACAGACATAGCTAAACATAGAGCTATCACAGGACACAGCCACATGGGGATGGATACCAGGTAGGAGATACAGGCACCCCCCCCCCCGCGCCACACACAGGTTCACAGTCACACAGACACTGGCAGGGACATCATTACATCCGTGGGTGTGCACTCAGGTCCACAGCCACACACAGACCCTCTTAGGATCAGATACCCTGGGACATCCCTTTATTCCATCTAGTGTGGAAAGGGCTGTGATGCTACAGAGAGGAGCAAGGGGCGCAGAGGAGCCCCCCACCCCCCATGATGTGGAGGAAGGGGACCATCTGAGCTGAGTCAAAAGGACAAGAGAGAGTTAGCCAGCCATGTGAAGGACAGGCAAAGGGACCAGTGTTCCCAAAGGCCTAGAAGCCAGTGTGCCGAGCCCATTTTAAGGAACTGGAGCTAGAATGTATGTGAATGAGTGTGGGGGTGGAGTGGGGGATGGGCAGGGGCCAGACACCCAAGTTACATGCTGAGGAGCTTGAACTTGAACCATGGGCAGTGAGGAGCTAAGGAGGAGTTTTGAGCTGGGGAGGGACAGCGTCACATTTAGGGTGAGGCTCCTGGGGCTGATGGAAGGATGAGACTAGAGCCAGGGAGACCAAGAAGGAGGCTGGTGGATGTTCCCAGAAAATGAAGCAATATGACACCTCAACACTCTGATGCAGAGATATAGCTTATCCTCATAATGCCCCCCTCCCCACCCCTTGCTTCAGACCTGCAACTGGATAATGTCAGAGGAGAGGTGAGGGAGCACGCTTGGTTGGGAATATTCCCTCCTGCTTGTGGCTCAAGATCACCCAGGATAACTGTGAAGAAGGGTATGATGGAAAGCACCTGGCATAATACAAACATAGCATTGTACCCCAAGTCGTCCCCACAGGGAGCAGTGTGGGGGCTGCTGGGAGACAGTGGCCTAACCATGCCTTCTTTCCTCTCTCCCAGGTCACACCCCAAGGGGGCGCCGGGACCTTGCCGCTGTCCCAAGCTTCCAGCAGTCTGAGCACAACAGGTCAGGGAGGGCAGAAGATGGGGAGGGGGACCGGGAGACTCAGTGCAGGCCTGGAGCCCGGAGTTCTCCAGTGGCGCAGAGTGCAGGGTGTCTGCAGGCCTCAAGGCTGAGCCTGGGGATGAGGGGGCAGGGGTCAGAGGGGAGAGGGCAGCCTCACCCTCCCAGCCAGAGCAGCTGGCTTTCACCTGTTCCACGATTTCATATGAGAAAAGCTTGGGGTTGCTAAAAGGCAACGTACTTGGGTTCTATTCCCGGCATTTATAAACTGTGTGAACTCCAGAAGCAAGTTTACCTCCGTGAGCCCCAGTTTTTATAAAATTATTGTGAATGTATAATACATGCAGAAGCTATATACATGAATACACACACACGCACACACACACACTTTTGTACTCAATGCCCTCCTTTCCCCCTTCCTGGGACAGGGCATGTTTAACACCCTATATAAGAATAATATAAAACAAACACCATATTGCCCCTCCCCAGGTTAAGAAATAATAAGTAGAGGTTTATAAAGTGGTAAGGGTGTGCCTGGCACTGTTCTAAACTCGTTATAAAGAATATTGCCTCATTTAATCCTCACACTGATTTTGTGAGGTAGGTTCTATTATTATCCCCATTTTCCAGATGAGGGTACTGAAGGCCAGAGAGGTGAAGGCACTGGCCCAAGGGCACAGCTGGGATGTGACAGAGCCAGGAATTGCTGCCCTGGCTGGCTGGCGCAACTGGGCTCTGAGCCCTCTCAACCTCCGTGTGCACAGCTGCACCCCCCTGCCTGGCCCTTAGAGGGAGCCATAGGGCTTTGTCTTCTGGGAGCCCCCAGTTCTTGTCTCTATAGAAGGAGCTGGGTGGTGAGGTTCAGGGTGGGGTATGCGGGGTGCCAGCCCACGCCCAGGCTCAGTGGGTGACAGCTGCTCTTATTGCAATTACTGTGGTTGCTGTCACTGTGGCAGGGGCATAAAAAACTGGCTCTGGGAAGAGAGGACAAGAGGCCTAAGTCTGTTCTGATGGAGGAGATGCTGCAGGACTGGGCAGGGAAAACAAGCAGGAGGTTCCTCAGTGCAGGATGAGTGGAAGCTGAAGTCTCCATCTCTCTGTCTCTCTTTGGCAGTTACTACCTTATCCTCAGCTGTGGGGACGCTCCACCCCAGCCGGACAGCCGGAGGGGGTGGGGGCGGGGGCGGGGCTGCGCCCCCCCTCAATTCCATACCCTCTGTCACACCCCCACCCCCGGCCACCACCAACAGCACAAATCCCAGCCCTCAAGGCAGCCACTCGGCTATTGGCTTGTCGGGCCTGAACCCCAGCACGGGGTAAGTGAGCAGCTACAGGTGGGAAGGCTGTGGGGAGAAGCTGGGGGCTGCTGCTTCTGGGGTGGGAGCTGCCCCCTAGTTCTGCTGGTGGGTCCCTGCCCCTGCTAACGCCTCTGCTTTGCCTCTTGCAGAAGCACAATGGTGGGGTTGAGCTCCGGGCTGAGTCCAGCCCTCATGAGCAACAACCCTTTGGCCACTATCCAAGGTGCGTGCTGCCTCATGTCACTCTCATCGTCACCAGCCCTGCCCCCCAGGGCCTCGAGCCCCCCCATTGCTGCTCCTGCCATGCCATTCTGCCCCTGCTCACTGCATCGCTTGCCTCTTCATACCCATCTCACCTTGGGGGAAGGTGTGAGGGGTGCTGATGGGGGTCAGTGAGGCAGATGGGAAGACAGGGCGACTGTGGGCGGGATGCTGGAAGGCACCCCCAGCCCAGCCTCTCTCTCTCCCCACCAGCCCTGGCCTCTGGTGGAACCCTGCCCCTTACCAGCCTTGATGGCAGCGGGAACCTGGTGCTGGGGGCGGCCAGCGCGGCCCCGGGGAGCCCCGGCCTGGTGACCTCGCCGCTCTTCTTGAACCACGCTGGGCTGCCCCTGCTCAGTGCCCCGCCTGGCGTGGGCCTGGTCTCGGCAGCCGCTGCGGCCGTGGCGGCTTCCATCTCCAGCAAGTCTCCTGGCCTATCCTCGTCCTCCTCCTCATCTTCCTCCTCCTCCTCCACCTGCAGCGAGGGGGCAGCACAGACCCCTGGAGGCCCTGGGGGGCCCGAGGCAGGGTCCAAGCCCGAGTGAGGGCCCGCCATGCCTCCCCTCCTACTCCTCTGACCCCCACCTCGGTCCCCCGCCTGGGAAGAGGGCGCGGAGGCCAGCGGTGGGGGCGCAGAGGGTCCTTGGAGCAGGAGTGACAAGGGAGGAAAGACCAAAAAAAAACCAACCAACCAAAAAAAAAAAGAAAGAAAAGAAACCAACCAACAGAAAAGAAAACCAAAAATAATCACAACAGAAAGCAGCTGCCCCAAAGGAACCAGAGGTGAAAAACAAACAAACATAAAAAACCAAAAACAAACAAAAAATTCCCCAGAAAACCAAACAAACCCAAAACCAGTCTGGAGCCAGACCTCAGTGTGCTCACCCTCACCGCTACAACACCAAATAACCCCAGCCAGGGGTGGAGAAGCCTGGCAGGGCGGACCTCACGCCGAGCCCCTGGGTGTGGGGCCAACCCCAAGCTTTGCCTCCCCCGGCGGGGGCCAGAGAAGGAAAAAAAGAATGTGCCAGCCTCGCAGCCCCAGCCCCCAGCCCTGGGCCGGCGAGGAGAGGGCACAGCCTGGGGCAGATGGAGTGGGCTCAGAACCACCCTCCAAATGTTCTTTTCCAGAAGGTGAAAGAGAAAGGGCCTGAACAACCTTACACCAAATATTCAGTAGCTTCATCCAAAGGATGTACAGAATTTTTAGCGTTGCGCTCAACAGAATGTGTCCCTACCATGTGTCTCCCTCTACCCTGGCCCCCAGCTCTCCCCACCTGGGCGGGGGTCTTGCTGTAACCTCCTCCCTCCCCCAGCCAGGGGAGAGTTCAGGGGAAGGCCTGGGATGACTTCACCCCTTGTACCTCCTCCTTTTCCCTTTGAAGGGTGGGCTAGGCCATTTTGCCAAGTTCTAGCTCTCACACGTCCCCCCTCAACCCTGTCACCCTTTTCTGCTCTGGAATCTGCCCCCTCCCCAGCCCATGGGAAGGTGGAAGTTTCAGGCAAGAGGGAATGAGGTGAGGGCATTCAAGTTGTCTTTTTTTCCATCCTCCTCTGTTAGTTTCCCTGAAAAAAAAATTCATATTCCAGTGCCTATCCGTGGGATCCTTCACGTTCTTTGACATTGACCAAAAACCAAAAAGAGAACTCACCTCGCTCTTCCCACCCTGTGCCCCTCTGATACTGGCAGATGCCTCTTCCTCTCCCCCCACACACATGCACACACGCACGCACCCCAGTGGTGGGTTCCTCGAGATGGCATCCCCATCAGGGTCCAGGTGGCGGGGACAGTGCCATGACCTGTGGTCCCCATCCGAGAGGGCGCTGTGGTGGCCACCACTCCCATGAGACCTCCCTCGAGTCTTGGCTGGACCCTGTGTTTGCCCAGCCCTGGACACCTCTCAACGGACAGAGGAGAGACGCCGCTGGGAGCCACTTTGCCCTCCTGCTATTGTGGAGGCCAACAAAGTTTTGAACCAAAAAAAACAAAAACAAAAAACCAAACAAACAATAAATTAAAACTAGAAAA
Source organism: Diceros bicornis minor (assembly GCF_020826845.1). Classification (NCBI taxonomy): domain Eukaryota; kingdom Metazoa; phylum Chordata; class Mammalia; order Perissodactyla; family Rhinocerotidae; genus Diceros; species Diceros bicornis. The sequence goes on from NC_080773.1 coordinate 17,149,312, forward strand.
ATAAAAGAATTTATAGATATATATATATTTAAGGGAAAGAAGACGAGGACTCTTCAAGAATAAGAAGGAGCCGCGAGGTGGAGCCAAGCCCCTGCACCAGTGGTCCAGGCCCTTGGTCCCCGAGGCGGATGGAAGGACGGATGCTTCTTTCTCTTCACAAATACCTCATGGACGTCGTCTTCGGGAAAGCCGGAGGGGGGCGGCTGGGGCAGGGCCTGTCCCTCAGCCAGGGCAGATGGAAGCGGGTGGGCAGGGCTGAGAGAGGGTGTCAGGGACAGGGGTAAAGAGCCCCAAGCTCCCCGCCCCCCAATCAATTGAAAAAGCTTTAAAAAAAAAACAGGAAAAAGGAATAAGACAGCAAAAAGAATGGACGAAGGAAAACTAACAAACTTTCGGGTGGTTTGATTCCTCCTTTGATCTCTTTTTCTGTTCTCTTCCGTCTGTCCCCTCCTCTCTGTCTCCTCCTTTCTCTCTGCTCACCTCTCTCTGCCTCTCTCTCCCTCTTCCTTCGCTCTTCTCTCACCTCTCTCAATCTCGTTCTTTCTGTGTCTCTCCTCGAACCAAAGTGTTGCTGTGAAGGACGCGAGCCATTGAAATCAGAGCGGAGCCCGGCGGCGGCCGCAGAGTGGCCCCTGTCCCTTGCTGGGCAGAGCAGAGGGAGGGGAGAACCCCGGGAGACGGGCAGTGCTGCTGGACACTCCGAGGAGAGGCAAACAAAGCCTCGGATGCCATCCTGGGCCCTGAGGCTTCAGCGTTCTCTCTTTCTTTCTTGTCTCCCTTCTCCCACCCGGGAAATGCAACTGTTGGGCTGGGCCATGGCGGCAGCAGAGACTCAGCTGTTGCAGGGGTTTCGGGGTGCCTTGTCGGGCAGCGGTGGAGTGGCCGACCCTCCCACCCTGGCAGCGATGGGGCCTGGCATGCCGTCGACCCGTCCTCGCCGGAATGTAAGCATCTCTGCTGAACCAACTCCCTGCCCTGACCCTACCTCTGAATTTGTCCATTTTTATTTCCTGAAGAGAAGGGACTGGCAAGAGGGCCTGGGCCCCAGTGCAGGGGTGGAGAGGGGGCCAACGGCTCCTGACCAGATAGGAAGGACATTTGAGCAGAGCAAAGTGAAAGGAATTACAACCAAAAACCCCTCCGAGAAGACAGGCAGCATGGAAGGCATGGTGGAGATGACTCAAACAAAAACTGATTCTAGACCAAAAGAAAAAAAAGAAAAAAAAAAAAGGAAAGAAAATCCAGGACTCACCACCACCCACTTCATCCTGCTTCCTCCCCATCAAGTCCTGCCACCTGGGACCTCTCCCCAACCCCAGTGTGGGGGGAGTGGGGCAGAGAGGAGGAGAGGAAGCAGGGGGCAGGGATGGGGCTGATGCCCTGACATTGGTGGAGGGACCCCCGTGCAGCCGGGGTGGTGGGGACCCTCCCCATCCAACCCCCATAACTGGGAAAAGAAAAACAAGAAAAAATGAAAATTCCTGGGAGGGGGAAAAATAACCAAATCCCAAGCTTTAACTACAGCTGTGAAACCAAATATTGGGAAGGGGGTGGGAGGGAGGGAGGGGCAAGTGTGCCCCAGGTCTCCCCCCTGGGCCCCCCTCCCCTGAGGACTCGAGATAAGGCACCAAATACCTCATAGAACTTTAATGTTAAAAAAAGGAAACCAAATATCGTTGGCTGGGGGCCAGCCAGGGCAAGGGGCTGGGGGGCTGGATGGAGCCAGGGTTGGGAAGGTGATGGGGGAATTCACGCCCCCCACCCCCCTCTGCCCCTTCCACTCCGGTCCCCCGTCTCGACTCCGGGAAACAAAACTATCTCATCGTTTTTATTTTGTGGTCTGTACAGAGCCTGTGTCCGTGTGTCTGTGTGTGAGCGAGAGAGTTGGGGGCTGGGGAACTTTATGTGGGGGATGGGGAGGGAGACCCCGGGCCAGGCTCTGGGCTAGGTGAGATGTCTGAGGTGGGTGGCCAGGGGCCTGGGCTAGAAAGAGAGGAAGATGAGTGAATTGGAGAAAAGGGGAGCCCTCTGAATTTCTCTTCTCCCCAACCTTGACTTGAGGGAGAGACAGAGACTGGGTCTACCCTAATGGTGGGCCTTTTAATTGTGCCAAAAAAACCAAAATGCCAGTAACGAAAACACCTCTCTCTGTTCTCTTCTGGGAGGGTGGGGGCTGGAAGTGGGAGGGAGGGGCTGGGGGTATAAGTAGGGGTGAGTAGAGATGGGGAATCCAAGCCCCTGTATGAGTTGGGGCTAAGATCAGGAGGAGGGGCAAGGATATGAGTTTCCCACACTTCTCCCTGGGGAAGGCCAAGAGAGGGTCTCCAAGCCCTGCACCTTGGGAAGATGGGGTAAGGGACTAGCACATAGGGGGTGACCTCTTGACCCGACTAGATTTCCTCACCCACCCAAATCCCAGGGTGCCTCTCTCTCCCTTGAGTCCAGGGTAGGGGGAACTGAGTGAGAGAGAGAGTGAGACAGACTGAGCAAGACTGAGACACGCGGGCCCCCACCAGCCTCTGAGTGGGAAAGGCAAGTGCGAGAGATAAAGGCCTCCAAGAGAAAAAAGAAACAAACCAAAGATTTAACCATTAAAAAAAAAACCCACAGACAACTCCGCTACCTTTTTATACGTTGGAAAAAAAAGTGAAAAAAATTAAAAAATAAAAATTAAAAAAAAATACACAAAAACTCCAAGCCGCAGTTCCTTCGCGCGGTTTGAACTTTGACCTCAGCAGTCTCCAAAGCAAGATGACGATGACAAAGGCGAAAAAAAAAAAAAGAAAAAATAATGTATATTTTTAAGTATTTGTCCTTGAGATGTTAGCTCCTTGTTAAACAAACACAAAAAGGAGAGAAAAATCCAGAGAGAAGTGTTGCTGGGACGGAGACAACTATTTACTATGTCTGTGACCCCTCCCCCCTGCCTCCCCTTCCTCTCCTTTCCTTTCCTTTGTCCCTCCTGCCCCTTCCCCAGCCTGTCCTCTAAGCCCAGGGGCTCAGTATTTATTTATTTATATAATTGCAGGGTGACTGGGGGCCTCTCTCGACAACTTGTAGAGAGGGCCTTTAGATCATGGTGGGGTGGGGAAGGGGGGAAGTGCAGGAGTCTGATCTTTGATCAACTCTCCGCTAGCTCCTTTCTGGCTCTTATCCTGCTGCTGCCACCATCACCTCCCAAATCCAAGGCTGCACTAGGGCAAGGTGACCACCCCACCTTGTAAAGATCTGACTGGCTTGGCCTTTTCTGTGGTGGGTGTCTCTCACCTACTCATTTGAATGACCGTGTTGGAATGGGGATAGGAGGAGGTGGCAAGTAGTGGGCAAGGGAGACCAAGAAGTGGCATCCAGAAATTGAATAGGCCCTGGAGGAGACCTGCCTTTCCTCCATTCTCACCAAGTTAGCCCCCCTTTCAGTTCTGTCTGACCCCTGTGTTGGTAGCCCCCTCCCTTCCCATCCTGTACCCTCTCCCTGTCTCTTCTCGTGGTAGCGGGTTAGCGTTTCAGTGTTCTTAACTCCAATCTGCTTGTTCATTGTACAATGTGCTTCTTTTAAGGCCCCATTTTTGTAACTTGAGTGTGTCATTCATCTGAACAACATCAAAAAATAAAAAATTAAAAACTGTACAGAGAGAAATGCTGCCTGCTCTCCCTCGTCTCCTGTCTTGGGAAGGGTGCTGGGAAAATCAGGGTATTGGATGGGTGTGTGCTCGGGAGGGGAGAGCTTTACTTCTGTTCAAACAGTAAATATTCACAAGTAAGGCCTGAGCAATTGTTTTTTTTGCCCATCAGAAAACCAAGTCTTGGAACTTAGGATGAATTCAAATCTCAGTTCTGCCATTTTATAGATATGTGGCCCTTGATCTGTGAGCTTCAGTGTCCTCATCTGTAACAGAGACAATATCTACCCTGTGGGCTTCTAAGAATTAAACGAGATGATGATATCCATGCTTAGGACAGATCTCCAGCACAGTCTTCAATGAGAACTATGAGAAAGCCAGGAAAGCAGTGAGTACTTCCCCACCCTCATCCCCAGAGGACTAACAAGACCTGTTAAAAACAAGGTACGCACCCCCCTTCTTTTTCAGAGTGTCATTAACTCTCTTTCACTCAAATTTCTGTGCCCATCTTGACTAAGTCATTTGGCAGAATAGCAGCTTCACAGGTCAGGCCATGGGCTGATCCCCAAGACCTCACCACTGAAAATCAGAAACGGTGTCAACAACTGGATTTTCTCATTGCCATCAGGTCTCCTTGTCATTGTTCCATCCTCTGATGTATGCCTAGCACACAGGTGCTGGGATTCTGCAAATTCATAGTGAGGGATGGGAGAACAGGAGAAAGGAAGAGTGAAGAGGGGTTTGATCATTTAGAAAGATAAAAAGTATTAGCACTGCATCCCCTTGGCAAGATTGAAAGAAAAGAAAGCACCTCTCCAACTCTCAAGACAAGTCAGTGGGGATGGGGGAGTGGGATGCTGAGATGAAGAAACAGAATAGTACCCCGAGGAAGGTCATTTGGTCCAGCCTCCTGCCTGCAGGGTGGTACAGTCAGACCCATACAGACCCAAAAGTTCCTTGTCACTCAGGCCATCCTGTGACAAGCACGGATGGCACAGAGAGCACTATGGAGCTTAACTAGGCATCCACCTGTAGCCCCGTGAGTGTGCCCAACTGCTCCACATGCCCTCCCCTGTACAAACTTAAGCCTCCTCTTGTCTGGGGGCCCGGTAGCACAGTGGTTACGTTCGCATGCTCCACTTTGGTGGCCCAGGATCCTTGGGCTTGGTTGGATCCCGGGTGTGGACCTACACACGGCTCATCAAGCCATGCTGTGTTGGCGTCCCACATACAAAATAGAGGAAGATCAGCATGCATGTTAGCTCAGGGACAATCTTCCTCAAGCACAAAGAGGAAGATTGGCAACAGATGTTAGCTCAGGGCCAATTTTCCTCACCAAAAAAAAAAAAAAAAAAGAAAGAAAACAGGGCCGGCCCCGTGGCTTAGCGGTTAAGTGCGCGCGCTCCGCTGCTGGTGGCCCAGGTTCAGATCCCAGGCGCCCACCGACGCACCACTTCTCTGGCCAGGCTGAGGCCGTGTCCCACATACAGCAACTAGGATGTGCAACTATGACATACAACTACCTACTGGGGCTTTGGGGGAAAATAAATACATAAAATTATAAAAAAACAAACAAAAAAAACAAAACCATATCGGGCACTAGAGGACTACCATTCTGTCCCCTTGACAGTTCTGCTTATACAGCTTCCATATCCAACTAAAAACAGGCAGTGCAAGGATCTCCTTAGAGAGGTCTGCAAGTCACCTGCTAAAAATTGGTGTGTTCAAATCGCAGATTCCTGGGTCTCACCCAGACTTGCTTGCTGGATCCAAATCTCTGGGGGAATTGCCTAACACACATTCAAGTTTTGAGAACCTTTGCCTGTCCAACTCAAACCCCGGCATCCAACAAGGGTTTGATCAGTGCCATCTTTTTTAGCACAGTGGTTCAACTGAGGACCATGGAAGTTTTAGGGGGTGATGGTGAACAGTGAGTTTTGCTCATAAACGTTTTTGCACACACAAACTTTTCTCAAGGTGGGAGTCTAAAGTTTTCACTAGGGACGTTAAAAAGGAACCACAATAGAGAAAGGGTGATAACCCCTGTCACAGAGCCACCCCTCTGCTGAAAGCATCTTTATCATGCAGTCAACCAGCAACTTCGTTTTTTTCCTCCATTCTCATTCCTTGATTCAGTCTGATTTTTATCTGGTTTTTGCAAGGATAAATCTTCCAATTGTTCTAAGCACTTACTTGATGTGACTTTTAGGATGTTATAGCTCTTCTTGAGAGGAGGCAGTTTGAGAATGAATCTTTACCTGTGGATTAAAGGGGTCTGGCATGCTGGGCTAAGATGGCTCGAGTCCTTTCTGTAGGGTGTGAGGTTACTGAAAGATGGTGCCCATGATCAACACACTCTGGAAACTGCTTAACAGATAACCGCTCTTCATTAGGAGCTGAGGGGATATCAAGTGGATGAGTGCTTTTTCTTTTTAAAAATGACTAAAATAAGTATAATGTAGTAAAATCTCTATTAACGGAGTTAGAAGACCTGGTTTCTAGCCCTGGCTCTACCACCTGTGTGGCCTTGATAAGTCTCTTCTCTCTTTGAGCCCTCATTTTCTCACCTGAGCAACAGGCTAAACCTTCTAAGACACAGACAACAGTCTATGTCTTCAGGGCCCCAATGCCCACCGAGGGCTGCAGGACTGCTGAAGGGAGTGGAGTAATGGAGAGGCTGAGTGGGCTGATCTCAGGCCTCCCTTTTGTCTGGTTTCAATACAGACAGCTTTCCTTCTACCTTTCCTTTATTAGGGCTTCCAAATAAGAACTCTCTCCAACAAAAAGACTGGAGTAAGCTTGGGGAGGGGGCTTATTTTTCTTGGGGTGTGGCTCTTAGAGACAAGACTAACAGAGCAATTGAACATTCCCACCAGTCACACACTCACCATCTCCTTTCTCCACTGCCCTCCCCCAAGTATGCAGAAGGCAGCAGAATGTCGAAGAAAGCACATGGGCGATTAAACCAAATGAAATTAGACTTAAATTGAAGCTCTGCCCTATCTGGGTTGAATGATCTTGAGCAAATCACCCCATCGTTTTTACTTCAGATTCCTTCCCTGTGTTCTCCTCACAGGAGCAGTGTGAAGATTATTCCAAAAAATTTAGCAAAGTACTTGAGACAAACTAGACATTCAAACATCAAGTCAGCCACCCCCACCACCCCACCCCACCACAAACATCTGTTGGCTGAGCCAGAGTCCAAATCCAGGTGAGCATTAAGGAAACTCCCCTTATAAGGCTTCCTACTCCCAGCCAACCATTACTCAGAATCTTCTCCAACTCCAGAGCTGGGTCTGGTACCAGGGACCACTCTCCTCCACTGCCTCGGAGATCATGCCTTCCCCAGACCTGCATTTGCCCTCAGGGGTCCAAAGTGAGAAAACCAGATGGCCCTGGGGGAGACGGCTCACATTAGGTCAGGAACTGGGGGGACAGGGATGGTGAGAAGAATCTGAAGATTTTCCCAAATGTTCCTGCCACCAGTAGAAACAGCTTCAGGCTCTTCTATGGGGCTGTGGGGACCTCTAGTGGCAAAAGAGCCATGCACCCTCCACCTAACACCAGAGTGAAAACCCCACTCCCTGAGAACCATGGTCATGGACTCCATGTCCTCCTCTTCAATTCAGCAAGTGTTTACTGAGCCCCTACTAGTTGCCAGGCCCTGTTCTAGACATTGGGAATGCAGCCATGAAAAGTCAGACCTAAGTACCTGGGCTCATGGCTCCCAAATTCCACCCCACATAGCTGGACCACACAAAAGCACATAAATGTCCAACTCAGTCTTTATTGACTCTTTCACCTTGGGGCCACCAATGCTAACAGGTGTGTGTGGGGGGCACCTTTTATGCATATCAAGGACCTCAGAGCACCCCTCTCAGGAGAAAGACCAAATTCAGTTATAGAACTTACATGGCGCCTGGGAAGGGTGGAAGAAGGGGACAGTATGTACATAAACTTAAGGGGATGTTGGAGGAGGTTCTTCAGCGACAGGGCATGGTGGTGCTGAAGAGGGAAATGGGGCAAGGTTAGCCACTGATCTGGACCCCCTCTGCCTCAGCCAGAGGGTAGATCTCAATGGCCTCCACCAGCGGTAGTGCCTCCACTGCAGTCTCCATCACGGCCAAGCCTACGGCGGCCTCTGCCTCTGCCAGCTGCTGTCGCACAGCTGCCTGATGCTGCTGCTGGTGGGTCTTGCGGTGCTTCCATAGGTTGGAGAAGGAGCGGTAGCTCTTGCCACAGTCGGGGCAGGAGTAGGGCCGTTCGCCTGTGTGAATGCGGCGATGTTCCGCCAGGCGCATGGAGATGGCAAAGGCCTTGCCACACACTTCACAGGCAAAGGGCCGCTCACCTGTGTGCAGGCGCCGGTGGTCCTTCAGGTGGGTACTCTGACGGAAGGCCTTGCCACAGTCTGGACATGGGTATGGCCGCTCACCTGTGTGGATGCGCCGGTGTACCTGCAGCGACGTCTCTGTGCTGAACAACTTCTTGCACTCACTGCACTCCAAGCCCCGGCGTCGGGCAGGGCCTGCAGGGGCCGCAGTGGCAGTGCCTCCAAGGGTCGCTGGGGAGACGACAGGAGTACGAGTGGCCCTTGGGGCCCTAGGGGCTGGGGGCTCCTTAGCCAGGACCTCTCCAGGCCCTGCAGCTGCATGGGCTGCCTCATGCGCTTGCAGCCGAGCGGCCGAGCCCACTTTCTTGCCACAGGTGCCACACTCAAAGCGCCGTGGGGCCTGGGCAGCAGCAGCTGCACAGCGGTGCTCACGGAGCCGCAGTGAAGAAGGGAAGGCAGCCCCACAGGATGAGCAGCGGTGGGGCTGGCGCCCAGCATGGGCCACAAGCTGGTGCACCTCCAGCAGTCGGCGCAGCAGAAAGGAGCGGGGACACTCACGACACTTGTAGGGGTACTCCCCTGTGTGGTGGTAGCGGTGCATGAGCAGGCGGTAGGGGCGGTGAAAACGCACTCCACACTCCTGGCAGCGATAGGGGAAGTGCTGGGCATGCACCAGGCGGTGCTGCCTCAGCGTGGAGCTTTGTGTAAAAGCCTTGCCGCAGTCCCCACACCGGTAGGGCCGCTCCCCTGTGTGCGTAAGCCGGTGGCGGGCCAGGTTGGCAGGTGAGTTGAAGGGCTTGGAGCAGTCCGGGCAGGGGAAGGGCCGTTCGCCTGTGTGTGTGCGCAGATGGTTACGCACATGAGACTTCTTCTTAAACATCTTGCCACAAATGCCACACTTATGGCGCCGTTCCAGCCGGTGCACAAAACGCTGGTGCCGGGTCAGCTGCAATGCCTTGCCAAATTCACGGCTGCATAGGAGGCAGCGGTAAGTGCCTGGGGCAGTGGACCCTGCTGAGCTCTCCTCAGACACGAGGGGCTGTGGGGCCTCTGGCTCTCCAGTCTCTGCTGGGGCTGGCTCCGGGAAACCAATGACAGGTTCCTCTGGTGGGACTGGTGTTGTGGGCAGAGGGACACCCCCCACCCCATGGGTACGCCGGTGATAAAGGAACTTGGTGAGGTTGACAAAGGTCTTTCCACATGGACATGAATGCAGAGGATTCGGGGTGTGGGCTCGCCGGTGGGCCAGGAGAAGTGCCTCTGTGCCAAAGGCCAGGCCACAGTCCACACACAAGAAGTGAGACTCGCTGCTGTGGTCACCAAGATGCTGGTCCAGACTGGAAGGGCTGGGGAAGACACGACTGCACAGGGGGCACTTAAAGACGCCCTCCCGGTGACTCCGCAGGTGCTGCTGTAGCTGGTGAGGCGAGAGAAAGAGCTGGTCACAGGCTGAGCAAAAGAGCTCCTGCGTGGCTGCCCCACTTGGCTCTCCACTGTTGTTCTTCCGGGCCTTGCGCCCCCGGCGGTCACGTCCAATGGCTTCACCATTGCGCAGCTCATAACTGTGATCAGAGGATGGCAGGGGTTCAGGCTGAGACACAGGCACCTCTGCAGGTGATGGGGTCAGGGTCTCCTGCTGCAAGGCAGGCTCCTCAGACTCTGGGGCAGGAGCAGGGAAGTGGGTGGCCTGATGCTCCAGGAAGTCAGCTGGCAGCTGGAAGAGCTGGGAGCACTCGGAGCACTTATAAAGGAGCAGCTCTACCTCAGTCACCACCTCAGTGGTGGTGGCAGCAGCAGAGGGAACAGCTGCCCCCTCACCACCCTCTTCTGCCTTGCGGTATGAGTGCTCCACAGCAACGCGGGCCTGGCCCACAGGGGGCCCTAGGACAACTGGGGACCCCAGGACAACTGGGGCTTGAGGCTTGGTGGGAGTGGCCCGGAGGTGTGTCTGCCGGTGGTTCAGCCAGAGCTCCTGGCTGGCGAAGAGAGCCTTGCAATCCACACACTCGTAGTGAATGGTACTGGAGCTCAGGGGGGGAGCCTTGGGTGGCGGCTCAGCTGGCACTGCCTCCTGGGGCGCCATCATCTTCAGGTGCAGCTCCTGGTGCTCCAGGAGCTGGCTGGGTGACATCAGCAGCTGCCCACACTCCAGGCACTGGTACTGGCTCTCCTGCACTAGGGTCTGATAGAGGCCCGTGCCAGAAGCTGCCTCTGTGGCCACAGTGACTCCAGGGTCGGCCACGCCCACCAGCTCAAAGTGCTGCTGGGGCACATGGGAGTTCTGGTGCATGAGCACCTCCTCCAGGGATCCATAGAGCTGGTTGCACTCAGAGCAGACATAGCGGTGCTCAATGTAAAGGACCGTCTCCTCTGACTCCTCAGTCATGGCAGCAGCAAGGCCCTGGGCTGGGAAAGGGGAGAGGTGGGGACAAACCACAGCTAAGCCACTGTTCCTCAGTCCTTCCCGTGGACAATTCTTTCCCTTTATCATCCCCCCACCAAAACCTTAGATCTATTTCCCTCTCTAAATTCTTGTTTCCATTTTTCCACTCCCCCCACCCCCCCTGAACAATTCTTCCTCTCCTGAACACACAAGAGCACCAAGCACAAAGTCTTCCCAGTAGTCCCTTCCCAAGGAATCTACCCAAGTCTCACCTCTGAATCAACTCGCATCAAACTCCACCCACCAGATCCTGAAATCTGACCAACCCCTCATCTCCCATGCCCCACAGCTGGCCCAAGGCCCCGCCCATCACACCAAAACCTGTATCCTCTCCACCTCCTTCCACTGACTCCTTTCCTTACCAACTCACTGCCCCATTTGTGCTCCCAGGTGGGTGCCCAAGCCCGGGGTGTGGGGCGGTCCTCACACAGGCCCTAACTGCCTGCTTCTCCCAGCCTTGCTCCTCTGCTCCCTCCCCCAGGTTCTCGACCTTTTTTTAAACACAGACTACTCAAACTGCCCCAATTCCTCCCACTTTCAGCACTCTCACATGGTGCAACCCCTCTCCTTTACACACAACCCCTGCTACCCACTAACTCTCTCTCTGGTGCCCAGGTTCCTCACATCAAACTATCCCGTCCCCCAAACAACTCATCTCACATTGGCCTAACCCATCTTCACATCCAGACTTTCCCCACCTTAACCACTTGCCCATGAAACCCAGATCCCCCTCTTCAAATTACTTAACCCTCTCTACAAATCAAGGCCCTCTCCCACAACCCTAACCCCCCATCCGGAATACCCAGACCCATCTTCACAAAAGCCTAACCCGTTCTTCATACCTAGACCCTTCCCACCACCCTAACTCGTGTCTCCAGGGTACCCAGACACTTCACATTAATCACCTCTTCTTTGCACTGAGACCTAACCTACAATTATAACCTCCTCTGGGATACCCTGATCCTCTCTTCACACTGCCTTAAACCCCTCTTCTTCATATTCATATACAACCACCCTAATCCATTCAGGGATTCCCAGACTCTCTCTTCACATTTACTCTTTCCTTTGCACAAAAGACCCCTACCATCCTAATCCTCTGGGGATACCCATACCCCTCTTCATATCAACCTGAGCACCTCTTCTTTACAAAAAGCCCCACCCCCTCACCCTAACCCATTGCAGGGATGCCCAGATACCTTCTTCACATCAATTTAAATCTTTCTTTACTAAGCTATTCCAGAGACACCCAGATCCCCCTTCACGTTATTAATCTAACCTTTTCTTCTTTGCAAAGACTTCCTCCCAACCTAACCCATTCTAGGGATGCCCAGACCCCCTCTTCATACCAACTTAATTCCTCTTATTTGCAAAAAGATCTTACACATACTCTAACCCAATTCAGGATGTCCAGGCTACCCTTCACAATGGCTTGAACTTCTTTCATACACACCACTTCCACCGCCCAAATCCCCTTTAGAGACACCCAGACCCTCTCTTCTTCTTATGCACAACTCCTCCCCCCACCCTAACCCAGACAGAAGATAGTCAGGTCCCTCTTCCTCGCACCCAGACCCCTCTCACCAGTCTTTTAACCTGGGGATACCCACACCCCTAACTTATCAACCTAACATCTCATTCTCATCCCGGGGATACCCAGGCCCTCCCCACCTTAGCACACAGATCTCTCTCTCACCACTCTGACCTTCTCCACGGATACCCAATTCCTCCTCTTCACCCTGACCTAATTCTCTGTACTTCTCAAAAAGACTACTTCCACCCAACCTATTCTAGACACCCTTTTCACATAACATAACCCTTCTTCCCACAGAGACCCGTCTCAGCCCATTCCAAGGGTACCCCCCTCTTCACTTTGGTTTAACTCCTCTTCACATTAACGGAACCCCATTCTTTACACCTGGACCTCTCCCTCAGCTCTAGATCTCCCCTCTAGGGATATCCATTTCCTAATATCTTTTCACACCAAGATCTCTCTCACTGGCCTAATTCTTCCCCAGAATAACTAGATTTTCTCCTTATGTTAACTTAATTATCTCTCTTCTCACGCCCTAAACCCCTCCCCGGGCACCCAAGTGTCCTCTAACCATCCACCCCACTGCGGTCCTGCACTGCCACGGCCAAGCCCTTGACCCGATACCCGCTGGAGCCTCGGAGACCCTCCCGGGGGCAACTCTAACGCCTCCTTCTCACCTAGGTCCCTTCCAGCCCCCGCACCGCCCCTCTTCACTCAGCCCTTCAACACGTCTCTAGCCCCCTTCCCCACCCGCCGCCCAGCCCGGCCGCCCGCGCGCCCCACCGGCCGTTGGTGCCGCTCCGCCCTCACCCGGCGCGCGCCCCCTCCGGTCCTCAGTGCGCAGGCGGGGTGGCGAGAGGAGGCCGCGGGGGCAGGGTGGGGAGCCGGGCCGGCCCTCCGCGCGCCAGCCCGCACTCACCCGCCTCCGCCGTCTCGCACGCCCCGGGCCCGGGCCCGGGCCGCCGTTCCCCTCCGACGGCCACCCTAGCGCTACGCCCTCTCTAGCTCGCTCCGTGGCTTCTCGCTTGCTCCGCAGCCTCGCTCTCGCCCCTAATCACCCTCAGCAACGCCCCTCCCACCTTCCTCCTCGGCCGCCGCGCGGACAGCCGAACGCGCCCAATCATCGCCCGTCTGGCCCCCGCCGTCAGGCCAATCGACGCTCACGTCGCCGATCCTTGGGCCAATAGTATGGGGCGTCGGGATCCCCCGCGGCGCCGAACCAATCCTCTAGCGACATTCCCACACCGACCGGCCCCCGGGTTGATAGTGCCCGCCCCCTTAAGCCCCGGAGGATGCTCCTCCTCCACCTCCTAGTCGACTCTTCTTGACGGCTCGAGACGACAGGCCAGCGCGATGACGTCAGGAGGCGGAGCGAGGCTGCGGGCGCCATCTTGGGGGCGACGGGTGGGAGCCGCGTGGGGGTCGAGGGGAAAGTCGGGGAAATTGAGGCACGCGACCTCCGCAGGCGAGGGCGGGGCAGTTGAGGAGCAGGACACCCTGAGGAACGAAGGGCGCGCGTGAAGCACAGTCAGCGCGAAGGGGAGAGGGGAAACTGCAGCACCAGTCACATGAAGGGGGAAATCAAGGCTCCAGACTCCGTTAGAACGAGAGGAATAAAGGCAGCAAGAAGGAAACGGAGAAAAACCGAGGGACTCGCGGGAGCGGGGAGAAGAAATGTCAGAGGAAAAGCAAGGAGAGAGGGAACTTGAGGGAACGAGGAAAACTTGAAGGATAAGGGAGGAAATGGGAAATGGTGGGAGAAAAAGGAAAAGCAGAGATAGGCAGCTTCATTTGAAGAGTGTGAGGAGTCGATGACCTGAAGGACAACCAGGGTCAGAACCTGCAGGAAGTGACCTGGTAGCAGATGGACTATCCTTCCTTCCAGGCTGAACCCCCAGAGCTCAGGGAAGGTAGAGTCCCCATGTGTCCAAGGGGCTCTCGCCATCCCTACTCACTCTCCCCTTCTGGCACTCAGGGCTTTTGAAGCGAGTTGCCCCAGCACTGTTATGTATGTTTCCAGAGCTACTCCCTGAACCCAAGGAGAGGGGAGCTGCAAGAGATTCACTTGTTCTAACTGTGTCCACCCCCCATTTTTCAGATGAGTAAATGGAGTCTTAGGGAAATTGGTCATTTACCTTTCTGAGGCCAAAAAGCTACCAGGGGGCCCTAAACAGAGTAGGATGTGGGTTTTACTCTTTAGCAAATTATGTCCTTAAATTGGTTTTTAACTGGGTGTCCTAACATTCCAGTAGATTAAAAGCCCTAACATCAGAACCATGTAATTAAACCAGGCTACCTGGATTGGAATCCTGGCCTTGCCACTTCCTAGCTGTTGTCTTGGGCAAGTCAACTCCCCTGTGCCTCAGTTTCCTCATCTGTGAAGTGGGGACAATAGCCCCTGTCTCATATGATTGTTGTGAGGCACAGAGTAAAAGCTACTTAAGAATTATTTTTATTAGACTCTCAAAGAGTCTTGTAATAATAGCTAACACTTCCTGAGGGTGTTATATGCTAAGTCTTGTGCTCAGTGCTTTCCATGCATTATTCAGTTTAATCCTCTCAACAACTAGGAGGGAGGAACTATTATTCTCACTTTACAAAATAACTGAGGCCCAGAGAAGTTAAGTAACTTGTCCATCATTAGGAGGAGACAGCCAGGATTCCAACCTAGGAGTTGACTCCAAGGTCTATACTCTTGGCTCCTAGGCTCTATTGCCTGGCAGACAGGATGTTGAATGGATGAATGCTATACGAAGAGGAAAGAAATTGGTGAGAATCAGTGAGCTCTAAAGCTGGAAATCTGGGTTTTCCCTCAGGGTGAAGTCACCTGGGGCCTGGGGTGGGAGCCAGAAAACCGCGAAGCTAGACTCAGCCTTTGACAGGCTCCATGCTGTGAGGCAGTTTCTCACTTCTGTGGAGGCCTTCCCCACTTGAAAATGCAAGGGTCCACCTTCGCTTGTCAGGCCCCTTTCTGCTGGGACCTTTTGCTTGGATTTCCCAGTTTATCTGGGTTGATTAGGTCCTTTCTCTTCAGATGATACAGGAGTAAGCTGAGGCCTAGATCAGTCTTTCTGGAGGTGGTGGCACAGAATTAGGGGACAGGTTCCCTTTAGAGAGGATAGGCATTCTATGCTGGGGTCCCTGCATAAGCAAAGGCCTAGAGGCCGGCGTGAGTCGGGGCTTTCAGGCCTAGTTGGAGTTCAGGGTGGGTGTTGGTGGGGGGGGGGCATAGGTGTTGCCCAGGTGGGGTGAGGAGGTGTGCGCAAAGTTGGTGGTCCTTCAGGGTCAGATGTACGTGTCAGATGTATGTTGAGGAATGCCCCACATGCCGGCTGCGGAGTGCTTCCCCATGCCAGGCCGGTGTCAGAGTTGCCACGTGCTGTGTGTGTGTGCGAGGCATGCGGTCACGTGTGCTGGGGGGCTGCACGTGAGTGTGTCAGTGTCTCCTCCCCATCACGAGCATTGGGGGTGGTGGTGAGTCACGGGCTCAGCCTTCAGCACCAACTGTCATGTTCCTTCCCCCCAAATTTCATCCCCCACCCAGCCGTGCACCACCCACCCCCACTCCAAGATCTGTGTCGCTGCTTCTCTCTTCCATCCCCCTGCCTGCTCAGCTCCCTCTGAGAGGGAGGGAGTCTCCCCCTTCTGCTGGCTCTGCCCTCCAGCTCCTTGCCCTTTCCCACTGCCTCTCAGCTTGAGTGACTACAGAACCACGGACTCTTCTCCCCTCCCCCTCATCTCAGTGGGTCCCAAGGATTTCTCTGTGCATTATAAAGAATTCCCATACTCACCACCCATCCCTTCACCTCCATGGGGGTACTTCTATTTCTGGGGGCTTCTCCCTTGTCTCCATGAGCTGGCTGCTGCTGCCTCAGTGGGCCTCTTGTGTCCGCATCCTTGTCTTTATGAGTTCCCTTGTGTCTTTGGGCCTCCCCCCATTTCTGTGACCTTCTCCCACTCTCCTTGGCCCTCCTCCCTGTCTCTGTGATATGAGTCCTTATTCCCATTTCTGTGGGCCTCTCCTCCTGCCCATGGCCTTCTCCTGTCACCATGGACCACTCCCCCATGCCCGAGGAGTGCCTTCTGTTCCCATGGGCCTCTGTCCATCTTCTGGGGGGGCTCTGTGAGTCCACGAGCTGCCCCTTGTCCTCATCCTCATGAAGGGCTCTCTGTGTCCTCGAGCTGCCCCCTGTCCCCAGCTTCCCAGAAGTCTGTGTCCACAAGCTGCCCCTGCCCTCCTCTCTGAGGTCCTTCGCTTGTGTCTGTGGTCTGCTCCCTTGTTTTGATGGGCCTGTCTCTCTTTTCTCTGGGCTTTTCCCTCTCCTTGTCCTTGTGGGGTTTGTGGAGCTTGGCCCACCTCTGTCTTGCTATTTCTATGCATTTTCCTTCATCTCTGTAGCCCTCACCCCCAGCTCCATGGCCTTCTCCCTAGGTCTCCCCGCCTCATCTCCGTGGGCTCCTGTGCCCAAGGGCTGCCTGGGCAGGGCGGTGGCATGGTGTGGTGGAGGGGGTGGCCCCGGGGTGGGCCCTCCATCCAATGCAGCGCCTTCCCCTCATCAGCATTCTCCTCGCGGGCCCCCCAGCCCCGACCAATACGGGTTCCCCCTCCCCGGACTCCCCTCCCTCCTCTCTCTCTGCCTGCCTCCCTCCCTTCCTCTCGCCTGCCCTCCTCCCTCCCTCCCTCATCTCTCTCCCCCCCGCCCCCCTGCGCTCCAGGACCCAGCGCGGGCGGCGGGCGGGCAGGCAGGCGGCGGCCTCGGAGGGGAGAAGGAGAGGTGGCGGCAGCGGGCGGCGGCGGCGGCGGCGGCGGCGGCTAGCAGCAGGGAGGCAGGCTCAGCTGGGGACCCGGAGCCGGCGGCTGCTCCTCGCAGGGGACCAGGAGTCCGTGGCCAGGCCCTCCCTCCGAGGCCCTGCGCCGGGCGCCCCCGGGACACTCCACCCTCCTCCGCCTTCCTCTTCCACCTGCTCTTCTCCATCCTTCCCTCCCTCCTCCTGCCCTCCTCCCCATCTCACCACCTCGCCTGCCGCCTTCTCGGCCTCTCCGGGTCTCCCAGCACCCCATCCTCCCAGCCCCTCCACTCCTCGGCCTTTCCCCGCCCCCAGCATGCTTTTCCCGTGGGGGCTGAGGGCTTGAGGACTCCAGGCCCTTGCCTCAGCCAGGGCAGGGCCCAGGCTCCAGGGGGGAGGGGGGAAGGGGTGGCCCCCTCCCCCCCACCAAGCCCTCCCCTCCCCTCCCCCACTTCCCCTGATGGCCGGCTTTCTGGTCTCCACCCAGTCCTCGCCCCCCGTGGCCCCCCCAGGCCGGCCCGGCTAGGGGAGGGGGCGGGGCCCTTTCCTGGGCCGGCTTCCCCCTCCCCCGGCTTGGCCTTGGCCCCCTCCCTTCGTTTTCACCTTCTTCTCCTCCTTTCCTCCCTCTTTCCCCTCCATTTGCTCCTTCCCCTCTCCTCTCTCCCCTTCTCTCCTCCATTTTCTCCTTTCCCCTTTCTCCCCTCCTCGGCCCGCCCTCTCCTCTACCACCTGTCCTTCCTCCCTGTTCTTGGGGAGCCCCGTTTTGGATTAGTTGGGGACCACCGCGGGAGGCGGGGGAGGGGGCCCTGTGGACTGCCCTCTCCCCCCGCCCCAGCCATACCACCACCCAGCACCAGCGCATCTTCCTGCGGTCGGTCCTCGCCCTCCGTCCCACCAGGATCCGTGAGTGTCTGCAAGGCGGGGGTTGGGCTGGGGCCCGGCCTGGGTCCTGGAAGGCTGGGCTCACTGCTGCCTGGCAGGGCCCCCACATTCCCTTCCCCCCTCCCCCACCAGGGGCCTGCCGGCGCCCTCCATCTCCGCCACCTCCGTTCACCTCGGCCTTTTCTCACCCCTTCTTCTGGGTACAGCTCACCGTGGCCCCACAGCCCCCAGCTCCTGGGGTCCTGAGGGGCTGTCTGGCTCTTACTTGTGGTCTCACTCCTTCTCCGGGACTCTTGGCATGTCTCCGCCCCTGCTTTCTCCAGCCTCGGTTCTGGTGACCGGCTCTGCTCTCTCCCACTCTGTTTCAGTGTCTCTCTCTCTCTCTTTTTCCCTCTGAGCCTCATCTTCTCTGCTTGCTATGGGCCCATCCAGATCCCTGCCGGTCTCTATCTCCTGGAAATGGCTTTCTGTTTTTGAATCTCCATTTCATGTTTCTTTTGGGCTTCTCTCTGAATCTCCAACTTCTCTCTCTTCTTTGCTGTTAGCCTTACCGTTTCTTGGTGTTAGGGGAGGCCCTCTCTGTCTCTCTCAGAACTCTCCTGTCTTTTGGCTGTCTCTTTTGAAGGCTCTCATGCCAGATCTAGCCCTCACTCCACTCTCTCTGTCCACTGTTGGCTCCGCCTGTGCCTCTGCTCACCTGTCCTCCTCCCTCGCTAACTCTGGGCTTGGAGTCTTCCTTCTCTCACTTTTCTGTTTTCCTCCCCTAGATCCACTGTGGGTCCGTTCCTCCATCCCTTACTCCTTAGCCGCTGCCCTGCTCCATGCTCCCCCTTGTCTTTTCCTTGGTGGTCTGGCCACCCCTCCATCCTCTTGCCCACCTCCCAGCCTGCCTTTTGGTTCTCATTCCTCCCCACGCCTCAGGCTTGCAGGCTCTGAGATTGACCCCTCCCCCAAAGCACCCTGAGTGGTTGCACCTCTGTGTGGACTTACCCCTCTTATGTGGGCACGTGCCCTGTCCCTGTCTGGGCCCCTCCAGGTCCCTCAGTTTCCCTCTCTGACTCTCACTCACCCTCTTTCCTAGTTTGTGAGTCAGGCTCTCTCAATCTCGTGTCTGCCCTGCCTGCCTTTCCTCTTCTATAGATCTGCTATGTGGCTCCGACATACTTTCTCTTTCTTTCTTTCCGACTGGCTCTCTTTATTTTCAGAGTTTTGTGATATCTTTCCTTCCAACGATTCTCGTACCTGTTGTCATTTTTTTCGCCCTCCTCCTCACCCCATTTGCCTTTTCTGACCTGATTTGCCTTCTCGCCTTTGCGATATTTCTTGCTTGCCCACTTGTTTGTCTCTCTCCCCTGGCAGGGCCCCTTCTGCTCAGTTGGCTGCTGTGTTGCCACCTTTCTCTGGCTTTGCCTGAGTCTCTGGGCCTGTGGGGCTGAGGCCTGCCTGACTCCCTGCCCCTTCTCTCTCCCACCCTCCCTCTTGTTTGCCCCTTTTGGTGTCTCACTTCTAGGTAGTGTCTGTATGTCCTTGTCTCTCATTTAGCCCCAGTGACCTCCTCTTGCTCTGTCTCTCTCTCTGTACCTTCCTGTGCCTCTGTGTGTACCTGCTGCCCCCAGCCCTGTCCCTGCACTCTGTTTCTGTCTGCTCCTACCTGTGTCTGCCACCTGTGGGTGCCTGACCTTCTCACCCCTGTCTCTCCCTCAGTCTTTGTGTCCTCTAGTCTCTGCTCCTTAATTTGCCCCCAGAGGTCCCTAGTGTCTCAGGATGACCACCCTCACTCCTGCCTCTCTCCTAGCCCCGCCCTCCACACCTCTCTCCCCTGTGAGTTCTCCTTTCCTGGTCTCCCAGCTTCTCTTGCACCTCCACCCTTGACCTTAGATCCAGATTACAGTCCAGGGTCCCCAGCCTGCCCAGCATGCCCTGCTGCTCCCCAGCCTGTCTTTCCCAGAGGCCCTGAGAGAGAGAGAATGGCTCAAGGTCACCTGGGAATTGGGGGCAGAGCAGGAACTGATGGGGTCTCCTGCTGCCCTGGCCTAGGTTTTCCGGGCCATAAGGGACTGTGTGAAGTGTTGCATTGTGCCTCTCCCTCGCCTAGCAGGTTTCATTCTGCCATCTCACCAGCTCAAGCCTTCTTTCCATGGGGATCAGATGGGGTGAGGAGAGACACCTGGGTTCACCTTGGAATACCCTGGGCCTCACAGAACATCTCCCACAGAAACCTGTGTCCCTTCCCTTAAGGCACAGCCCTTGACCTGGGGAGCCATGCATCTGACCAAACTCACCCGTGCCCAGTGGTCACCCTGCAGAAGGCTGGGGCACGTGGTGAAATCTCTAACTCTCTGGGGTGGAGCAATTGTGAGGAGCAAAGATGCACTCTCCCCCTCTAATCTTCAGCTCCCCGGAGCAGGGTGGGGGGCCACAGTTTAGCACCTGCTTGGGCAGACAGCACACTCCCTGCCTCACTCACTCCTCCCTCCTGGCTCTCTTTGGTGGTATCTCCAGTGGGTTTGTGTCTTCTCTCCGTTCTCTGTCTTCCTGTTCTATTCTGTCTCTCCTGTGTCTTGATTTCCCTCTTTTCTCCCTGCCCTGCCCTTTCTCCATTTCCATGTCTCACTGTCTTCCTGTCTCTTCCCTCTTCCTCCTAGCCCTAGCCTTACCTCCTTGTAACTCTCCTCTGTTTCTCTCCATTTCTATCCCCATTCTCCTGTCTTTCTGTTCTCTTATATTTCTGCCTATTTTTTCCTTTCTCCTTTCCTGAGTCTCTTTGTATTTTCCCCCTCTCAGCTTCTCTTCCTCTTTGTGTCTCTCTCCTGTCCCCCCTTCTCACTCTTTACTGTTTTTTTTTAGCCCCTTAGCAGCCTTGGGTTCATACATCTGTCTCTATTTGTGTGTCTCCATGTGTCTCTCTCTGTCTCCGTCTCTCTCTCTCTCCATCTTTCCCTGTCTCTCCAAGTTTCCTAACTCCTGGATACTCTCCCCTCCAGACCCCGGATGTCCAGGCCTCTCTCCCCATGGGATTGTGGGAACCAGGGACGTCAGTAAGGTGGCAAGTGAGGCCTGGGATGGGGTTGCCTAGCAACCACCGCATCCTCTCCAGCCGGTTTCTGTTGCCTGGTAACGGCTGCCTGCCCAGAGACAGGGGCAGGACTGGGTGGTGGGGGGGTGGCACTTCCTGGTTTCCTATTAGGGTGGGGATGGTCCCTGAAATTTGCTCTTACCTGAGATCCACATCCTCCCTCCTTCCTGTTTTGGTAGCTGTGAATCTCCTCTAGCAGTGCGTCTCCCACTCAGTGCCTGAGCGCCGTGAGCTCCTCCGTGGTGGTGCTCCTCTGAGCCTGAGCCTCTTGCTAGCAATGCTCTCAGTACTATCAGCTTCTAACGAGGGCAGGGCCCTTCAGAGCTCACTGACAGTGTCCTGGGGTTTGCAGTTACTACCCTGCCCAGCAGTCTTCCAAAGGGCTTCTGAAGCCCCCACATCAGCAATCTCCCCATGGGTTGGGGATCTCCCTGCAGGTGGCGAGTGGGGGCCGCGGCAGCTGCGTCCCCATGAGGAGGGGAGGAAGATGCCGGCTGAGCTGCTGCTGCTGCTGATTGTTGCCTTTGTCAGCCCCAGCTGCCAGGTGCTCTCATCACTGCGCATGGGTGAGGCCCTACAGCCCCCTGCCCCTGCCTCCTCAGATACCCTCCCATCGGGCCCTGGGGCTCCTCTTTGGGAACCCAGGCATGCCAGTCTCTCAGGACCCAGGAATCTGGGCTTCAGGTCGCAGCTTTCCTCCGCCTCCAGCTCCTTCTTTCCCCTGGGCCCAGAAGTCCAGACTCTCAGCTCTCTCCAGCCTCAGATCCAGGAGTCTAGACCCCTGGTCCCCATGCCCACCCCCACCTCAGATCCCAGGAGTCCAGGACTGCAGCCCTTTCTCCCTCAGGATGCAGGAGTTCTGGACCCCAACCCCTGTGTCCCTTTAGCTGCAATCCTGGACGACCAGACAGTGTGTGGCCGTGGTGAACGTCTGGCCCTGGCCCTGGCCCGGGAGCAGATCAACGGGATCATCGAGGTCCCAGCCAAGGCCCGAGTGGAAGTAGACATCTTTGAGCTGCAGCGGGACAGCCAGTACGAGACCACGGACACCAGTGAGCAGGGCCACAGGGGGCGTGGGGTGAGGCAGGGCAGGCTGATGGCCCTCAGTCCATCCCTCAGCCCCCGGCCTCATCAGCTCACCTTGTCTTCTTCTAGCTCCATCTACCCCTTTCTTCATGTCTGCTCTGCCTTCTCCTTCCCAGAGATGGTGCTGCGGGGCATGGGGAGGTGGGGAGAGCACCAGTCCCAGTCCCGCCCTGGAGGAGCTGAGGGCCTCATTTGAAAGATAAGCTTCATAGCTGGCTGGGGGTGCTTAGCCCCCAGAGTTGAGTAACGAGGGGCCCAGGTGTTGAGACCAGGGGACTTCAGGGGCAGGGGTAGCAAAGGTGTTCTAGAGAAGGCTAAACTGAAGCTGAGCTCTGAAGGGTGAGCAGGATGTAGAAAGAGTGGTATTGCTCCAAGTATGCCCCGTGGAGCACAACCAGCCGCACAGTAGGGTGCGTAATTATATGTTGGATACTGATGGACTGAGCAGATGTGAATAGGTGGCGCTTGAACAGGTGGGCTGGAGATGCGTCTTTGGGAGATGCTGCCTGCCAACATGTTTTAGATAGGAGTGTTTCCTACAGGCCTTATCAGGTCCTTTATGATGTTCATGTGTACTTCAAATCAATGAGAGAGAGGATGAGGTATAATGTTTGCTGGACTTTTTTGACTGGTGCAGCATAGAATACAAATTGGAAGATGCTGGGATGGAGGGTAAGGAGGCAGATGGTGTTCCAGGCCTGTGCCTGTAGTTTGGAGCTGGGGCGGAGGGGAGGGGGGAGCATTCAGAGCCAAGGAACAGGGTGTGGGGTTGCAGCCATCCTGACCACCTGGACTCAGGACACATTTGGGGGGGTTGTGAGAGACTTCTGAGCTGGAATGTGACTGGCCAATGGGAAGTGAGACTGGGCCGATTGGCAGGCCAACTCAAGGAGGCCTGCAGTGGCAGGCTGAAAGATGCCGCCTTCACTCGCAGGCAATGGGGAGCCATTGATTAGTTTAGACCGGGGAGCTGGGCTTCTAAAAGGTGAATCTGGGGGGCTAGATTTGGGTGTTCAGTGAGGAGGCTGGTGCATGCCTGAGTTGAGAGCCCTGAAGTAAGGCAGGGGAGGAGGGGTTGAAGAGAAGTGGACAGATGCGAGAAAATTTGAGAACAAAACGGAGACAGGATTTGGTGACTAATTGGCTGTTGTGAGAAAGATGGAAGGCAAGGGCCGTTTCTGGGTATTTGGTCTGTGCAAGTGGTGGGGCCCTCACCAGCGTGGAAGGCATAGAATGAACAAGTTTGGAGGAAGATGAGACATTTAGTTATGATGCTTTTAGTTGCCTGTGGCAGAAACCCAACTCAGGCTGCCTTAAGGAGAAAAGGGAACTTATCAGCTCATGTCGTGAAAACGCCTGAGGACTGATTTCAGGCGTGGTTGGATCCAGGTACTCAAATGATGTCCCAAGATTGTTTCAGGCCTGGCTGGATCCAGTTGCCCAAATGATGTTCCAGGAATCTCTCTGTCTTCATCTCTGGGTCCTGCTTTCCTCTGAGTTGGCTTCATTTTCAGGAATGCCCTCCCCACCTGGTGGCAGGATGGCCTCAACAGCTTAAAACTTACATCTTACCAGTTTAGCAAACCCAGTAATAATTTTTGCAGAAGGCCTGAGGAAGTCTCTCAATGGCCTGGTTTCAGCCCGTCCCCGTCTCTGAACCAATCACTGTGTCCAGGACAATGTGGTTCTGTGATCCTGGGTCAGGTGCCAATCAATCTTGGGAATCACATGGTTCCCTGAGGAAAAGTTAGGGTTCTGCCATGAGAGTGGGCACTGGGCAGGCAAAAACAACAGCTTCCACCTCCTGAGATGCACGTGTGTTTAAGGGGGAAAAAGTGGAAGAAAGAAAAGCAGGTAAATGCACAGAAGAGTGGTGTTTGGGGTGTGGAGTGTAGAGGGGACCTTGGCCGTGGGTTCAGGGTAGAGGGAGTGTTGGATGCACTCTGGGTTGTAGTGTGGTTAGAAAGGTTGAGACAGATGAAGGCTGAGGAACCAGGCACTGGATCTGCAGCCAGAAGGAGGCCCCTGGTGTTTTTTCTTCATCCCTTCCTTTGTTCTCTCTTGGTCTGGCCCATCCCACTGTTGGCATGTTTCCTTGTCTTTCTGTGACTTGTGCCAGCTCCTTTTGTCCACTGCGGTGGGTGGGGTCAGGGTTTGGGCCTCTGGGTTCCGGGTGGCAGAGGACGATCAGGCAGCTTGAGTGTTGGATCTTCTCCTGAATGGTTCCCAACACTTGGTGGGGGTTCCCTGAGGGCGGTTCCCTGCGGAGTGGGGACGAAGAGAAGAGAGAGGGTCCCTGACTCTGCAGTCTCTTGGTCTCTTCCCACCCCTCGCAGTGTGTCAGATCCTGCCCAAGGGGGTCGTGTCTGTCCTGGGGCCCTCCTCCAGCCCTGCATCAGCCTCCACCGTGAGCCATATCTGTGGGGAGAAGGAGGTGAGGTGGTGTGGGGTGGTGGTGGGCGGGTCCCTGGGAGGCAAGGGTGGGGAGAGGGGAGCAGGATAGAAGCAAAGGCTACTTCTTTGTCCAGATCCCCCACATCAAGGTGGGTCCCGAGGAGACACCGCGCCTGCAGTACCTTCGCTTCGCATCCGTCAGCCTGTACCCCAGTAACGAGGACGTCAGCCTGGCAGTCTCCCGAATCCTCAAGTCCTTCAACTATCCCTCGGCCAGCCTCATCTGCGCCAAGGCTGAGTGTGAGGGAGGAGGACTGGATGTTTTGTTTTCTGTTCCCCCAAACTCCCCTTCCCAAGATATCTAGTGTCCCACACAGTGATTAGGACCCCTAGTTATAACCCCTGGGGGACCCAGGCGCAGGCTCTTCTGGTCCCCACCATCCCTTCCCCTTTAGGAATGCTGACCGCTGCTTCCACAGAACCCCCCCACCTCCCCAAAGAGACCATTTAGTCAACAGATAGTGACTAGCACCTAGGTGCAAGGCCCCTGCTAGGCCCTGGCGGTTTAGCAGTGAATAGCACTAGGTGTGGTCCCTGACTTCAGAGAACTCCAGGGCCAGTGGAGAACACGGTAGTTGAGTGGTGGTGATGCAAAGTGACACGTGCTCTGTCAGGAGGCATGCAGGGGGCTGTAGGAGTGCACAGGAGGGAATCCTAACCCAGCCTGGGAGGTTCAGGGGGAGCTCATATCCTTGAGAAGGGGACATCTAAGCTGGACCTAAAGGTTGGGGAGGAATTGCAGTGGGGGAGGAAGGTGGGGAGCATGCTCTGAGCAGAGGGCACAGCATGGCAGGGCAGAGGTGGAGGCCCAGGGAGTGTGGCCCCTTTGAGAGGCTCAAGGATGCTATCTGTGGGTGGTGTGTGGGAGCAATGAAGTAGGACACGTGGGTGCGGCATGGTCACATAGGACCTTGTATTTTATCCTGAAGATGATGAAGGCTCCCACACAGGTCGGGGCAAGGGGATGTGGCCTGAGGTGTATTGCAGGAAGAACTCTTTGGCTGCAGTGTAGAGGGTGGACTGGAGAGTGACACGGAATGTGGCAGGGAGACCAGCCAGAGGCAGGGAGAGATGCTGCTGGTTGGGGCTCTGGCAGTGGGAGTGGAGAGGCCAGGATGGAGTTGAGGAGAGTCGTGAGGGAAGGGAGAGGGTGGGGTCATAGGTGGTGACCAGGCTTCTGCCCAAGGAGGAAGGGACAGTCAGTTCAGGGGCACACACTGGGTCTGAGATGTCTTTGAGACATTCAAGTGGAGATGTCCGCTAGGCTGGTGGGTTTGTGCAGCTTAAGAGAGAGAGAGGGCTGCGTTCAGTAACCTCCAGGAGGAATTCCTCTTTCAAAAGGTATTTACTGAGCACCTGCTGTGTGCCAGATGTTGTTCTTGGTATCAAAGATAGAGCATATAGCAGTGTGCAAGCCAGGCTGGGATCCCTGCCCTTCTCACACCACATTGTAACGGGAGGAGCTGGGCAATGAACATAGATAAGGACATCGTGTAGTTGGAATAAATCCTATGCAGAAACGGAAGAGGTGTGCTAGAGTGGGGTGGGTGCAAATTGAAATGGAATGGTGGGTGTAGGCCTCACTGAGGAGGTGACATTTGAGTAAAGATCTGAAGGTGGTAAGGAATGGAGCTGCATGGGGATCTGGGAGAAGAGCATTCCAGGCAGAGGGAACAGCCGGTGCAAAGGCGACAGGACAGGAGCATGACCGTCACGTGTGTCAGACAGCAAGGAGGCTGGTGTGGCTGGAGTGAGAGAGGAGGAGACAAGGTCAGGGAGGTGACGAAGCAGGTGGGCAGATGGAGTGGGCCTTGGAGGCTGTGAGGACTTTGGCCTTCACTCTGAACGAACGAGAATCTATTGGAGGGTTTAGGCAGAAGAGGGACATGTCTGCTTTACATGGTTTTGGCTGCTGTGTAGGGAATGGACCCTCTGGGGACAAGTGTGGCTGTTGTAGCAGGCAACAGATGGCAGTAGCTTGGGCCAGTGATGGTGGTGCAGCGCCATGGCATCTGATGTGTTTTGAAGATAGAGCCTGTGTGGATGGGGTGTGGGTGTGAGAGAGAAGGCCAGGCTGCCGTTAAGGGTTTTGGCCTGAGTAACTGGCAGCCTGGAGTTTGTTCACTGACCCTGGAAGACAGGGTGGTTTGGGCGAGAGGAGCACAGTGCGGCTTTGTGCATGTGAAATGTGAGATGCCTGTCACATATCCCAGTAAGGGCAGAAAGGTGGCAGGAGACAGGCATCTGGAGATCTAGGGGAGGTCTAGGTTGGGATTTTAATTCGGGAGGACCCTGGGTCCAGTACCCCAAGAGAACCAGCTGCGCTCTGGACAGCTGCCCGCGTCTCCTGAGCGCCCTCATTCTCTCCCCAGCTACCCCGTGTTGGGGAGGAGGAGGGAGTGTCTGCCTCATGTCTGGGCACACGGAGGGGCTCTAACCCGGGCCGACCCCTCCCTCAGGCCTGCTGCGATTGGAGGAACTGGTGCGTGGCTTCCTCATCTCCAAGGAGACGCTGTCAGTGAGGATGCTGGATGACAGCCGGGACCCCACGCCGCTGCTCAAGGAGATCCGTGACGACAAGGTGTCCACCATCATCATCGACGCCAATGCGTCCATCTCCCACCTCATCCTCCGTAAGGTGGGTCCCCCCGCCCCGTCTCTGATTTCCTGCAGGGTCATGGGCAGAAACATGGGGTGACAGAGCAAGTCACCCAGTGCCCATGGGCCTCAGTGGTCACACGGGGTTGTGGAGACCTGCTTCCTTTGTGTAGACGATAATCCCGAAGTTTGTCTCTCAGCTCAGTGGCTTCCCATTTGCACCCCTGGTCACTCCTCTCTCCTCTGTGAGTAGTTGCTACCTCGTGGGTTGATGTAGGGTTCATGAGTATGTCGGGGGAAGCACTTGGATAGTACTTGGCCCTGTCCTGCTGTGTGTTGAGGTGCTTTGCACGTATTCTTCAGTTTGGCTCTCGCCCCATCCTGTGGTCCAGGTGTGATGATCGTTTTGTGGATGAAGGAGCTGGGGTTTTGGGGGGGGAACGAACTGGCTCAAGGGCACCCGGGTGGGGCTAGCGCCAGGGCCTTCCCCCTGGGCCTGCCTCCTGCCGTCCATCAGTGACCCACATTCATTAATCATTCATTGCTTCCTTGCTCTTAATTTTTCCTCATAATCTAATCTGTATTATTTATTTTTCTCCAGTTTTGTTTTAATTAAAACCGTATGTCACTCCTGATCTTAGCTTACAGAAAGAAGTGTGGACAGAATCCACAGGGCTGTTGAGGCTGGAAGGCTTAGAGAAAGGATGTCAGGCTCGGGAGGCAGGAAGGCCTGGGTTGGGGTCCCGGCCCCTCTCATGTGAACTGAGTGACCAGTGGTCACCTTCCTCTGAGCCTGCACTTCCCTGTCGTGGAATGGGCTGTAACCCATGTGATAACAGATCCTGCCACTCAGACAATGCCAGCTGATGTCACTTGCCATTCTCCTGATCATAGCGGGATAGGACTGGTCACTCCTGGCATGGAGAGGTCTTCTAGCTTTGTTCTGGAGGACTGTGAGAAAGGGGCTCAGACATGCATCTTGAGATTCAAGTTGGCTGCCTTTCATTGCAAAGTGCTTTTTTTTTTTTTTTTGTGAGGAAGATCAGCACTGAGCTAACATCCATGCCAATCCTCCTCTTTTTGCTGAGGAAGACCGGCCTGAGCTAACATCTATTGCCAATCCTCCTCCTTTTTTTCCCCAAAGCCCCAGTAGATAGTTGTATGTCATAGTTGCACATCTTTCTAGTTGCTGTATGTGGGACGCCACCTCAGCATGGCTGGAGAAGTGGTGCGTCGGTGTGCGCCTGGGATCTGAACCCGGGCTGCCAGTAGTGGGGTGCACGCACTTAACCGCTAAGCCACAGGGCCGGCCCCTGCAAAGTGCTTTTAAAGATGGCAGGGGTAGTTTATCTGACCTGTGACCAGGCTGAGCCCTATATAGGAGCAGCCCAGACTTGGCTTTGGGGTAGCATGGGGATTAAGATTAAGGTTCTGGATACGCTCCCCCACCCACCTCATTTCTGAGGTGTCCCTTCACCTAACTGTCTCCAGAAGACAGTTTTCTAAGTGCCCTAAAAAGGGACGTGGGCATCTGACGGCGCCATTCTCTCTTCTAGCAAAATCTTCGTCCCATCTGGGGCACCAGTCAGTCAGCGTCGTGCGACATGAGGGACCAAGGTCCCCCTCTGCCTGCACGTGTCTCCTTCTCCCTGTCTCGCTCTGTCTCTGGGTGTCTCTTACTGTTTCCCACAAGGTGTCTTCACTAGGCCTGTCTCTCAATCTCTCTCGGCTTCTCTCCATTTCTGCCTGTGGGTCTCTGCCTCTCCTGCCGCCTCTACCTTCCCGTGTTCTCCAGGCCTCGGAGCTGGGAATGACCTCAGCGTTTTACAAGTACATCCTCACCACCATGGTGCGTACCCGCTCCAGCCCCTCCGGCCCTCCCGCAGCGTCTGCCCCATGTGGGGCCCGGCCCCAGGCCTCACCCTGTCTTCTCGGTTGTAGGACTTCCCCATCCTGCACCTGGACGGTATCGTGGAGGACTCCTCCAACATCCTGGGCTTCTCCATGTTCAACACCTCGCACCCCTTCTACCCCGAGTTTGTGCGCAGCCTCAACATGTCTTGGAGGGAGAACTGCGAAGTCAGCACTTACCCGGGCCCCGCGGTGAGCGCCCTCACCCCCTAGACACACAGACGCCCTGCATATAGACACTTCTGGGGGCCCCTTCAAACCTCGGTCAGAGAGTGCTCAGAACCCTGCAGCGCCCTCACTCACTTTCCAAGTACATGCCAGAAGGCCTCCCAGTGTGGCCCTGAGATAAGTCTGATCTGTTTGTTCCTCTCCACTTCCCACGCCACCCCAGCCACACCAGCCTCCTCCAGGTGCCTCTGCTGCCCCAGCACATGTGCACCTCAGGGCATTTGCACACTCTTCCTACTGCTTCATGTGCAATTCCCCAGAGAACTAGTGACTCACTACCTCATCACCAAGTCGTTCAAATGTCCCCTCAGTTGTAAGACCTTCCTTGACCTCCCTATTTAAAAAATGGGAAACTACCTACCAATTAGCCCCCTTCCCTGCCATATTGTCCTCTGTAGCACCTGTCTTTGCTTGTTTGATCACCATGTGGCTTGCTCTATAGTTTACTTATATACAGATGTAGATCCAGATGTGTAGGTGAGGGCAGGGGTTTTTGTCTGTTCATTTACCGCTGTATCCCCAGCACCTAAAACAGCCTGGCTCATAGTAGGTGTCCGACATATATGTTGAATAAATGCAAACATACAAAAGATGCATATTTATGTGTATTTGTTCACAGACATCTAGTCACATACCAAGATACCAAGACACTCCTCCGTGCACAGAAACACGCGGACACCAGGCCGTGCAGTCAGATGTACACAGAGGCACATTTTTACACACCCCTGTGCCTACCTACACAACACAGATACTCAGACCTTCACACCCACCCGGCTAAGACACACTCTCACAAACACACGCGCACCAGACGCCCTGTGCCATCAGTCAGAGCTGAGTGGCCAGTATGTATGAGGCATTCATTGTGTGCCAGGAGCTGTTTTGAGTTCTTTACATGTATTAATTATCTCACTTGATCCCCACGTTAGTGCTCAGAGGCAGAGATTACGATTATCCCCATTTACAGAGGAAGAAACTGAGGTTCAGAGAGGGGTAGGGGTAGTCTTCTACATGAGGCCTCCAGCTGAGAGCTGCCTGCCTCCCAGGCCCAGGCTCACAACCATTATGCTGTCCTGCCTCCTGGACACCACACCCACCTGGTATATAGACAAACAGGCACATTTGTCCAGCCCCACCCACATAAATGTGACCCCAGACACACTCAGACAGGGGCTATGGCTGTCTTCCCCCAGCTGCACCAGCCATGCAGACAGATTCCTGGGCATGCCCTTAGGCCAACAACATACTCCCGTGGGAGTGACACAGCTGGCTGTCCAGGCAGATCCTCTCGGATGTGCCCTTCCCCAAACAGACAAGTGGCCACATGCCGTCAAGAAGAGCTACTGCCACAAAGGCGTGGACAGCATGCACACCTTTCCCACTGTTAGCCACATTTCCCTGAGGAAGATGCCCAGAGACCCTTCCTCGATGCTGACCTGTGTGGTTCACATTCCTAGGGAGAGAGAAATTATCTGAGGGCTTAGGGGTAGCACCACAGGGGCTTTGGGGTTCCCCTGGTTAAGCTGCCTCTGCCCCATCTTGCCCCACCTCTGCCCCCCACAGCTGTCGGCTGCCCTGATGTTTGACGCCGTGCACGTGGTGGTGAGCGCCGTCCGGGAGCTGAATCGCAGCCAGGAGATTGGCGTGAAGCCGCTGGCCTGTACGTCAGCCAATATTTGGCCCCACGGGACCAGCCTCATGAACTACTTGCGCATGGTGAGCCGGGGGCGGGGAGGGCAGAGGGGACAGGGCAGCCCACCTCAGGCGGGGGCACTCACTGTGTCCACCCTGCGGCCCCTTTGCCCTCTCCCCGACCTGTACCTCTTCCTCGCTCTTCTCTCTCGTCCCTCCTCTCCTGGCCTTCGTCTTCCTGTCTGTGCTGCTCTTTCCCTGTGTCTTTGTTTCTGTCTCCCCTCTTTTGCTGGTGTGTTCTTGCTCCTTTAACTGTGATCCTTCGTGGTCCCTCTCGCTCTCTCTTGTCTGCCTGGTCCCTCTCCCTCTCTCTTGTCCACTCCACCTCTGTCTTGTCCCCTGTGGGGCCTCTCTGGCCCGTCTCTCTGGGCCCTTGCCACCCCTCCCTCTGCCCGCCTCCCACCCTGCTAGGTAGAGTATGATGGGCTGACTGGGCGAGTCGAGTTCAACAGCAAAGGGCAGAGGACCAACTACACCCTGCGCATCCTAGAGAAGTCCCGGCACGGCCACCGAGAGGTGAGTAGGCCCAGGGAGACGCCAGAGCCCTCATGGGGTGGGGCCAGGGCCCAGAGGGCTGAGGCGTCCTCAGGCAGGGCCTGTGCTGACAGCACCCTCTCTGCAACAGATTGGGGTATGGTACTCTAACCGGACCCTGGCCATGAATGCCACCACCCTGGACATCAACCTGTCGCAGACACTGGCCAACAAGACACTGGTGGTCACAACCATCCTGGTGAGTGGCCCTTGGGGGGGCGGGGCAGAAGGTGAAGGAGCCTTTCCTGAGCAATGCCCCAGCCAGGTCCTAGTGAGGAGGAGGGAAGCCTTGGCTGGCACAGCGCACAGATCAGTGGGAGCATGACTCATGCACCCGACAACCCCCGATTGTGACCAAGGCATCACCATCCTAATCGCTGCCAGAGCAGGGGAGGGCACAGACTCTGCCATCAGAGCCAGGTCCAGCCCCGGGCTCTGCCAGCCTGCTGTCACATGGCAGAGACAGAAACGACTAGCTCATAGGTGCATATCATGAGGATTCCACGAGGCTGCACAGGCAGGGTGCCTCACACAGTGTCTGGCCTGTGGTAGACCCCCATAAATCATGATCGCTAGAGTGGTCGTTTTGTCATCTTTGCCAAATGAGTGTTGACACATGCCAACTTATTTAATATCCATCTTGAAGATGTGAAACCAAGTTTCAGAGAGGTGAAGTGACTTCCCCAGGTCACACAGCAAGTATAGGGCATAGCTGGGACAGGAGATGAGTCTCTGAGGCTCCAGAGCCTGAGTCTTAATTGCTGTGCTCTGAATGTCCAGTGCTCTCGTATCTGAGCACCAGCTAGAGACATCGTCCTGTAGCCTCTGGGGCTGCCGTTCTTGCGTTTTACCAGATCAGAGTCAGAGGGGCCTTTCTGTGTTAACAAATGTTTGTCAAGCACCCATTCTGCACCAGGCACTGTTCTGGGCCCTCCCCAGGTGTCACTCTGTAAACCTCTCAGCAACTCTACAAAGTCCAGCTTATTTTCTTTCTTTTGAAGGTAAGGAAATGGGTCACACGGTGAGTCCCTGAAATTGAGTGTCAAACTTGGAGCCTGTGCACCCTGCCAGGCACAATGGGCTGCCAGGAGGTCAGGGAGGGGGTGATGAGCAGGACCTGGTGAGCAGGAGGCTGCCCAGAGCAGCTGGGCCTGGAGGCCGGGCATGCCAGACAGCCATGCTCTTCGTAGCAGCCAAATCCCAGGTCTGCTGGCATCTGTTATCTGTGGGAGCTCCTCAGTAACTGAGCTGGATGGGCTAAAGCTGTGGATGCCGAGGTTGAGGATTAATACAGGGTCCCGCAGGATGTCAGAGGCCCCCTAAAGCAGTGTGTCACAGAACCATTCCCTCAGTCCCTAGGGAACTCCTGATCTAACGGGGACCTCGTGTCCCTCTGGAGAAGGGCCAGTAAACCTGCTGGGGAGGGACAGATGGCCTGCAGATGGGAAACCAGGCACTTCGTAACAGCGTCACTGAGGGGCCCTGAGGGCCAGGCCGGCTGGCTGGAAGAAGTTGCGCCTCTATGCCTATGGGAATGTGGTCAGTCCCAGAGGCTTCTTGGAGCCGGAAGAGTCGGGGTTCTTGGTGGGGAGCAGGTGCAGAGGTCAGGGAGGGGATGTCAGGAGAGCCAAGCCTTGACCCCAGGGGCTTCGAGTCTCCCCTTCTCCCCCAAGGCTCTCCAGCTGATGTTGTTCTCTTCGTGAGGTTGATTCTTCTGTTGATGGATTCATTCATTCATTCATTCCACAAATATTTACTGAAGCTGTTGTGCACCAGGACTTACGCAAATTCTGGAGGCACAGGAATGAGTCACAGGTGGTCTCGTGGTTTCCCTGCTCTTGAGTGGCACTGGGGGAGGGGATCCCAGTCTGATGGAGGAGACAGACCTGGACACAGTCATTCCCACACAGGGTAACGAGGGACCCCCCAAAGAAAAGAGGGACTGACTCAGCTTTAGAAGGCCTGAGGAAGGCTTCACAGAGGAGGTGGCATTAGATGGGGCTTCAGAAGCTGTGTAGGAGTTGGGTGCACAGAGGAGGGACTGGGCATCCTAGGCAGCAGGAGCAGGGGCCTCAGGAAGGGTTTGTCAGATTGGACAGAGACAGTGGCCTCGGTGTGCACAACCAGACGTGCCTGTTCGTTCACCAACGTTTTCTGACTTGTGTTTCTGGATAGGGCCTGTGTCAGACGTGATCAACCTGGGTGCCTGGGGCAAGATGCAGTCAGTGTCTTCTTCCCTGCTCTGTCCCCAGGGCCTAGAATGGTGCCTGGCACCTAGCAAGCAAGGAGGGGTTGCGAGTGCTACGACAGAGGTGGTCCAGAGGCTGTGGGGCAGCAGGTGGGGAAGGGCCTCTGAAGGACTCTGCTACGCTTCCGTGTGCTGTGGAGAGTTGAGCAGGAAGGGGCAGGGCCGGATCAGGATGTCAGAAAGCTCCTGGGCCCTTGGGGGAGGCTGCTAGAGAGGAGAGGTGCTCCAGGTGGAGGAGGACAGGCCTGAGCTGGGCTGGGGCTGTGGGGAGGGAGGGGGATCTGATGTGGGGTGTTAGGAAGTAGCACACAGACAGGGTGTGGTGGCTAATGGGCTGGGCCTGAGTGAGGGAGCAGGTCTGGGTTGGGGTGGAGGGTAGGGCTGTCTCAGGTGGGGCTCACAGGTCTGGAGCTGAGAGAGAGGGCTGGTGGTGCCAAGTTTGAGAGAGGCCCCGCAGGGAAGGTGGAGGGGCAAGAGAAGGCCCAGGGAAATGAGGCTGTGCAAGTGCCTTCCCTGAGCCCCAGGCCCTGCCCCTCCCGGAGAGTTCTCAGGGCACTTAGTCGGTCCCCATGATTCCCTTCATCTACCTGTGATGTCTCATCCTGCTTTTTGGTGTCTCTGGGGTCAGACAGACCTCACTCTCATTCCGGGCTTCCCCTACTACCACTTCAGGTCGTCCACCTCTCCAGCTTCCATACCTTCATCTGTAAAATGGGTCTATTAATCCCACATTGAAGGGCTGTGGGGGAATTGCCCTAGATAAGAAGGCTCCCGTGGCAGTGCCCAGCACAGAAGGCATGCTGAGCACATGAGTCCCTTCCCCTTCTCTCTCCTGATCTGGCATCCCTGATGAAAATAGCAATCATCGTGGCCAGTGTCTTTGAGCACTGTGCCAAGCCCTTTTCTTGTGTTACTCACTTAATCTTCATGGCAGCCCTGAGGTTGGTACCATTACGTCCCCCAGTTTTCAGGTGAAGGAACTAAAGCACAGGAGGGGTAAGTGATATACCCAAGTTGCCCAGCTAGAAGATGGCAGAGCTGATTTGATTTGGCAGAACCCGCTCTTGGCACCACACCACCTCAATTTGCCTCAATTTCTGCTTCTTTCTGAGCCCTCACGGCTGCGTTCTAGGCCTGGCCCTGCCATCCACACGCTATGTGACCCAGGCAGGTCTCTTCTCCTCCCTGTCCTCAGTTCCCTCCTTTAAAATGGGGGGATTGAAATATTCATAATAGAGTGAGGGGGTTGGGCTAGATCAGGGTCCTTTATTTATTTGTTTATTTATTTATTTATTTATTTATTGTGAGGAAGATCAGCCCTCAGCTAACATCCATGCTAATCCTCCTCTTTTTGCTGGCTCTGAGCTAACGTCTATTGCCAATCCTCCTCCTTTTTTTTTCCCTAAAGCCCCAGCAGATAGTTGTATGTCATAGTTGCACATCCTTCTAGTTGCTGTATGTGGGACGCGGCCTCAGCATGGCCGGAGAAGCGGTGCGTCGGTGTGTGCCCGGGATCTGAACCCGGGCCGCCAGTAGCGGAGCGCGCGCACCCAACTGCTAAGCCACAGGGCCGGCCCGATCAGGGTCCTTTAAACTGCACTCCAAGAAGTCCTGGATGTGGATTTGGTCCTGGGTTCATGAAAGAGTCCAGGCAAGCAGCTTGTGAGGAATACTCTAGCACCCACCCTACTTTAATTTTTTTTGTTTTTAGTGTCAAGAGATTTTATGGAAGTGTAACATGCATACAGAAACTTGCACAAATCCTAAGTGTACTGCTCACTGAATTTCCCCAAACTGAACACACCCGTGGAACCAGCCCTCCTACCCCCGCCTTCCTTGGTCCCCTCTAGTCTCTAACCCCCAAGGGTCACCACCATCTCAACCTCTTTCACCACAGATTAGCTTTGCCCGCCTTTGAACTTCATGTAAATGGCATCGTCCTCTGTGTTCTCTCTTTTGTCTGGCTTCTGCTCAACATGTGTTCGTGAGATTCATCCATGTTGTTGCAAGTCGTTTAGTCTCGTTGTGTGTTCTGTTATATGAATATACTGCAATTTACTTATCCACCAAACGTAGATGCACAGTTGAGTTGTTTCTAGTTTTTTGCTATTATGAATAGTCCTGCTATGAACATTCTGCTACATGTCTTCTGGTGAACACGTGCAGGCATTTCTGTCAAGTGTATGCCCAGGAGTGGAATTGCTGGGTCTTTTCGGCTTTAGTAGATACTGCCAAAGTGTTCTCCAAAGTGGCTGTAGCTCTTTTCATCGCCACCAGCAGCGTGTGAAAGAGAATTCCAGTTTGCTCCTTGTTTTTGACAGTGGGGAGCATATACAGGTACCCACTGTGTTGTGGTTTTCATTTGCATTTTCCTAATGAGCAGGGAAATTGACCACCTTTTTTGCATTTATTGGCTATTCGGAAGTCTTCTTTCCCTGCTCAAGTCTTTTTCTATTTTTAAAAAAATTGGGATATATGACCTTTTTATTGATTTTTAAGTTATTTATACATTCTGGATTCGAGTCTATTGTTGGAGTAAGTATTGCAGATGTCTTCTCACTTTGTGGCTTGCCTTTTCACTGTCAGTGGTATCTTTTTTTTTTCTCAATGGTATCTTTTGATGGAAAGATTTTTAATTTTACTAAAGTCCACTTTATCTGCTTTTTTTTTCCCTTTATGGTTAATGCTGTTATAATTTAAGAATTCTTTGCCTCCCCCAAAGTCATGAAGATAGCCTCCTATTTATTTTCTAAAAACTTAGTACTTTTACCTTTTACATTTAGATCTACAATGTAACTGGAATTGATTTTTATGTATCCTGTGAGGGAGAGGGTCAGAATACATTTTTTCATACGGATGTTTCATTGAACTGCACCACTTAATAAAATGATCATTCTTTCCCCCTTCACCGCAGTCTCATCTCTGTCATAAATCAGGTATCCACTTACGTGTGGGTTTCTGAACTCTCCATTCTGTTGTTTATTTGTCTGTCTGTGCTCTAATACGACATTGTCTTAAATAACCGTAGCTTTAAATTAAGTCTTTTTTTTTTTTATTTTTATTTTACTTTATTTTTTTTCCCCCAAAGCCCCAGTAGATAGTTGTATGTCATAGTTGCACAGCCTTCTAGCTGCTGTATGTGGGACGCGGCCTCATCATGGCCAGAGAAGCGGTGCATCGGTGCGCGCCTGGGATCCGAACCCCGGGCCGCCAGCAGTGGAGCGTGTGCACTCAACAGCTAAGCCACGGGGCCGGCCTAAATTAAGTCTTAATGTTTGGTAGGGTAAGTCCTCTCGTTTTCTTTCTTTCTTTTTTTTTTTGTGAGGAAGATCAGCCCTGAGCTAACATCTGATGCCAACCCTCCTCTTTTTTGCTGAGGAAGATTGGCCCTGGGCTAACATCCGTGCCCATCTTCCTCTACTTTATGTGGGACACTGCCACAGCATGGCTTGACAAGCAGTGCATTGGCGTGTGCCCGGGATCCGAACCTGTGAACCCTGGGCTGCCGAAGCGGAGCACGCGCACTTAACCACTGCACCACCGTGCTGGCCCCAGTCCTCCCGTTTTCATGTTCTTCTTTAGGATTGCTTTGGCTCTTCTTGACCATTAGCATTTCCATATACATTTAAATATCATGCTTCAAAAATTTTAAATGTGTATTTTAATATTAAAAATTTTAATTAAAAAAATTCATTCCATTGGGGGAGGGACAGAAGTTAATACAAACCTACATTAAATAGAATCCAAAGAGTACATGGGAATAAGCAGTGAGAAGTTGGTCTCCCACCCTCTCTAGTCCCCCATTTTTTTCCCCAGAGGCCACATCTTTCCAGAAATGTCTGTGCATGTACAAGCTCGTCCCCGCTCTTTCCTTCACAAAGAGTAGCATATTGTACACGTTGTTCTGTAGCTTGTTTTTTTTCCCCTCTTAATATATCTAGAACTTGTTATTTTAGTAGTTGCCTAGGATTCTTTGATGACATCAATAATCTTTTTAACCTGTCCCAAATTAGGCTGTTTCAGCCTTTGTTCCTGCTACAAGCAATGCTGCCATCACTCTCTCGGACCTGCATTTTGTGTACAGGTGCACGGCCATTTGTAGGATGAATTCTTAGAATCAGACTTAGCAACAGCCCAGTGTCTGTCTGCAGTGCTTTTGCAGAAGATTCTCTTTGAAGAAGTCTGAAAACCTTGGATACGAGGCCCCTTAAGACCCTTGGTTCTGATGGGCTTGGACTCTAGGTTGAGTTCTGGATCATTATTTTCTGATTTTGATTCTGTTCACAGACCCCAGGCCCTGTTTCTGGCTTTATAATCTCAGACCCCAATCCTGAGGACTTGAACCCAAATCCACAACCCAAGTGCCTCGGTCTTGAATTTGGAGATGAGCTTGGCCTGGTGGAAGGGACAAGGGCTTTGGAGCGCACAGCAACTGGGTTTTGAATCCCAGTTCTGCTCCTTCTCCCCTTCTCACTGCCTTGCTCTAGCTGTGTAGCCTTGGGCAAGACACTTGACCTTTTTTCAGCTTCAGTTTCCTCCTCTGTATGTCAAGAGGGCTGTATGAGAACCTTCCAGCTCTAATGCTGGGTGCTTGTCTAGAGAATTCTTGATTTCTGATTCTCCAGCTTTGATACCTGACCTTGGGTCCCCCGTCTCTGTGTCTAGCTTCTCCTATGTCCTTCTCTGATTCTGTCCACTTGAGTTCAGTCTAGCACAGGGCTTAATAGCAGAGCCTTAGAGTCAGACCGACTTGTCCATCTCAGGCACTTACTATACTTCTCGGGACCTCAGTGTCCTCATCTCTAAAACAGAGGTAATAATACCAACCTCCCACACTGACAGAATAGCTGTCACACAGCAAGCCCACAAGAAATGCTAGCTGCTGCCACTATTATTAGTATTATCTCACATTCCTACTCCCAGTCCCACAATTTTGGATTTGGAAATCAGCCTGGTAGAGAGAGAAAAGCACTGACTTCCCTCATCCCATCGTCCCTCAGCTGTGGGGCTTCGTGGGGTCCTGGGATCCAGAGCCTATAATAGGACCAGGCTTCGTAATACCTATCGCTGTGTAACAAACCACCTCAAAACCTGGAGACTTAAAACAATGATTATTATTTCTTACAATTCTCTGGGCTGACTGAGCAGTTCTGCTGGTCTCGCCTGAGCTCACTCTGGCTGCCTTCAGCTGGTGACGAGGCTTGGCCGGAAGGTCTGGAGTAGCTGTTGGTGCTGGCTATTGGCCGGCACACCTCAGGTCACTCATCCTTCAACAGGCTGGCCTGGGCTTTCCTACATGGTGGTCCCAAGAGGTTGCTCTGAAGGCCTGGGCTCTGGAATTCACAGCATCGCTTCCACCGTGTTCTGTTGGGCAAAGCCAGGTCTTGAGGCCAGCTCAGACCCAAGCTGAGGGGAAATCGACTCCACCTCTTGATGAGAGGGGCTGCAAAATACTGTGGCCACGTCTGCCTCAGAGCTCAGTAATTATGTGTTGAATGAATGAGAGGTGACAGAGGTCACTTGACCTGTGTGAGCCTCATTTCCACATGTGTAAAGTGAGTCCAATAATACCTGCTATGTAAGGTCACTGTGAGGAATTAAAGTAATAAAATCCAGAGAACACACAGCACAGGGGCTGGTACTCAGCAGGTGCCACTACGTGGTAACTATGTGGCTATTATTGCCAAAGCTTTTCTCCTGGCTGTTCCCTAAGTCCAGACTCCTTTTGTTCATAAGTCCAAAGTGACACTGTATGAACAGCCATTTAGACAATGATTATGTCAAGAGGTGTTTGCAAACTGTAAGGTGTTTGTTTAGCTAGCAAAACAGTAAAAAAATTTGGTATTAGAATTTGAAGTGCTGTTAACCTTTATAATCAGGAGATTTTACAAAACCACCTGGGTTCCCCAATTCTCTTAACATTGAACCATCTGGCATCTCAGGCCTGCTTCCCTCGTGGTGGCATTGGGCCAGACCTAAATCTTGGTGGGGGAGACCCTCTTTGATCCCTTGCTGGCTCATGAAGTCAGTTTAGTGGGTTCTACTGGTTGCATAAAAAAATGAAATAGAGCAGAAGAGAAAATACCAAGTGTATTGCCCACAGTCACAAGGGGAAGGACTGTTTTGTGGAATAGTCTAGTTATATGCACGCATGCGTGTGCAGGTGCATGCTCATATATGTGTATGATGGGGAGTTGCAGTCAAAATGTATCTCTTACTATGGGTCGTAGCCAAAAAACTGAAAGCCACTGTTCCAGTTTGGCACCATCTCCATCTAGTCTGATTCATTCCAAAGTTGCCTGCCTACCCTGTAAGCATTTGATCTTGAGATGACTGAGCATCAGATTGGCTGGTGGAGATTAAAAGGGCTTCCTATGATCTGTTTGGGGCTGGCAGGGTCCACGTGCTTTACCCCTGGTTCTGAACGCTTGTAAGGAGGCAATGTGTGCAATCACTCTATTACGCCCACTCTGCTAGCAGATTTCTGATCTAGCTGCCTGGCCTGGGCTCCAGGATCCTCGACCCAGCCCCCAGATGCCCAGTCTCTGACCTCTCTTCTCTCCTGCTTCCGCAGGAGAACCCGTACGTCATGCGCCGGCCCAACTTCCAGGCCCTGTCAGGGAATGAGCGCTTTGAGGGCTTCTGTGTGGACATGCTGCGGGAGCTGGCTGAGCTGCTGCGCTTCCGATACCGCCTGCGGTTGGTGGAGGACGGGCTGTATGGGGCACCCGAGCCCAATGGCTCCTGGACGGGCATGGTCGGCGAGCTCATCAACCGGGTATGGCCGGGCTGGGGCTGGGGAAGAGGCCGTGGACGGGGGGAGCAAGGGAGGGTGGGCAGGTGGACAGCCAGTGGAGCCTCAGAACCAGCCTGGCACGTAGCAAAAGAGGATTGAGTCGTTGAGGGCTCCTCATGCCCACCACACCGATGGGGCACTGTATACCTGTGCCTGGCGAGCACGTGGGGCAGGCATGGGGGGAAGAGAGGCAATGCGTCACCTCCTGTGTCCCCCTTTGCCAGATGCTCTCCTCATGCTACCTTGGCTTAGTTGGTGCTCAAGGGTTTGTTGCGTGACTGAAAGAGACGTGGAGTGGGAATCAGGCAAAGGCTGGGCAGGTCGAGAGAGGCTGCCTGCAGGAGGGAGGGCTAGGGCCAGGCCGGCAGGGACTGCACCTCATTTGTGTGCTATGCCCAGCACCTGCCATGAGGGCCTGGCACATGTAGACATCGAGGCTCCCTGTTGAACTCACAAGTCCACTTATTCAGTAGGTGTTTATTGAGTACCTACTGTGTGCTTTGCACCATGCTGGGCAGCACAGGATCCAGTGGTGAGCACAGTGGACCTGGACCCTGCTCCCAAGAGTTTAGGGTCTCCTTAGGATGCAGAAAAGCAAATAACCACAAGACAGAGCCATTGGGGCTTTGATGGGGGAACCTCAGAGGAGGGACCCAGAGGAGACTCCTGATCCAGCCAGGCATCCAGGGAGGGCTTCCCAGAAGAGGTGATGCCCAGGTGGATACCCAAAGAGTGTGAAGGAGTCAGCAAGGTGAAGGGGGTGTGGGAGGAGGGCAGTGTGTTTGGAGCAGAGGAAGCAGCATTTACAAAGGTGGGGAGTGAGAGAGAGTGGGGCGTACTGGGAGAGCCAGCTAGGCCCTGAGTGTGAGCACAATCTGGATGAAGGTGAGGTGGGAGAGGCAGGGGCATGGGAGGTGGTAGGCGAGGGTGCAGTGGAAAGAATATTTCAGAGTCAGACCTGGGTTTGAGTGCCCAGGTGAGTCATTTCTCTTTTCTGATCGTCAGTTTCCCCTACGATGCAGATAATGATACCTGACAGGTCTGTAGTGAGGGACAGCACCGCACATATTGCTTGTCAGAGGTGGGAGGCTCACGTGTAGTTCCTCTTTTTATTCCAGGCACGAGAGACCGTGTGGGCAAATGCCCAGAGGCGAGACTGTGCTATGGGAGACAGGGCAGGTGTACGGAGCAGGGACCTGTGGTCACAAACATTCAGGGCAGCCTTGACATTGGACTTGGCTGAGGGCCTCAGAGATTATCACCCTCCTGTCTCTCCCATCCCAGAATCGACTGCATCCAAGCCTTGAACGTCACCAGGGTAGACTCGAGAAGGCCACTTTGCTTGTCAAGGACATTTATCCCTTAGGGCGCTGATTTTCAAAAGTTGTTTTGTCTGCAGAACCTTTTTTCCCACTGAAAGCACCCTCAGAACCCTGGACAAAGCAGAGCTGCTCTGGTGGGGGCGGAGGTGGGGGTGTCCCTAGGGTCCTAGTCGCTTTGTCTCCCCAGCCCCACCCCATAGGCAGGCCCGAGGCACTGCCCCACCGGCTGCCAGCCGGTTTGAAAGCTGCTGCCCTTGCATGGGCTTAAAGGGCTTGAAGCCAGAACCTGAGGAGACAGGAGGCAGGAGTCCTGGAACTGGTGGCCTGATGCCCACCCGACTGGCAGGCTCCCCCTTGACCTCCATTTCCACAGCCCGGTCCTCAGTCACGTCGGCTCAGAACATTGCCTTCATCAGGGCCCCCAGAAATAAGCAGACTCCAGGGGAGTAGCCCTCCAACCAAAGTCACTGTAAACTGGATGCCAATTTATTCATCACCAGAGAAGCAGTAGACTAGTCCTATTTACAGCTGTGTAACCTTGGGCGAGAGTCTTAACCCCAGTGTCTTACGCCTAGCCCACAAGATGGGCAGGAGGATTCGGTGCGAAGGTGCCTGAGGCAAACATAGCAGGGCCTGGAGCCTTTCTGATTTGTTGCT
Organism: Diceros bicornis minor; assembly: GCF_020826845.1. NCBI lineage: Eukaryota > Metazoa > Chordata > Mammalia > Perissodactyla > Rhinocerotidae > Diceros > Diceros bicornis. The sequence goes on from NC_080773.1 coordinate 17,191,508, forward strand.
GCAATTGTGGTTCTGAGTCCTGTTTGTATCTTGGCTCTGCTGCACATTGGCTGTGTGACCTTGGGCAAGTTACTTAACCTCCCTGTAACGTCCTTTCTTCAACTGTAAAATTGGAGAAACAACAGCCGTTACCACGTTGGGCTGTTGTGAGCATAAAAGGAGCTCATCCACGTAAGGGCTTAGAACAGGGCCCACGGGTAGTAGGGGCTGTGTGCGCGTGCTCTCTTTCTGCTGTGGTTAGTGTTACTCCTGTCGGCACAGTTAGCACATATATACATTCACGCATTCATCTGTCCTCCAGCCAGCTAGCATTTATTGAGTGCCTCCTGTATACCAGGCCCTGTGCTACCCCTGGGGGTAACAGTGGCCAGGTCTGGCCTTGCTCTGAGTGGGTTAACGAGTTTCACCTTCAGCAGGAGGTCCATGGGAGTGCAGGCTCCCCACCCCCAAGGTTGCACTGGCTCAAGTGAGGAAACAGAATCAGCTGGGCAGAGGGTAGCAGGGGCTACAGGATGACCTGTCGGGAGGTAAGGGGGTGGCAGAGATAGAGACTAGGGGAGGCTGGAGAGTGCTGGGGCTTGGTGACTGCCTGGAGGGGGTGGACGCAGGAGTGAGGACGCAGGCGTTCCTCCTGTTCTGGCTGGGGCAGCTGGGCGATGGCGATGACATTTTGGGAGAGAACACTGGAGGAGGAGCAGGCTGAGAGCGCAGGGGATGGGCGGGGTTTGGCCTTGCCGAGGCTCAGCTGCCTGCTGTGGGATGGCCAAGTACACTGAGCTTCATGGGGGTGCTTGCCACCAGCCTCGCAGCAGCAGCAGCTGCTGTTTGTTGACTTCACACCACGTGCCAAGAACTTTCCAAGTGTTACTTAATTCTCCTAACAATCCTTCATGGCCCAGAGGATCACTGCCCTCCTGCTGATGTGAAATCTGGGGCTCAGTGGTGAAGGGACTCACCCCCAACACACAGGGCTGCAGCCAGGTGTGTCTGACTCAAGGCCTGTGCCTTTTCCAGTGACACAGTAAGTACTTGGGAAGCCTGGAGTGATCAGGATAATGCTCACTCATGCTTGCCAGCCCCTTGTCCGAGCTTTCTGAACTTGTGTTATCTCCTTGACTCCTCATGGCCACCGCTTGAGGAAGGCCTGGTATTAGCCCAGTTTTCCCTAATGGACAGAGTCAGGCACGAAGGTACCATGTCCAGGCCACATGGCTAGTGACGGGCAGAGCCAGGGCTGGCACCCCAACAGGCTGGCCCAGAGCTGATGAGTGACTTCCAGATGGAAGACAGCCCAGGGCACCAGCATCCCTCAGTCACCCCCGGGCCAGGTGCAGGGCTCGTCAGCCAGTCTCAAATTATGGTCCATTTATTCCACCCAGTGGCCACTATTGGAATTGGCTTTCTCCCTGCCTTCCCTACCTTCCCTGCCATGGTGTGAATTCAGGCCCCGGCCCCTCTCAACAGCCTCCTTGCTGGCCTCCTCGCTGGCCTCCTCGCTTCCCATCTGTCTCCATTCCAGTTTGTCCTCCAGTAGGATCTTTCTACAGCAAGTCTGACCTGTCACTTGCATGCTTTAGCTATAGTCCCCCAGGGCCCTCAGGATAAACTCTGCACCCTCCAACCTGGCCCTCAAGAGCAGGGCAGATATCTTAGGTCAAGGTCCCAGGAAGCAGACTGAGATGGAGATTAGCAGGCAGGAGGTTTGTTGGATGCCCTTGGAAACCAGTCCTGTGAAGGAGTGAAGGAGCAGACTTGGGCAGAGGGAGGAGGTGATGCTTTGATGGCGTCGTGACTGGGCCTCAGCCGTCCCATGGGCAGCTCTGGAGCTGGGATGGCCATCAAAGACATCCCCCTGAGGTAAGGGAGCAGGCCTTTATACCCTCCACTGACATGTCATTGGAGGGGGCTGTCTCCCGGCATGGTCAGGACCTTGTGTGAGGGGACTCTTCCATCTACAGAGCTGAGCAGTCAGCCACCCTCAGCAGCTTGGGCAATGGGTGCCTGATCTGAAGAGAGGGTCTGGGTGGCCACCACAGCGTCCATGACAGCTGTGAGCTGGTGAGGAGGCAGGCAGAGCCAGCTTCAGGTTGACCGCGTTCCCACATGATCCCTGGCAAGCCACTTCTCTCTCTGAACTCTTGAAATGGGGATGATAGTACCTCCCTCACGGAGTTTTGGGGGGAGTGGGGAGGGAGAGTGCGAGGTCCTGGAGTGGAGCCCAGATCCTGGGGGCCTTGCAGTGAGGAGTTTAGACGTTATTTTTATTGTGTTGTGAAACCACTGGAAGGTTTTAAGCAGGGAATGTGCCGTGGTCTAATTTGTTTTCTCTTTTTTGTATTGAGGCGAAATTCATATAACATAAAATTGATGATTTTAAAGTATACAGTTCAGTGGCATTGAGTATATTCACAATGTTGTGCAATCATCACCTCTGTCTAGTTCCAAAACATTTTCATGAGCCCAAAAGAAAACTCCATACCTGTTAAGCAATCAGTCTCCATTCTCCCTTTCTCCAGCCCCTGGGACTCTGCTCTCTGTCTCCATAGATTTACTTATTCTAGATATTTCAAATAAAGGAATCATCCAATATGTGGTGTTTTGTGTCTGGCTTCTCTCAGCATAATGTGTTCAAGGTTCATCCATGTTGTAGCATGGATCAGTACTGCACTTCTTTTTGTGGCTAAATAATATTCCATTGTGTGGATGTATGACCTTGATTTATTTTTTAAATCATTTAAAAATGATTTCTCAGGCTGCTCTCGGAGAAGTAACTGTAGTGGGACAAGAGTAGAAACAGGACAGTCCGTTTCTGAGGCTGTCGGAGGGCGCAGAAGAGAGAAGATGCTGGTTTGTACTTGAGGGGAATCAGAGCAATGGGATCAGATAGGTGCAAAAGGGAGAGCGGGACCAAGGGTGACTGTAGGTTTGGCCTAAGCAGCTGGGTGCATGGTGAGGCCAGATTCCACCATGGAGAGGACGTGGGAGGGGCGGTTTGGTGGCATCAGGGAAATAAGAGTTATCTTTGGGCATGGATCATTGGAGATGCCTATTTGAAATTCAAGTGGAGACATACAGATTTCAGTGAGCGGCTGAGCATGAATTATTTAACTCATCCCCTATTGATGGATACTTGGGTGGTTTCCAGTCTTTGCTAGTATAGACAATGCCACCATCAACTGGGTCTGTGTATTTGTGGGCATGTTCCTGAGGGATAAATTCCAAGCAGTGGAAGCACTGGGTCAAAGGGTATGAATGTTTTTTGAGTATATACTGCCAAATGGCTGTTCAAAAAGGTTCCACCAATTTATATTCCCACCAGAAGTGCACGAGAATATCAAATTTCCCACACTCTTGCCAACAATGGGTATTATCAATCTTTTAAAAAAATCTTTGCCAATCTGAAAGGCCAAAAGTAGTATCTTATTCTTTTAACCTAAACAGAATGTTAGATTGCTGCATATTAATCCCCACGTGGATGTACTGTAATTTATTGAAGCATTTTTTTATATTTAGTTGCGTCCAGGTATTTTTATTTGTTTGTTATCAACAACCATAAGCAAACATCTTTATGCACAAAAGCTTTGCCTGCATTGCAGCTGATTAGGATTGATTCTCTGGATAGAATGAGTGGGTGAAAGAGGAAGACCCTTTTTATGGCTTTTGTTATTTTTGTTGAACTGCTTTCCAGAAAGACTACACCAGTTTCTATACAGGCTCCTTCTCAGCACTGAGGGTTTTGATTGGCTTTTAATTATTTAGACAACCCCCTGTCATTTTCATAGATGGCAAATCATTTTGATTTTTCCTGCTTTTGACTGGTGGACATGGCCACATAAGTGGGGCTTATGTGATCAGGTGATCGATGAAGTTGGAACCCAAGTTCAACTCAGAATGGGCCTGATAGGTCCGTGGACCCACCCTGTGTTTTCCCAGGTCCTGGCTGTATAACTGGAATAGACATACGTGGCGCCTGGCAGAATCCCACATTGGTTTGCTGACCCGTGGAGTCAGGGCCATTATGGTTCAATGAGCCAAGTGGAATACCCTAGAATTCCCCATCTTTCCCACGATAGTAATCCAAAAGCAATTCTGCATCCTTTGCGGGGGTGGTAGAGATTAGTGCCATCACTAACGGCTTGAAAGAAGCAGGGGTGCTGATCTCATCCCCGTTCAACTGGCCTGTTTGGCCCGTGCAGAAGGCAGATGGATCTTGGAGAATGACTGTGGATTACTGTAAGCATAATCAGGTGGTGACTCCAATTGCAGTCGCTGGCCCAAATGAAGTGTCTTTACTGGAGCAGATCAACACGGCCCTTGGCAGCTGGTGTGAGCTACTGCTGTGGCAAATGCTTTCTTCTCCATAGCACTTTCCGAGGGCCACCAGAAGCCAGGGGTACACACCTTCAGTCTTGCCTCAGGGTGACATCAACTTTCTCTCTTTCTGCCATCATGTAGAGAGAACCTTGATCTTGACAGTCCACCCACCCTCATGCTGGTCCACTACATTGGCAACAGTATGCTGCTCAGCTCTCCTGAGCAGGAGGTAGCATTTGGTAAGGAGGTTGGCAATAAAACCACTGCTGCTATCTGTCAGTCAGGGTCCAATCTAGAGACAAAACAGCACCAGTTACTTGAACAGAGAGAATCTGATATACTAATTGTTAACTAGACGTGAAGTTGTTAACCAGCTGAGAGAGGAAGAAGAAACCAAGAGGTCATGGAGGCCGCAGCTGCAGGAAGCGGCTACCACCCTGAGGGCTGAGGGGACAGGAAAAGAAGTTGGAAAGATTAAAACTGCGAAACTCAGGCAAGGGGCCCAATGGAGCTGAAACTCAGACCTCGGAGGAGGGGGTGCTGCTTGGCTGGTACTGGTGCCCTTTGGTGGGCATTTTGGATTTGGCAGCAGCTTATTCGTGGGTCTCAGTCCAGTGTGCTACTGCAGTCCAATTACTGAACAGCCCAGAGGGCTTTTCCTTTTGAGTGAGCCCCAGAGCATGTGAAGGCTCTGCAGTAAGTCCTGGCTACGTGCAAGCTGATCTGCCCACTGGGCCTGGTGACCCAGCAGATCCAGGGATGTGCAGAGTGCTGGTGGCATATAGGGATGCAGGCACTAAGAGGTGACTCAGCTCAGACCTCTAGGGTTTGGGAGCAAATCGTGCTCTCTTCTGCAGATACCTGTTCTCCTTTTGAGAAACCACTCCTTACTGGGCCCTGCTAGAGACCGAACACCTGCCAGTGGGAGAGTGAGTGACTGTGTGTCCTGAGCGCTCATGTAACCTGGGTGTTGTTATTCCTGCATCAGTCAGGGTCCTGCCAGGAGACAAGCCTCCCCAGATATTTGAAAGTAGAGAATTATTTACTAGGAGAAAAATTGTTAACTAGGTAACTGAGAATGTAAAAGTTGAACTTCAAGGTAGGGATCAGCAAACTCTTTCTGTAAAGGGCCAGATTGTAAATATTTTCAGCTTTCAGGCCATATTGTCTAAACTACTCAGTGCTTCTGTTGTATGGCAAGCAGTCATAGATAATACCTAAACAAATGGGCATGGCATTGTTCCAATAAAACTTTATTTACAAAATCAGGCAGATGGGCTGGACTTTGCCTGAGGGCCATAGTTTGCATACCCGTGTCGAGGTAGCAAGGCAGGAAGTGGCTATGTCCCTAGTTCTGAAGGAACAAAGGGAAGAGCTGAAATGACTGGAAACTTACAGGAAGGGCTCCATGGAGCTGAAACTCAGACCCTGAGGGGGCGGGGGCGCTTGCTGGCTGGTGTTTGTCTCTCCGAGAGCTGAGGCTGGTTCTTCAAGTATTGAGAAGCTGGGAACTGGATTTATCTTCTGCACCCGGGAAAAACTGCTGCTGCCAGGGCTGCAGAAATGAGGCTGGGGAACTGAGAGTAGACAGGAAGGAGGAGCTTGTTCTCCCGCCTCCAGCCTTGCAGCCTCCCCTCTAGCGCCCCCTATTGGCAGCACCTGACAGGGAGCCTATGACAAAGCAGAAATGTGGTTGGCACAGAGCTGGTGTAGACAGCGGATTTGGAGCTGGGGGACAATCACAAGTGCTTTGATAGGTTTTTAGGCATTTAGACAAACCACCCCATCATTTCTACAGGTGGCTCATCATTTGAATTCTTCCTGATTTCATTCCAGAGATTAAATGACTGTTGACTGTCAGAGTCCCCTTGGGGAGGGAAGCGTTCTCTAAGAAATAGGTATCTCTGCTGGGAAATGAAGGGTGAGGAGGAGGAGGTGGGAGGGGGGTTCTCAAGGCTCTGAGAGGAGTCTAGAAGGAACTTGTAGCATTTAAGGATCTCTCTGTCCTCCCTTCAGAATGAAACCCAAATCTGACTACCTCTCTCCACCCTTAGCCCTGCTCCCAGCAAATCCATGGACATCATCAGTCAGCCCCTTGCCCACCCTACAGTTCCACTCTTGCCTCTGTGGTCTGTTTTCATGCAGCCAGATCACATCATCCCCCTGCTCACACCCTCCGAGTGACGTCCCCTGTTGCCCTTGGAGTAGAATCCAGCCCCCTGACCATGGCCTGCAAGGCCCTGCAGGGCTTTGGTCCCACTTGGCTGCATTTCCCACCCACCCCCCAGTGTGCACCACCCATTTTGGACACTGCAAGTCACTTCCCACCTCAGGGATTGTGCCCACTGGTCCCTCAGCCTAGAACTTTCTCCGTAGATCTTCTCATGCCTTGCTGCCACACTTCCTTCACGTTTTTACTCAAGACCTCCCTGCACCAGGGAGTGTGTAGCAGTCTGGATGGTGTTGCCCTGCTTTGTTTTTCTTCATAGCACTTGTCGCTACTTGATATGTGTTTATATTCACTGCTGAATTCCCAAAGGTAGAATTGTGCTTGGCCAGGGGTGGGTGTTCTGTAAATGTTTGTCGAACAGGTGAATGAATGAATGAACAGACAGAATGGGCAGAGTGGCTGCAATGTGGGGATACAGGGCAAGATGGCGGGTATCTTAGTCTGTTTGTGTTGCTATAACAGAATACCATGGACTGAGTGGCTTATAAACAATAGAAATTTGTTTCTCACAGTTCTGGAGGCTGGAAGTCCAGGATCAAAGTGCTGGCAGATTCTGTATCTGGTGAGGGCCCACTTCCTAGTTCATAGTCGGCCATCTTCTTGCTGTGTCCTCACATGGAGGAAAGGGCAAGGGAGCTCTCTGAGGCCTCTTTTGTAAAGGCACTAATCCCATTCACGAGGGCGCCACCTCATGACCTAATCACCTCTCAAAGGCCCCCACCTCTTAATACCATCAGATTGAGGGTTAAGATTTCAACATGTGAGTTTTAGGGGGACACAAACCTCAGTCCATAGCAGTGAGGGTGAGGCTGGTGAGGTAGTAGGGGCCAGGTAGGGCAGGGCCTCATGGGGCCAGGTGAGGAGTTTGGATGACAGTATAAGAAGAATGAGAGTTATTGCAGGGTTTAAGCAGTGGGTAGTGTGGCTGGGTTGTAGTTTTGGGATCCCTCAGGCTGCCCACTGAGTGGCCGAGGAGGCGGAGACCAGCTTTCTAGTCCTGAGACACAGCGATCTGAGCAGGGGCAGCACAGTGGAGGCAGAGAGAAGCGACTGGATTCCAGAGGTGTTTGGGGACTGAAATCAGGAGGGCTTGAGGATAGATGCAGTGAGGAGTGAGGGGGATGTGTATCAAGGACGCCCTGGGGCTTTTGCCTGGGATGTCCTTGGGGAGAGGATGGAGGCTGAGTTTACTGTGTGTTCATGGGAGGTTCAAGGACTCACTCCTGTGGTCACTCAGTCACTGAGCACTCATTTCCTGAGCTCCGTGGGACCAGGGAGGAGTCACACACCTGGACCCTCACCTCAGATGCCCCAGGCCATGGAGGGGCCATGGACAGGTGAAGCCTCCTCAGAGGGGTGTGGTTCTGAATCCTGGGGTCAACTAGAGCAAGGTACTTACCTTCACTGTGCCTCGGTTTCTTCACATGTAAAATGGAGGGAATGATGGTCCTCCACATAGGTTGGCTCTGGGGACTAAATGAGCTTTTCCAGGGAGAGAAAGCCCTGGAATGGTGGCCTCAGGGTAAGTGCTGTGTAAGTGCCAGTATCTGGACCTGTGTGGGGTTCCATTACAGCCCAAGGAAGGAGAGGTGTCTCTGTCTGGGAGCCTCTGGGAGGCCCCCTGAGGAGGGGCGACATTCTCAGGCTTTCAGCAGAGGAGACACTCATCGCGTCCAGCTGGCCCTGCCTCTGAAGGTTTCGTAGAGGAGGCAGAGAAGCGAACAGATATTTTTTGAACTGAGCTGAGTGCTGAGATCAAGGGGTGTCCAGAATGTGGGGGCTCCACGGAAGGCGTCACAGAGGAGGGAATATTCGAGGGGTCCCTGGAGGGATTGTGGGATCCAGTTCTGCAGGGTGGAGTGGGGCAGGCAAAGGGAGTGGCTGGTCAAAGGTGCGGAGGCCATAGAACAGCTGGCACAAGAGGGGTGGCGAGAGGCCCAGGAACGCGGTGGGGAACCGTAGCAGCCTTGGGTGCCATTCAGAGAGGCCGGACTTGGTCGAAACCAAACAGTATTTGTTGGGAACCTATGTGTAGGCTCTGAGTGGACCTCTAACCAGACAGGGAAGAAGCTTGAAATTTAGTAGGGCAGACAGACCATTAGTAAGCAAACGGGCAAGGTCATCTCTAGTAGTGCTAAGATGGGTATGAAACGGGGTGATGGGTCATGTGAGGGAGAGGACCCTGGGATTGGGGGAGTGGAGTCTGGAGGTCGCTGTGGAGAGGGCTGAGGGGATGAGATAGGAGCTAAGCCTCGAGTGGTGAGGAGGAGCTGGGGAAGAGCAAGTGCAGAGGCCCTGGGGTAGGGGACAAGCCTGCTGTGGTAAAGAGCAGAAAGCGCCATTGTGACTGCAGCTGAGTGGGCGAGGGAAGGGGCATGAGGTGAGGCCAGTAGACGGGGGTCTCGCATCATGAAGGGCCTCTTGGCTATGAAAGGGTTTGCCTTAGGTGCAGTGGGAAACCACCAGTGGTTTTGAAACAGGGGACTGTCCCTTTGGATTGGAGGGTCATGAGCAGGGGCTCCTCGGTGAGGAGACTAATGTGGTTGTCAGGAGGGAGATATGGGCAGTCTGGGATCGAGGGTGGAGGTGGAGAGAAGTAACCAGATCCCAGAAGTGTTCCTCTGCCCTTGCTCCTGGAGGAGAAGTGGTAAGAGAAGAGACAGGCCTGCCTAGGTGTTGGGCCTGAGCCAGGGTCTCGAGAGGGGGTGAGGAGGCTAGTGAGCCAAGCAAGGGATGGAACAGAAAGGAGCCAGGAGCCCTGCAGGCCTCAGGGAGGAAGTGGGCTCCTGAGCATGGGGACCACCGGGGCCCTCCCCAGCCCCTCTGAGAGGCTACCACCTCCTGCTTTCTGAAATGGGAACTTGCGCCCCATGGAAGGTCTTGCCAGGACAGACCTCCCGTGGGTGTGTAAAAATAATCCGATTCCTGTATGAGTTGTGATTATTACTGAAAATTCACATATTAGTCAGTGGTAAGAGCACAGGAAGGGGAAAGAGACCTTCACTCTCGGTGCTCAGGGTGCCCAGGGATTCCCAGGTGTGCTCCGTGTAAGCCGTGTCCTGGGCCCTGGCCACACATCGCCACCTCCGGACTCTGCTTTGGGGCTGTGCCGTCTCTCTCTGCTCCCAAGTCATATGGGGCCAGAGCCATCTCTCCCTCCCCCTGCATTAGTTGTTTGACCTGCCATCTCTCTCTGCTCTTGGTTTATCTTTTGGGTCTGTCCTCTCTCCCTGGCATCAAGTTGTCTTTGAGATCTCTCTTCTTTCCCTGACCGTGGATTTCTTTTAGGGCCCGTGTGATCTCTCCTTGGCCTTGGTTTTGTTTTTAGCCTGTGCCACCTCTCTACCTTGAGGTTATCTTTTGGGCCTGTGCCCTCTGTCCCCACCTGGGTTCTTCCCTGGCTTGTGTTACCTCGTGTGCTCTCGGTCTCAGCCCCTTTGGGGTTAGTGTGTGTCTTCTCCTGGGCCAGTGATCCAGGACCTCTTTTATTTCAGCCCCAGGGAGAGGTCTCTGCTTGAATTTGGAGTCAATGCTGGGGCCCATTTGAGGCCTGGGGGATGGGGTCATTATGCCTGGAAGGGGGCATCCTGGGAGCCCAGTCCCAAACCCCAGGACCTGGACAGCTGTGTGAGACATCTTGCCTAACCCCACCCCCCATTTTACAGATGAGCAACCTGAGGCCCAGAGATGTGGAAGCCTCTGCCTGAGGTCAGCCGGCAAGCTTGGGGCAGAGCCAGGCTTCCTCACTCCTGCTCTGGGCCCTTCCCCGTGCCCTGCCCTGTATGTGAGAGCCCAGTGTGCGAGTGTGTGCACTGAGCCTCTAGTGAATGCCACCCCCCATGTGTCTCCATTCCTCCCTACACTTGTGTATAGGTATATGTCTGTCGGCCTGCGTCCTTGTGGATGGTGTGTCGCTGGGTTGGCCTGTTTCTGGGCACCCATGTGTGGGTGTGGTGTGATGTGCACATGGTGGTGGGGGTGTAGATGTGACCATGTACAGAGCTCAGTGCAGTGTGTATGTATGTATGCGGGGGGGCAGTGTATGCAAAGTGCCAGGTTTTTTCCATCTTGTGTCTAACCCACAGCTAAAGGCCAGCTACTGCCCACTTGGGCCTGAGCAAGATAGCCCTTTTGGATCAGGGATTCCAGGTGTGCAAGCCAGACCCCACCGAAACCCTTCTTCTGTCCCGCCCCACCCATGCCCCACCTTCACCCCTTCAGACCTGGACGGCAGGCACCCCTCCCCTGCTCGAGACTACATGCAGCTTCCCCTGACATCACATCTCAGTTGAGCTGGGCACTGGTCCTTTGTCGCGGCGATGCCTTCATGCACACATCTAGGTCGCTAGTGCCTGCCAGGGGTCTGCTTTAGTGTCCCCAGCTCCTGCCTTTACTCACTAGTGCCTTTGCTTCTCTGAGACTCAGTTTCTCCGTATAAAATGGGGCTAATAGTGGCCCTCAGGGAGCTGTTGGGAGAAGCATACAAAGTAATCTCTGTAAAATGCTATCTAGCATGGAGCCTGGCACACAGTAAGCACATAATACCTGTTCCATGTTGTTAACTGTTAAGACAGAGGAGGAAACCAAGGCCCAAAGAGGGTCCTGAGTGGGTCAGTGTCCGGGCATCTCACCTCAAATCTCAAGCTCTCTCCAGGCCCCTAGGGTGGTGGGGGGAGGTTAGGGTCAGTGGTAGGTTTTATAAAGCAGGGCCTTAATGATGAACTTGACCGGGCCGGGAGCTGAGGGGTGTGTGTGGAAAGATTGGACGGGGCAGGGCAGCCGGCAGGAAAGAGGCCATGGGAGCCTCTTACAGCAGCCGTGAGATGACGAGGGTCCAATTTGGGCCCAAGGTGCACTCCTGGAGCCAGTCCAGGCTCCTGGCCCCTCCTGTTCTCCTTCTTTCTCTCTGCCTCTCTCTCAGCTTCTGATATTCTCTCTCAGTCGCTCTCTCAGTGCGTTGCTCTCTCACTGCCCGTCTCTCTCCCTGGCCCACCCCTCTGCTCCCACCCTGCTTCCCCTCCAGCAGAAGGCAGACCTGGCTGTGGCTGCATTCACCATCACGGCCGAGCGGGAGAAGGTCATCGACTTCTCCAAACCCTTCATGACCTTGGGGATCAGCATCCTCTACCGAGTGCACATGGTACGGTTCCCGGGGAGATGTGGAGGCTGGGGGCAGGGACTGGTGGTGGAGCCGGTTGCCTGTGTCCCCAAGGGAAGCAGAGGCTGTAGGCTGGACCTCTGATGGGCTGGTCAGGCTCCTGGGCCCCTGGCGGCGGCAGGGACTAAGGATGCAGCTCAGGGGCTCAGGTCAGGGTGGCTCCGGGGCTCACTTCCTCTTCCCCCAGGGCCGCAAGCCTGGCTACTTCTCCTTCCTGGACCCCTTCTCCCCTGCTGTGTGGCTCTTCATGCTGCTCGCCTACCTGGCCGTCAGCTGCATCCTGTTCCTGGCTGCCAGGTGAGTCCACTGCCTGCTGCCCGGGAAGAGGGGGTGGGGAGGAGGCATGAGTAGGGGTACTCTGTGACTGACCTGCACATTTTGTCATCTATCCCTACCATCCTTGGCATCCACTCGGGGCCCCTGATTCCCTGCACCCTCCCTTCTCCCTCCTGGCCCTGTCTCTGGGTCCTCTCTCTTCCTTCTGCCCTTGTGGTTCTGACTTTTGCGCTGTGGTTCTCACTCTGGGCCTCTCCCCTTCCCATTCTTTCTGTCTTTCTTTTTCTCTATGTGTGTCTCTCTGTCTCTTTCTGCCTCTTCTGTGTGTCTCTCTATCTCTGTGTGTGTCTCTCTCTGTTCATCTCTCTGTCTCTCTTTTCCCCTCCTTTTTCTATCTTTCCTCTCATCTCTCCTGATCATGGTGGCTCTGTCTCTTTCCTGTTTCTCTCCTTTTTCTCCCCACCTTGGCCCCATCCACCCCCCCATGTCTCTCCACAGGCTGAGCCCCTACGAGTGGTATAACCCACACCCATGCCTGCGGGCGCGCCCCCACATCCTGGAGAACCAGTACACACTGGGCAACAGCCTTTGGTTCCCCGTGGGGGGCTTCATGCAGCAGGGCTCGGAGATCATGCCCCGGGCGCTGTCCACGCGCTGCGTCAGCGGAGTCTGGTGAGAGGCTTTCTGTCTGGTCCACCTGGGGCTGAGGTGGGGGGTGCCTTTCTGAGGCCTGGGCGGATCCCTGTTCCCCACCACCAGCTGTGTGAAAGGGAATGGGGTGGGGAGAGCTGAGCCCTACTCTGCCACTCACTAGCTTTGTGACTTGGGTAGGTAGGACACATCCCCTCTCCATGCCTCAGTCTCCTCATCTGAAAAATAAGGATAAAAATACCCGTGTCTCAGCTTATAAGGCTCCATGAGGCTGCTGTGGGAAAGTGCCTCTGCTTACATGAGGGGTTATAATCAACAGCATTGGTGTTGCTATCACCATCTCAGACATTGCCCTGGCAGTCACAGAGACCTAGAATCTTTGAGCCAGGGTAGCCTTCACTGTCCAGAGGCGGAGGCCAAGGCCCAGACAGGGACACCTGTTCCCTCCAAGTCCCACAGGGGACTCAGTCACTTGAACAGAACTTATTTTGCCCCTGAGACAAGCTCCAAGAGGCTGCATGTCAGAGCAGATGTCGACAACTGGTGGTGTCTGGGCCACAGTTTAAAAATATTTTGAATTAGCTGGCAAGGTTCAGAAATTGGGCAAATTCACTCACATATCCAGATTTCTCATTCTTGAAAATTCGGGAGATCTGGTAGTGCTCAGCTGGCATTCCCACCTGGTGTTGGTGTCTGTTCCTCAGTCCCCTGTCTCCCTTCCCTTCAGTCTCTTTCTGGCCTGGCCTCCATAGGCATTCACGTTTGCTACCCCTGTCTTTTTTTTTTTGAAGTGTAATTGACATACAATATTATGTTAGTTTCAGGTGTACAACAGTGATTCGACCTTTGTATACATTACAAAATATTCACTGTGATAAGTCTAGTAACCATCTGTCACCATACAAAGTTATTACAATATTATTGACTATATTCCCTATGCTGTACATTACATCCCCATGACTTATTTATTTTCTAACTGCAAGTCTGTACCTCTTAATCCTCTTCACCTATTTCACCTGGCCCCTTCTTCCCCGCTTTGGTAACCACCAGTTTGTTTCTTGTCTTATTTGTCTTATTTCACTTAGCATAATACCCTCTGGGTCCCTCCATGCTGTCGCAAAGGACAAGATTTCATTTGTTTTTATGGCTGAGTGATATTCCATTGTATATAGATACCACATCTTCTTTATCCATTCATCTATTGATGGACACTTAGGTTGCTTCCAAGTCTTAGCTATTGTAAATCATACTGCAATTAACATAGGGGTGCATATATCTTTTCAAGTTAGTGTTTTCGTTTTCTGTGGATAAATACCCAGAAGTGGAATAGCTGGATTGTATGGTAATTCTATTTTTAATTTTTTGAGGAACCTACATACTGTTGTCCATAGTGGCTGTGCCAGTTTACATTGCCACCAGCGGTGTACAAGAGTTCTCTTTTCTCCACATCCTTGCCAACACCTGTTCTTTCTTGTCTTTTTGATAATTGTCATTCTGGCAGGTGTGAGGTGGTATCTCATTGTGGTTTTGATTTGCATTTCCCTGATGATTGGTGATGTTGAGCATCTTTTCATGTGCCTGTTGGCCATCTGTGTGTCTTCTTTGGAAAACCATCTATTCAAGTCCTCAGCCCATTTTTTAATCAGATTGTTTATTTTTTTGATATTAAATTCTGTAAGTTCTTTGTATATTTTGGATATTAACCCCTTATCAGATGTATGATTTGCAAATATCTTCTGCCATTCAGTTGGTTGTTTTTTCATTTTGTTGATGGTTTCCTTCGCTTTGCAGAAGCTAACCGTGTCTTTTAAATAGCAGCTGGGCTTGGTTGCAGTTCATATAACTCTTCTCACTCCCTTTCCCTCATTAGAACCACAGAAAGCTGAAGAGAATGGTTAGGACAGAGAATGTTCTCCCCGTTTTATGGATTAGAAGACTGAGACCCAGAGAGAGGGAGTGATTTGCTAAAGAACACACATTTGGCTAGAGGCAGGGCCAGGCCGAGCCAGCTCCCTCCCCAGTGCGGCTCACCCCAGCCAGCCCTCGGAGCTGCCTGAGCCCAGCCCTGTCCCCAGCCCCTGGTGACCCCTCCAGGGCAATCCCAGGCATCAGGCCTTCTCAAGGAGCACTTCTTCCTCACCTCATCCCCATCAGTCAGAATTCACGCATCAACAATCATTCAGCAGATGCTTCTTGAGCCCCTCCATGTGCCAGGCACTCGGGTGAAGAATCAGCCCCCAAGAAGCAGAAGAAGAGTAAACAGATACGTAAACACGGGGATGTCGTGTTTTATACCAAGATCGTGTCCCAAAGATGTTGTCTTAATTCAAAACTTAATTCAGTTCAAGACTAACTGTAACGGTGGCAGGTTTTTCTCTCCCAACTAAGTGGGACTAACTATCATATGGCATTCGTTTGCAATTCACTTGGTCCACTGGCTTTGAAACTTTTGAGTCTTGAGGATTTATTTTTTTAACATTAAGGATTTGCATCATTTCAAGTGTTATACCCTGTATTAGTTTCCTATTGCTACTGCAACAAGTTACACAAACTTAGTGGTTTAAAACAACAGAAATTTATTCTCTTATAGTTGTGGAGGTCAGCGGTCTGAAATAGATCTCACTGGGCTAAAATCAAGGAGTTGGCAGGGCTGGTTTTTCTGGAGGCTCTAGGGGAGAATCCATTTGCTTGCCTTTTCCAACTTTTAGAAGCTGCCTGCATTCCTCGGCTCTTGGCCCCTTACTCCATCTTCAAAGCCAGCAGCATAACATCTTCAAATCTTTGACTCTGACTTTCTTCTTCCACTTATAAGGACCCTTGTGATTCCACTGGGCCCACCCAGATAATCCATCTCCCATCCTAAATTCCTTAACTTAATCAGATCTGCAAAGACCCTTTTACTTAGTAAGGGAACATACAAATTCCAGGGATTAGGATGTAGACATCTTTTACGGGGGTGGGGGCTGTCTTCTGCCTGCCGTACAATCCAAGTGAAATTTATTAACATTTTCAATATAATGATGTATCAGATGTAGTAAACTGTGCTATTGAGGAACCAAACAGGGTGCAGTGAAAGAGGACATTAGAGAATGGGGTGCTCAGGGAAGGCCCCTCTGAGGAGGTGACATCCACCCTGAGTCCTAAAGGCTGAAACAGAGACGTCCGTGACAAGAAGAGAGGGAGCATTCTGGACAGGCAGGAGAGGGCTGTGTGTGTGAGGTGGCTGGAGAGGGCACGAGGAGATCTTCTCTGACAAATCTGGCCAAGTCCCCAGGTCAGGCAGGGGACCAGTGAGGCCCGCCTTCTGCTGGAGGCTGTCCCCACTGCTCCTCCGTCAGGGACCCTCTTCTGCAGCTGGGTGTTCTCTGCCTCTTCCCATCGCTGTCACTCAGGAAGCCCCCAGTCACTCCTCCTCCCTCATTGGAGCCTTTGATTCTGGGCTCACTCCTGTCTCCTCCCCGAGTCCTCCCACACATTCGCTCATTCAACAGATGTTTCAGCAGATGTTGATTAATCTCCAAATGTGACCCTGGCCCAGTAATTCGGCAGGCCAGGGCCAGTGGTGGGGTGGTGGGGGTGGGTGCCAGTACCCTAGGGGACTTGGCTGCCACCTGAACAGCAGCAGCCTGGCCAGAACCCGCCTTCTGGGCCCTTCGTCTCCAGTGTCCACTCGGGCCACAGCCTCGTGCAGCCACACCCAAGGGCTTATCATCATCGGGACCGCTCTGCCTCAGAAATCAGCGTTTCCGAGGTTATGCCCAACCACAGCCGTGTCCCTCCCGGACTCTCCCTCGGTCACTCCTGTGAAGTGAGTCCTTAGACCTCCCTCTTTCCTGTTCTCTGAACTCTGCCTGCTTTCGTGTCTGTCCACCTCCAGGTAGGCTCTAGGCCGTGTCTTCAGCCACTCCTTTGCCATTTTCTTCAACCCCTCCTCAGGTCATCTTCTCCTCACGCCTTCCTGACAAGAAAGGCCCACAACCTCCGATGTGGCCAGCAGCGTGGCTCGCCCTCCCCCCGGCTCCACCAGGGTCACATGGGACCCGTTAATTGATATGTCCAATATGCCCTATTAGCCACCCTTCTAGAAACTCCTGCTTTTAGGCTGCTATGTCCTTTTGGTTTCCTCCTACCTCTGCATCCTCTGTTTCATTTTGCGGTGGGTTCCTTTTGCGCTTGCCGTCTCACCTGGAACTCCCCACTCCACACCAGTGATTTTTCAGTGCCTGCAGACCCAACGCCCTCTTTTTACAACAAATATTTTATAACATCTCCTTTTCCATCCTGACGAAATTCAAGGGTAATATATCCACCTACACACATAATTTAAAACAAATCGATAAAATGCCCTGATTGCAATACAAAGGAGAAAAAGGGAAGTGATTTATGATAAAACAATACAATAGTGATATGGAAATGCTTGGGCGAGACTGTGCTGGAAGACAGATGCAGTAGTCAGGTGGTTGCACCTACTTATAACGGATACGTCTGGAATTACGAGAAGTAAGACCATTTAACAGTATTACATCCACACTGGAGACTTGACACTTTGAAATAGTTGGTAGATGGGTATGTTTGTACAAATACAAATCACTACGAACGTGATGATTTTCTAATGCAACTGGTCCAAGTGTCTTGACTTGGTGATTCAAATACCAGAGCAGAGCTGCTGTCAGAGACGTGATTTCCCAAAATGGTGAAGGGTTCTTGGCAAAGTTTCAAACAAAACGACATCCAGTTGTTCCTCAGTCTAAACAATATGTGCATTTCTAGAGATTTCGGTTTCTCTTATAACCATGCAAAAAATACTTTGGTTTTTATGTACCAAGGAGTTAGGCTCAGATAATCACATACTGGATTTTTCCTGTTGTTCAGCCGGGGCTGCGTTTTCGAACTCCTTCCTCCTTCATTGACACCAGGACCCCCTCAGTCACTCTGGCTCCAGAGTGCCCCATGCCTAACTGAACACTGTCCTCATACCTTCTGGGGTGCTCCCTGCCCGGGGACCCCCGCTCTGTACCCTCCAGGGCCATCTCATCCGCCCCTGGCTTCCCTTGCTGTTCGTAACTGACACTCCCAGTCCTCCTCTCCAGACCTCTCCATGGGTGCCTGACAGGCATCCTCAAAACTCAACTTGTCCAAAATGGAGCTACATCCCTACTCCCAAATCAGACTACCCGTCTGTGTCCCCACACTCTCTCGGAGAGTGGCCCCATCTCCCCACCATCACCACCACCAGTTAGCCATGCTGTATCCTTGGGGTCTAGGTGGTGCCTGGTGTGTACTGGGCACTGAATGATTTTGTCTTGAGTGAATAACAACTCTGACTCCTGGGGTGGGTTTGGAGACACTTGGTTTCTGGAGAGGTTGTGTCAGACCCTGGGTCTTTGTGTGTCGGATTTTGGTTTCCTTTTGCAGGAGGCATGTTATTCATCGCTCTGTCCTCCAGTCCACCCCCACCCCAGTGCCTAGCACAGCACTGTGCACGTGTGCTCAGCAAAGAAAGGCTGCTGTTTTCATTATGATCTGCCAGAGGAGGGGGTGGTCTGGGAGGCCCTCTCACCATCTGCCCTGTCTTCAGGCCCCACAGATCTGTGTCATCTGCAGGGAGCCTGGCCACTCTCACCTGCCAGGCAGGAGAACAGAGAGGGCCAGGGTCAGACAAGTGGCTGTACTTGGGTCCCATAGCCAGGCGAACGGGTACCTCTTCTCCGAGTCAGTCCTGAGTCACCAAGACAATAAGAGCACACACTTGGGCACAGCGCTTGCTCTGTGCCAGATGCAACTCCCTCTTACAACAACCCTATGAGGAGGGATCTGCAATTGTACTTACCTCACAGGTGAGTCCAAGGTCACACAGCTAGACAGTGATGGAGCCAAGATTTGGGGATTTTCCGGAAATCTTTCTATTATTGATTTCTAGTTTAGTTCCATTGTGGTCAGAGAACATTCTCTGTAGGATTTTAATCCTTTGAAATTTATTGAGACTTGTTTTACGGCTCAGCATATGGTCAATCCTGGTACATGTTCTGTGTACACTTGCATAGAATGTGTATTCTGCTGGTCGTGGATGTGGTGTTCTATTAATGGCAGTTAGAGCCAGTAGATTGATAGTGTTATTCAAGTATTCTATATTCATACTGATTTTCTGTCTACTTGCTCTATCAGTTATTGAGAGAGCAGTCGTGAAATCTCCACCTATAATTGTGGAGAAGTTGTATCTATTTCTCTTTTCAGTTCTACCTTCAATTTCTCTATTTCAATTCAGTTTTTGTTTCATGAATTTTGAAGCTCTGTAATTAGGTGCATAAATGTTTAGGATTGGTATGTCTTCTTGATGAATTGACCCTTTTGTCATTGTATAACGTCCCTCCTTATTCCTGGTAATATTCCTTATTCTGAAGTTACCTTTATTTGATGTTAATATAGCCACCCCAGCTTTCTTATGCTTAGTGTTTGTGTAGCATATCTTTTTCCTATCCTTTTATTTTTCAATCTACCTTTATTGTTATATATAAAGTGGGTTTCTTATAGGCAGCATATACTTAGGCCTTGGAGCAGGGGTTGGCACACTTTTTCCCTATTGGGCCAGACAGTAAATATTTTAGGCTTTGCTGGCCATACGATCTCTGTCAAAACTACTCAACTCTGTAGTGTCAGGGCAGCCACAGACAGTACATAAATGGATGAGTGTGGCTGTGTTCCAATAAAACTTTATTTATGGACACTGACAGTGCATTTTGAATTTTATGTCATGTGTCATGAAATATTACTCTTCTTTCAGTTTCTTTTTAACCATTTAAAAATGTGAAAACCATTCTTAGCTTGTGGGCTATCCAAAAACTGACAGCAAGTCACATTTCGCCTGTGGGCTATAGTTTGCCAACCCCTGGTTGAGACCATTTGCCTTTAATGGAATTATCGATATGGTTGGGTTTAAATCCACCAACTTGCTGTTTGTTTTCTCTTTGTCCCATGTCTTGCTTGTTACCTTTTCCCTCTTTTCCTACCTTCTTTTGGATTTATTGAAATTTTTAGGATTCTGTTTTATGTCCACTATTGACTTACTAACTATGCTTCTTTTTGAATTTTTCGTACTAGTTGCTCTGGGTTTACAATATGCCTCTTTAATTTATTACAGAATACTTTCAAGTAACATTATATCACTTCACATAAGTTGTAAGACCCTTAGAACAGTATACTTCCATTTCTCCCTCCCATCCTTTGAGCTACTTTTGTCATATATATTACTTCTACATATCTGTGACTCCACAGTATATTAAGTGTATATGTGTGTGTTTGCTTAAAAAGTAAATGTCTTTTAAAGAAATTTTTTAAATGAGCAATATGTCTTTTATATTTACCCATACATCTACCATTTCTGATGCTCTTCGTTCCTTCACGTACATCCAGATTTCCATCTGCTTTTATTTTCCTTTTACCTGAAGAACTTCTTTTAATATTTCTTGAAGTTCGGGTCTACTGGCAATTAGTTCTGCCAGCTTTTGTTTGTATGAAAAATTGACTAGTGTGCTTTCTTCTTTGAAGGATCTTTTGCTGGATATAGAATTCTAGGTTGACAATTTTTCTTTCTTTCAGCACATTGTTGCATTGTCTTCTGGCCTACATACTTTCTGAGAAGAAGTCTACTGTCACTCTTATCTTTGATTCTCTGTATGTAATGTGTTTTCGCCCCCTCTGACTCTCTTTAAGATTATCTGGGGCCAGCCCTGGTGGCCTAGTGGTTAAGTTCAGTGCACTCTGCTTCGGTGGCCCGGGTTTGGTTCCCAGGTGCGGACTTACGCCACTCGTCTGTCAGTGGCCATGCTGTGGCAGTGGGCCCACATGCAAAATAGAGGAAGATTGGCAACAGATGTTAGTTCGAGGCGAATCTTAAAGATTTTCTGTTTATCACTGGTTTTCAGCAATTGATTATAATGTGCCTTGATGTGTTTGGTGGTGTGTGTGTTTATCCTGCTTGGGGTTTATTGAGCTTCTTGGATCTGCAAGTTGATAGTTTTCATCAAATTTGAAAAATTTTTGGCCATTACTTCTTCAAATATTCTTTTCTGTTGCCCCCTTTCTCTCCTCTCTTTCTGGGACTCTAATCACGTATGTAAGACCACTTGCTATTATTCCTCAGGTCACTCAGGCTCTGTGCTCATTGTCAGTCATTTTTTCCTCTTGTGCTTCGTTTGGATAGACTGTTTTGCTTTCTTCCAATTCCCTGTTCTTTTCAGCTGCAGCGTCTAATCTGTGTAATCCACTCCAGTAATATTTTCAGATGTTGTATATTTCACCTTTGGAAGTTCCATTCAGTTCTTTTTTATAGCTTCCATTTCTCTCTATGATATGTTCATGTTTTTCTTTATGTCCTTCAGCGTAGTGAATCCATCTATAATAGTTGTTTAATGTCCTTGTCTGTTAATTCTGTCATCTCTGTCAGTTCTGGGTCTGTTTCAATTGAGTGATTTTTCTCTTGGTTATGAGTCACAGTTTCCTGCACCTTTGTGTATGTGGTAATTCTTTTTTGGATGACAGACATTGTGAATTTTATGTTGTTTACATTGTTGAATGTATTACTTGAAAGAGTCTTGGGCTTTTTCTGGCAGGCAGTTAAGTTACTCGTGGATTACTTTGATCCTTTCCAGGCCTGTTTCTAGGCTCTTTTGGAGCAGGTCTAGCATGGCCTTTATTCTAGGGCTAACTTAACTCTATTTCTAGCATGTTGTCCTTTTGGGTCCCTACTGAATGTCTCAGGTATTCAGTGAGATCTCTCTGCTCTGGTTAGAGGGAGCTCAAAAGATTCCCAGCCCTGTGTGAGCCCTGGGATTGTTCTGTCTGTGAAAGCTGTTCCTGTCCAGTCTCTTGGAGTTTCACCCTTTGCATACACGGATTGATACTCAGCCAAAGACTCAGGGGGACCCCATGCAGATTTCTGGAACCGTCTCTCTGTGTGCAGCTCCCTCCTCTTGGGTACTCTGTACCAGAGATCTAGGCCTCCCTGATCTCTGATTTCCATCTCTGCAGCTCAGTGAGATTGCCAGACTGTTTGGGTTTTCCTTCCTGGCGTTGCAGTCTGTGAATTAAATCCAGCCGGCCAGCCTGGGCGATGATCAAGCTCACCTCGTTTGTTTCTCTTTTCTCAGGGCTCACAGTCTTGTGACGTTTCTTGTCCTATGTCTTTAAATAGTTTACTATATTCTGTGCAGTTTCCCAGTTCACAGTGGGAGGGTATGTCCAGACCATCTTATTCTCTTGTATCTGGAAGTGGAAGTCTCTAGAAGCAATATTTAAACCCAGGGAGTCTAGCTCCAGAATCCATGCTCCCAGCCTCTCCACTAGTCAGCAGTCTCTGAGCCTTCCAGATGCCGGGGTCACTGAGGGGGGCACCACCAATGGGATGCAGGGCCACAGGGACAGGGTGGCAGGGGTGGCTCCCACCTGTAGCTCACCCCTCCCACCCCTCAGGTGGGCCTTTACCTTGATCATCATCTCCTCCTACACGGCCAACCTGGCCGCCTTCCTCACCGTGCAGCGCATGGAGGTGCCTGTGGAGTCAGCTGACGACCTGGCAGACCAGACCAACATTGAGTACGGCACCATCCACGCTGGCTCCACCATGACCTTCTTCCAGGTGGGGCTTCCGGAGCCACCTAGGCTCGGTGTTGGGATCCCCACCATGCATAGCAGCTCAGGGTGGGGTTGGCCCTGGGTCAGAGGGACTGATTGTCATGCCAGTCAGAGAGGCCGGGTAGCAGAAGACATGCTCATACTCTCTCAGGGGCTGCTGCTGTCTGGCTGGGGAAACTGGGCTTTCACTCAGGGAATGGGGGAAAGGAGGCAGATGTGGGATCTAACGTCACATCAGTGTTGGACAGGCCAAATGAGGTCACGGAAGCTGCTAGAAGGGTCAGGCCTGGGAAAATGGGCCAGCAGAGAGGAGAGGAAGGCTCTTCAAGATGAAAGGGGCTTGTCCCTGTGTGTTTTGGGGTGGTGGGAAGGAAACGAAAGGAAAGCAAGCCTGCTGAGGAGATTTGGGTGAGACTGCAGAGGCCTCGAATGCCAGGATAGGGCTGAGATTGGACCCTGTAAGTGGGAGGGTGGGAATGGTTAGTGAGCAGAGGGGTGACCTGTTTGTTTGTTTGTTTGTTTTTTTGTGAGGACGATCAGCCCTGAGCTAACATCCGTGCTAATCCTCCTCTTTTTGCTGAGGAAGACCGACTCTGAGCTAACATCTATTGCCAATCCTCCTCCTTTTTTCCCCCCAAAGCCCCAGTAGATAGTTGTGTGTCATAGTTGCACATCCTTCTAGTTGCTGTATGTGGGACGCGGCCTCAGCATGGCCAGAGAAGCGGTGCGTCGGTGCGCGCGCGGGATCTGAACCCGGGCCGCCAGTAGCGGATCGTGCACACTTAACCGCTAAGCCACGGGGCCGGCCCAAGGGGTGACCCATTTAGAGCTGCAAGTTCCCCTTGGGGAGTTGGGAGTTAGACAAGTGGTCTAGAGGAGGCTGGAGCTGGGCCGTTGGCTGAGTGGTAAAGGAGAGGAAGAGGGGGTGAACTTCCAGGTTGAGGGGTTGTTGAGCCACGGGGAGGGGCCTGTGGGGCACCTAGAAAGAGCAGTGTCTGGACCTCAGATCAAAGAGGGAGAGGCAGGTGCGGGAGGGCGTGTGTTGGGAGTAGTGGCAGGTGTGTCATCCCCAGCCTGGCCTCCTCACACCTCCCCCTCCGGGCTGTGGCTGGGGTGGGGTGGGGCGTTTCCCAGAAGGTTCCCACAGAGCCTGTAGGAAGTAAGCTGTTCTACTTGTCATGGACGCTGGTCTCCCTGAACCAGGCTGCACCTGGGTAGATTTGGGGTTGAGCATCTGCTCCCAGCTTCTGTGAGTAAGGCCTGGGGGTGCTGGGAAGACGAGGATGGTGTCAGGCTGAGCCAAGCCCAGGGGTAGAAGAGAGAAGAAGGGTTGAAAAATAGACCATGGCCCTTCTTCCCAAGCCTTCGGTCCTCAGGTCCTTGTTGGGCTGATGGGTATGAAGACAACTTGAACCTGGCCTTGAGCAGTCTGTCTTGTCTCTCTCCTGTCTTTGGCTCTCTCTGTCTTCCTCTGGTCTCGCTCGCTCTCTCTGGTTAAGGGAGATTTCCTGGCAGGCAGGGGACAGGGCTCAGGGGAGAGGCAGGGAGTGGAAAGACCCTCTCCTGACTTTTCCTTGTGCCCCCTCTGCCCAGAATTCACGGTATCAGACGTACCAGCGTATGTGGAACTACATGCAGTCAAAGCAGCCCAGTGTGTTCGTCAAGAGCACAGAGGAGGGCATCGCCCGTGTCCTCAACTCCCGCTACGCCTTCCTGCTTGAGTCCACCATGAATGAGTACCACCGGCGCCTCAACTGCAACCTCACCCAGATCGGGGGCCTCCTCGACACCAAGGGCTACGGCATCGGCATGCCGCTGGGTATGGCACAGCAGGGCTGGGGAATAGATTAGGGGTCTGGGTATCTGGAACTAAGCTGTCTGAGCAGGCCCAGGACTAGGCCAGGCCCTCCCTAAGGCAGGCTGGGTGTATTGTATGTGGCCTCCTGGCAAGTGTGTGTGGCCTCAGGCAAGTGACGTCGCCTTCCTGAGCCTCTGCTCCCTCAACCTGCAAAAACAGGCCTAGGAGCAATCAGTTCCAGTCCTGCAGGGCTGTTGGGAGAACCCAGTGAGACTGTGCAGAACTCAGTTACACGTGGGCCATGAGGCTCGCCGCCTCCTCCCATTGGCTCAAGGGCCCTTTGAGGGTGAGAACCTGGTTTTATTTACTTCATATTCTCTGCACCAAACTCACAGCCTGGCTCAGAGCAGGTGCTCAGAAAATGGATGATGGATGTTAGATAGAGGGAAGGGAGGGAGAGAGGGTGGGTGGAAGGAAGGAAGGGTGGATGGATCTGCCAGGGAGACTCCATCTCCCTGGATGTGCTTTTCCTTTTCCAGGGCTCAATGCTGGAAACTCACCACCAATTTTGTCACCAAATTTTGGCATTTAAAACCATCTATGTGCTGATGACTGCTGTCTTAGTTATCTATTACCGTATAACAAATTACCCCAAATCATACAGCTTTGTAGTAGAGTCGGTGCTGTGCCAGGGAAGCAGTGTGGCCTGGTGCTGTGGGGGACAGGCTCTGGAGTCATACGACCTGGATGTAGACCCCAGCTTCCTCCCTGACTCAGCGCATGACCTTAGGAAGAGTGTCACCTGCCTCTTGCAGATAGTGGGGGTGGTCATACCTGTGCACAGGACGACTGGGAGACTTGAATAGATTTCTGTAAGCCCAGTATCTGGCACACAGGAGGTGCCCGATAAATACTAACCACCCCACGCGTCCGTATCCCTGGTTCTGGCCCTTGGTAGATGCTCAGGAAGTATCACAGTGAATGAAGAAATGAGTACAGGATAGGGTGTGTCAAGGGGCTGTTTGGGGCCCAAGGATGGTTTAAGGGGAGGGTCTGAGGGTGGAGAGGAGAAAAGTGGTCCTGGGTTGGGGCCATGCTGAGGAGAAGTGTGGCTGGGGTTCGTTCATTCAGAGATGTGTCTGATGCCCTACTGTGTGCCAGGCACTGCGCTAGACACTGGGATACCACAGTAGGGAGCTGCCAAGCCCCTGCTCTCCTATCTTCTAATAAGGTACAGACAGCAAACAGACAATGAACACGTAGCTTTATAGTGTGATATCAGGAGGTGACGACTGCTCTGCAGGAGATTAAAGGGAAGAGACTCAAAGGGAGCCTGGTGCCATTTTAAATAAAGTTAGTCAGAGAAGACGCCCTGAGGAGGCACCATGTGAGCAGAGCCCTGAGTGAAGTGTGGGAAAGAACATTCCAGGCAGAGGCAAAGAGCCTAAGGTGGGATTACGCCTGGTGGATTCAAGGAACAGCCAGGAGGCCATTGTGGCTGGAGCTGTGAGCCGCAGTGGGCAGCGGGAGCCCCAGGTGGCAGGGCCAGTGAATGTAGGATCTTGTTGGCCGAGGGAAGGACATTGTTCTAGCTGCAACTGGAAGCCACTGGAGAATTTTAAGCATGAGAGAGGCGTGATTTATGACTATGTTTTTGAAGTTGTCCCTCTGGCTGGGTGAGGGGTAAGGGGAGGCCATGGGGGGAGGGGGGCGTTGGTGACAAATGTGACACGAGGTGTAATGGGGGCTTGGCCTAGGGTGGTTGCAGGGGAGGTGGCGAGCAGTCAGACTTGAAGGTGGACAGGGAAGACCCTGGGGATGTGGCAGAGGTAGGAGGAGAGGCCGTGGTGAGGGAGCAGTTGGAGTTTGAGTGGGCAAAGCTCCAGAGCCCCGATGGCTGGTCCACCCCCTCGTATGCCTGGTCCAGGCTCCCCGTTCCGGGATGAGATCACGCTGGCCATCCTGCAGCTTCAGGAGAACAACCGGCTGGAGATCCTGAAGCGCAAGTGGTGGGAGGGGAGCCGGTGCCCCAAGGAGGAGGACCATCGAGCTAAAGGTCAGCCACCCCACACGCTGTGCTCTTCCCAAAGACTCCTCGAAGCCCCCATGCCCACACAGCCCTGACCACGTGGCTCTCCCTCTCGACCCCAGGTTTGGGCATGGAGAACATCGGCGGCATTTTTGTCGTGCTCATCTGTGGCCTCATCATTGCTGTCTTCGTGGCAGTCATGGAATTCATATGGTCCACGCGGAGGTCGGCAGAGTCTGAAGAGGTGAGGAGGTTGGCCAATGGTGTGTGGGGGAGAAGTGGGATCCCAGGGGTGGAGGGGCATGAAGACTGTGGCATTGGGAGGGGAGAGAGAATCCACAGGCGTGAGGGAGGGCAGAGGGGGAATGAGGACAGGGCAGAGACGAAGGTGCAGGGGAAAGGAGTGAGAAGGGGCCCAGAGAGAAGAATGTGGGGAGAGGTGGAGGTGGCAAAGCAAGAAGAAATAAGAGGAGAGACAGAGGCAGGAGAATGCAGCTGAATGTGACCCGAAGGAAACAGACTTGCTGACCCTTCTCACGTCTCACGCTGTGTTGAGGATCCGTGCTGCCCAGCGACATTCCTACATTTCCCAACCCATTCATGCCCCCGTGCTCCTAGACGGTTCCCACCTTCCCTTCTCTCACCAGCCCTCAGCCCCTCCTCACTTTTGGCTGATGACCTTGCCTCTACTCCCCTGAGAAAGCAGACGAGTCAGGGAGAGCGTGCAAAGCCCCACAGCCACATCCAGCCACCCGCCTGCTTTTTCCACTCGCCTGGCTAGGTTAGTTACTCCAAATGAACGTCCACACTCCTAGCTAAGGTGCCCTCCCCTGTGCCCCGTCTCCTCTCTCGCCTCCCCAAAGACATCCCTCAGCAGTTCTCTCCTTCCCTCCTGCATCATCAGTTTCCCCCTCTTTATTGGATCAAGGCCAGCAGCATACAAACGTGCTGTCATTTCTCCCATCTTCAAGAAACCCTCTCTTGACCCCACTTCCCCTTTCAGCCACCACCCGTTTCTCCCCTTCCCTGACAGCCTTGAAAGAGTTGTGTCCCCCTGCTGTTTCCAGTTTCTCTCCTCTCATTCATACTTGGACACTCTCCAATCCAGCTTCTGTCCCACCTCTCCACTGAGGCCAGTCTTGTCACCAGTGACCCCACATCTGAAATCCAGTGCCCAGGCTCAGGCCTCATCACATGTGAGGTAGCAATAGGCTTCAGCATGCTGATCACTCTCCTCAAAACCCTTCTTCCCGGCTTGCACCTCATTTCCTCCGACATCTCTGTTGTTGGGGGCCTCTCGGGCTTGGTCCTTGGACTACTGCTCTTCTCTTTCTCCACTCCCTGTGATCCCATCCAGCCAGATGGTTTGTGAGACATCCATATGCTGATGACTCCTGTAGTAGTTATCTTTTGCCACATAACAACAAATTATCCCCAAACTTAGCAGCTTAACTTTTACAAGTTTACACTTTCTTTGGGTCAGGAAGCTGGGAGCAGCTTAGCTGGGTGGTTCTGGCTGCCCAGGGTCTCTGGTGAGGTCACAGTCATGATGTTGGCTGAAGGCTCACCTGGGGCTGGAGGATCCACTTCCAAGATGGCTCACTGTCTCAAAATGTACCTGTGGGATTTTAATTTATGGAGGTGACACAGAGAGGCCAATGCCATTGAAAGAAGATTTTTATTACTTACATTTTTCCAAGAGGGGGCATGCCACACTGTGCAGGGCGACAGGGGAAGCACATGTTTGTTCAGAAGGCAGAAGCAGGAGCAAGAGAAAGCCTAGGCCAGACTTTATTGGGGTTTCTACAGGAAAGGCAAGGCAGTGCAGCTTCAGAGTGGCTAGTTTGGATAATGTGGCGGGCTCTGGGCTAGTAGGGTGGTGTCTAGTTGTCTGGTACCTGCCTTCGGTTGATTTAGGGCAGAGAAAATACTGAGTTTGTGTGTGAATTGGATAAAGGGAGTGGTTGGGGGTATAGAGTCCTCCAGGAATTGGTTGGTTTGTATATGAAAGGTAGGCACCTAGCCCTTCCCTACCCCTAAGAATTGTCTAGCTCTGGGAGGGGCAGTCTTTCCCTGGCCAGCAAGATTTTTAAGATGTCAAAACTGGGCCGGCCCCGTGGCTTAGCGGTTAAGTGCGCGTGCTCCGCTACTGGCGGCCCGGGTTCGGATCCCGGGTGCGCACCGATGCACCGCTTGTCCGGCCATGCTGAGGCCGCGTCCCACATACAGCAGCTAGAAGGATGTGCAACTATGACATACAGCTATCTACTGGGGCTTTGGGGGAAAAAAAAAAAAAGGAGGAAGATTGGCAATAGATGTTAGCTCAGAGCCGGTCTTCCTCACAAAAAGAGGAGGATTAGCATGGATGTTAGCTCAGGGCTGATCTTCCTCACAAAAAAAAAAAAAAAGATGTCAAAACTTCCTAAGGTAGAAAAAATAAAGAACATGATTAATACACTCAGTCACATGGCAGTTGGCAGGAGGCCTCAGTTCCTCGCACAGGCACCTCTCCACAGGGCTGCTTGAGCGTCCTCACGCCATGGCAGCTGGCGGTCCCCAGAGCAAATGATCCAAGAGAGAGCCAGGCAGAAGCCAAAATAGCTGACCTAGCTGTATTCTGTTGGTCATACAGCAACGCTGATACAAAGGCAGAGGGGATTACACAAGGGCGGGAACACCGGTGGGGTGGGATCCTGGGGCTGCCTACCATAGCCCCCAAATGTCTATCCCTCACAGGGACCTCTCCCTGAACCAAGGGTTTGTAAATTCAGCTCCATGCTCAACATCTCCACGTTGGATGTCTGACAGGTAGCGCACATAACGTCGCGTGTCCAGCATGGAGTTCTGCCCACCCACCAGGCAATGCCATCATTCCCGTTACTCAGGTGAAAATATGTGGAGTTACCCTTCACTCCTCCCTCTCTTTCACACCTTGTATCTGATCTCTCAGCAAATCCTGTTGGCTCCACCTTCAAAATACACCCAGTATCCATCTCCTCCTCACCTCCTTAGCCACCACCACTCTGGTCCAGCCACCACCATCTCCTGCCTGGTTATAGTAGCAGCTTCCTCAGTGGGCTTCCTGCTCCTGCCCTCGGCCTCCCTACGGTCCCTTCTTAGCACAGCACCAGAGTGACCCTGTCGAAGCACAGCAGTCCTCTGCTTACAACTCGCCAGTGGCTCCCATCTGACTCAGAATAAAAGCCACATCCTTACAGTGGCCTCTGGCCTTACATGTATGGCCCCCATTGCTTCTGTGACCTCATCTCTCTCCCCCCTGTACACCCCCTTCCAGCCCCCGACCTGCTCTTGGTCCCTTCAACCGGCCATGCCTGCTCCCACCTCAGCACCTTTGTCCTGCTGAGTTATCTGCCTGCTCTCCCAGCTCCACGTGGCTCTCCCAGCTCCACGTGGCTCTCCCAGCACTGCCTTTCAGGTCCTCTTCTCAGTGAGTCTCCCTTAACTGTCCTCTCTCAAAATTCAGCATCACTCCCCATCCACACTCCTCACCTCTCTTGCTGATTTTATTTTTCTCCAGAGCACTCACTACCACCTGATATACATTTACATTTATACTCTGATGACCTACATTTCTTGTCTCTGCATACTGGAATGTGCAGAGGGCACATTCTCCAGGAGGGCAGGGACTGCTGTTTTCTTCGCTGTATCCCCAGTGCCCAGAGCAGTGCCTGGCACACAGTAGGCACTCAGTAAATACGTCTAGTAATAGTGACTGCATGAAAAAGAGGCAGAAGTATGAGGGAAGGACTAGAGGCAGTTAGACAGTTTAGAGTGAAAAGACAAGAGGAAAGAGAGTCGCCCAGGTAGGAGGTGAGGGCAGGTTCAGGAAGAAACCAGAAGAAGCAAGGGCACAGAGTAGAGAAGTGGTGGAGAGAGAGAAGAATTGAGAGGTGGAGAGGTGAGGCAGGAATCACGAGGATGAAGGAATTGAGGGAATTGGGTGGGAAGTGTGGAGAGGGAAGAAGGAAGAGAGGAGATGAAAGGGCCTGCAGGGAAGAAGGAGGTGAAGGAAGGAGGTGGGGCGGGAAGAGCGGAGGGGGTGCAGAGACAGAGGGGAAGAGAGTGGCTGTGGGGAGGAGCTGGGGGAGGCGGGGAGGGGAGAGAGGCTGCGAAAGCCAGGGGAGGGGTCGGCGGCGAGGAGAGCGCCGGCGGTGACCACCACGCCCCGCGCCGCCCGCCCGCAGGTGTCGGTGTGCCAGGAGATGCTGCAGGAGCTGCGGCACGCGGTGTCCTGCCGCAAGACGTCGCGTTCCCGCCGGCGCCGGCGCCCGGGCGGCCCGAGTCGGGCCCTGCTGTCGCTGCGCGCCGTCCGCGAGATGCGCCTCAGCAACGGCAAGCTCTACTCGGCCGGCGCAGGCGGGGATGCGGGCGGCGCGCACGGGGGCCCCCAGCGCCTCCTGGACGACCCGGGGCCGCCCGGCGGGGCCCGGCCTCCGGCGCCCACCCCCTGCACCCACGTGCGCGTCTGCCAGGAGTGCCGGCGCATCCAGGCGCTGCGGGCCTCCGGGGCCGGCGCGCCCCCGCGTGGCCTGGGCGTCCCCGCCGAGGCCACCAGCCCGCCCCGGCCGCGGCCCGGCCCCTCCGGCCCCCGCGAGCTGGCCGAGCACGAGTGACCACGGGCGGGGCCGGGCGGGCGCCCGGACTGACCGCAGGGACGGGGCCCACCCCAGGTCCCGGCCGCCCCCGCTTCCCCAGCGGGCGAGGGACAGGACTTGTGCCCCGGCGCGCCGGACGCCGCGTTTTTGCTTTCGGTTCCCGGTGAAGTCCGAGGTCCGGCTCCGGAGCCTGCCTGCGGGCCCTAGTGTACTTGCCGGAGGGTGCCGCGGACGCCGCGCTCCGCTCCCGACTGCGGACAAGACTGCGGACAAGAGGAGCGCAGGAACCGGGGACTCCAGGGGCCGGGGACTCGGGGGCCGTTCTTGGAAGCGGAAAGAAGTCTGCGGGGAGAACCCCATCCTGGGACTGCTCAGGCTCCCCAAGACTTGACGCAGCCCTCCCCACTTGTGGAGGAGGGGAGGGCCTCTGGGCAGATGGATGTCCCCTGGTGCCCCTCGACTCTTCTCTTTCTCTCTTTTTTTTGGGGAGAAACCTCGGAATTTCTATGAGACCCCCCCAAGGGAGGGGGTCAGTTGGGCCCCCATCCCTTCCTCTGCCACATCCCAGTCCCTGTTGGAATAAAAAAAGAACAAAACCCCAAAACTGGGGATACCGGGGTCTCATTTCCTGGGGGTGAGGGCATTGAAGTCTTGGGCCTTGGGGAGTGTGTTGAGAACCACAGACTGGATGGTGACTTCTGCACTCTCTTCACCCTCGGCCCTGCGCACAGCCAGCAGGTCAGCCCAGGTCCCGGCACCTGGCCCCTCTTCACTGACCTTCTCTTAGGACAGAAGGAGGCTGCGACAGAGACCCTAGGACAGATGGGGAAAGATGCAGGGATCTGGAGAGGCGGAGACACAAGGAAACGGAGACACAGAAAGACAGAAACCAGATGGGGCTGGGGGAGGGGAGGGCGAGTGAACTGTTCAGTGTGGAGGTGCCGGGGTGGCCTGTATAGTTGCAAGTGTATGCCTGGGTCAGGGTGATTTGGAGACTTTGTATCATGTGCATGTGTGTGTGTACATCCATGAGGCCATCTTCAACTGTCTGTGACTGTGACCCTGTGTTTCTGCTGATAATGTTACCTCCCCAGCCCCCCAAGAGAGTAAGTGAGAAATCCCAGTAGAATGGGGGCGGGAGGGTGGGTGCTGAAGGGCTGGATGAGCAGAGAGAAGGGTGGATCTACTCTCCGTCCCCACCCTTCCCTGCCCCGCTGGAGGTTTCTGTGGAAACTGCAGCTGAGAAAGGACGAGTGAAGGTCACACAGCGAGAGCCAAAACGAGGCCGAGTAGAAGGGGGAGAGATGGAGAGGTGGGGAGAGAGAGAGATGGGGTGGAGTGGGGGAGACAGAAAAGGGAGAGACAGGGATGGAATAGAGAAGAGGAGGGACAACGAGGTGGGTAGAGAAGGGTGGGAGAGAGAGAGTTAGGGACAAAGAGGGGGAGAGACCAAGAGACGTGCGGTGATGAGGTGAGAGAATGGCGAGAGGGAATGGAGAAGGGGGCAGAGGGGTGGGGCAGAGGGGCAGACAGATGAAGCAGGGAGGGTAAGAGACCCGGGGAGCTGGGGCTGAGAGAAGCAGAGATTGAGATGGAACAGAGACAGGTGAGAGACAAGGGGCCATAGAAAACTAGATGGAGACAGGAGGGGGCCCGAGCGGTGAGGAAAGCCAGAATGAGGGACAGAGTGAGGGAGAGGAGAGAGGCTGGGCCCGCCCCTTGGGCAGGCGGCCCAGAGTGCGGGAGCTGTCCGTTCAGCACCGGCCTGGTGGGCCTGGGGTGGCATTGCCTTGTCTGCCCTGCAGGGCCTGCCTGCCTTCGCAGTCCTGGGGCGGGCCACACCCCGGGGCACCCCCCTTGGCACACAGCAACCCCAGTCTCCACCCGGCCCCTCTGTGTCTTGGACACTTGCCATGCGTGTGCCCCTCAGGGACAGGTGTGGGGAGGAGCTTGTGTGTCAGCCTCTCTGTTGTCTCCATGTCTCTTACAGATACTAATCAAATGTCTCTGCCCTTGGGCCGGACTCTCAGTCTGTTGAAGTGATTAGAATATGATTGCAGACATTTCTGGTCTCTCTCCCTCTCTGTCCCAATACCACAAGGCTGATCTCCTCTGAGGTCCTTCCCCATTTCTGAGTCTCTTCCCGCTTCTGCTCTGAGTCTCTGCTCTGCTCTGTTCCTGCCTGGCTCTCTGTCCCTGTCTCTCTGTCACCTTCACTGAGTACTTCTGTTGCTCAATCTTCCTCTGTCTGTTTTCTTATCTCTGTCTGCCAGTCTCTCTGTCTGTCTTTTTCAGTCTGTGCATATCTGCCTCTCTCTGGTTCTGGACTGTGTCTGTTTCTCCTCTTATGTTTCTCTTCCCACCTCTCACGCTGAGCTCCCCTGTCTCCGTCTATCCCTGTGACCTTCCTAAGTCTTCCCTCCTCCCCCCACAACTTCCGCAGAGCCTCGCGCTGGGAGCACGATGCACAGTCATCAGCCTCACCAGGCTTGTGTCTGAGGAGGGAGCGTAAGGAGGGACGTGAGCCTGCGTCTGGGGTGGGGTATGGGGGGCCGAGGTCTCCCCCAGCCCAACTAGAGAGCAGGAGGAGAGAGAGCCTAGAATCTCCTGGGATCCAGACAACCCCAGGCTTCTTTGTCCCCCAATCCCCTTCCCCATGGTCCAGGCCCATCCCTGCAGGCCAAGGTGTCAGGCTCTCCTACCCTCCCTCCCCCAGGAATGGGGCAGAGTTGGAGAGGGGGACCTGGGGGCCAACTACCTGGGTTAGAAGATGTGGCTCCCCCTTCCTTCCCCAGTCTCCATGGAGACAGGCCAGGTCTGCAGGCCCAGCCTCCTTTGCTGCATGTCGGCCTCCCTGTTACCATGGCAACAAGGGACAGCAGGGAGAGATGGGGACAGGTCAGAGTACAAGATTAGGCTGAGCCTGTGGGTGCTGGGGGAATCCAAGGAAACTGACTCCCTGCCTCCTACTCTCTGGCCCTGTCTCCCTGTCCATGCCCATCTCTCTGTGGCTCTGAACCTCTGTCTCTCTCTGTCTCTGCTTCTGTGTCTCTCACTCTGGCCTTTAGCCTCTCACACATTTCCCTGACCAGGTCCTTAACCTCCCCCACCCCACCCCCATACACCAGGCTCACTCCATGCCCTTGCCTGTGTCCCCCACACCTCCACTCAGAGTGTGGGAAGATGCCCACACTCTGAGAAAGCTACAGGACAGGCTCTTGCTCTCTCTCTATCCTTCCTACCATCTGCAGGGAGAGTTGGGGCATGTTCCTCATAGAGCAAAGGGGTGAGGGTGGGAGGCCGTGACTCCTCAGGCTCCAGTGGGTGGCTGATGGGTGTTGTGTGTATGTGAGAGGCTTGGGGTGTGGGTGCTGGCTGTGCGTGTGTGTGTGCATACGTATACTGAGATGGGGTGTATATGGTGTGTGGGTGGGGTATTGGTGTGTTTAGGGGTGCAACAAAAGTGTATGTGATAGCGCTGCAATAAGTGATATGTGTAGTGTGGGAGGTGTGTGGGATGGTGTCGTGTGATGTTTCTGTGAATTATTGTGCCGTGTGTGAGTCTGTGTGCACCTTTTGGTCTGTCATTCACAATTAGCAATGCTTTGGCAATTTTGCACTGTGGGCCTTTGCTTGTGCCCATATATACTGGGAGGAGTGTGTGTGATGGTGTGTATCATGTTGTGTGACCATGCAACAGCATCCACAAAGGCTCATGTGGTGTCTGGAGGCAGTGTGGAGCCTGTGGTGTGCAATGGTGCTGAGTGTGGATGTGTGTTGGTTCTGCGGTCCGTGTGCTGCATGGTTGTGGGTCTCTATGTGAGATGGTACAAGGCTAGGTATGGTTGGAGTATGTGATGTGTGTGTCTGTGATGTGGTGTTCTGAGGATGCGTGTTAATATACATGGCACTTTATGACCGTGATTGTGATTCTGTTGTGGTGTGATGGGGTATGCAGGTGTGTGTGCTATGTGTGTTTCATTTCTTTGTGTGCCTGAGTCTCTGGGGTTGTGTAATGGGGTAGTGTACTGTGTATGTGAGAGTACAAGCTGGTGTGATGGACTGTGATTGTGAACTTGTGGTGGTGTGTGATGGGGTGGTGTATGTGTGTGTCCCCAGCATCTGGGTATCTGGGTGATGACTGTGTGTGAGCCTGATGCTCAGTGGGGTCCTCTGGCTGCCATGTGTCTCCTGTGTACCTGTGCAGTTGTGTCTCCTTGGATAACTCTGCCATACTGGGAAGGGGGCATACACAGTTAAGGGGCCTCAGGGCTCCTCCTCCCTCTGCACCCCTCCTCATTTTGAGGTCTTCCTAGCCTTTGGTGCTCCTTCCAGCTCCCGCTCTTGAACAGCACCCCCACACAGTCTCCAGGAGCCCCCCTGCTTCACTGCAGAGGGATGTGCTCTGGGCCTCCTGCCTTATTGCGGTGGTTTACCGGGCCTTCCCCCGACCCGGTGTCCACCTCCCGCAGCGCACCCCTCTCCCTGGTGGCACACGCCCACCATGAGGGGATTTCCGGGGCGCTCTCTCCCTCAGCGCTCCCTCGGAGGCGCCACCCCACATTGCGGGGGTCTCCAAGTCCCTTATCGCGGGGGTCTCCGGGATCCTCCCCGCCCCCCGCAGCGCTCCCCCCTCTCAGTGGCGCCGCCACTTTGCGGAGGCTGGGGGCCGGAGAGGACAGCTGCAGTACCGGGGGCGGGGCCACGGGCCATCCATCAGGACGGCGGCGCCTCTGATTGGCCGGCGCCGGCCCCCCCGCGGGCGCGGGCATATGAGGAGGCGGAGGCGGCGGCCGCCGCAGACTGTGCGGTAGGGCTGCCAGACCGACGGACGGACGCGCGGACCGAGGCGCGGGCGCTGCAGAGGCCCCCAGCTCCAGCCTGCGCCTGAGCCCGCCCTGAGGCCCCTGCCCCGGCCCCCGCCCCGCCTGCCTGCCCCTGTCCCCCGGAGCCGCCAAGATGGGGGTA
Source organism: Diceros bicornis minor (assembly GCF_020826845.1). Lineage (NCBI taxonomy): Eukaryota > Metazoa > Chordata > Mammalia > Perissodactyla > Rhinocerotidae > Diceros > Diceros bicornis. The sequence goes on from NC_080773.1 coordinate 17,227,178, forward strand.
GGTGTTCGGGCAGGCCGGGCCGTGCGTGTGTGTGACATTGTGGGTCCAGTGACATTGGTTGTTTGCGGAGCGCGGGGGTTCCGGGACCCGCGCGCTCCGGGGCTAGGTCTGCGGGACCCGTGAGCCGGCTGACCCGGCCGGTCTGTGTGGTTGTGTCGCTGGTTGAGTGTGTGCGCGGGGCCGCCTGGGTCGGCGGGGATCTGTGGCGCATGTCGGCGTGTCTTTGTGTGTAGGGTCCGCGGGGGCACGGACCGGCCCTCGGCATCTCTGCCTGGCCTAGTACGGTTGCTTGCTCGATCGTATGTGTGCATGTGTGCGTTGGTGAGCTCCTGGCTCCGTCAGGACCTGCCAGCACCATCTGCCTGCGCTCATGTGGCCCGGGTTATGTCTGCCTGTCTGCAACCATGTCTGGGTGTGTCTGAGAGCTGGTGTTTGTGTCTGGGGTGTTGAAGCCCCTCTGCTTCCCTGGCTGGGTGGGGACAGGTCCAGGCTATGGGATGAACGCCAGATGACCTCTCTTTCTCCTTCCAGGCCTGGATGAGGGGGCTCTGCAGTGCAGTGTGGCCTGGGGCTGTGTGTGTGTCCAGCCCCTAATCTGGGGGAGCAGGCATGGGGAGCTGGGAGGAGCACGAGAGCCATGGTGTGGAGACTGAGTGCCTGGCTGGGGTGCACATGTACGACTGTGTGTCGGGGGGGTGGTATCGTGCATGCTTGGATATGCCCTTGCCTCTGTGTCCGTGTGTCCTTGTCTGTCTGTGAGTCTCTCCAGCAGATGCCGCCTCCTTCCCTGGATGACCACCTGACCCCCTCACAGCCCTGGATTCCTCCTTTCATGTCTAGGGCGGGGCTATGGGGAGTGGGGGGGGGTGGCCTGGGTGGGATGAAGAGAGGGGTGGGGATGGAGAGGCTAATGGAGAGGGAATATGAGGGATGGGGAGAAACATGGCGGATGAAGGCTGATTGGCCCAGGGATGGAGGTGGGGGAGGAGGGATGAGGAAAAGAATTGGGTGGGGAGAGGACTGGGAGAGAGAAGTGGGGAGGTGGGAGTCAGTGATGGCTTCCAGGTAAGTGGAATGGAGGGAACAGAAGCTCTGGACAGATGGAAGGAGAGGACTGAGGCTAAATGCCTTAGAGAAGGTATGAGAGGGAGGGTCTTGGAGGGTCTTAGGAAAAGAAGTGAGGACAAGGGGAGAAGTGAGTTGCTTTAGATAGAGGAGGCAGAGACAGAGAGACAGACATATGGAAAGACAGAGAGAAATGGGCAGAGACAGGGAGAGACATAGATAGAGACAAAGAAAGAGACAGACACAGGCAGAGACATGGACCAGACATAGACATGGAGAGACATGGAGAAACAGAGAAACTGAGGCTGAGATGAGGAGACCCAAGGACAGACATTTCCTGTCCCGAGACAACCAAAGTCAGCCTGAATGATGTGAAGAGGAGGCAGAGGGTAAAAGGGGAGGTCAAGGGAGAGGTGGTCAGAGACGACAGCCCCAGAGACCCTGTGAGGGGGAGGGAGAGGCTGGCCAAGGTGCAAGGCTGCGGGAGCTGGCAGGCATCGGGGAGGCGGACAGCGCGGAAAATGGCAAGGAGCTGCAGAGGCGGGCTGCATCAAGACAAGCGTTATCTCCCACCGTCGGAGGTCCTCCCGCCCCGCAGTGCACCCATCTGGGCCTCCTGCCTTGACTGGGAAAGCCTCGGCTCCCCTCCAACAGATGGAAGCCCGCCCCCAAGGGAGTCTGGTCATAGCACGGGCAAGCAGGAGCCAAGGCTTGCCTGCCAGGGACTGGGGTGACCCAGCCCCCTCCTCCCTCAGACCCAGGAGTCCAGGCCCCAGCCCCTCCTCCCTCAGACCCAGGGGTCCAGGCCCCAGCCCCTCCTCCCTCAGACCCAGGAGTCCGGGCCCCCAGCCCCTCCTCCCTCAGACCCAGGGGTCCGGGCCCCCAGCCCCTCCTCCCTCAGACCCAGGGGTCCGGGCCCCCAGCCCCCTCCTCCCTCAGACCCAGGGGTCCGGGCCCCCAGCCCCTCCTCCCTCAGACCCAGGAGTCCGGGCCCCAGCCCCTCCTCCCTCAGACCCAGGAGTCCCAGCTCCTCCTCCCTCAGACCCAGGAGTACAGGCCCCCAGCCCTTCCTCCCTCAGACCCAGGAGTCCAGGCCCCCAGCTCCTCCTCCTCAGACCCAGCAGTCTGGGACCCAGGAGCCCAGGGGCCCGCCCCTAGGCCTCACAGGGACCCAAGCATCAGCTCCCCAGCCTTTCCTAAGGTTTCAGGGGCGAGCAGCTGATTTTCTCCCCCACTCCTGCTAGACCCCCGTTTCTCTACCTTGACCCCATGACCTTATTTCTCTACGTCTCTCTGTCCAGGGGTCCACTCCTTTGGGGAGGCTGAGACTGCTCCTGATGCAGGGGTTGGAGGAGTGTCCTCCCTGTCCCCCAAGCCTCCATGCTTCCGTGTCAGACGCAGTGCTGCTGCAGGGCTGGCCCAGGGCCAAGCCTCCCTCCCACCTGCTGCAACCCTCTTAGAGGTTCCCAGGCTTCCAGGCTGCAGCCCCTCCCAGTAGCCCCCAGGGCTCAGCCTCCAGGTCTGGGGGCAGCCAGCAGGCAGCTCAACCCTCCACAAGGTCACGAGGGGATTAGCGCTGAGCTGCGCTGAGCTGAGGATCTCTGCTTGGCCCTGGGCCCGCAGGATCTGTCAGCAGCCCTCCACCAGCACCAGGCCTCACCCCACCCCTCCTGCCAGCCTCCGAGGACACTGCCCTCCCCATGTGCCCAGGCCCCCAAACTGGAACTTCAGTCACTCCCCCTCACACCACATCCTGTTCCAGCCAGGCCCAGGGCCTCTGCCTCCTACTCTTCTGCACCCCAAATCCAGGCCAGCTCCTAGTCTGTCCTTCAGAGACCTGACCATGCCCACCCCTTATTCAAACCTGTCCCTGGCTCCTACCAGCCTCCAGGAGAGAGGCCAGGACCCACAGCTTGTTGGTCAAGGTCCTCAGGACTGGTTGCATGTCTACCATCCCTGTCCACAGCAGGCTGCCTCCTGGGCTTCTGTCCCAGCTGTGCCCAAAACCTAGAGTGCCCTTTCTTCTCCATGGCTGCCAGGCCTGAGGGGTCTTCCATGATTTGCTGGGTCCTTTGAGAGACAGAGACTGAGACATCCATGGGGCCGGCAAGAGAGGTCCAGGAAAAGAGCCAGGCAGAGAATACAGGGAGAGTGACATACAAGGAGATCTGGAGCTGGAAAGACAGAAATGTGAAGATGGACCCAAAGAGAAACAGACACAGGGATAGAGAGGAAGATCGCAGGGTGAGACAGTGAGAAATGGACAAACCAGATGGTTGAAACAGGAGAAACAGACAGGGAGAGACACCCCAAGCACTACAGAGAAGATAGCTTGACAGATGAAGACAGAGACTCAAGGACAGAGAGAGGCAGAGATAAGGATGGAGAAAAACATAGAGACAGAAAATACTGACACTTTTGAGGCCGTCTGAGATCCCAACACACTGACTCAGAGAGACACAGGAACCCAGAGAGACAGACTCAGGGAGAGAGAGTTCAGGAGGTGGAAACAGAGAGATGTAAAGAGCCAGAGATCAGAGAGAGACAAAATCATAGAGACACACACAGACAGACTCAGAGACAGAAAGAAAGAGAGACAACGTAAAGTGATAAAGGAGAGAGAGGTCAGGGAGAGAAATAGCCACAGAGAGAGACAGATACACACAGAGTACAGAGATGGAGAGGTGAAGAGGCAGAAGGGGACGGAGAGAGACAAAACAGAACAATAAGACACAGAGACCTGGACAGATTGAGAGAGAGAGACACAGACAGAAAAAGAGAGAGAGAAACAGAGACACTCAAGAAGGTTGGACAGGCCCAGGGAGAGGGAGAAAGAGACAGAAAGAGACACACAGAGATAAAAAGACATAAACTGAAGGGGAGAGACCTACCGAGATGGGCACAGAAGCAGAGAGAGAGACGCACAGACAGACCCTGACAGAGAGCCTCAGGGACAGAGACTCAGAGACACATGGAACCAGAGATGGTGAGGCCAATCAGAAGAGACGAGACTCATGGGTTCTGAGAGACCCAGAACCAGAGGGAAAATTCACCCAGAGGCACTGGGCAGAGACAGGGAGGCGCAGGTGAGCCCCAAGCCAGCCCCTGCCCAGAGACGCAGATATGCGCAGATGCAGGCCAGGGTGAGAGCGGGGCATAGAGGGCCGGTGTCCCCCTGTAACCCCTTCTCGCCCACAGTCTGGTGGCTCTGACAGCTATCGTGTCGCCACCTCGCAGGACAAGAAAGATGACAAGGGCTCGCCCAAGAAGAGCAAGGGCACTAAGGAGCGCCGGGACTTGGACGACCTCAAGAAGGAGGTGGCTATGGTAAGCCCTACCCTCTGCACCCACACACCCTCCCGGAGCAGGCCCCACCCCGCCCCCTGAAAGGCCTCCACACTCACCCGCCTCCCCTCAAATTCCTGTTCTTCAGACAGAGCACAAGATGTCAGTGGAAGAGGTCTGCCGGAAATACAACACAGACTGTGTGCAGGTGCGGCAGGGCCCGAGGGAGGAGGGGCTAAGGGAGGAGGGGCTGGGGGCCTGGACTCCTGGATCTGAGGGAGGAGGAGCTGGGGGTCTGGACTCCTGGGTCTGAGGGAGGAGGGGGCTGGGGGCCTAGACTCCTGGGTCTGAGGGAGGAGGGGCTGGGGGCCTGGACCCCTGGGTCTGAGGGAGGAGGGGCTGGATCCTGGACCCCTAGGTCTGAGGGAGGAAAGCCTGGGGGCTGGGACCCCTGGGTGCCTGGGGATGCTCGTGAAATGTTGGGGTGCCAGGGTTGTTGAGGGAGGGTTCTGTGTGAGTCCTTTGTCCCCCAGGGTCTGACCCACAGCAAAGCCCAGGAGATCCTGGCCCGAGATGGGCCTAACGCACTCACACCGCCGCCTACCACCCCAGAGTGGGTCAAGTTCTGCCGCCAGCTCTTCGGGGGCTTCTCAATCCTACTGTGGATTGGGGCCATCCTCTGTTTCCTGGCCTACGGCATCCAGGCAGGCACTGAAGACGATCCCTCTGGTGACAATGTGAGTGCCTTCCACCCTGCCCTACACAAAGTCCCTGCACATTTAGGGACACACATGCATGCCCCACTTTTTCCTGTCCCTTTAGACTTTTCAAAGGCCACTCCTGAACTTTTTCTCATCCCTCTTGCACAATAACCCAGTGAAAGAACCAGAGAAAGTACAGGGAAAACTGAGGCTCAGAAACACCAAGTAACTTGTCCAAGGTCACACAGCAGGACACGTGAGCTGTTATCCCAAGGCTATGTGACTTCAGTGACCTTGGGGACAGAAACCACCAGGTGGTCATGGCCTGAAAGATACCCGAAGAGTGAGTGCACTCATGTTGAGACCCAGGCACACCCTCCTGCTAATATGTTAGGACCCATCCACCCAACACAGGGGACACAGTCTCAGCAGACGCCATGCCTGTAGACACAGACCCACATGCTGACTACATAGAGATCCTTGCCTGCACGCACGCACACACACACACACACACACACAGAGGCATGCATGCACAGATACACGTGCAGAGCGTCAACGCACACAGTCACACTTGGACACAGATTCAAACACGGCCGTCTAGTTCAGACACAGGCACAGACAGACACAGACATGGACTCATAGACAGACGCAGGAACTCAAACACACAGAGTTGCAGGCCTAACCTGGTGACAGACGGACATGGGAATCGAGCACAGTGTTCTCAGAAATTAAAACCTAAACAGGCAGACAGACAGACGCAGAGTCTCAGACCCAGGCTGACCAACAGAGAGGGACAGAGATCCACATACAGAGACTCAAACACAAACAGTCCCATAAATTTAAAGCCAGGCATGCAGACAGACAGACAGATACACTGACCTAAGCATAGACAGACACATGGACAGACAATAGTATACACTCAGATTCTCTAACACAGGCAGAAGACAGACAGATAGACATGCAAAACAGAGATGGACAGACCAGAGCCACAAACACACCATGTTCAGAAAGAGGGACTCATACATGGACAGGCAGACAGACACACAGGCAAGAGAGACTCAGACACACAGACTCTCAAGTGGACACAACCTGGGATCAGACACACAAACACAGCCCCATTGACTCAAAGCTCCCTTCCCAGACTCCAGGAATCTCGGGGTGGGGCTGGTGGGGAGCAGCTCTGGGGCTGCCATGACCCTGCACCTCCCCGCAGCTGTACCTGGGCATCGTGCTGGCGGCCGTGGTCATCATCACCGGCTGCTTCTCTTACTACCAGGAGGCCAAGAGCTCCAAGATCATGGAGTCCTTCAAGAACATGGTTCCCCAGGTGAGGGGTGCCCAGGAAGGGCCAGGTGGGGGCACACAGGTGGGAGAGGCTGGGCCAAGTGACCCCAGGCAGAGGGGGTCAGGAAGTGACTCTTCTCCATCCCACCCTCAGCAAGCCCTGGTGATCCGGGAAGGTGAGAAGATGCAGGTGAACGCTGAGGAGGTGGTGGTCGGGGACCTAGTGGAGATCAAGGGCGGAGACCGAGTCCCGGCCGACCTGCGCATCATCTCAGCCCACGGCTGCAAGGTGGGCCTGGAGCCTGGGGCCCAGCTCTACCCTTCCTGGAGTGGCCCAGGAGTCCAGGCCCCCAGCCCCTCCTCCCCCGGGACCAGGAGTCCAGGCCCCCAGCCCCTCCTCCCCCAGGACCAGGAGTCCAGGCCCCCAGCGCCCAACCCTCAGACCTGCGGGTACCTTAGACCTGGGCAAGCTGTGTACCCTCCCCACCTTCAAGAGCCCAACCTCTGCCCTCCTAGACACCGCCCACCCACACAGGCACCCAGACTTCTAGCTGTGACCTCCAGGGACACAGGCTTCAGCTTCATGAACACAGGGCCTCATTATCTAGACGTTTTCTCTAGACAGATGCCCTCTAGTCCCAGGTCCCTGGCTGAGCCCTTTCTCCTTTGCACGCCCCCCCCCCCCACAGGTGGACAACTCCTCCCTGACCGGTGAATCCGAACCCCAGACCCGCTCTCCTGACTGCACGCATGACAACCCCTTGGAGACTCGGAACATCACCTTCTTCTCTACCAACTGCGTGGAAGGTGAGGCGGGGTGTGGTGGGGGCACCCAAGTTGGGGCAGAGCTGGTCTAGACAGAGGGACGTGCATCAGGGGCTCGGGTCCCTCGGAATGCCCACGACAGCCTGATCCCCTCTGGCCCCACAGGCACGGCTCGGGGCGTGGTGGTGGCCACGGGTGATCGCACTGTCATGGGCCGCATTGCCACCCTGGCTTCAGGCCTGGAGGTGGGCAAGACGCCCATCGCCATTGAGATTGAGCACTTTATCCAACTCATCACTGGCGTGGCTGTCTTCCTGGGTGTGTCTTTCTTCATCCTCTCCCTCATCCTCGGATACACCTGGCTCGAGGCTGTCATCTTCCTCATCGGCATCATCGTGGCCAATGTCCCAGAGGGCCTGCTGGCCACTGTCACGGTAAGGCCCTGGGTCTGAAGGAGGTGGGGGCTGGGGGCCTGGAGTCCTGGGTCTGACGGGGGAGGGGCTGGGGGCCTGGACTCCTGGGTCTGAAGGAGGAGGGGCTGGGGGCCCGGGTTGGAATGTTCTTTTTTTTTTTTTTTTTGTGAGGAAGATCAGCCCTGAGCTAACATCCATGCCAATCCTCTTTTTGCTGAGGAAGACCAGCCCTGAGCTAACATCTATTGCCAATCCTCCTCCTTTTTCTCCCCAAAGCCCCAGTGGATAGTTGTATGTCATAGTTGCACATCCTTCTAGTTGCTGTATGTGGGACGCGGCCTCAGCATGGCCGGACAAGTGGTGGTGGTGTGCGCCCAGGATCTGAACCCGGGCCGCCAGTAGCGGAGCGCACGCACTTAACCGCTGAGCCACGGGGCCGGCCCCTGGAATGTTCTTTTTTTTTTTTTAAAGATTTTATTTATTTATTTTTTTCCCCCCAAAGCCCCAGTAGATAGTTGTGTGTCATAGCTGCACATCCTTCTAGTTGCTGTATGTGGGATGCGGCCTCAGCGTGGCCGGAGAAGCAGCGCGTCGGTGCGAGCCCGGGATCCGAACCCGGGTCGCCAGCAGTGGAGCGCACGCACTTAACCACTAAGCCACGGGGCCGGCCCCTGGAGTGTTCTTGATGAAGGCAACTTGGGCATTGAGAGCTGAGCCTCCTGGATCTGGAATGAGGAAGGTTCTGGGACTCAGAAGGCCTCATTAACAAAACAAACAAACAAAAGTCTTGAGAAACACTGCAAGGCAGAAAGGAGTAACAATCCTATCACTTTTTAAGTTAACTTACAAACTTAAGAAGTACACCCTCATGGTAAAAAGTCTAAAGAACATGTGAAAATGGCTAAAAAATAAAATAATGGTCCCGCTCCTGTTGCCCAGCCATCAGTACTGCTCCAGAAGGACGCCCTCCACACTGTTCCCCCGGCAGAGGAGGGCGTAGTGCAGCCTGTATATGGAATGTTGTTTTCACGGTACCTAGAAGGGACCGTCCTAGGAATACCGTTTTGCTCATTGATCCTTTTACTTAATATATCCTGCACAGTTGCCCATATTAGCATATTCAAAGCTACTCTAGGTCAAAAGCTCTTTATTGACATACAACATACATAAAAAGGGTTGCACGTATGAATGTAAAGCCTGATGAGTGGGGTAAACTGAACATACCCCGTGTCAGCTGCACCCAGATCAAGTTCCCCAGAAGCCCCCTTAAGACCTTATCCAGCCCTGACCACCCAACCCAAGGGAACCCCTATCCTGGCTTCTAACAGTATATTCCATTGATAGGGAGTAATTCAGTATGGACTCTTGTTTCTGCTGATGCTTTTTGCTGAGTATCATGTTTTTGAACTTCGTCCATGCAGTTGTGGGCAGCAATAGCTTGTTCTTTTTCACCACTGTATAGTATTCCATTATTTATTCCACAATTTCTATATCCTTTCTGCTGTTAGTGGGCATTGGGTTGTTTCCAGTTTGGGACTATTATAAATGCCGCTGCTAAGAACATTCAAGCACATGTTTTTTGGGGTGCATCTGAACCCATTTCTGTTGGTTTGTACCTCTGGGTGGGATTGCTGGGTGACATTCTATTCATTGCAGGACACCAGGATTCTCTCTGGGCTGGGTAGTTGGGTTGTTGGCACTCATGTTGCTGGTCCAGCCCTGCCGTCAGGCTCTATCTGTCACTTGCCTGTCCTTGCATGCCCCCAGGTATGTCTGACGCTGACTGCCAAGCGCATGGCTCGGAAGAACTGCCTGGTGAAAAACCTGGAGGCTGTAGAGACCCTGGGCTCCACCTCCACCATCTGCTCGGACAAGACAGGGACCCTTACCCAGAACCGCATGACAGTCGCCCACATGTGGTTCGACAACCAGATCCACGAGGCCGACACCACTGAGGACCAGTCAGGTGAGGGTGGGGTCTGGGCAGGACCGAGGAGGCCTGGCCCCAAGGCGCCCCCGGCCGTGACACATGTCTCCTTCAGGAACCTCGTTCGACAAGAGCTCGCACACCTGGGTGGCCCTGTCCCACATCGCCGGACTCTGCAATCGTGCCGTCTTCAAGGGTGGCCAGGACAACATCCCTGTGCTCAAGGTGGGTCTGGCCGCCCGCCTTCCCTTGGCCCCGCCCATCCCACCCCCCGCGTCTCTGCTCTTGACAGCCCTCTCCCCCCAGAGGGATGTGGCCGGGGATGCCTCTGAGTCCGCCCTGCTCAAGTGCATCGAGTTGTCCTCCGGCTCCGTGAAGCTGATGCGCGAACGCAACAAGAAAGTGGCCGAGATTCCCTTCAACTCCACCAACAAATACCAGGTACTCTGGGCCCCCCGGGAGAGCCAGCCTGGACCTCAGTTTCTCTAGGGTGCCCGTAAGCGGTCACCTCGGCCCCACTGCCCTCCTGCTTTGGGCAAGTTACTACTCCTCCCAGAGCCTCAGTTTCCTCATCTGTAGAATGGGAATGAGAGTATCCACCCAGTGGGGAGAGGAAAAGGCAGATGGGGAGCGAAAGCAAGGTCTGTGATGGAGTGGGAGGCAGGGGAGTAAAGATCTTCCTGCAGCAGAGTGGACCAGCCAGAGATCTCTTTCGTTCGTTCAACAGGTATTTTTCTGAGCAGCCACTGTGTGTCAGGCATGTGTTTGAGGTGCCGGGGACACATATGGCAGTGAGCGAAACAGTGAAGTCCCTCCTCTCGTGGAACTTACTCTCTAGTGCTAAAAGACAGAGAGTGACAAAGGCAGGAGGAAATACGGAATATGTCGGCTGGTTATCATGCTGAGGGAGGAGCCCTGCAGGTGTCTAGGGGAAGAGTGTTCCAGACAGCGGGCACAGCATGTGCAAAGGTCCTGAGGCAGGAGTGTGTTGATGTGTCTGAAGAACAGCCAGGCAGCCAATGTGGTAAAGCAGTGAGCCAGGGAGTGTGGTGGGAGGTGAGGGCAGTGGACACTTGGCCAGGTCCCATTGAGCTCCTGGGTGACGGAGAGGACTTAGGTGTAACTCTGAGGGAGACATGAGGCATGGGAGTACTCTGAGCAGAGGAGAGATGGGACCTGACTCACATTTCTTTAAACAGCTTTATTAAGATATAATTCACATACCATAGATCACCCATTGAAAGTATATAAGTCAAGGGGCTGGCCCGGTGGCGCAGCGGTTAAGTTCGCACACTCCGCTTCAGCGGCCCAGGGTTCACAGGTTCGTATCCCAGGCGCACACCGACGCACTGCTTGTCCAGCGATGCTGTGGTGGCGTCCCATATAAAGTAGAGGAAGATGGGCATGGATGTTAGCCCAGGGCCAATCTTCCTCGGCAAAAAGAGGAGGATTGGCATCGGATGTTAGCTCAGGGCTGATCTTCCTCACAAAAAAAAAAGTATATAACTCAATAGTTTTAGTATATTCACAGATATGTGCAATAATCTACCCATTTTCATCATCTCAGAAAGAAACCCCAGGGGCCGGCCCTGTGGCATAGTGGTTAAGTTCACGCACTCTGCTTCAGTGGCCCGGGGTTCGCAGGTTAGGATTCTGGGTGTGGACCTACACACCACTTATTAAGCCATGTTGTGGCAGGTGTCCCACATGTAAAGTAGAGGAAGATGGGCACAGATGTTAGCCCAGGGCCAATCTTCCTCACCAAAAAACAAAACAAAAAAAAGACACCCCACACTCCTTAGCTTTTGTCCCCTTCCTCCCCCATCCCTGCTAGCCCTAAGCAACCACTAATCTGCTTTCTGTCTCTATGAATTTGCCTATTCTGGACATTTCTTATAAATGGAATCACACAATGTGTGGGGTTTTGTGGCCAGCTTCTTTCACTCAGAAGAATGTCTTAAGCTTCATCCATGTTGTGGCCTGAATCAGTACTCCATCCCTCTTCATGGCTGAATAATATTCCATTGTATAGGTAGTCCCCATTTTGTCTTTCCAGTCATCTGTCGATGGACATTTGGGCTGTTTATACCTTTTGGCTACTATAAATAATGCTGCCGTGAACATTCACATACAAGTTTTTGTGTAGACATAGTTTGCATGTCTCCTGGGTATAGACCTGGGAATTGCTAGGTCGTACGGTAACTCTAAATTTGATGTTTTAGGGAACTGCCAGACTGTTTTCCAAAGTGGCTGCACCACTTTCCACTGACTCACATATTTTGAGGAAGACCCTTGGCTGCCGTGGGGAGGAAATACTGTGGGTGGGGAGGGCAGAGACGGAGACTCAGTGTGGAGGCTGCTGCAATATCCTATATGAGAGATGGTGGTGGCCAGCTGGGGTGCAGGGGGGTGAGGGGAAGAGGGCGAAATCTGGGTGTATTTCAGAGGTGAGCTGACCAGATTCCGTGATGGGTCAGATGTGGGATGAGGAGGAAATGGGCGAGGCAGAGAGAGACACATATCGGAAGGACGGCCCAGATTTCTGTGAGCGACAAAGAGGGGCAAAAACATCTGTGACACAGAGAGACAGAAGCGGGCAGGGGATGAGCAGAAATCTCTGTGAGAGGGTCTGAGAAACAGATGAAGATCTCTCTGGTGGAGGTGTGGGCTGCGCCCTCTGGGGAGCCCGGGGGTGGTCTGTCCTGGCACCCACGGCTCTGGGTGGCGTGGGGGCGGTTCTCTCCCCCAGCCAGGTGCGGGCAGCCTCCAGGTCGCTGTGAGGCTCAGGCACGCCACCCTCTGCTCTGTCCACAGCTCTCCATCCACGAGACCGAGGACCCCAACGACAACCGGTACCTGCTGGTGATGAAGGGTGCCCCCGAGCGCATCCTGGACCGCTGCTCCACCATCCTGCTGCAGGGCAAGGAGCAGCCGCTGGACGAGGAGATGAAGGAGGCCTTCCAGAACGCCTACCTGGAGCTCGGTGGCCTGGGCGAGCGTGTGCTTGGTGCGCATCACGGTGGGGCAGAGTTGGGGCAGGGGCTGGGCCAGCTCTGGGGGCCCCTTGCGGGTAAGGAGGGGCATGATGCTGCGCAGAGCCTGGCTCAGAATACGGCCTCCCAGAATGCACTGTGAAAGAATGAATGAATGACTGAGCGAGAGAGGAAGGCATCTTTAGGAAATAAATTTTGGCCGACTGGGGAGATTGACTGCAGGGACCCGGACAGCCGGGAGCTGTGGGGATGGAGACATGCCCCACGCTGTCCCTGCCACCAGGTTTCTGCCACTATTACCTGCCTGAGGAGCAGTTCCCCAAGGGCTTTGCCTTCGACTGCGACGACGTGAACTTCACCACCGACAACCTCTGCTTCGTGGGCCTCATGTCCATGATTGACCCACCCCGGGCAGCCGTCCCCGATGCAGTGGGCAAGTGTCGCAGCGCAGGCATCAAGGTGTGGCCTGGGGCAGCTCAGGGAGGCAGGGCCAGGGCCCCAGGGGCCAGCGGTGAGGCTGGACCATCCTCAAACAATGCCCGCAGGTCATCATGGTCACGGGCGATCACCCCATCACAGCAAAGGCCATTGCCAAGGGCGTGGGCATCATCTCCGAGGGCAACGAGACTGTGGAGGACATCGCCGCCCGGCTCAACATTCCCGTCAGCCAGGTCAACCCCCGGTGAGCCCCGCCCGCCCGGCTCAGGGTTCTGTCCCCACCCGGCTTCCCTCTGGGACTGCTGGTCCCTGGGCCTTCGGGGCCTCTGCTGTTGACTTAGCACCTGGGTCCTGTTCCTCCTCCACGTGTGAGGATGGGCATCCTGGTGTAGGTTCTCGTCCCAGCTTAGCCACCCTCAGGCTGTGTGACCTCGGCCTCCTTGAGACTGCTTCCCCCTCTCTCTGTGTCTGTCTCCCTTTCCTGGTTGTCTGCATATCTGTCCTTCTACATCCACTATCCCAAAGTCCTTCCTAAGGTCTGCCCTTGCTCCCTCCTGCTGCAGCCCCCCTCCTCCCCAGTTTTGCTTTGTCTCTGACCCCTAGAGACCCCATCCCTCTCTCAGAGCCTGGTCCTCTGCCTCTCCTGGCTGTGAGTCTGTTCCTCAGGCATCGCTCACCTCTCCCCACATGTCCTGATCACTCTCTGCTCTTCCAGAGATGCCAAGGCCTGTGTGATCCATGGCACTGACCTCAAGGACTTCACTTCTGAGCAAATCGACGAGATCCTGCAAAACCACACTGAGATCGTCTTCGCCCGCACATCCCCTCAGCAGAAGCTCATCATTGTGGAAGGCTGTCAGAGACAGGTGGGCTTGGGCTGGGGTCCCTTGGAGGAGGGGGCCCAGGGCCTGGACTCCTGGTCCTTGATGAGGAGGGGGCTTGGGCCAGACTGCTGTCTTGTCAGACATCATCCACGCCCTGTCTCCCTCCAGGGAGCAATCGTGGCTGTGACTGGGGATGGTGTGAACGACTCCCCTGCTTTGAAAAAGGCCGACATCGGGGTGGCCATGGGCATTGCTGGCTCTGACGTCTCCAAGCAGGCAGCGGACATGATTTTGCTGGACGACAACTTTGCCTCCATCGTCACGGGTGTGGAGGAGGGTGAGTTGGCCAGGAGTGGCCCTGGAGACTGGGGTCCCAGCGTGAAGCCCAAGAAGGGCAAGGGGAACAGGCCAGGGCTGCAGCAGGATGCATGGCAGGGAGACCATGGAACCCCACTGGGCCCTGGGGGAGTCTGAACTTGTCCTTTCCGGTCTTTAGTCTCCCTCCCCCACGGGGCTGGGGCGCCCTGGGGACAGGACTGAGCTGACACACTTCCGAGTCCCAGCGTCACCCAGCGCAGGCCCAGTCTGGTGGGCGAAGCAGACTTGGAAGCATTTTTAAAATACTCATAAATGCAATGGGGAAACAGAGGGTCCTGCGGGAGCCCTCAGGAGGCCCCTCACCCAGCCTGGGGTCAGGGCCAGGGAAGCTTCCAGTGTTATCAAGGCTCATGCACCGAGTCCTGAGGGCCATGTTGGAATTTTCATGTATGTGGTGCCAGGGAAGGGAGTTACAGGCAGAGGAAACTGAGTGTGCAAAAGCAAGGCGATGTGAAGAAGCCAGTGTGTGAGGCGGGGATGCCAGGAGCCCAGGCCGCAGAGCCGACGGGCACTGCCACCTGATGGGCCTCGATGCGGCCACGGATGGGGCTTGTGCACATATAATTTTATTCCTTTTTTTGTGTGTGTGTGAGGAAGATAAGCCCTGAGCTAACATCCATGCCAATCCTCCTCTTTTTGCTGAGGAAGACTGGCCCTGGGCTAACATCTGTGCCCTTTTTCTTCCACTTTATATGGGACGTCACCACAGCATGGCCTGACAAGTGGTGTATCAGTGTGCGCCCGGGATCCGAACCGGGGCCACCAGCTGCGGAGCGCGTGCACTTAACTGCTACGCCTAATTTTGTTCTTATCATCAAAGTAATTCATGATAATTATAGAAAATGAAGAAAAGCATTCAGAAGAAAATTGGAATCACCCATAACCTCACCATCCAGAAATAATCACTGTTCATGCTGTGGTGCATTTTCTTCCAGTTTCTCTCTACCATTTGAAATGTCCCCAGTGTAAAAAATAATTCATGATATAAGAGAATTCAGACAGTAGAGCTAAGACTAAATTGTCAAATTAAATGCCCTTATCCCTTGTCTCTTGAGTCCCAGGACACCACGGTTAACCCTGTCTTACCCCCATGTCATCTTGTGTGCGTAAGCAATGTACACGCTCACAGACACATGCACTCATACCTTCCACACATGTGTTAGGCTTGCACATTATGCTGGGTGCTGGAGATAACAGCTGTGAGTAGAGTAGACATGGTCCCTGCTCTCAAGGAGCTGGGAGAGACAGCCTGAAACAAGTTAACAAACAAACTGTAACATAACAACATAATTACAAATTGTGACAAGTGATAAGAATAAACAAGCAAGGTGCTATGACAGATAATAACAGGGGTCCTTCCTAGACAGGTGGACAAGGAAGGCCTCTCTGAAGTGACAGACACAAAGTTTAACTTCCAGTGGGGGAAACTGCAGGCACACACAAAAGCAGAGCGAATGGCATAGTGAACCCCCATTTCACCATCACCCCGCTCTGACAGTTATCAGCTCACGGCTGATCTTGCTTCAACTCCACCCCCCACGCCCCCATCACACACACTGGATTATCTTGAAGCGTGTTTAAGTCATCATTTCACCCGTAAATATTTTAGGATGAGACACCACTGCAGGGAAAGGGAATAGCAGGAAGAAGACTTATTTTTACATAAAGGTGATCAAACCATCCATACCACCAAGCAGCTTGCCTTTCTGTTCCTTCTTAATAACATACCTTGTGCTCATGCCTCTCAGTACACAGGAGAAGGTGGAGGGAGGGGCTGGCTGGGTTCATCTTCAGTTTGTTTTCATTTTATACACACTGTACTGATTGCATTTTTATTGGGATGTAACATATACAGTAAGTTGGGCAACTTGATGACTTTTTACATGCGTACACACCCATGCAACCACAAGACCCCAATCAAGATAGAGAACATTTCCAGCCCCTCATGAGGGTTTTGTCAGGTTTCCTCCCAGAAATAACCACCATCCTGACTTTTAGTGCCATAGATTAGTTTTGAAACTCATCTATATGGACTATAGTATGAACTTTTTTATACAGTATGAAGCCAGTATGCCTGGCTTTTTTACTCAACATAACATCTGTGAGATTCATCCATGGAGGTGGGTGTGTCAGTAGCTTGTTCCTTTTTCTTGCTGAGCGGTGTTCCATTGTATGGACAGACTACAGTTTATTATCCACTCACCTGTTGATGGACATTGGGGTTGGTTCTGGTTTTGGTTATTATGACTAATGTGACAGTGAACATTCTGGTACTTGCTTTTTGGTGGACATAGCACTCATTCCTCTTGGGTATAAACCTAGGAGTAGGATGACTGGGTCAATAGGTAGGGGGACATTTAACTTTAATAGGAACGTCCCAACAGTCTTCCAGAGTGGTTGTATTTTGAGAATGCTTGAACAGGGGCGACATGGTCAGACGTTTGTGTGGAAAGGTGGCGGGTGGGGGAATGGACCAGAAAGGATGCATGGACGGGCAGGGAAGGGGCAGAGGGAGCGTGGGCACCCGAGGTCTGAGCCTGCCCCTGCTGCAGGCCGCCTGATCTTCGACAACCTGAAGAAGTCCATCGCCTACACCCTGACCAGCAATATCCCTGAGATCACGCCGTTCCTGCTGTTCATCATGGCCAACATCCCGCTGCCTCTGGGCACCATCACCATCCTCTGCATTGACCTTGGCACCGACATGGTGAGCCCCGACCACCCCCGGGCCCCAGGAGGGCAGGGTCCCTGCCTCCCCAGCTCACCTGGCCTCTGCTGTCCAGGTCCCCGCCATCTCATTGGCGTACGAGGCTGCCGAGAGTGACATCATGAAGAGACAGCCCAGGAACCCGCGCACTGACAAGCTGGTCAATGAGAGGCTCATCAGCATGGCCTACGGGCAGATTGGTGAGGATCTGGGGAGCCCCCCCTCGTTTATGGCCCGATGCCCTGGGCCTGCCCTGGGCCTGCAGCAGGGCCTGGCCCACAGTGGGCGCTCAAGAACTGTGTGTTGGATGAGTGGAATAGAAGGCGGGTGTAGTGCTAGAGGTTAGGAAGGAGTGTCTGGTAGATGGGTGCTGGTCACCAAGGTGGGGCTGGCAGAGGTGGACGAAAGGCCTGAGGGGCACATGGCACACTGAGCAGCAGATCAGGGTTGGCCCCAGGCCGCCGACTCCAGAGTCCACTGCTCCACCCGCCTTCATGATGGGGAGGACAAGCCCAGCCTGTGAGCTCTGAGGGCAGGAGTGAGCCCCACCCCTCTGCCTGCTCCTCAACCTGCTGCTGGAGATGAAGCAGAGGCTTCATGGCGGTGGTCAGAGGCCTGGGGAGGTCATTCCCGCATGGGGGGGCTGTCAGACTCAAGCCCGAGGTCCTCAGGGATTTCCTGATGTTCAGGTGGCCTGGCCGGGTGAGGGGAAGCCTCCAAGCTAGCCATCTCAGGAGAGCCCCTCCCTGAGGCTCCTGTCCCAGGTGGCCCATCTCAGGTGTTCACCACCAGGTGGCACCCTCAGGTGGCCCTCTGGGACCCCAGCCCCAGATGATGCTCAGGCAAGTGGATTGGGGTAGCCCACTGACCTCTGGGTGGGGGTCCCAAGGGGCCTCAGAGGGGCACTGGGCTGGCTGCTGGCCCCACCTGAGGCTCTCCTCATTTCCCTTCTCTCCTCCCCGCAGGAATGATCCAGGCTCTCGGCGGCTTCTTCTCCTACTTTGTGATCCTGGCAGAAAACGGCTTCTTGCCTAGCAACCTAGTGGGCATCCGGCTGAACTGGGACGACCGCACGGTCAATGACCTGGAGGACAGTTACGGGCAGCAGTGGGTGAGTGGAGCTGGGCCCCACAGCATGGCGGGGGCCTCCCAGGCAGTGTCCCAGGGCCAGCTGTCCCAGCCATGCACGGGCCGCTTCTACGTTGGCCGCTCTGCCCCAGGGGCGGCATCAAGACCCTGGCCAGGTGTGCAGGGCCTCCAGGCGCCCTTGGCCCAGCCCATTGCGGTCCTCGTGTCCATTGGCCGTGCTCTCTGCCCCGCCAGGTGAGTCGCCTTTGCTGCCTTCTTCCCCACCTCTGTCTGTCCCTTCAAAGCCTGGCTGGTATCCGTCCCCTCAGGAGGCCACGGGGTCCCTGGTCCCTGGCTGACGACTGAGGTCACTGTTAACCTCTCTCCTTCCTTGTACATCTCCTGACTCTCCCTGCGGAGCTATGAGCCAACGAGGGGAGACACGTCTGAGGCCCTGGGGACGCCATCTGGACAGAGTCCCCGCTTTGCCTTGGGGCCCGAAGCAGGGGCACCGACAAGGAGCACGTGGCCGGGGGGCTGGGCGCTGGGTGCTGGGCCGCGGCCTCGCTGACTGCTGACGTGCACGCCCGTCACCCCTCCTGCAGACGTACGAGCAGAGGAAGGTGGTGGAGTTCACGTGCCACACGGCCTTCTTTGTGAGCATAGTGGTCGTCCAGTGGGCCGACCTGATCATCTGCAAGACCCGCAGGAACTCCGTCTTCCAGCAGGGCATGAAGTGAGGGCCGCGGCCTGGCGCCGCTGTCTGTCCCGTCTGTGTGTCTGTCCCTCCCTCCCCTCGTTCTTCGGTTTCGGTTTTTGCCTCCGAGTTGGTGTTCTCTCGAGTGGTCACGTCTCTCTTGGATTCTCTCTCTGTCTCTCTACGTGTGTGGGGGGCGGGGGTGTCCCTGGGTCCCTCTCTAGATCTTTTTGTTCCTCTGCCTGCCTGTGTGTCTGTCAGTGTCTCTGTCTGGCTTTATCTTTCAGTGGCACCATCTCCCTGGATGTTTTTGCTTCTCTGTCTGTTTTTGTCTGTCTCTCTGCGTCTCTCCATCTACCCCTGGGTGTACCTCTGTCTCTGTGGGGCAGGGGTGCGGGGCGGGTTCTCTGGGTCCAGCCCTGCCTGTGCCTCCAGGAACAAGATCTTGATCTTCGGGTTGTTTGAGGAGACGGCCCTCGCCGCCTTCCTGTCCTACTGCCCTGGCATGGACGTGGCCCTGCGCATGTACCCTCTCAAGTGAGTGACCCTCGCTGCCCCCAGGACCTCCACTCCCAGCTCCAGATCCTCTGGGGAGCCTTCCCTGTGGGACGTCCTCCCAGGCCGGGGCCTCCGTCGTGGATCTCAGGCCCCACCGCTCCTGATGTCTCTCTGGTTGCCTCCTCTGTGTCCCCCATTGCAGTCCTTGTTCTGATGCCACCCAGCCTTCCCTGTGGGACATCCTCACAGTGGGGCACTCTGCAGACCCCAGCCCAGCCATGGCCAGGACGTCCCTCAGCTGTGGGCACAAAGGGTCAAGGGAGAGCCCCCTGGGTGCCTCTTCCTGCCCTCTGGGACTCTGCCTGTGTCCGTGTCACGGCCCCACACTGACGCCCTCCTGCTCCCCCGTCTCCGCAGGCCCAGCTGGTGGTTCTGTGCCTTCCCCTACAGCTTCCTCATCTTCGTCTACGATGAAATCCGCAAACTCATCCTGCGCAGGAACCCCGGGGGTGAGGGGGCTCCCGGGGCCGAGGGGGCAGGCTGGGGGGGCAGCGGGGGCAGCTGGAGAGGGAGGCGAGGGAAGCCCTGTGGTGATCGGTCCGAGCTGACCTCACTCTGTCTCCCCCCACATCCCTCTCCTGTGTTGTCGCCCCCTCCCCTTCCATCTCTCCTCTCTTCCTGTCTCTCTGGGCCTCCTCCCCTCTGTCTCCTGCGTGTTTCTGTCTCTGTCCCTTTTGGTTTCTTCCTGTGTCGCTGTCTCTCTCTAACTCTCTCTCTCTGCTGTGTTTCTTTCTCTCCGTGCCTGTCTCTGCCATCTCTGTGTCTTTCGTCCTTTGTCTCTCGCTCCAGGTTGGGTGGAGAAGGAAACCTACTACTGACCTCAACCCACCACATCGCCCGCCTCTTCCCTGCTCCCCCAGCCCAGGACAGCCCCCTCCAGTGTCCCCCATTTTGTATTCGGGGGGAGGGGCCCTCTCTCCCAGTGGCCCCACCTTTGCCTCACCCCTCAAATTATCTCCTGCCTCCCTTCCTCTCCCCCTCTGGCTGGCTTCTCCCTCCCACCCCACCCCCTGCCTCTCTCTTCTCTCTTTTCTGTGTCTCTGTTCCTCTCCCTCTCCTCACCCCTACCTCCCAGCCCCCTCCCTGGGCTCTTTTTTACTCCTTCTCAGCCCCTGGCTGATGCCATCTCTGGTTCTGGACAATTATCAAATATATCAGTGGGGAGAGAGAGGCGGTGTGTCGTGTTTGCTTTCTGAAGCGGGGGTGTGGGCAGGATGGCGTCCCCTGTGCTGGCACACACGGCCGGGTGATTCACACGATCCCAGGAATGTCGCCTGGCACGGGCTTGGCAGTCACAGAATCTCGGAGTCATCGAATCTTGGAATTTTAGACTCACGAAAGTTAGAGTGGAAGCAGCTTGAATTCGCCAGGTGATGGGATTATGGGATCAGAACAGGGGAGAGGGAGGGAGTCAGATCCTCTCACGTTGGAGTAGGACCCCAGGGAGACAATGACAGTGACCATGATGATGATGGTGAGTCACTGAGCGCCCAGTCTGTGCTCTGCTCTCTCTTGAACACTCTATGTGTATTAGCTCTTTTAATCGTTACAAGATGGGAGGCACAGAGAGGGAAAGTGACTTGCTCAAGGTCACACAGCTGAAAGGTGACAAATCCGGGATTTGAACCTAGGCTGTCCAAGCTCTAAGTCACTGTGTTATTCTCTCTTTCTATTGAGAAAAACTTTCATACAGTGAAGTGCACAAGTCTTAAGGGCACAGCTCAATGACTTTAAAAATTACATCCATGTAATCAGCACCCAGATCAAAGTAAAGAACATGTCCATCCATCCAGAAAGTTCCCTCCTGTCCCTTTCCAGTCAGCACCACCCCCCTCAGAGGGAACCACTGATATGATTTCTGTCACCATCCTTTAGTTGTGCCTGTTCTTGGACTTCACATAAATGAAATCTTACAGCATTTTGTCTCATGTGTCTGGCTTCTTGTCCTCAACATCACGTCTGTGATAGTCATTCATGTTACTGCATATATCAGTAACCCATTCTTTTTCATTGCTGCGTAGTATTCCATTGTGTGACTATAGCACAATTTGTTCATTCATTTTCCTGTTGGTGGACATTTAGGTTGTTTCCACTTTGGGGGCCATGACAATTGGTGCTGCTAGGAATAAGAACATTCTAGTAATGTCTTCTGATGATACGTGTATGCATCTCTGTTGGGTACATGCCTAGAAGTGGCATTGCTGGTCAGGGGATGGACTATGTTTAGCTTTAATAGAAACAGCCAGACTCTTTCCAAAGCTCTTGTGTCATTCTGCATTCCTACAGTGTATGAAAATTCCATTTGCTCCATATCCTCGCCAACACTTGGTATTATCAGTCTTTTGAATTTTAGCCATTCGGGTTGGGCAGCTATACCACTTCCCTTGAGGCAGCCTTTCTAACACAGCCCAGAGAAGTGAGTCAGAGGAAGGCCTGGGGCTGGACCTGGCCTGCCTACCTCCCTGCACAGATGTCTGGGATGCTGAGAGCTTGTGTGTGAATGAGTGTGTGCATATGCCCATTGCATTAGGGAGGAGCACCCAAACCTGAGGGGGGAAGGCTGTCAGAAGGCAGGAGCCACGTGCACCAGATATGCTCTTGATGCCCAGGACAGAGCCTGGTCCTAGTAGGGGTTTCATGAGCCTGGACCTCTCCTAGGGAGGCCACAGAAACTACTTTATCAGGTGCAGGGAAAGAAATACCATAGAGGTGGGCAAACTGAGGCCCAGAAACGGCAGAGACTTCCTTGAGGTCACATAGCAGGAATATAACCCAGGTTTCTGATTGTCTATGCTAAGGTCTTCCCACCCTTCCAGCTCCACTTCTCTGGGGATCCTCAAGCTGGAGGGACCACAGGGCCAGAGCTCATCTCCCACAGTCTTCTCAGGTGTCCCCTGCCACCATCCCCCCGTCTCAGGGATCCTCCTATCTCTCACAATATCTCTGCCTGAGGGTCCCCTCTCCCATAATCCCTGTTTCAAGGGGCTCCTCTCCCACAATGCCCTGTGCCAAGGCCCCACCTCCCAAAATCCCCTGAGTCAAAGTTCCCCCCATGTCCTTCTCAGAGGGACCCTCCCCACAATGTCCTTACCTCTGGACCCCACTGCCCACAACTCATGCTGTTCGACACCTCCAGCCCTTTGCCCATTATGTCCTCTGCTCGGAACAAGTCCTGGTAGGTTATGGAGTGAAACTGCTTTGATTGAGTTCCTATAAGGAAACCCAATGGCTCTCATAGCAAAAGTCAAACCCCCAATTTCCAAGGTTGGCCATGGAGGAGGCAAATGGACTTCTGCCTCCAACTCTCTGCTCCCCAAGATTTGTCTTCCTCTTGGGGCCTCTTCTGGTTCCCTCTGCTGCCCCCATCACTCTGAACTCAGTTAATGCTGCTCCCCCATTAACGCTCTGAGCTAACTGCACTCACCACCCTCCTTTGATTTCATGATGCCAGGCGAGACCCAAGAGGGAAACGTGAACAAGATTCTACTAAAAGGCTGACTCTGACAAAGGGGAAATAAAGAGTAACTCGCCAATCTGATCTTCAAAGTGTGGCTCATTCAGCTTCAGCTTGGGACCCCCACAGGGGGCCTCCCCGCCTATTGCTCCACCAGCCCCTTTGGCAGGGCCGTCTTCCCCACCTCCAGCAGGCCTCAAAGCCCAAACCCAAAAGGGATGTTGGGAGAGTTGGGGTTGAGTCATTTGGATATCCCATGTGGATATTCTCCTTCAGCCCCACTCAGCCTTGGAAAATTAGGACCTCAGTCCACGTAAGGGAGCCCAGGCTTCCCGACACTTCCACCCACATTCTTGGGGCCCTGTTCTGGTGCACTCCTTAAGAACTCCAGCTGTTTTCCCACAACTAACTCAGGGGCAGGGGCAAAGACTGAGAGAGAACTACAGCTGTGGGAAGTGGGGAAAAGAAAGCCCTAGGCCTGTGATGCCAGCCACTCTTTGGGACATCCAAGGGGCCAGCAGCTCCTAATATGTTACTGTTAAATTTGAGAAGCCTGAACTCTAGAAATAATCATAACATTCATGATTATGTAGTGGCAATAACATTGACTACCATTTATTGAGCAGTTATAAAGCATCAAGACTCTTTTAAACACTTTACATGGACCATTTAACTGAATCATCAACCTCATGAGTGTGGTACCATCAGGATCCATCCCCACTGTCCCGATGAAGATACTGAGGTTCAAGGAGGTGATGAGATCATCAGCCTGGATTTTCACCTGACTCCAGAGTCCCAGCTCTTTTAATTATAACAACTCTCTTCAAAAAATTCTCAATCCTTTCCGTTTCCCAACTTCCCTCCTTCCCATTCAAACGGGGGAGTCCCTAGGTCTTTAGTCCTAACCCATTCATCCTTGGCAGCCCAAGGGTTGTGCGGGCAGCTTTGCTCCCCACCTCAGATACCCGCTCCAGCAACCATGGCCCTCTCACAAGCCTCTGTCTCTTGAGGAAGAAAGGAAGGAACAGATTCTCGCGAATTCTCTACAGTCTCCCTTCTCAAAATGTGGTCCAGAGGTCAGCAGCTTCAGTATCACCTAGGAACTTGTTACAAATGCAGATTAATGGGCCCCACCCCAGACCTGCTGAATCAGAACATCTGTTTTATCAAACCTTCCAGCTGTTTTTATGCACTTTAGAGTCAGAACGACAGCTCTACACGGTTCCCATTGTATCCTGCACGGGAGAGAGTACACAACGTCTACTTCCGCCTTCAGAGTTCCCATAATGCCTCGATTCTGGACAATCCACCGTCCCCCTACTCCACATACGCCGCTTCTGCAACTACAATTCCCACAATGCCCAGAGGCGCTCACCGGCGCTTTATGCGACAGCATCTCCGAAGGTGTTTTGTGAGCCATCATGGCGCCCACCCTGCCGGACAGCATCAGGACTACAATTCCCACAATGCTCAACGCAGAACTACCGCCCCAAGCGGCTCCCGAGCGGCGCCACGTCGGCTCAGCTGGGTGAGGCCGGGCTCGGGCGGGGCCGGCAGGGTCCGCAGGGCCCGGGGCTCGTTACAGCGGTTCTACCCCTCACCACGCAGACATGGCGGCCGAGAGGGACCAGCAGAAGGATGCCGAGGCGGAAGGGCTGAGCGCCGCGTGAGCAAGCCGGCTGTAGCCCCCTGTAGCCCCCCTGACCGACACTCGGGAGTTCTGGCCCCCGCCCCCTCCTCCCTCGGGCCCCAGGAATCCCGGCCCCCAGACACAGGAGTCCAGGCCCCTGGTCTACTCTTCGGGGACTCTGAAGTCTGGGCCCTCAGCCCCCTTTTGCCCTAGGGTTTAGGAGTCTTAGACCCTTCGCCCGCAGGACCCCAGAGCCCGCCCCCCGCAGCCCCCATCTTGCTCATGAGTCCGGGCTCCCTCCCGGTCCGCCGCTGACCCGGTTCCGCCCACCAGGACCCTGCTGCCGAAACTGATCCCGTCCGGCGTAGGCCGTGAGTGGCTGGAGCGGCGCCGCGCGACCATCCGGCCCTGGGGCTCCTTCGTGGACCAGCGGCGCTTCTCGCGGCCCCGCAACCTGGGCGAGCTGTGCCAGCGCCTCGTGCGCAACGTGGAGTACTACCAGAGCAACTACGTCTTCGTGTTCCTGGGCCTCATCGTATACTGCGTGTGAGTGCCTCTCCGCCCCGCCCTCGCCCTCGCCCTCGCCCCCCGCCCGCCAGGCCCGCCCCACCGAGAGCTCTGGCCGCACTGCTCGGCCCCGCCCCCCGGACGGCTCCGCCAGACCTTTTCACCGAAGGGCCAGGTCCCTACTTCCCCATCAGCCTGGCTGGGACGCACTGTGACCTAACATGACCTAGACTTGCCTGGCCTCAAGGACATAGCCTGTCATCCGCTGGTGTAGACAATCGGGTTCCCTGGCTGGCCCAGCCCCAGCTGCCTGACCGATGCCTCCCTGCCCTTCTCCAGGGTGACGTCCCCTATGCTGCTGGTGGCTCTGGCCGTCTTCTTTGGCGCCTGTTACATCCTCTATCTGCGCACGTTGCAGTCCAAGTTTGTGCTTTTTGGTGAGAGCTCCCTTGCCCAGATGGATCCCTGACGCCTCAAATCCTGGTCTCTTGGAAGGAAAGCCTTAAACCCCAAACCTGTCTGCCCAAGCCTAGATCTACACTAGGTCCCCCAAACCCGATCCCTTAAAATCTCAGACACACCAGGTGCTCCCACCCAGTTTCAGCCCCCCAAATTGCTGTTCCCCAGACCCAGAATGAGATGCCCCAAAACTCACTCTGCACCTATCTCCTGTCCCTTAAAGCTAGCTTCCCCTCTCTCTCCTCCGTCACTTGTGGAAGGCATCAGCTGCAGGTACCCACGTTGGACACCAGGTGGTGATCTTACACTGGCCTAGATCTGTCCCCTGCCTCTGTCCTGCTTCTGGGATGAGACCAGAAAGATCTTGGGACTTCGCAGAGAGGGAAGCTGAGGCTTTTGGCTCTTGTGGTCCCAGACTAGCACCAAGCACCATTGGGAAGAAAGGCCTGAGTCCCCACGCAGGGGAAGCTCAAGGTTTAGAGTAAGGACAGGGAAGAGCTAGGATCAGACAAACAGGGAGACTTGAGACCGAGTTCTTCAGGGGCCTGCAAGTCATGCACATGACAAAGGTGGGCTGGGTGGAGGGACATGTGGGACAAGCACAGGGCATGGAAGGAGCGCCTGGAAAGCACAGCTGTGACTTGGCTTCAGCCACTGCTGCTGCTGGGGTGTGCAGACCTGTCTTCCAGTCTGCCACGAGAAGCCAGAAATCTGTATTGTTATGTGAAGTCATTCAGTTTCTCTGTCAGCCACAAATCAGATTCTTGTGGAACATTGTGCAGACTCAAAAAATACATCCACAGGTCAGACTTGGCCCTTGGGCCACCAGTTTGAGATTCCTGGTCTACCTGAGTGCAGGTTGGAGCAGGAGAGCTCTCATCTGGGGGAGTGGGAGGCTGGGAGCTTCCTAGCAGAAGTGGGGTTGCAGGGCAGAGGGCAGGGGGCTCAGGGAGGTGTGCTCTATGCTGGCAGACAGTGGGGACATTGGAGACGTGGGTGGGGCCAGGACTTCCTTGGCATAAGGAATTTGGATTAGATCCAAATTCTAATCCAGGATTAGCTCCTGGAGCTCGTGACACCAGCCTGTTTGGGGGGCATCAGGGGTGACTGGGAGAGGGCCCGAGTGCCGGAACAGCATGCCCCTATGCCGTCTGCCCCTCAGGCCGAGAGGTGAGCCCAGCCCATCAGTACGCTCTGGCAGGGGCCGTCTCCTTCCCCTTCTTCTGGCTGGCTGGCGCGGGCTCTGCCGTCTTCTGGGTCCTGGGTGAGTACAGGGTCTGGGTGGGCGGTGGGAGCCAGGTGAGAGAGCATGTCCCTAAACTGCCCACTTTCCTGCAGGAGCCACCCTCGTGGTCATTGGCTCCCATGCCGCCTTCCACCTGACGGAGGCCGTAGACGGGGAAGAGCTGCAGATGGAGCCTGTGTGAGGTGTCTTCGAGGATCTGCCAGCCTTCCAAGCCAGCCGCCCCATCCCTGTCCAGCCCTGTCCCGCGCGGCTCTTTTGCTCCGGCCAAAGGCCCCCTTCTCGTCACAAGCCCAGGGAGGGACTCCGGCTTTGGAAATAAAACCGTTACAGTTGTCATTCAGCAAATATTCTCCCAGGGTCCTCTGTGGGTGTGTGCGGAGTGATGCTGGGGATACTGCAGAGACTAAAAGAGAGGGGGCCTGGGTGGAGGAGGGGGGAGACAGTAAGCAAGATAAATAACTAAAATATCATAGGATGGCCGATGGTGATAAGTACCCCGGAGAAGAAAAGGTGTGTTGGGGGGTCCCTGAGACCACCCCCGTGTTCGATGATTTGCTGAGAGGACTCGGCTCAGTATACAGTTGTGCTCACAGCTGTCATTTATTAGCCTGAAAGGTTAGGAAGCAAAATCTGCCAAGAGAAGAGGCACGTTGGGAAGTCCAGAGGACCCAGGGGAGCTCCCCAGAGTCCTCCCACAGTGGACTCACACAGGACATGCTCCAATCCTCCACTGAATTGTGACAACGCATGTGAACTATCTGCCAGGGAAGCTCGTGAGAGACTCAGCGCCCAGGCTTCTTATTGGGGGGAGGCCACATAAGCACCCTCTGTTTAGCATGTACCAAAATTCCAGACTCCCAGAAGGAAAGCAGGTGTTCAGCACAAACAATATTGTTTGCACGCAGTTTAAACACAATGAACCACTCTTACCAGGGAACGGGGAGGACCCTCCAAGGGCCAGCTATGCCAGCAGGCCTCTCCAAGGACAGCAGTCTCGGGCCTGCTATGCTCACTCCTACACAGAGCAAGTTATGGAGGTGAGTTACAGGTTAAAGAAGGCCTCCCTGAGGGCGTTGAGTGAAGATATAAATTGAGTGAGGGAGCAGCCACAGACCCTTTGGAGGAAGAATGTTCTGGGCAGAGGAAGCAGTGGATGCAAAGGTCTGGAGATGTGAGCGGGCCTGGAGGTTTGAGGAACAGCGAGGAGGTGGTGTGGCTGGAGCGGAGGAGCCGAGGGAAAGGGGGAGACTTGCAGGCTTCGGTGAGTGCTCTGGTTTTACCCAGAGAGAGGCGAGAGTGACACCATTTGCTTTTCACTGTAAGGTGAAGACTGCCACATGGGACACTGACAACAGAGAAACATACCTGGGAGGAAAAGCACTAGGCGGCTATGACAACAGTGAGGTGACGGGGAGGGACTGGAAAGCTACTTAGATGGTGCTGGTCTGGGAGGGCTGTCTGAGGAGGTGACATTTCAGTGAGCCCTGAGGATGTGGAGCCAGCCACAGGAAGAGCCATGGGTGGAGTGGCCTCAGTGGGGGGACAGCAGGTGCCAAGGCCTTGCAGGGCAGTCTCCCAGCCTCTCCAGGCTCGTTTCTCGTCACCCAAACTCACCCACTCACCGTTCATTCAGCAAGTGTTTACCGAGCGCCCACGTGTACCCAGCGGTTTTCTGGATTCCTCCTGTCACGTATGGCAGCCCCCAGCCACATGTGGCAGCTGAGCACTTTTCAGCTGGTCCGAATCGAGATGTGCTGCGAGTATAAAGTGCACACCAGATTTCAGAGTCTTAGTAGGAAAACTGTGTGAAATATCTCCATAATTTTTATATTGGTTATGTGTTGGAGGGATATTTTGGACATACTGGGTTAAATGATGATATTCATGTTTTTTTCTTCACTTTTTAAAATGTGATTATGTAGAAAATTTAAAGTTACACCTGAGGCTCATATTCTGTTTGTACTGGACACACGGGCTTAGGTGCTGGGGAAACGGCAGCGCTGCAAACCGACGGGCCCAGCCTCCTCAGAGCTCACAGTCAGTGGCAGAGGCTCGCCAGACACCAGGCAAACAACAACAAACAGGAAACTCGCAGAGTGGTAAGCGCTCTGAAGCCGATAAAACAGGCCTGGGCGAGGCTAGAGAGTACTTGAGGAAGGGGAGTGGCTCGCTTAGAGCGGTGAGGCAGGGCCTTGCTGGGCAATGAAGAGGAGATTGCCCTTTGGATGTCCGGGGGAAGAGTATTCCAGCCAGAAGGAACAGCAAGTGCAAAGGACCTGAGGTCGGACCTGCTCCAAGACAAGGCGGCGCTGTGGCTGGGGTGAAGGGCGTGAGGGGGACAGCCGTAGGAGATGATGGTGGGGAGGATGTTGGGGGTCAGATCACACAGGACCTGCAAGCCATAGTGAAGTCTTTGGATTTTAGCTTAAGGTAATGTGGAACTATGGAAGGGTTTTGAGCAGAGGAGGGACAGGGTCAGGTGTGAATGTTAGAAATATCCCCTTGGGGTTGTATGGGGATGGGCTGGAGGGAATGAGACCAGGGAGGATGAGCCAAGCTGCAGAAGAGGAGGCAGGAACGTGGAATGGAGAGGAGGGACAGGGAAGACAGATTCAGGAGGAGGAGGGTCTGGGCTTGGTGACTGACGTGTGGGAGCTGAGTGGAAGGGAGCAGGCAAGGATGACCCCTAGGTTTCAGGCTTCTGGCAAGATGGGAAGACAGGGGGCCTGGGTGACTGGGTCCACACTGGTCCTGGACAGTCACCAGGGATGCACTTCCAGTGACTGCCACCAGAGGGCAGAAAAGTGCTTCTCTCACACTCGCCAGGGAGTGAGCCAGAGATGGATTGATCTTGGGAGATGGAACCTGGGGTACCTGAGGCCCAGAGTCAGGCACCTGGGTCTGCTCCAAGACCAAGGTCCCAACCCCAATTTTGGGGTGGCAGAGGGCATTTCGTCTGTTGATCCAGATGCCAGTGTTCCCAGGAGAGACTGAGTCTTCATGCCCAGATGGGTGGGTGGTCACTACAGCCAGTTTACGCTGCTGGGCCTGGAGTGAATGTGGTCAAGCTGCCTCTTTTGAGGGACTGAGGCTTGGAGCCAAGGACCTGGGACTGAGGTCCCTGAGGCAAGTGGTCAGCAGTCTGGGGCTGGGGTGGCAGCAGGAGGTTGAGACTCAGTCCAGAGGCCTAATCTGGGGGTGACCGAGTTAGCACAGACCTACTCCACTCACCACACTCACCTAATTCTGATGTTGAGTTATTGAGATGCCGAGACCAGAAGCTTCCATTGGGGGTGGTCAAGACTGGGGGCCCATTCCCCATCGGTCCCTTCCTGAATGACCTTGCGTTGAGAGGTTTGGATTGGCGTAACAGATACTGGGGGCCTTGGGGTCTCATTGAGGGGACAGAGGTCTGGTTGTCTATTTTGGTCACAGACCCTGGGGGTCCAGTTGGCTGGTTGGGAGTGACAGATGGGGAATCTGGTTGTCGACTTTATGATTAAAGAGCCTGTGGGTACAGGTTTGGGGTGATAGGGACAAGGGATCCAATTGTCCAGTGTGGAGTGACATAGCCAGGAGTGCCTGCACCTCATTCTGGGTGTCAGACTGGGCATCTGGTTGTCTCATCTGGGGTGACAGGGTCCAGTTTCTGGTTTGGGGTAATAGAAATTGGGGATCTGTTATCCACTTTGATGTGACAGGGACTGGTGGTCATTTATCTAGCTTGGGGTGACAGAGAAGGGGATTCCTGAGGCCTAGGTGTCTAGTTGGCAAACTTGGGGTGATGACATGGGAAATCCAAGGCCCTAGTTTGGGATGACAAGGTAGAGTGTCCCCTTGACTGGAGGCAACCTGATTGGGGTCTGGTTGTTTCCTTAAGGCAACAGAGACAGGCCACGCTGTCTAGTGGGTGGTGACAGAGCCTGGGGGTCCTGTTGCATAATTTGGGACAAAAGAGATTGGGGGGTTCTCTTTGCCTAGTGTGAAGTGACAGTGGCAGGGGGTCGCATTTTTTAGTTTGGAGAATGTATGCTTGTCTCGTTTTGGGTTAAAAACACAGTAGGTCTAGTTCTCAAATTTTAAGTGACAGATTGGGGACTCTTGTCTGGTTGGGAGTAACAGGGACCAGAGTTGTTTGAGGTGTCAGAGACTGGGGTTCCTTTTTTTTTTTTTTTGCTGAGGAACTCGCCCTGAGCTAACATCCGTTGGCAATCTTGTTCTTTTTTTGCTTGAGGAAGATTAGCCCGGAGCTAACATCTGTGCCAATCTTCCTCTATTTTTTTGTATGTGGGACACCACCACAGCATGGCTGGTGAGTAGAGTAGGTCTGTGCCTGGGATCCGAACCCGTGAACCCATGCCACTGAAGTGGAGCACGCGGAACTTTAACCACTCAGCCACGGGGCCAGGCCCAGAGACTGGGGTTCATGTCAAGGTTGGGGTGATGGGGTCTGGGATTCTAAAGTCTAGTTTGGGGTGACAGACTGGGGGTCTGATTGTTTAGTTTGGGTGACCAAGACTGTGAGTCCTGGAGCTTCCTTAGGGGGATCAGAATCAGGATCTACTCTCTTTTGGGGTGACAGAATGGTAGTCTAGTTGCTAGGTTGAGACAAAATTTTAAGGTTTGGGATGCCAGACTGAGCATTCACTTGCTAGTTTGGAGCAACAGAAATTGAGGGCCTGGTGGGCTCCATCGGGCTGTCTGAGACTTGTGGTCTGATTATCTCATTTGGGGTGCTGAAGACACAAAGCTAATTGTCTAACTCGGGGTTATAGAGATAAAGGACTGGTTATCTAGTTTGGGGTCATGACACTGGGGTTCAGGGCTTTGGTTTGGGGTGAGGGACATTGGGTGGCCACTTGGCTAGCTGAGGCGGCAGACACTACAGGTCCAGTTGCCAAGTTGGGGTGACAGGCTGACTGGGATCCTATTGTTTGGCTTGGAAGGCAGAGGTTAGGGACATGGTTGTCATGATTGGGATTTCAGAGGACCATGGAGTCTCTTTGTCTAGTGTAGTGTGCCAGAGCCTGGGGGTCCAGATGTCTTGTTTGGGACATAAGAAGTGGGGTTCATTTGTCTAGACTGGGGTGGCAGAACCTAGAGGTTCTGGGATTCAGGACCTGGCTTGGGGTGACGGAGACTAGGAAGTTGAGTTTGGAGGTTAGGTGTCTGGTTTGTGACGACAGAGATTAGGGATCAATTGTCCAGTTTGGGGTGAAATGCCTGGGGACCCAGGGTCTAGGGTAGGGTGACATAGAGTGGGAGTTTGCTTGTCTGGTCTGGCATGAGAGGGACCAGGGGTCTGGTCGTCCACTTTAGGATGACAGACTGGAATCTGGTTGACAAGATGGTTAAAGGGGCTGTGGGTCCAGGTCTCTGGTTTGAGGTGACATGTTATGCATCTTGCTCAATGTGGAGTGACAGAGCCTAGAGGCACCACTGTCTTGTTTGGGGTGGCAGTGTCTGGGGGTCAGTTGTCTAGTACTGTGGGACAGAGACTGGGTCCCAAGGTGTGTTTGGGGTGACAGAGACTGAGGGTTTGTTTGTATCCTTTCATGGAGAAGAAACTGGGGTCCTAGGGACCATTCAGGTTGACACACTGGAGGTCTGGTTGCTTAGTTTTGTGGGACAGATTAGCATCCCTGGGCATATTTGGGGTGACAGACTGGGGTCTGGTTGTCTAATGTTGAGTGACAAACTAGGGGCACCAAGGACTATTTGGGGCAAAGATATTGGAAGTTTGGCTGTCTAGTTTTATAGGACAGAGACTGGGGTCCCAGGACACATTTGGAGTGACAGACTGGGGGTCTGGTTGTCTAGTTTTCGGGAACAGAGACTGGGTTTATCTGGAGTGACAGAGAATGGGGGCCTGGTTGTCTAGTTTACCAGGAGAGTGACTGGGATCTCAGAGAGGATTTGGGGTGCAGAGATTGGGGTCTGGGTCTAATTTTGTGTGACAGACACTGAGGTCCTGGGGAGCATTTGGGGTGACAAAGACTGGGATATGGTTTTCTAGTTTTGTGTGTGTGTGTGTGTGTGTGTGTGTGTGTGTGAGGAAGACTGGCTCTGAGCTAACATCTGTTGCCAATCCTCCTCTTTTTGCTGAGGAAGATTGGCCCTGGGCTAACATCTATGCCCCTCTTCCTCCATTTTGTATGTGGGACACTGCCACAGCATGGCTTGATGAGCGGTGCATTGGTCCTCAGCTGGGATTTGAACCTGTGAACCCTGGGCTGCTGAAGCAGAGCGTGTGAACTTAAACACTGCGCCACCAGGCTGGCCCCAGGTTTTCTAGTTTAGTGGGACAGAGACCAGTGTCCCAGGAAGTTTGGGGGGGGTGACAGATTGGTTAAGACTGGAGGTTTGGTTTATAGTCTGGATGAGGGACAGGGTGCTCACTTTGCAAATTCATGGAGACAGTTTGAGTTCTGGTTGTCTGGTTTGATGTGGCACACTTTATTCATCCGCTATCGTGTTTGGGGGTGACAGAAACTATTGGTCTTCTAGTTTGGGGTGACAATGACTGAGGTCCTTTTGTCCAGTTTGAGTTGACAAGTGGGGTTCAGTTGTGCATCTGGAGGAGACAGAGACTGGAACCAGTTGTCTAGTTTGGGGTGATGAGA
This sequence comes from Diceros bicornis minor, assembly GCF_020826845.1. Classification (NCBI taxonomy): domain Eukaryota; kingdom Metazoa; phylum Chordata; class Mammalia; order Perissodactyla; family Rhinocerotidae; genus Diceros; species Diceros bicornis. The sequence continues at coordinate 17,260,200 of NC_080773.1, forward strand.
GCAGATGTCAAGGGCCCCGCTTTGGGGTGACATAGGTGGGGGGATATAGTCGCTCATTTCCAGGTGCAGAGACTGCCTGTCCCTGGGTCTGGGGCCAACTTGTCTGAACGTGGTTCAGTTTAGGGTGATGGAAACTAAGGCTAGTTATCTAGCATGAGATGACAGAGTTGGGGTTCTTGTGATCTAATTGGGGGTGATGGGATGGGGTAACAGAGATTGGGGGTGCTGATGAATAGTTTGAAGGAATTGAGATGGGCAGTTGGCTTGTCTCCTGTGGATGACAAAGACTAGGGCTACCTTTTCGGGGTCTCGGAGACTGGGGTTCTGGTAATCTACTTTGGGGTGACAGACTAGGAGCTCAGTTGTCTAGTTAGGGGAGACACAAAGGGGGTCCAATGGCCCATTTGAGATGACACACAGTGCTGTGGAGACTGGTTATGTTTTCATACCAAGGGTCTGGCGCTGTTTAGGGTGGTGTGACTGGGAGTGTGGGAGCCTAGTTTCATGTGACACAGATTAGGGTCCAGGGCCTAGTTTGGGGCACTAGGCCAGGAGTCCAACTGTGTAGTATGTGGCAACATGAGAGCCAATTGTCTAGCTTGGGGCACAGACACGGGGGTGTGGTTGTATGGAGATGGTGAGACTGAGAAGCACCTTTTTTAGCGTGAAGTGGCGGGAACTGTCATTCCAGTCCTATAGTTGGGGTGCAGATCTTGGGGTCCTGGTGCCTTCTAAATGTGCCTGAGTCTGAGAGCGCTGACGCCTGAGTGTTCCTGGCGTGACTGCGTCAGGGGTTCCCTGCGCCCAGGTGTGGGGAGGTCCCTGGATAAACGTGGACTTCTGACTAAGTGTGGCCAGGGGTGTGGAGCCCTATTTGGGGGTTACTGAAGCTGGAAGTCTGGGAAGACTTTGGGAACTGGGGAGTCAAGAGGTCAGGACCCCAGGGGCCAGCCTGGTGGCGCAAATGGTTAAGTGCATGCGCTCCGCTGCGGCGGCCCGGGGTTCGCCTGTTCGGATCCCAGGCGCGCACCGACGCACCGCTTGTCACACCATGCTGTAAAGTAGAGGAAGATGGGCACAGATGTTAGCTCAGGGCCAATCTTCCTCGGCAAAAAAGAGGAGGATCAGCATCGGATGTTAGCTCAGGACTGCTCTCCCTCACAAAAAAAAAAAAAAAAAAAAAGAGGTCAGGACCCCAGGTCCGAGGGTCCCCTTGAGGAATGCTTGATTGGGTTTGGGAACGTCTGTGACACGAATGGCCCTGGCTTTCAAGGCTGGGGGCATCTGCACACATGAGTGTGGAGGTGATAGACACTGGGAGGCTTGAGGATGGGGCCGAATGCTGGGCTGGGGGGTGTCTGAGGCTGGGGCACAACAAGCTGGGGGGCTTTCTGGCCCAGGGGTCTCGGCCATCTTTATCAGACACAACAGGGTCCCAAGGGCTTAAAGTCTAGTTCAGGGGCAAATGGTTATGGTGGTCAAGATGCGTTGTTGCAGGTGACAAAAACTGGGAACCCAGATCCCTACTTTGGGGAGGTGGATGCTGGGTTTCAGATACTGAATTTGGGGTGACTGGAGTCCCCCCTGCCAAGTTCTGGGTGTTTGTGAGCCCATGTTCCTCGTTTGGGGCGCCTAAAGCTGGGCTCCAGATCTGCAGTAGTGCAGGCCTACATGGGGTAGGAGAGGGGCCACTGAGGCGCGCATTAGTGATGACAGTGTGGGGGCCTGAATGTCCACGTTAGAGGGACCTCCTGCGGAACTTTACCTGTCAAATTTGGGGTGAGTCTGGAGGCTCAGCTGTCCAGTTGAGAGGGACTGGTTAGTAGTGACCATGTTTGGGAGCCCACATGTTCATTTTGGGCTCCTATTGATCACTTTAGGGCTGACTGAAGTTTGGGGCTCACACGCCTAGTTTGGGGATCTCTGAGCCTGGGTGTCCCACACCCTGGTTTTGGGGGTATCTGAACCGGGAGGCTAGAAGCCGAGCTTGTGGACAACTAGCTGTGGGGTTCGGATGCCTATTTTGAGAGTGACTTGCTGTGGCTTTACTGAACGTGGGGCCCTGAAGGTTAATTTAGGCGTGAGACTGTGGTCTGCATTCTAATTTGGGGACAACGCTAGGGCCCTAAATGCCAAATTAGAAGTGACTTACCCTGGCGTCCAGATGGGTATTCTGAGGCTGGGGGCTTAGAGCCCAAGTTTGGGGGTGGCTGAGGCAAGCCACTCAGATGTCTAGTTTAGGGGTGCCTAATCCAGGCTGCCCAGGTGCTGAGGTTGGGATGACCAACTGGGACTCCAAATGCCAGGTTGGTGTGACAGCTGGGGCCCAGACATTGGGTTTGGCAATGACCCCCTAGGTCACCTGTGGTTGACTGTGTCATCAGATGCCTTCCTGGGGCGGTTGTCATTCTTGTGTATCAGAAGCCTAGTTTGGGGGTGCATTTGAGAGGGGGGACCAGCTGCCTAGTTTAGGGGCTCCTGATTAAGAGTTCCTAATACTTACATACAATTTGGGGCTCACTGAGCCTCAAGGCCTAGTTGCTAATGTTTGAAGTGACTGTCACTGGGATCCTTGGACCTGATTCAGGGGTGATGGAATTTGGGGTGTTATTGCCCAGTATGGTGGTGTCTGAGGCTAATCACTTAGGTACCTAGTTAGGGGTGACTGACATAGAGGCTCAGACCTTGGGGAGCCTAGAGTCTTGGATTAGGGGTGGCTTAAGGTGGGGGTGGACTAACCTCGGGGCCCAGATACCAAGTTTAGGTTTCAACAACTAGAGGGGTTCTAACGCTTACTTTATTTTAGGGGTGCTGAGACTGGGGCCCAGCTGCCTCGTTTTGTGGTCAGGTGTCTGTTGAGGCTGTGGCGATGAAGAAGTTGGAGGTTACCACCTAGGGGATCTCAAGGCTCATTTTAATGGTGACGGTGGCTGTGAAGCCACATACGAGCCTTGGGGCTGAATGAGACTCGGGACCTAGTTAACAAATTTGGGGGCAACCGTGGGTCCCTGACGCCGCAATGGTGGGTAACTGGGCTGAGATCCAGAAGCCTGGTCTGGGGAATAGAGGCTAGTTTGGGGCACCTGACTGTGGGGGTCCACATCCCTAGTTTTGGGGGTCACTGAGTTTAGAGGTACAGAAGCTTGGTTTTGGGGGCTGTATTAGTTTCCTGTGGCTGGTAACAAACCCAGTGGCTTAAAACAGCAGAAATTTATTCTCTCGGAGTTCAGGAGGCCAGGAGTCCAAAATCAAGGTGTCAGCAGGACTGCACTCCTCTGAGGCCTCTGGGGAGGATCCTTCCCTGCCTCTTCCAGCTGCTGGTGGTTGCTCACATTCCTTAGTTGGTGGCCCTAGCACTCCTGTCTCTGTCTTCACGTGGCCTCCTCCTCTTCTGTCTGTGCCTCCTCTTCTGTCTCTTATAAAGACACTCATCACTGGATTTAGGGCCCGCCCAGGTAGTCCAGCATGATCTCATCTTGAGATCCTTCACTTGGTTACATCCGCAAAGACCCTTTTCCCAATTAAGGTCACGTTAGCAGGTTCTGGGGTTAACACATGGACATATCTTTTCTTGGGGTGTTTGAGGCAGGCACCCTAAATTCTGAGTTTGAATCTCTCTGATTATAGGGTTCCCAGAGTTTGGTTTAGGATGACTCACCTTGAGGGTCAGCTCCAGATGCCCGATTTGGGGGTTCTTGACTTGATTTGCCTACTTTGGGGCGGTAACAGCCTATGAGGTCCTAATGGTTAGTGTAGGGGTAACTGAAGTTTGGGGACCAGAGGTGTAATTTGGGGATCACTAAGCTTCAGTGTCACAGAATCCTATCTTTGGGGGGGGGTCTAAGGGTGGGAGGCTAGCTGCCTAGTTTGTGGATCAACTTACTGAAGAGTTCCTAACTGCTATCAAAGGGGGTGACTTAGGGGGGAAGCGCAGATGTGTATTTTAAGGGCAGCTGATGCTGGGGTTCTGGATGCCAAGTTGGGGAGCATCTGACCCTGCCTAGGTCAGGGTCACCAATGATCAGGTCCCGATGCAAGGTTTGGGGGTGACAGTAGAGACCTAGATGACTAATGTCAGGGTGACTTGCTGGGGAGTTCCTGATCTTGGTTTGGTGAAACTGAGTCTGGGAGCCAGGTGGCTAGTTTGGGGGAATCTTAAGCAGGGTGGGGCCCAGATCCCAAGTTTGGATTGATTGAGTCTGTGGATCAAGATATGGGTTGCTCAGTTTAGGGGTGACTGAGTTTCAGTCCCATTTCCTAGTGTGTGTTGAGAGTGGGGGTCACATGCTGAGTGAGGTGACAGCAGCTGGGGGTCCATTTGTCTAGATCCTGGGTGACTCATTTCAGGGTCCTGATGTTTCTTTAGGGTTCAATGAGGAAGTTTAGGTGTGCCAACTTTGGGGCCCCTGATGCCTAATTTTGGGGTGATGGAGTCTGGGGAAATAAATGCCTATTTTAGGGGTAACTTGTAGTTACTGGTGCTTATTTTGGGGTGACTGGGCTAAGGCCCATCTCCCTTATCCCATCAGTGTCTTGGGCTAGAGGTTTGGGGTGAATGGGGCTGGGGCCCAGAATCCTCATTTGCGGGTATCTGGGGCTGGGCTGGGGGTACAGTCCTTGGCGTTTCTGAGTCTGGGTTACTATTCAAGAGGCCTGGGGTGAACCAGCTCAAGGCAGACGTCTGATCCCAGGGGTCTCCAGTCTGCTTGGGGTTTCTGAGGGAGGGTGGGGGTTCACATGCCTGGTTTGTGGGTGTCTAGACGCCTCCTTTGGGGGAATGTGAGACTGGGGCCCAGAAGTGCTAGAGACCTAGTCCTCGGGTCTGGGGGGCTCCAGCCCCAGCGCTGCCCCCAAGCCTGGGCCCCTCCTGTGGGTCTTCAGGGGGATAGCCCATTTCAGAGGTGACTGATCTGGGGGTCACGCGCTTGGAATACGTGGTTCTGGTGGGGACTGCGGGGGCCCGGGAAGGGCGGGAGTGGGGGCGCCGCGGGCAGAGGCCGGCTGCGCCCCCAGGCTGGCTGCGGCGGGGGTTCCCGCGGGAAGCAGAGCGCGGCGGGGCAGCCGGCGGCGGGAGGGCGAGCGCCAGAGTGACAGGAGAGGAAGAAAAATGGGCCGAGAAATCAGAGTGGACGCGCGGGGGGCGCGAGTCCGGGAGCGGGCGGCGGCGGCGACGGGCGGGGGCCGCGCCTCTGCCTCGAGGGACGCCGCCCGCGCGCCTTCCCGGGCCCCGCCCTGGAGGCCGGCGATCCGCCCCCCTCCCCAAGTCCAGTCCTGCGCCCCCTACCCCGCGTTCCAGCCCCCCTTCCGCATTCCAGGCCCCCTCTCGCCTTCTAGATGCCCTCTCCCGAGTTCTTCCTTCCTCCAGGGAGTGCTATTTACTTTCTCCACGGCCTAACCCCTCACCACGGTGTTCTTCTCCCCCTCCGCCCGCTTTCTATCTGAGTTGCCCGCGTTCTAAACTCGGCCTCCGCTGCCTAACCCCCTTCCCTCCACGTCCTAGGCCCCCTCCTCCCTTCCTAACTCCGTCCCCGCATTCCAACTCCCTCTTTCTTCAATCTGCCCCCCTGCCCTCTTCCCTCCCCCCCATCCCTTCCGAAGGTTTGGGCGGAAATGGGGCGCGCGGCGGCGGCGGCGGCGGCGGCGGGGGAGGGGCGGGGCGGGGCGGGGGCGGCGGCCAATGGAGCGGGAAGCAGGACAAATGAGGCCCGGCCCGCGCGGCCGACAGGCCCCTCCATCTTCCCATTAGCGCCTAATGGCCCCCCCGCCGCCGCCTGATGAAGATTTATCGGCCCCGGAGCCCCCGCCCCCTCCGCCCCCGGCCTCCCCGCGCCCGGCCTCCCCGCACCGCCGCCCGGACACCTGATGAAGCCGTCAGCCGGCGGGCGGGGCGGCGGAGCGACCCCAGCCGGGCCTCGCGGGCACCGACGAGAGAGCAGAGACACGGGGACTGCGACGAGGAAGTTCTGGGGACGAGTCAGGGACCCAGGGAGGGAGTTGAGGGAAGGGTCTGATCAGCAGCCCAGGGGCCCCCAACAGTGACTCCGTCCTTAGTTCTGTGCCCAAGAGCCAGGGACCGGAGTGGGAGTGGGGGGCTCCAGCCAAGGCTGAACGAGTCACGGCCTTCAGGGGCCTGGGGGAAGATAAAGCTGGGGGGCTGGAAACCTGAGAGAGAAGTGGACTCGGGACCGAACTCTGGGTCCGAGGGAGGAGGAGGTCGGGGACAGGACTCCTGGGTCTGAGGGAGGAGGGGCTGGGGGCCTGGACTTCTGTGTCTGAGGGAGGAGGGGCTGGGGGCCTGGACCCCTGGGTCTGAGGGAGGAGGGGGCTGGGGGCCTGGACCCCTGGGTCTGAGGGAGGAGGGGCTGGGGGCCTGGACCCCTGGGTCTGAGGGAGGAGGGGCTGGGGGCCTGGACCCCTGGGTCCTGGGAGGCAGAGGGGGCTGGGGGCCTGGACCCCTGGGTCCTGGGAGGCAGAGGGGGCTGGGAGCGTGGACTCCTGGGCCCGAGGCTGGGAGCTTGGCATTGGGGGGGCTGGGTTGGGAGGCCCCTGATTGATTTCTGTTTACCGGCTGTCCCCGCAGGCGGAAGAGCGAATCGCGCCCCATCCATCAACAGGCTCGCAGCCTCCCTAATAAAAACATTTTACTCCTAAATGATCTCGAACTAATTAACTCAAAGTGTTAATTAAAGTTTGCGCAGACAGCATTGTCATCAGGGAGGGCGGTGGATCCATCTTCCTGAAAGAGAGACAGGATTTGGGGGGGTATCGGGAGAAGTAGGGAGAGCTGCCCCTCCCACACTGATCCCTGTCCACTATTTGGCCCCAGCTCCCCTGGCAGCCTCCCCTGGCTTCTCTCTTTGCATCTCTGTCTCTGAGTTTCTCTCTGTTGCTCTCTTTACCTCCCTGTGTCTTTTCCATCTCTGTCACTATGTCAGTCTCTGTCTCTGAGTTTCTGCATCTCTCTGTCCCTGTCTCTGGCTATCTCTTGCCAGAACAGTCTCCTCATGTTGCTCCCACCTCCCATTAATGTGGAGCCTTTATCCATGTGTCTGTGTGTGGGGCTATGTGTGTGGATGTGTGTGTCAGAGTTTGTGTGTGCACACGTGTGTTTGACCCCAAGGGCAGGTGTGTGGACATGTAAATGTTGGGGTTTCTGTGTGGGCACATGTGTCTGGATGTGTGTGACCAGAGCCAACAGGCTCTAGCAGGATGTCCCTGAGACAGTATTTGAGGACCTCTGGGGGTAGGGCCTGGGTCCCCCTCCTGTCTCCCTCTGGCACAGGCAGGAGCAGGTCTGCAGGTACACTAGGTAAGTGAGTGACCAGGCGTGAACTCAACTGTGAACCCAGGCGAACTCGTGCACATGTGCGTGTACAGCCCCTCCCTCTGCCCCTCTTCCTCCCCAGCCCTGCTCACCCATCTCCTCTTCCCCCTCTTCCGCACGCAGCCCGCAGCCAGCAGGGCAAGGAAGCTGGGGCCAGGACAGGCCACCAGGCCATGGGCATCCGTGGGGTGGCTGGCTGGGCGGCCCCGGTGTGAGCTCATACATCAGGGCTGACAGGCTCCGAAAGCCCCGGAATTAAAACCTAAATCGAATATTGATCACCCGCTCCGGCCGTGGCGCCCACTACACCCCCCCCAGCTCCCGCACGCTTGCTCCCTGCTCCCCTGCTCTCAGGCATCGCCACTGTCCTGTCTTTCTCCCTGTCTTTCTCGCCTCCTCTCTCCCCAGTTTCTCCCTACCTGGGGCCCACTTCTTCTGGTGTCTTGCCTCTGGCCCCAGCAGATGCCCTCTCAGCCAGAGACAGAGCAACACCGAGAGACTGGGAGAGATAAAGAGACACACAGTCACAGAGATATGTGGATGCACAAAACAGACCCACACATGAAACAGTTAAACGAATGCCTGCAGACAGACCTAGAGCAAGCAACACACAGACACAAACTCAGGCAGGCAGGCAGACACACACAGGGGCATAGGCATCCACAGATGAACACATAGGAAGTCACACATAGTCACGCCCTGAAAGTCACATAAACACAGACACACAAATACTACACATACAAGATGCACATAGTGAAAGTTACCCTCAGACATGGACAGACAGACAGATAGACATCCATAGGCCCAAGGAGTTATAGCCACACACACAGGATCACATAGGCACAGGGGTGGTGACACACAGAGAGACAGGCACAGCCATCAAGCAAATGACAACACAGGCTGAGCGAGACAGACAGACAGAAAGTACAGTCATCTATGCAAGACACACTGAGCTCTGGAGCGGCAGAGAACACACAGACACACTCCCTGTCCCCCCATTTCCACACATCTTGACATAATGGCCACATCCCTCTGAGTCACCCCCCAGATGCCACTGCCACTGCTGGATCCAGAACCCAGAAAGGCACCCTACACAGGGGAGAGGCTCTCAGACCTCATTCTCCCCGCCCCAAACCAACTGAGCAGCCCCTCCATGCCCCAAGATCCTAGGCTGGTCCAGGAGAGGTAGGCCCCAGAGGGGGCAAAAAGGGCTCCCCACCAGAGAGGGGCAGAGATAGGGCCAAGGTCATGCTGCCCAGGCTGGTCCAGGGATCTGGGGTCCCAGTGTCTGAGACCACCTGTGGGATGGAGGCCAGACAGTGGGAAGAACTTCCCTGGGCCATGAGGGCTGGGGCCCCACAGAGTGGGCAGGGGTGCTGCCCCAGCCCCCACCCCCACTCCATGGCTTGTCGGCTGGGGCGGGCAGTGATGGAGGCGGGTGGTGGCGGCTGCCGGGGAGAAGATGAATCTTTCATGAGTGATTTGCGGCCGCCTCTTCTCGTCCTGTGTTGTTTAATGTTTCAATTTGGGCGAAAGCAAAACATTCAATCAGGCGGATTAAGTGCGTAATGCGTCTCATCGCTCAATCTGTCGCCTCCGCCGGGCAGCCCGCCGGGTGGGGGGGGGATTAGGAGGGGGTGACGGGGAGAGACCCCGGCCAGGGGAGCCCCGTCCCCAGCTCCACTCCTAAGCTGTGCCTCAGGAAGCCCCTCAGCCTGGAACGCCCGCCAGACCACAGTCTCCCCCAACCGCAGATCCAGCCTCACCCCCACGTACCACTTTCTGTTCCAGTTCAGGGTGTCCACTTGGCTTTTGGGGACCTGGCTTCTCTGTACCCCTCTGTCTACCTGACTTGCTCTGTCTGCCTGTCTCTCCGTGTGTGTCCACCTGTCTTTCTCTGTCCACCTCTTGTCTTTCTGGGTGTGTCGCCTGTTTCTGTGTGTCCATCTGTCATTCCATGAGTGTCTACCCATCTCTGTCTCTGTCCTCTGTGTGTCCGCCTGTACCTCCTGTATCTCTCTGCTTATCTTCTCTCAGCCTGCTCCCTGGGTTTTCTCTTCTTCTTTACATGTCCCTTCTTTAGATCTATCAGCCATCCCCCTGTCACACTGTCCTGTCTGCACGGCTCCTGTCTCTGTGCAGGAGCCCCCTGTACTATCTGCCCCTGAGCCTTCTCACCAGCCCAGCCTCTCTCTGTCCAACAACAGTCTCTGTCACCCTTACTCTCTGCCCACTGCCTGTGGGCAGACCTCCCTCTGTCTCCCATCTTCCTCTGTCCCTCTCTAATTCGGCCCCTGTCTCCATGTCCTCTCTCTCCCTCTCTTTCTTTTTCAACCAGGTTCTCAATCTTCTGTCTGCCTGACCCTTGCCCCTCTGCCTACTTCTCTGTCCCCTAGTCATCTCTGTCCCTTAGTCATCTCTGTCCCTGTCTGTGTCCACTTGTTTCTCTGTCCATATCATTCTTTCTCTGTCTCTGCTCCCATTTGGGTCTGTCCCTCTGCCTTCCCTTCCCGGAGTTCCTTGACCCGTCAGCTCTCTGTCCCTTGGCTGGCCCAATCTCCATGTCCACTAGGGGGCAGCAGGTACAGGCTTTTCTGGTGGGGAGGCTGACAGGATGGCTGAGGAGCTTCCCAGTCAGCCCCACTGCTGTCTGCGGACCATCCCGTTCATGAGTATCCATGCCAATCAGGCCCCTCCTCCCTCAGACCCAGGGGTCCGGGCCCCAGCCCCTCCTCCCTCAGACCCAGGAGTCCGGGCCCCAGCCCCTCCTCCCTCAGACCCAGGAGTCTGGGCCCCCAGCCCCTCCTCCCTCAGACCCAGGAGTCCAGGCCCCCAACCTCCTCCTCCTTCAGACCCAGGAGTCTGGGTCCCTGGCTCCCTTCTCCCTTAGACCCAGGAGTTGGGGTCCTCAGCCACCTTCTCTCTCAGAACCCAGGGGTCCCATTCTCCAGCCCCTCTCTTTCCTCTTTTCCAGGCAGCCTGTGACCTGCTCAGGGATAAATGGAGATTTCAGCTGGGGGACTGACAGGCACTAACCAGAAATGTTGTCATCACTGCCTGCTGCTGAGGCCCAGGGGGCTGCAAGGCTGGGGACCCAAAGCGGGTGCAGGCGCAGGAACAGGGACACACACAGATGGATTTTAGGGAACACACAAGTAATCACATTCCGTCACAACATGCAAGGGCACACTCAGGCAGAAGTGAACACACGCACACCCCTGCCCGAAACACAACCCCCGTCACACCCCACGAGGCCTGGATCAGACCCCTCACCCCCCAGAGAAGCTCACAGACACACAACACACCCACTCACACTCTGCCTCAACCCAGCCTGCAGCTTGGACTGTGTCTCACACACAGACTCATGCACACACACTTCCCCCCATTCACAGTGACTTGGGGGACAGCACAGGCAGGGCAGGAGGCTCTCCCCAGACCCCCATCTCTGTGTGTGCCCTCAGCCTGGGCCCCTCAGCCTCTGCCCCTCCCCTGGGTGCCCTTGCCCTTGGCCACCCCTCTCCCTTCCTTCCATCTGGCCCCACCCCCCCTCTCATTTCCATTTTCTCTCCTCTTCTCTTGCTCAGCTCCCCTCAGTGTCTCTCTCCCCAGCTCCCTAAGATTCTCCCTCTCCGTCTCTCACTTTTTATGTCTCTTCCATCTCTCTGTCAGTTTCTCCTGCCTCTTTCCCCCTTTTTCTCTTTCTCTGAATTCATTGTCCATTTCTTTGCCCCTCTGTGGCAAGTCTCTAACATCTGCGTTTCTCTCTGAGACACTCTCAATTTGTCTCTCTGTCGCGCCTTCTTAGCCTCTCTCTCTCCGCCTCTCATCCTGTCTCTCTATCTCGGAGGCTCTCTAGGAATGTCTCTCTCAGTCTCTGTCTCCCTCTCTCTAACTCTAGGCTTTACAGTCTCTAAGTTACTCTCTCTGTGTCTCCGTGTCTCTGCATATCTCTGTCTCCTCCCCATCTCTCTGGGCCTCTCTCTCACTGTCTGTCCCTGTCTCTCTGTCTCTGTCTCTGTCTCTCTGTCCATCCATCTCTCTCCTCCCAGCCCCTCCCTCCCTCCCCCTCTCTCCCTCTCTGTCTCACTCTTCGCCTCTCTCTTTTCTCTCTCAAGTGTTTTCAATTTTATTCTGAGTGGAATTAACTACCCCTGATGTCAAATTGCCGCCGAAATCGATAATAATATCTTTACAAAAGAGGATATTCTTCTCTCGGAGAACGGCCTCTGAAAAATGGAAAATTTAGTCGAAATTGATTCATTACTTGACACTTTATAGAACGGCTGCGTATTGATCGCACCTGTCATGTCCCATCTCCCCTAATCGAAGCTGAAGGCCGGCTCCGATGCCTGCTATTTTTCATAATTCCACCGCAGCCGACAGCTCCACAAACACCGCCGCTCGCCCGGCCTCCGCCTCCCCGCTCCGGCCGCCACCGCGCGCGCCCTCGGCCTGGCCCCGGCCTCGCCGGCCGCGCCTGCACGGCCGTCCATCTGTCTGCCAGTTCCTGGGATGTCCTCTGTCTGTCCTCCCCTCACATATGGCCACTCTCCCCTGCTGTCTGTCTGTCCTCTCGGCCCCAACCTCAGGCCCTAAGTCTGTCCGCCGTTTTCCTGGGAACCCCCGGCCCATCTATACACCAGTCTTCTCAACACGCCCCCCGTTGTCTGTGTGTCTGACTCCCACCTCACGCGCACAGCCTAGCTGCCTGCCTCCCCCTGCTTCCCGTCTGCCTGCGTGGCAGTCTGTCTGTCTTTCCCATCATCCCATGCCTGCGTCCTTCCGCCAAGTCCAGAGAGGGTGGGATGGGGGAGGGAGTGGGGGAGGGGCGGGGATGCTGTGTCCGCCCCCCCCCCCCCCCCCCCCCCCCGCCTCCGCAGACTTCACTGCCCTGGCTCTGGATCCCCCTCAGCACTCCCCAACACCCTGGGTGTGGCCTGGCCCAGTGCCAGCCTGCTCCCTCCCTCCCCCGCCCTCCTTCAGCCACCCCCCTAGGAGCCCAGGGCTGCCTGCCCTCCTCCCTGAACCCCTCTTTACTGCTTCTCCCCTCTGCCCCTCCCTGCTCTCTTTAATTTCTTCCTCCTTCCTCCCTTCTCCCCTCCCTCCTTTCTTGGGTCTCCCCAGCTTCCTCTCCCAGTGCCAGGCTCTGCATTCAGTGGGGACTAAGATGAATCAAACACAGGCCCTGCCCTCAGGGAGCCTTGAGCCAGGCAGGGACCCTGGCTAGGGTGGACTCTGCTTGTGGGGGAGGGTGTCAGTCAGAGCTGGAGACTGGAGTCTAATATGTGTGCTGGGGGTAGGGGTGGGGTAGAGATGGGGGTGGGTGTATACTGGGGTGGTAGAACCTAATGGTTAGGAAGAACACAGACTCCCTCCCCCAGGGCCAGGCTGCTTTAGCTCAGATCCCACTTCCAACACTAACTAGCTGTGTAAGAATGGGCAAGTGACTTCGGTGCCTCAGTTTCCTCATCAGTAAAATGGGGATGATGCTAATAATAGCACCTACCTCATAGAGTTGTTGTTATGAGAATTAAATGAGTTAATCTATGTAGAGAGTTTAGAGCAAATACTATTAAAGTGTAAATTGTCATGGCTGTTGTAATTGTGCATGGATACTGTTCAGCCCCGCCCCCCCCCCGCCACACCCATGCATTTCTGGTTCAGGGAGGGCTGTGGTGGGGACTGGGTTAGGGGGATAGATTGTTGGGGTGAAGGGGTCAGCTTACACCCACCCTGGTTTCACCCTCTGTCACTTCAGCGGTGTTCGCTGCACCTGGAGGCCTCTTTCAAGGGTGTTACAAGCATCTAAAGGGCGGTGTTAGCCCTCACAGAGGGGTCCTCTCACTCTTTGGGGGTTTAAAAAGAGTCTAATGGATGTTACAGATCCCAGAGGTGTTCTCTGGGGTAATAAATTCAGTCTACTGGGTGTTACAGGCTGGTGAGCGGGTTCTCTCTCACTCTGTCTTTTTTCCAGGGGACACTAAACAGCCTGAGGGGGTTCCCTCCCAGTGGGGTGTTAACTACAGCCTTGTGCTATTGCAGCCTCCCTGGGGATGTTAACTACTGCTTAATGATCCCCCTCCTGTGAGATGCTTCCTTCAGTCAAGAAGGTGTTGGCAATACTGCTAACAAGTGACTACACAGCCCGTGTGGGTGTCCCCCCCCCCAACGCAGGAATGCTGTACGGCAAGAACACTCCCTTTTATTGAGCACCTACCATGTGCTTACAGGACGTGGCACCACCTTCTCACGAATCCTCCCAATCACCTGGGGCTCAGAGAGGGAACGTAGATTGCCCAAAGATGCACAGCCCAAAAGGCGTTACAGAAATCAAGAAGGTGTCTTCTTTGGGGGTGGGGTGTTCTGAGCAGTCAGATGAGTGTTTTTCACATGCCCATCAGCGTGATGGACAACCTATTAGGTCTTGGCCACTGAGAGCATCAGAGGTCTCCTTGAGGGTCTTCTATACCCTCTGATGGGGCATTGAAGCCCCTCACTGGTGTTACCTACAGTCTAATGGGTGTTTCTGACACCCTGAGACGCTGTCATCTCTCCTAGAGGCAGGGCTTAGGGATAAAGAGTGTGCAAATTCTCTTGGCTGACGCTCTTTGCTGTCTTATGGGTGTCACTAACATTCCAAGGTTGTTCTATTTTCCAGAGGGTGTTGCGTACAGTGTAATAAGCAGTATCTTCCCAGAGGGTGTGCTCTCTTACTGAAGGGTGTTACCTACACTCAACTGAGTTCTTTCTGCTCAGAAGGTGTTCTTTCTCTCTTTTGCACATTTAATGGTCATCAAATACATTCCAGCTGGTGTTCTGGAAGCCCTGATGGTGTTCTAGCTCTCTCCAAGGGTGTCATATCCACCTGGAGGGGGCTGTCTCTCTTCCAAAGGGTGTCACGTGCAGACAAAGGAGTCCTACCCCACAGAGGGTGTTCCAGAACCTCCTCCTTGGCATTCAGAGCCCCACACTGTGAAGGTGCTGGAGGATGTTCTCCACAGTGACGGGGTGTGTATCTCAGAGAGTGGCTGGTGAGCTATCTTCAAGGATGCTGTGTACAGTCCAAGGTTGTTCTAGACACCCAGAGGATCATGGCTCTCCTGAAGGGTCTCAAGTACAGCCTAACGAAGGGTAGAGTGCAAGGGCTTCCTGCCGGCTCCTTGAAAGAGTGTTGTTCCATGTAGAGACAAGTGAGGGGATTCTCGTTTGGAGCCGAGTGTTTTGTATTTTTAATCTAATTATGCTGAAGGAGTAATGCTCAAAGTAAGCGTTTATTTGGTGCTTGGCAGGGTGCCAAGGGCTCCGCACCTAACCACCCCCCCCAACAACCCTAAAAGGTAGTTGTCATTATTGCCCTGTTTTGCAGATGAGGAAACTGAGGCTCCGGAAGTTTAGCGACTTGCCCAAGTGAGTGGTGAGCGGTGGTGGAGCTGGAGCCTGTCTGAAGTTTTCTTCATCCCCCCAGCGCCTGGATCTCAGTCTCAGAGCCTAGGTGTCAGCCGGGCTGGTGAGATCCCCAGTGCATATCCACCTGGGGACTCTTGTCTTGCCCCAGGCCCTTCCCCCTGCTGAGACAGGCGATTCCAGGGGTGTTCCCCTGAGAAGGTGGTATTGGGGCTTAGGGGGCGGAGCCTGACCTGGGAACGAGAGAGAAGAGTGGGGGAGGGAAGCAATAGGGGGAGAAGGAGAAGGGGTGAGGGGAAGGCACAGGGAGGGAATAGGAGGGCAGAGAGTGCGAGTGAGGGCCAGGCTGGGCCAGGAGTCAGAGGGGAGCTGAACTCGGGCTGGGGACTGCTGCTCTCAGGGCCCGGAGGCCAGTGGCTGTTTACTTGTTATTTCAACAGGAGAAGATCCCCTGGGCCTTTCTCTGTCACTGCAGGTGTGAGTGTGTGCTCCTGTGACCACGTGGGCGTGCAAGGGGGAGTGTCAGTGTGCCCACCCTGTGTTCTCCCTTTGATTGTCTGTGTGTCTGTCCACATGCCCTGGGCTCCTGTGTCAGGGACAGTTTGTGTGTCGGGGTGGAGTGCAGCTGTATGTCACCAAAGATCTGTGTGTGTCCGTGTGTCCAGTGGATCAGGGCAGGCTGTGTGTGCAGGCTGTGTGTCCATCTGTCTGTGTATATGCTTCTCTGTGTGTGTCTCCGTGTTTAGGTTGTGCATTTCAACTTTTGGTATTACTGTATCCATGTATATTGCTGGTGCAGACGGTAAGTCTGTGTATCCGTGTGTGTGTGTCTCTGCCTACAGCTGTGTGTCCATGTGCCCACTAGGCTATGTGTCCTGTGTGTGTGTGTTTGTACTGTCTATTACTGTATCCGTGTGTCCCTACATCCGCGTGTCCCTATGTCCGTGTGTCTGTCTGTCTGCTATCCAGGTTGTGTGTGTGTGTCCAGGTCCAGTCTTGCGTGTCCAGCAGGGATCCTGCCCACGTCGTTGCTACCTCCACCTCACGCCTCCGTCCGTTTGTCCGCGCGTCCTCCTTGGGAGGGGCGGGGAGGGGAGGGAAGAGGAGAGGAGGGGGGTCTCTCCGCCTCTCCGCCCACCCCCGCCCCCACCCCCACTCCCTCAGTCCCGGGATCGAACCTTATTTAGAGTCGCGATTCGACATCTGTTTTCAAATTTGATCAGCTCTGAACTTTATTTTCCGAGTTTGAGGAAAATTATATTCCATCGATCGCGCTCCCGCCCCCTCCCCCGCACCGCCCGCCGCCGCCTCCATATATCTGCGCGCCGAGCCGGGCCGGGCGGCCGCGAGGGCGGGAGGCGCGCGGCGCGCCGCGGAGGAGCAGAGGGAGGAGGAGGAGGAGGAGGAAGAGCAGGAGGAGGCTAGGAGGCCGGCCGCCCCCGCGCCCCCCGCCCCGGCCCCGCGGCCCCGCGCCCGCCCGCGCCTCGCTCGCTGCGCTGTCGCCCGCCCGGAGCTCCGTCCCCAGCATCCCGCATCTCCGTCTCTCTTTGCGCATCTCTGTTTCGTGTCACTCTCTGCATCTCCCTGTCTCTGCTCGGCCCCCGTCTGTGTCTCTGGCTGTCTCTGTGTCTGGGTCTGTCTCTGTCCTGGTGTCTCAGTGACTCTCGCTCCCTGCTCGCGCCCCCCCCCCGCTCCGTCCTCCCGGGGCTCAGAGCATCTCCCCTACTACGCCCGCCCTCCACCCCGGTGCCCCCTCCCCAGGACGCCGCGGGGGCCATGGCTGCGGGATCTGAACTTTAAACACTTCTCCCCGGACCGGTGCGGATGCGCAAACCCCAGAAAGTGAGTGCGCGCCGCTGGCCGGCGCAGGGGCGGGGATGCGGGGCGGGGATTCCTGCCCGGGGCGGGGGCCGGGGTGCGGAGGTGCTCCCGAGAGACCTGGGGACTTGGGCTCCCCGAGCCCGAGGCGGGGAGGCGGGTGGGGTCGCCGGCCCCGGCAGTGCGGGCAGTGGGGCTGCGACCAACTTTGGGGAGGGGGAAGGGGAGAGGTTTGGAGATGCGCCCTCGCGGAGGGGGCCGGGGTGCAGGGGCAGGGGAGTGTGTGAGAGCGCGGCAGGAGGGGGGGCCGGGTCACTGGGGTCTGAATATTTGGGAATGGGGGCTAGTGGCCAACCTGAGGGTGGGTCTGGACATTTGGAGTTAGAGTCCTGGTGGGGTTTAGACGCCAGGACTGAGGGCTTGAAATTTGGGACCTGGGTGCTCAGAGCCAAGAGACTGGATATTTGGGGTTGAGAGCTGACTGTTTGGGGCTGGGGGTCAGGACTGGGCCATCGTTATTTGGGGCTAAGGTCAGCATGGGGATTTGGATTGCCGGGCCTGGGAAGTCTGGATTTGGAGCTGGAGTTCAAGGCTGAGGGTCTGCAAATTTGGCTCTGGATATTTGGGGTCTGGGTATTTGGTGTGAGGGGTCACAGGAGCTGTGGGAAGGAGATTTGGGCCAGTTCTGGGGTCTGCACACTTCTGGGCTGGGAGTGCAGGCCTGGCCCTGACCTTGGAGGGGCCGGGTCCTTCTGGGGACAGGTAGCCTACTATGCTGCACACCTTTTCTGTCCCAGTCATTCTGCAACCGTCCTGGGGACATGCTGGACCACCTCTGCCATCTCTTCCCTGACTGGGTCTCTCCGCACTGTCTCTCTGTGTCTGTCTCTTTCAGCACCCCTGTGTCCACCTCTTATTTTCCCAGGATCTATCTCTCTGTCTCTCTGTGACTATCTCTGTCTCTCGCAGCATCTCTCTCTACCTCTTTGGGTCCAACTCTTAGACCATCTCTCAGAATCTCTGTGCCTATCTCTCCCTTCCCATATCTTTCTCAGTATCTCTGTTTCTGTCTCTCTGTCTCTGCCTCTCTCGGTCTCTCACTGTCTCTCTGTCTCTGTCTCTCCCAGTGTCTCTGTCTCTGTCTCCCCCTCGCTGGTTTCCGCTCAGATTAAGCCGGGGACCTAATTCCAGGCCCAGGATCGAATTTTCTGGCAACAAAGGGAAATAGCGAATCGATCGGTCGCTCCGGAGATTAAGAGACAAGCGGCGCGCGGATCTATCACAGCTAAACGGCCCCCCCTCCTGCTCCCTCTGCCCGGCCGGCCCGCCGAGGCCCAGACGCGCTCCGCATCGCCAAGCAGCCTCAGGAGCCCCGGCTGCCTGGCAGGCCCAGCCTCCGAGCCCAGAGCTAACTGCGTGCCCTGCCCAGGGCTGAGCAGTGGGAGGGATGGGAGAGCTGGAACTGGCCCCTGGGGAGGGAAGGAAAGGATAGTGAGTGGGAGGGAGGCGGCGGACCACCCTGAAGAGTCAGGCTGCACACACCTGTGGCCTCAGGTAACACCTTTCACCCACACCTGTCTGTCAACACACCTGTCTCACCGATGTTCCCCCTTCAGTTTCCCACATCTGGACCTCCAGGTAACATTTGTCTTCTTATACCTGTCCCCTTCAGGTAACACCTGTCCCCTACCCCTGTTCCTTCATCTGCCCCTGTAAGTATCACCTATTTCCTCTCACCTGCCCTTCCAGGTAAACTTGTCCCCTTGGAACTTGCCCCAAAGATGCCCATGATCTCTCAGGTAACACATGTCCCCTCTTACCTGCCCCTCCAGGTAGGACCTGTTCTCCAAAATCTGCCCTTTCCACCTGAATCTCTGCATCTGTCTCATTTCATACCACATTGTCCCCTTCCTACCTGCCGCTGCACCATGTCACCTGTCCCCTCTAAACACTTGTTTCTCACATGTGCATATTTCTTCACCTCTGCTTCCCCTCAGGCAGTACCTGTTCCCTGTATCTTCACACACACACACACACACACACACACGCATACACACACCCCTTCCTTGCATGTCAGCGCTCACACGTGCATCCTCTTCATCTGTCCTCAGGTAGCACCTGCCCCCTCCCACTCTCCTAGCTCTCACCCATACTTCTCCCTTTCGATGCTAACTTCGTCCTCCCTCACACCTGGCCTTCCAGAAGAGCTTCCCACACATGTCACCTGAGCACACACCTGCCTCATACCACTCTCTCTGCCTGGACCTAACTCCCTCAGACTCCATTCCTATCATGTTACATGAATACACCTCTTACAGCTGCCTCCCCCATAGCTGTCTTTCTCACCTGTCATTTCAGGTAACTCATGAAACCTGTCTCCCACCTGTCTCCCAACCCCACCTGTCTCCCAACCCCAACACTGCCTGATTGCTCACACATGCCGTGGTTCCCACATATCATGTGTATCCTTCATCCTCGTGGCCTTCCCCTGCCACGATGTCTCCTATGAGCACTTGTCCTCTGAAAGTCACACATGCTGCTCACCTTGTGTCTGGCTGCTTCTCACGGTCTCTGTGCCTCTGCCTGTCTCACTGTCTCTTGCAACACACACCTCTGCACACATACACACGTGTAGACAGGGGATCTGTCCTTGGCCACAGGTATCTGCCTCCCCTATATACCTGTTTCCCCACACCTGTCCCTCAGGTACTATCTATCCACTTCTCTTCTTTTCCCACATACCTAATTTCCTGTGTTTCTCACTTCCGCTTTCCTTGCCACAAGGAAGGAAGGTCACACCAGTATCTCCACACACCTGCCCGTTCCTCACCTGACCTCAGGCACGAGCTGCTCAGGTACCACGTCCCCTCATCTTTTCAGCATAAAGGTACTGACGCATCCACACCCTCCTCCTTAATCTCTCTCTGCTTTACATCTCTTCAACCGGGTCTCTGCCATACCCCTGGCCTCCCCAATCTGTCCCCAAAGGGAACATCTACTCCTGGCTACACTCCTATCCCACAGATGTGCACCTGACTCCCACCACTGGGTCCCCCTCTATCCTTCTCCTCCTCCTGACATCCGGGTAACCCTGGTCCTTTCATAGCCTTTTCAGACATTGTGTACCCACCCCACACCTCTCAACCACCTTGTCTCAGCTGTGCTCATCTTCACCACCTGTTCAGGCCACCTGTCACCCCACACCTTTAGAGCCTAACCTTCAGATCCCTCACACCCGTCTCCAGCCTGCTCCCCTCTGGAAATACCTGTCCCTTTTCATAGAACATGTCACCAGCTCCTCAGGGAACACCTTTCTTGGAGAGCATGAGCAGCACCTGTAGCTTTCGTTAAACACACGTAACAGCTGTCCCCAGCCGCCCACATGCCTGCCCACAGCATCCTACAGAATCCCTTAAGTCAGAGGTTCTCAGATGTCGGTGAGCATCAGAAACACCTGGAGGGCTTGTGGCACCACAGAGGCCTGGGCCTCACTCCAGAGATTCTGGTGCAGCAGTCTGGGGTGCGGCCTGAGACTCTGCATTTCTAACAAGCCCCGGGTGCTTCTGCTGGTCCACGGACCACTCCTTGAGTAGCACCTTCTTATAATGTGTTCCCAGCTACCGCTTAGTCAACCTGTCTCTGTGACAGGCACTGTTCCCAGTTCTTCATATCCATTGTCTCGTTTCATCCTCATGAGACCCTTATGAGGCAGCTACTGACTCTGTCCCCATTTGAGAGAGAAGGAAACTGAGTCCAGAGAAATGGAGTAATTTCTTTGAGGTCTCAGAAACTGGTGGATATTGGAGATTTGAGTCAAACCGAGACCATCTGAACAGTCATCCAGGTGTCCTCGCCTCCCACTCCTGCCTATCAGGTGACCGCCTTCCTCCACAGACACATGTGCCCACCTAGCCACTTTGGCGACACTTGCTTCTCCATCACCTGCCAGCTCTCCCACAGCCCAGCCTCACGTTCTCCCTCGACCCCTGCCCTCAGACTTGCCCCACCTCCCTGCTCACACACCTGTCTCTCTCTGACACTGACTCCCCAGGCCAAGCTTGTCATCTGCATCCTCACTCCCACCTGCCCCCCAAGCCCATGGAGCCCGCACAGCCTGCTGCTGTCACAGACTTGTCTCCCCAGATGCACCTTGGTCTCCAGAACTACCCAAGATTACACACACCTCCTTCCCGGCTTGTGTTTCCTATCTGCTCACTTCTATTCCCTTTCTCTATCTCCATCTCTGCCTCCATCTGCCCATCTCCCCCCCTTACCTATCTCTGAGTCTCTTTGTCTCTCTCTGTCTCTATCTTTTTTCCTCCCTCCTTGTCTCTCTTTGTTCTCTGTATTTCTCCATTTCTGTCTCTCTTTCTCAGTGTCTCTGTATCTCTGCATATCTCTTTATCACTCTCTCTGTTTATTTCTCCCTGTCCTGCACTTTCTGTCTCTGTGTCATCTCTCTCCCTCTCTCCTCTTCTGTCTCTGTCCCTTGCACTCTCCTCTGACAGTGCAGATATTGGGCCTGAAGTCAGACTGACCCACATTTGTGTCCAGGCATCACCACTTCACTCCTGTGGGACTTTGGCCGAGTTACTTTCCCTGTCTGAGCTTCAGTTTCCACATCTGTGAAATGGGCCTCATGGCGGTTGCTGCCTTCCAGGGCATGGTGAGGATGGGGTGCTGAGGGAAGCCAGAGGACTGGGACAGATAGGGGCTGATCTTCCCCCCGTGGGTCCCTCTCTGTTCCTGTCTCTTCCCAAGGGCCGCAGCCCTTCCTGGCTGTCAGTGGGAGTGTGTGTGGTGGGGGAAATGGAGAGAGAGGTGGGCAGAGGCGTCCTGGCTGAGGTCTGGGCATGGGACCTGGTGTGGGGCTGGGGACAGGGATCGATCCGCCTCGGCGGCAGTGCGCGGGCCAGGATTGCATCTTGTCACAATAATTTATTGCTCTCATCCCGTCTGATCGATGGCGCTGAATTAGCACCGCGCGATGCCCCTGGAGCCCTGAGCCTCCCCCAAGCCTGTCCGGACCCTGGCCCGTCTCTGGCCCTTGTGGGATCACCGCAGCCCAGGCACCCAGCTCCAGCCGGCGCAGGCCCACCCCTGCCTGGGCACTGGGCCCTGCCCTCTGTCTCCTGTCCTCGTCCCCGTGTCTCTCTGCCCGCTGTCTGTCCCTCTTTGCCCTCGTGCCCTCGTGTTTGCTTTCTTGGGTCTTTGATCCCATTTCTCTGTTCCTCATTCTCTCTGACCCTTAGTCACCCACTTCTCCTCATTTCTGTTCCCGTTTCCTCACACATTTAATTCCCTGTCCCTCTCTTTTCCTTGTGCCTCAGTCCCCTCTCTCTCTGTCCCTCTGCCCACCTGGCCTCTGGTTCTCTGCTCCATTCCTATCTCCCTGTCTCTCACCCCAGGTCTGGCTGCCCCACTTCCATCTCTGTCCCTTGATCTCTGGCTTTCTGTCCCTTTGGCTCACCATCTCTTGGTCTCTCTGTTTCCCTGCCTTGCTCCGTTTAATCTGAAGCTTTTTTTGTGTGTGTGAGGAGATCAACCCTGTGCTAACATCTGCCAATCCTCCTCTTTTTTTTTTGCTGAGGAAGACTGGCCCTGGGCTAACATCCATGCCCATCTTCCTCCACTTTATATGGGATGCCACCACAGCATGGCCTGCCAAGCAGTGCGTCGGTGCGCGCCTGGGATCCGAACCGGAGAACCCCGGGCCACCACAGCGGAGCGCGCGCACTTAACCGCTTGCGCCACCTGGCTGGCCCCAGCTCCTTTTAATCTGGATTTCATTTAAACAGTATTTCCTTAGCACATACTTGGTGCCAAGCGCCATGAACAAGACACACAGCACTCCTGCCCCTGGGCCATGACAGTCCAGAGGGCTCTCTCCGTCTCTTGGCTCCTGGGATCAGCTGGCCACACTTGCTTTCAGCTGTCTGTCCCTCCACCCCTCCAGCACCACCACATCACAGTCATGGCCCCTCACGTCTGTCACTGTCTCTCTGAGAGAAGGCTTGGGGCCAAAAGGTCCAGCCAAGGCAGTCAGGCAGGGCCTGGGGTGTGGGGATGAGACAGGGGAGGGAGCTGGAAATGAAGAAGGATGTGGCATTGGGAAGAGGTTGGGGTTCAGGATGAGGCAGGAGTTGGGGATGGGGCCAGATGAGGTTGAGGTTGTAGTTGGGATTGGGGATGGGGCCAGCTGGAGGGGAGGAGGAGAAGGGGCGGGCTTTGGAGTTGAGGTGGCAGCCAGGAGCTAGTTCAGGCCCCCGGGGACACTGACCCGCAGGACTGCAGAGGGCTGAGGCGGGCTTCACGGTGGCCATGAACCTGCACTTGCGATCTGCCCGCACAGCAGGACTTCCTGTCCGCCCTAGAGCTCAGGCTCTCCCTCACCCACTCCTTTGCCTTTGCCCTAATCCCTCAATTTTCTGCATCTCTGCCCCCTCCTCTCCTTCCTCCCTGACCCGGGGTCTCCTCCAAGCAGCTCTCTCCCAGTGACCTCCAGCTCTCTAATTCACTTTGTCCAAGTCTCTCTGACTCACTCCCCGTTTCCGGGTTTCCCTAACTTGGATCTCCCCCCTCTGTCTCTTTGTCTCTGACTCTCTCACTCCATCTCTCTGTCTCTCCTCCCTCTCTGTTCTGATTTCTCTCCCTCTGTGTGTCACTGCTTCCCTCTTCTTCTCTCTGTCTCTCTGTTCCCCATCTGTCTCCGCCTCCCCCTTCTCTGTCTCTCTCTCTCTCTGTATCTCTCCCTTTCCCTGTCTCTGTCCCTCCCCGTGTGTCTCTCTCCCTCTCTGCATGTCTCTCCTTCTCTCTCCCCCCACTGCCCCACACACTGTGCTTCCTCCATCTCCCTGGGTCTCTGACAGGAGGGGCAGGGGGCCTCAGGCAGGGGTGGGGGAGTAGCCTGAGCTCTGGGTCGACATCTGCGGTTGTGCCTCCCGCGCTCCCTCTCCCCTCCCCCAGAGCTGTTTGGTAGGCGGGGTGCGTGGCATTGCGGCTCCCACCTCCCCAGGGACGCTCCCTCACCACCCCCCTACTGACACTGTTCCGCGTGCTGGCCGCAGCCCCAGGGACATCCATGCAGAGACCGGGACTCAGAGAGACAGAGACCCAGAGAGACACACTCGGCCCCAGACAGAGACGCCAGCCAGAGGGAGAGACAGGGAGAGGGTGGGTATGGGGTCTCCACCGCTGCCCTGGCTTGGTGCCTCCCAACCAACCCAAACCTGGTGTCACAGACACACCTTCTCCGGGCTGGGAAGCCAGTGCCCCGTTTGTCTACTGATCTGTCCCTCTGTCTGTCTTGCACAGTGTAGCTTCAGCAGAGGTTCCCGCATGCGCACGTGTGTGTGTGTGTATGTGTGTGTATGTGTGCACGAGCCTATCGTGACTGTGTGTGTGTCTGTGGTATGTGACACTGCGTGTGTGTTAGGGGGTTGGGGGTTGGCTGTCTTTTCATGTGACTGTGTGACTTGTGTCACAGCACATGTGAATGTGACATGTGGAGACGTGTGCATTCCTGACGCAGGGGACTAAGTATGGGTGAGACCGTGGGGCTGGGTAAAGCCACATGTGTCGTGTTTGTGAGCACGTCTGTGTGACTTGAGCTGTGAGCATCGGGTGTCACTGTCCAAAGCTCTGGAGTTGTGCCGTGTCTGGAGTTTCCACATCGGGTGGCCACGTGGGGGTGTCTGAGTGACCAGGACAAAACAGCCCTCACCCAAGGAGACCTGGTGGAAACACTGAGTGAGTGCCACCTCGATAGGACCCCAGGGATGGGCTGGTGAGTGTGGGTATGAGGAACATAGCGAAGGAACAGCTGTGGTCACAAAAATCCCCCCAAATCTGTGCATCGGAGACCAGCTGTGTGAGCTTGTGTGGCAGCGCATTTGGTTAAGGGGTTGCTGTTGTGTCTTTGAGCCTGTGGGCTTGTGTCTGAGTCTGGGATCAGAGGTGGATGGTGTTGTGTGTGTGTGTGTGTGTGCATGTGTGTAGTCATTTTGGGGAGCTGAATGTAACAGGCTGGATAAGGAGTATCGGTTTGTAACAATTAAGTGAATGATACTGTGTGTGACCAGCCCTAAAGAGTGGTGGAGGCTGTGTGTGTTTGTGGTTGTGTATTCACGTGTGATTGTTGGATGGTGCATGTGTGTGCTAATTGTGTGAACTGATGCCCAGTGATGTGTGGGGCTGTGTCTCTGTGATGATGTGTGAGCAGACGTGTTTGGTGCCGCTGTGTGTTCTTTGGGTCTGTGTGTTACGTTGACTGTGTGTTTCTGCCCCTGTGTTTTGTGTGCCTATGTGGGGATGAGTCAGCTCTCAAGTGAACCAGCCTGTTGTGGGGATGACACTGTGTGGCCTTGAGAGAAGTAGTGAGGGGTGTGTATGTGTGCGCGCGTGTGTGTGCACCCCAGGCACAGACACACCCCAACCCGAGGTCAGGCCCGGAGCATGAGGTTGATGTGGGCAGAGGTGGGAGTGGGGTGACCTTGGGGGTTGGAGGGCAAGTCCTGGTAGGAAAGCCCCCATCGCCTTCCTGACCCTGTCCTCCCCTGGACAGCCACGGGGTCTCCTCGCTGCCTGTGGTGGGACAGTCCCTGAGCCTGGGTTTGTGTACACACGGACGTGGCCAAAATCTGTATGGACAGGTGTGCGTGTGAGCACGAGCATGTATAGTGTGTGACAGCAAACAGCTGGGCAGTGTGCACCCAGATGGGACAGGGTGTGTGTGGTGTGTGAAGTGTGCCTCCTGGTGGGTTCCAGAGAGAGTGTGTGCGTGGGGGTCCACTGTGTGTCTCTACTGTGTGCATAGATGTGTCCCTACACAGGTGTGTGGCGTAGGGAGGGGTGTGTCCCCACGTCGTGTCTGAATGTGTGGGCACGAGTGGGTGCTGACAGAGTGTCAGGGTGTACGTGTGTGTGTCCGGGCGTGATGTGTGTGCATGTTGGTGTGTGTGTGCATGCGGGGGCGGTGGCAGGAGAAGGGTCTTGGGCCGCGTCTCTCTCCTCTTTAGACAGAGCCCTGGAGAAGATATGAAATTTAAAAAAAAAATCAATTTTCATTCCACTTGTGCAGATTGTGTTAAGGGGAGGTGGGGGGAGCTGGGTGAGGGATGAAGGGGCTGGGGGGGTGTGAGGCCCGAGGCAGCTCCCGAGGCGGCTGGCGCAGCTTAGAGAAATCAAAACAGCTGGTTAAACCCCAGCCCAGGGGGCCAGGGTGATGGGGGGTGAGGAGACAGGGGCGAAGAGACTTGGAGGGACAGAGACGGAGCGAGACAGAGACAAGAAACAGAGACTCTCAGAGACAGAGATATTTGGAGATAGAGGCATATAGAGAGATGGAGCAACAGAGATCCTGAGTGCAGGAGAGAGACACTGATACCCAGAGGGGCCTGAGAGAGGCTGGGACCTGGCCTGAGACACACGAGCACACACACGCAGAGACATGCTTGAGAAGCCCACAGATGGGTGGATGGACAGCCAGACAGCTGGACAGATGGCGGCAGGAGCAATGGGGCCCTGGGGTGGAGTTACCTCTGAGTGCCCACCCCTACCCGGACCCAGCCCCTCACCCAGTTGGCCTGTGGGTCTGAGTGTGCCACTGTGTGGGCTGGTCCGTGTGTGTGTATGACCATGTGCGTTTGCGGTCTGGCAGTGGCTGTCTGTGTTAGTGCAGTGTGTGATCTCTGTCTCCATGCATGATGGAGCACGTGTACACACAGGGTCTCTGGTGCTCGTATGTGTGACTGTGTGCTTTTGTGTTACTTGTGTGTGACTCGCTTGGCTGTGCTGGTGTGTGTATCTCTGTTTCTGTGTGGCATTGTGTCAGTGTGTGCTTGTGTGTCCCTGTGTGCTTGTAGGTCTGTGTGTCTGTATTTGATTGTAAGCCTCAGTGTGTAATTGTGTCTGTGTTAGTGTGTGTCTATAATTTGTGATTGTGTGCCTTTGTGTGGGGGACTGAATTGGTGTGTGTCTTGTGTATCTGTGTACAACTGTATGTTTATGTTTTTCTGTGTGATGATGTGTATGTGACAGTCAAGGTATATGTGACTATTTTGACATGGGTGTCTGTGTGTTGTGTGTGACCTGGTAGTATGTGTGCCTGGGTTGCTGTGTAGGTCTGTGTGTGTGTAGTATGTGTCAATTTGTTGACCTATGTCTGTGTGATGTGTTGTGTATGACAGTGTGGTGTGTGCAACTTTGATGACATGTATCTGTGTGTGACAGTGTGGTGTGTATTGCTTTGTTGACATGTGTCTATGTGATGTGTTGTGTGTGACAGTGTGGTGTGCGTCATTGCTTTGTTGATGTGTGTCTTTGTGACAATGTGATGTGTGTCCCTTTGTTGACGTGTGTCTGTGTGATGTGTGTGACAGTGTGGCATGTGTCGCTTTGTTGACGTGTGTCTGTGTGACAGTGTGGTGTGTGTTGTCGCTTTGTTGATGTGTGTCTCGTGTGCCATGCTGTGTGACAGTGTGGTGTGTGTGCCTGGGTTGGTGTGTGGGTCTGTATAACTGCTTGGCAAGGAGAGGAGGGAGGCAGCCTCTTGCCTGCCCAGCCCCTCTCCACAGTGCTGCGCGCACATGCACACGCGCACACACGTTCTGTGCCATGGCTGCGGGCGGTGGAGATGGGGGGCGGGGGGGGTGGAGGAAGCAAAATAAAATTAAAAATTAAAGCTTGCCCGGAGTCCCCATCCGCACCGCGTGGGCCAGCAGGGAGGGGCGGGGGTTGCAGCAACTCCCCCTCCGCAGCCAGGGGGGCTGGGGCCAGCGGTCTGTCTGTCCAGCCAACCTACCAGGCCCCTGCCCGCCCTGCAGCCCCGGCCCCTGCAGGCCCTGCTCCCTCCTTCAGGTCGATCAGTGATCGATGGGGCCTGGGGGGCGCTAGGGGCAGGGCAAGATCAAAGGGGCCCCAAGAGATGGACACTGGGACGGAAACAGACTCGGAGACGGAGATGTGGAGACAGAGACAGAGATGAGGAGACAGAGACAGAGACGCGGAGAGAGGGGTGGGGGAGGAGAGACATGGAGACCCAGAGACATAAAAACAGGTGTGGAGACATGGAGACGTGGGGACCCAGAAACAGGGAGACATGGGGACCCAGAAATGCGGCGCAGTGGACCCGGACAGTAGCGGCCGAAATGCAGGGAAGGGAGTGAACAGGAGGGAGCTGGGACCCAGTTCCTGGGGGCCTGCCAGGACAGAGGCAGGGGACAGAGCCGGGAGAAGTGGCAGGCAGAGATTGCGAGATGGCAGAGACGTGTGAGAGATGGTGGGGGGAGCGTGGGAGCAGGGCCCGGAGCGCCGATCCCACGGCTCCTCGTTATAACGTGTCCGGAGGAGGCGGCGGGGAGTTGAAAGCGTCGGGAAGAGAAATCAAAACCAACACGGAAATGAGAGGGGCCAAGGGGGGGGGCGGGGGAGGAGGGAGGGGGAACCCAGAGAGGCAGAGAGAGCCAGGGAGGGGGGAGAGGTGCGGGGAGAGGTGCGCGGAGCTGGGGTGATAGAGGGACGGGAGAGAGATGGGGAGACCGGAGGGAGATGAAGAGAGAGACTGAGGGGGGCGGGCTAGGGGCAGAGAGACAGAGAGATGGAGAGAGTAAGAGAGATGCAGAGGGAAGGAGTAAAAGAGACAGATGGTGGAGAGACAGGGAGCGAGAGAGACTGAGGGATGGAAGAACTGGGGAGACAGAGAGAGACAGGAGAAGGGATGGGGGGACAGGGAGAGACAGACAGGGATAAAAGATGGGGGTGGGCGTGGGTGACAGAGAAACAGGAAAAGAGACTGAGTGATGGAGGGAGAGAGACGGAGAGAGCTGGAGAGAGCTGGAGAGGGCCAGAGAGCTGGGGAGACAGCGGGGTGGGGACAGATGGGGAGAGAGACACTATGGGTTGAGGGGAGACAAGGAAAGAAGAGAGAAAAATGGAAAAAAGATGGTGGGAGGAGACCGAGAAGAGAAAAGAGAGACCGAGTGAGGAGAGAGAGACAGAGGTAAAGAGGAAGAGAGCCAGGGAGGGAGATAAACAGAGAAAGTTGGGGAGATGGGGTGAGAGAGATGGAGATGGAGACAGGTGTGGGAATAAAGTGGCCCCGGGCAGGGGAGACCATGGGGGGCAGCTGAGGTGGTGGAGGGGCCTGGGTGCTGGAGGGGAGAGGGTGGGAGAGACTAGACACCTGGCGGTAGGGGGTTGGGGCGAGGGTGTCTGGGGGAGACTGGACAAGTCTGAGGGGAAATGGGCTATCTGACGAATCTTGTCTAGTGTCCGAGGGGTGAGGTGGAGTTTGTGGGGGCACAGAGTGTCTGTGGGTTTCTGAAGGGTGTGGGATCTTTGGGGAGCAGTGGGGTGTCGGAGAGGAATGTGTTTAAGAGTATGTAATGGGGTGGGGTATCTGAGGGCGGTGTGTCTAAAGGAAGGAGTCTGAGGAAAGTGCTCTCTCTCAGAGGTGGGGTCTGAAGGTGTGGAGTGGTGAGGGGCTGAGGTATGGAAGGGGAGGGGTGTCCAAGGTGTGGTGTGTCTGGGGTGGGTGTCTGAGAAGACCAGATGTCTGAGGGTGCGGGTGTCTGAGGGCAGTGTCTGGGGTGGTGGGTTATCTGAGGGGGAGGGGCTGTCAGAAAGGGGAAAGGTTCTGAGAGACAGGGATGAAGAGGGGACGGGGCATCTTAGGGGGATGAAGTATCTGAGGAGAGGGGTATGTGAGGGAGTGGGGGTCTGAAAGGGAAGACTTGAGAGGGGAGCCAATCCAAGGGGGATGGGGTGTCTGAGGAGGGCTTTCTGAGGGGGGAGGCAGATCTGAGGGGGAAGGGGTGTCTGAGGGAGGCTGTCTAAGGGGGGAGGCAGATTTAAGGGGGAAAGAATGTCTGAGGGGGGCTAAGGGAGGAGGCAGATCTAAAGGGGAAAGGGTGTCTGAGGGGCGCTAAGGGGTGGAGGTAGATCTAAGGGGGAAGGGTGTCTGAGGGCGACTGTCTGAGAGAGGGGGCAGATCTAAGGGGGAAAGGGTGTCTGAGGGGGGTTGCCTGGAGGGGGAGGCAAATCTAAGGAGGCAGGGGTGTCTAAGGGGGGGCTACCTGGGGGGAGGCAGATCTAAGAGGAAGGGGGGTCTGAGGGGTGAGCAGTAGGCTTAGGAGGGGCGTCTGTGGGAGCACTCATGCAGGGCGCTGGGGGCTGCTCGGTGGGGTGAGGGAGAAGGGCAGGGGCCCGGCGTGGGGCGGGCGCCTGGTTCTGGCCCGCTCAGGGCCCACAGACGCGAGCAGGGGGCTGCGCAGGAGCTGGATGAGCCAGCCCGGGGGTCAGCTGGGCGGGCCGGCGGTGGGGGCGAGGTTCGGAGCGAGATAAATCCCGGGCAGCCAGAGAGAGAGAGACAGAGGGAGACCCAGAGACGCAGAGACAGACGGAGAGGTCAGGCACGAGCCGAGGGACGGAGAGACGGCGCAGAGACGGTGCGGGGTGGGCGGGCGGCGAGAGCCAGCGAGCGTGAGTGAGTGAGTGAGTGGCGAGGAGCGAGGCAGGAGGCTGGGAGCCCCGGTTAGTGATGATCGAGGAGGCACAGAGTAAGGGGGAGGCTGCGGGAGGAGAGGCTGGGAGGGAAGATTGGGGGCACAGGGCTGGGAGCGGGATGGGAAAGACGGGGACCAGCAGGGCAGAGGGGTCTGCGGGAGGAGGTGGGATGTGGGGGGAGATGGCAGTGGGCATCAGGCTGGGCGGGTCCTGGGTGGAGTGGGGAGCCCCTTGGGCAGCGCCCAACCCCCTGACCCCTGTCTGTCTCTCCCGCCTGCCCCATCCTGTCCCCGTGTGTCTGTCCCGGCCTTTCTGCAGGGCCGGCTCCGCCATGGACTGTAGCTGCGTCTCCGACCTTCTCTTCGCCCCACCCGCCCTGCCGGCTCTCTGGACCCCCGGTAACTGGCCTGACCTCCCACCCACACCTCGGGCCTCCCCAGCGAACTGGTCGCTCCTCTGCAGCTCTCTCTCTCTTCCCCCTGCCTCCCCGGCTCTGCCAGAGTCCCCCCCAAATATAACCCCTTAGTGAAAAACTTGGCTAAAACTTCACAGTCAGATGTCCCTGCCACCTGCCTGCTGGGACAGAGGGTCTTTTGGGGGGTGGGTGAGATATTGAGGTTGGAGAGGGACAAGGATCCGGGGCCTGAGGTCCAGAGGTCTCTACCGCATACATCTCAGCCTGCTCCCACCCAGGACCTGCAGGCAGAGAGAAGCAGGGAGACAAGACAGACAGGCACTAATGGAGCAGGGATGGACCCCGAGGGGGCACTAGGTGAGGCGCTAGTGGACAGATGGACAGATGTGACTACCCAGGCAGGGGGACATGGAGACACCACCCAGCCAGCCAGAGCCCTGGGAGAGAGGACGGCTTGGTTGGAAGTGGACACTCAGAGCTGGGGATGTGGACAATAAGACTGGCTTGGATGTGCATTTAAGTCCAAGTCACACGCCCCGTACATGGGTAGTGTGTGTGTGTGCGTGTGTGTGCGTGTGTGGACTGAGACTCTGTGCCTGGTTATTTGGGGTCTTGGAGTGTGTCTGTGTGTCACACTTCAGTGTTTCTGGAAGAAGGGGGTCACACTGGGAGAGTGTGTGTCTGCACAGCATCTGTCTCGCTGTGAGCTGGCGTGCCTGCTTGTACATGCACAGCGGAGGCTACCTGAATGTCTCTGGGCTGGGTGTGTCTACATTTTAGGAGTGGGGGGGTGTCTGTCAGCTCACCGAGAGTGTACCTGCCTCAGTGGGGTGAAGAGCCTTCGGCTGTCCCTTATGGGTCTGCTGTGTGGTGAGGCATTCCGAATGGATGTCTTGGTGCATTCTGGGCTGTGTGGGTGGGTGCCCCCTGGGCCCCTGTGTTGGGGGCTGTGTCTGTATTGGTGCGTGTGTGTGGGTTCTCACATCTGTGTGTCACTGAGTGTGACTGAGTATTGGGGGCTGTCTGTCACGTGTGTGTCTGTTGCTGAGGTTGCGGGTCCTCTCTCTAGTGGTGTGTGTGTTTCAGCAGGTACAACACATTTGAGGACATGCATCTGAGGACAGGTGGTGTTTCTGGGTTGGGTTGTGTGTCTGCATGTGTGTGCCCAGTTGCACATTGTCATCTTTGGGGTCCTGTGGATGTGTCTGTGATACAGTTGCTTCCCCACTAGGACGTGTTCTGGGTGTGGAATGGGCCAGAGCCCACGTGTTGATGGAGCCCTGTCATCCGAGGTACAACTGAGTTAAGAGAAAAATTCTCCCTTCAGGGAGGAAACTGCCTGGCCTTCTCCAACCTGCAGGCAGGCAGGCAGGCATTAGCACTGCCTTTTATACACCAAGCAGCCTGGACACATCCTGCTCCTCCTTGCCTCCCACTCCTGAAATTCTAATAAGCCAGAGAGGGCAAGGAACTGCTCTGGGATCACACAGCAAGTGGATATGGGGACCTGATCTCCTAGCTCAGCATCCTCCTCCTCCCCAACCTCCTTCCTTCTTGCAGGCTCTTTATAGGCTAATTCTGCCTTCTGTTTTCAAGCCTGGGTCTGGGGTCTCTGAGGTGGGAGAAGGGAACAGAGGATGTGGCACAGGAGTGAGCACAGAAACGGGACCCTAGGTCCAGGGCCTTCTGGATGGGAGGTGAGATTTAGGGGTGGGCAAGACCCCCCCCATTTCCACCCAGCTTCTGGGCATATTCGGACAATGGAGTGCAGGACACCCATGAGTGTGCAATGCGTAATGCTGAGTGAGCTGTGGGTGTTACAGAGTGTGGGTGCCTGCATGGGGTTTGGAAGGCTGTCCTACTGTCATGGTGTCACCCTGTGTGTGCCTTTCTTGGTTGCTTGTGTGTCTTGACAGGTTGACACGTGTGTCTTGATGCTGCACTCACTGTCTCCACCACACTGTGTGTCATTTGGGCCTTTGGGGTGCTGTGTATCTCGTGTCATGGTTGTGTTGTTAGTGGGTCCCAGTTCTGAGGGGCCTGAGATGTGTAATTGTGAGTGTCGGGATGGGTGTGTGATGCTGGGTGTCTGCCGTGTCCACTTTGGTGGCACATTGTGCATGGTGTGTTGTGTTCCAGCAGGAGTGTGGCACTCTGGTGCATCTGTGTCCCCCGGTGTAGCTGGGTGTCCCTCAAGGGTGAGTGGACATCTGTGTGACGTGTGCTGTGGGCATCTGCAGACACACACTGCTCTCAGACCGACACAGCATGGATGCAGGGAGGGGACATGGGGACGTGAAAGGCATGTACATGGAAAGGGCCAGAGACAGGTGCACACAGGCCGTCTCGTCTGGATGTGCCAGGCTGGGTCATCTGGGGGCTTTGGGAAGAGATGGAGCAGGGGGCCAGGGACAGGGAGGAGGGGAGACAGCAAGAGACAGGCATTTCAGAGTGCAGGAGAGACCAGAGACCTCCTGGGGCAGGGGACCTCCCCAGGATTGGGGCACAGTGGGGACAAGGGCTAACCCCTGGGGTTGGGGTGCAGTGGGAAGAAGGGCTAATGCTGTGGAGGGGGTGTCCTTCCCTGCAAGCTGCCCCCTCCCACAGTCAAGAATGCAGGAGACTTGTCCCTCCCACACTCCACCCCAGGACACTGAACCTGGGAGAGTTGTGCCAAGGTAGGGGATCAGGCTGGAAGTGCCAATCCAGGGGCCCCGATGACTGAGTTCTCTCTCACTATTTGGACAATTTGGGGACTAGACACCAAGTAGCGTACAGAGTGGGAACTGGGTCTCTAAAGATGCCTGAGGCTGGGTGGCTGCTCATCAGAGACTGGGTGTTGGGGGAGGGCTGGACGCCTCCTGGTTCCCAAGTCCAAGCAGGACCCAGAGCCCTGGACTTGGCATCCTGACCTGCGGCCACTCCCCTGCTCCTGTCCCCAGGGTTTGCCTTCCCAGATTGGGCCTACAAGCCGGAGTCGTCCCCTGGCTCGAGGCAGATCCAGCTGTGGCACTTTATCCTGGAGCTGCTGCAGAAGGAGGAGTACCAGGGTGTCATCGCCTGGCAGGGGGACTACGGGGAATTCGTCATCAAGGACCCCGACGAGGTGGCTCGGCTCTGGGGCATCCGAAAATGCAAGCCCCACATGAATTATGACAAGCTGAGCCGGGCCCTGCGGTGAGGAGGGGCTGGGGGCCTGGACTCCCACTTTGCCCCTTCTCCCCTCACTGTCCCTCTGGACCCTACTCCCAGGGACTTCCCCTCAACTCCCTGGGGCAGAATGCCAGTGGAACCCACCACACAGGGCGCACAGGGCCGTGGCTCCTCTAATTACTTCCTTGAGAGTAAAAGGAAGGCAACAAGGAGGAATGAGGGGAACCCCGGGCTTTGGAGCCACACAGGCCGGGATCCCAGCCCCGGCCTCACCCCTTCCTTACCCTGGGACCTTGGTCAAGGGACTTCTGCGAGCCTCAGTTGCCTCAGATTGTTGTGTTCTGTGCACTGTGCCTGGCACTGTGTTAGGGGCCCTCCCCAGCATCGCCCCCCATTCTCCCTCTCCCCACAGCTACTACTACAACAAGCGGATTCTCCACAAGACCAAAGGGAAGAGGTTCACCTACAAGTTCAACTTCAGCAAAGTCGTGCTTGTCAATTACCCACTGTTGGACGTGGCGGCAGCCACCACGGGCTCCCCACTCTTGCTGACACCTGGTCCCTTTGGGGGAGGCCCTGGGCCAGATGCTCCACCCCTCACCCCTGAGGTGAGTTAGTTAGGACACGAGGGTCCCAGAATTGGGGCGTTTGGTGCCCCCCCAGCCATGAACCCCCTGGGGAGCGGGCAGCCAGTCTAAGCGGCACTGCCTCCCTCACCTCCCTCTCCAGACCCTGCAGACGCTGTTCTCTGCCCCACGCCTGGGAGAGCCGGGGGCCCGGGCACCCCTGTTCACCCCCGAGACAGACAAGCTGCGTCTGGACAGCCCGTTCCCGTTCCTGGGCTCCGGTAAGGGCCTGGGGGTCCAGGGGTGCCGCCGGGGGGATGCTGCAGGTGTTTGAGGGAAGGGATGAGCAAAGACAGGGAGGACAGACAGGGTGAAGGAAGGAGGCTGCTCGTGTCTGTGTGTATATGTGTGTGTGTGTACATGTATGTGTTTAAAAGCCAGAGAAGGCACGGAGGAGGGAACTGGAGAGGGGGACGGCCTGGGATAAGGGCTCTCAGGGCCACTAAAAGAAAGGGGAGAAGAGTAGGGGAAGTGGAGGAGATAGGGGAAGCCACGTGAGGGTGCGGAGATGCTGTGGGGGGAGAATGGGATGGAACTTGGCAGGGAGGTGGCACCGTTACTAATGCCCAGGCAGGCCCCCCATGGTATAAGTGTGGTCCAGCCTGACCCACCCCCTGTGCCCCCCAGGTGCCACTGGCTACTCCAAGCCCCCTGGCCTGCTGGGTCCTTATGGCCGCGCCTTCCCAGAGTACCCCTGGAACTTTAACCCATACCTCACTGGCCCCTTCCCCAAGTTGCCCCCTTCTCTCTACCCCCCGCACTTCTACCCTAACCCTCTGGCCAGTTCCCTGGGCCACCTGCCCTCAGCAGGGGCAGGGGGAGGCCCCACAGCCCAGCCCCTACTGGCTGCAACAGGGGAGGGCCTGGGCCAGGAGCGTCCCTCAGGCCTGGCAGCAGCCCCCCGCCTGGCACTGCCGGGGGCGGGGGGTCCAGAGGCCACACTGGGCGGGAAGGAGGACAGCGACTCGGAGCTGGAGATTACCGACGTCAGTGGCTGCAGCTCTGACAGTGAGGGTGATGAGGGCCCCCCTGTGCCCCCCAAAGCCAAGGCGGGCAAAGGGGGCGTCGGCAGCTGAGCTGGCATGGGGTGATGGATTCTGCCGAGGGAGGGACCAGGGCAGCCGACTGTGCAGCCTCTTCTGTCTTCTGGACTGCCCTCGATGTCCCGCCCAAGGCCGAGGACCAGCCCTCAGCCCCTCCCAGGGCCGGGGCACATCACTGCCCCAGTCTCCTTCCCCAACCCCAGAATGAGGGTCTCACCTCCCTCTCCAGAGGAGAAGAGGGAATGTGATGGCCTCCAGCCTCCTCCCCAGGTTCCAGTTTGAGGGGGGTCCCTGCCTGGCCCCACTCCCGAAGTGCAATACGGCGCCCAGCCTCCCCTGCCCACACACCCCCTGTGCTGTAACCTGCGTGTTTGTGTGGCCGTGACCCCCCCCTGTGCCGGCTCCAGTCCTGATCCCCCATCACACAGGCCCCCTGGGGACAGGGAGCTCAGAGCAATAACCCCGCCCCCAGCCCCCACCCAGGAGGGCACCCCCCCACAAGCTCCCCACGACCCCCAACAGCCACTTCCAGAGAGTTTACTACAAAAATAAAAGAATGGAAAGGAGCGTGAGATGTGGGGCACCCAGCGTTGTGAGTGATCATGGGGCTTGGGGGTGGGAACTGGGGGGGGGTGTGTGTGGGGGTGCCCGGGGAGTAACTGCTAAAACACAAGAATGAACGAATGAACAACTGAAGAAAGGCAAGAGGCAAAGAGGCAACGTGGTGGGACAGACGCAGGAAGGCAATGCCAGACAGTAACGGAGGGTTCCAGACGCCACAGGGCCCCCGCCCCGCCCTCACAAACACAGACCTCTCCTTAGATAATATATATTAAAAAATAAACCTCCAATTCAGGGTATAAAAACAGAGCAAAGGCACTTGGGGGTGGGGGGTGGCCCCCCCAGGCAATACTGAGATGGCCCGGGAAACTGGGGTCACCGTGGTGCTCCCTCGGAATGAAGCCCTGAGTCTCCCAAGCAGAAGGCAGGAGAGAAGGCCAAGGTCCATGGGAGGTTGGCAGGGCAGTGATCCCAGCTGGGCCCGCCCAGGCGTGGCCCCGGCAGCCCGGCACCCTCTCCTCAGGCCCTTGGGGTTGGAGATGCTGCAGCAGCTGTGCGGTTGGGGGTGGCCCTCACGTCCTCTCCTTCTTGCAAAAGGCCTGGCGGGATGTAGGAGAAGAAGGGAGACAAGGAGAGAGAGACGGGGAGAGGGAGTTGGAGATGGAGAGAAACAAAGAGGGGAGAAGAGAAAAAAGAAAAAAAAAAGGGGGAGAGAAGGGGAGAGAAAGGGAGGGTAGGAGAGAGAGAGACAGCTCACAAGAGCAAGGAACTGACAGAGATGGAGAGACAGGAAGTGGAGTTGGGGAGATTCAGAAAGACAACGATGGAGGGAGAGAAACGGATGGGGCTGTGCAGAGCGGTGCCCATTCTGGTTCTTCCTCCCTGGGCAGCACTCGGACCCCCTGGTCCCTCACTCACCTGCCTGGGGCAGGAGCCTCAGGTACAGCCAGGCTGGGGGATGGTGTTCTCCCCAAGCTGAGACAGAAGGACTCGCAGGCGACAAAATTCCTCCTCCACCTCCTGGTTGGGGGGTCATCAATGAGAGGGGTCCCTCCATTGAGTCAGCCCCTTCCTTCCCCACCCCCAGGCCACCACCTCCAGCTGTTTAATGGTCTCCTCCAGGCTGAGTAGCTCCTCCCGAATTTCCTGGGTCTGTGCCGGGCTCAGGGGGCCACCCCCTGGGACCCCCTCTCCTTCACGGGGAGGCCCCGCCCCGCTGTCTTCCTCCACGGGAAACAGGAGTTGCTTCAGGGACAGCACTGGCCAGGGGCAAGGGGAGAGAGTCAGAGGTGGAGCTGGGGCTGGGATGGGGAATCCAGAGGGGGACAGGTGAGGGGTGAGGGCTGGGAAAGAGGCCAGGGGCCTGCGGGCAGGAGGGGAGGGTGGACGCTGGGCAAGGCTGAGCTTTGGGTTAGCCAGGCCTGCAGATGGGTCTGGGGGATTCAAAAAGTGGTGCAGAGATGAGGCTGGGGCTAGGGTTGGGGAGAGGTGAGAGGGCACCAAGGATAGAAATGGGTCCAGGGAGAGGCTGAACTGAAGGTCAAGGAAGGGACGGAGGCTGCAGAAGGAAAAGGGACTTGGGGCACCAAGGATGGTGGTGCAGCTGGGGCGGTGGGCACGGTGCATTTGTTTCTGGCAGTGGGGCGTGAGGCAAGTTGGAAAGCACCATTTGGGCAGGTGGCGGCCCTGGAGGGGGCGGGACTGGGTTACCTTTCCCAAGGGCCTTGGCAGCGAGCTGGCCCTCAGGGCCGAGTCTGCAGAAGGGCAGGAGGGCGCTGGGGATTCTCTCGATCCGGCCTGGGCGGAGGAGCAGGGAGGGTACTCAGATCCTGCTGGGCTTCCTGTGGACACTCCCGCCCCCACTCGGTGCCCCTCAGGCTCACCATCAGCTGGGGGCATCTCACGGCCACAGCTGCCATTTTCAGAGCTGCTAAGCAGGGGTTCACGGGTGCTGGGGGGAGGAAGAGCTAGGTGACATCACGGCTTGGCCCCGGGGGGCAGCAGGGGCCAGGAGACAGAGAGCTGGGGGTGGGGAGGCCCGGAGACAGAGAGAGAGGTTGAGGCTGGGAGACAGGGAGCCAGAGGCCTGGAGAGGAGCCAGACAGGCAGTGGTGGGGTGACACATGCGCACGTATGCACACGCATGCACTACACACACACGTGCGCGCGCACACACACAGAGACAGGGCTGGACTTCGGGTTCTGGGGATACACAAGGAAGCTGCCCCCGGCCCCCCGGCCCTCCAGTTCCCTCCCTGGCCCCTCACCTGCTTGGGCTGGGCCGGTGTTTGTGGCGGGAAGCAGGGGCAGGCACCTTCAGGGATCCGGCGGTCTCGGTGATGAGGGCACACCAGCTGGGGAGACAGGCCAGCCCCTGGGCAGTCAGAGCCCCTAGAGTCTGTGCCACAGCCCCCCCCCCCCCCCCAGTTCCCGGGGACCCAGGGGCCTGGGCTTCTTTCTCCACCCGCGTTCCAAACCCAGAATCCCTCACTTCTTCCGCTCCGACACTGTCTGTGCCACCAGCTCGTATATCTGAGCCTCCTGGTCCCAGGTAAAGATGACATAGAAGGCTTTGTGATCTGCAGTGGGAGGGAGAGGCGGGGCTCAGAGCCAGGGTCACCCAATGTGCGCCCTCTGTGAGCACCAGCTGGAGGCTGCAAAGCCCTCAGTGATGCTGGTGCCCTCAGGGCCCGCACAACTCAATTTGCCCCTCCTGTGCCCTCCTTCCGGGCCCTCCCTCTCTCACGCCACAAGTCTCCCACCGGCTCCACCTACAGAACCCCTCGAGCCACTCCCACCACCGTGGTCCTGGTGCAGTTTCTTGGCAGCACATTTGCAAATCCCTCCTCACTGGGCTCCCAGCTGCCACCCCTGCTCCCCTACAATCCCCAAGTGGCAGCCAGGGTGTCTTCAAAATACTGATCAGAGCTGGCTCCTCTGTGCAAAAACCTGGGGCAGTTTCCCATCTCACGTAATAAAGCTGACAACCCGGCCTGGACCCTGGTCCTGCCCAGCTCTCAGGCCTCTCTCTCATGGCCTCAGCCTCAGGCCTGCCAAGCCTTCCCGCTTCTCAACCTCTG
The DNA here is from genome assembly GCF_020826845.1 of Diceros bicornis minor. NCBI lineage: Eukaryota > Metazoa > Chordata > Mammalia > Perissodactyla > Rhinocerotidae > Diceros > Diceros bicornis. Next base: position 17,299,127 of record NC_080773.1, read on the forward strand.
CAGCGGCCTCCCCTTTGCCAGAACGCGCGTTCCCAGCTCTCAGAGGGTCCTGCTCCCCACTCCTCAGGCAGCTCTGCCCGGGGTCCCCCGGGGCCAGGCCTCACCAGTGGCCACCTCCCGGGTCATGGCGGAGGTGAGCCGCAGCACCGGCCGCAGCATGGTCTTGCCGTCAGGTGTGGGTGTCAGTGTCCGGCTGTGCGACTTGAGTAGCAGCCGCTCGTCCTGGCGCTGGAGCAGCAGCAGCAGGTCGTCCAGCAGCAGCACGTGGACCTCTGCGGGGGGCGAGGCCCGTGCTCAGCACTCCCCACCTGAGGCCCACCCCCTTCAGCCCCCGCTTGCTGCCCTGGCGCTCACCCACAGCCTTGTCCTTTGTCACCCGCCACGTCAGCGGGCCCTCGTGAACCAACTTCTTTTTGGTGATGTCCAGGTTCTGCAGGCAGGAAGGAGTGACGGTTGGCGCAGGCAAGGGCGGGGCAGGGGAGGGTGGGGGTGACCGTGAGGCCAGGTACTGCAGTCAGGGTCAGGATGGGTACCCCAGCTGGGAATGGGGAGGGGGTCAGAGCTGAGGGGACACTCTCCCTCCCTGGGCACATTCTCAGAGAATCCCCTGAGAAAGCAGGGCCAGAGCAAGAGAAGAGAAGAGAAGGGGGGCCACCTTGAACTCGCTCAGCATGGGGTCGCTGCTCTGCCGCAGGTGGGACAAGTCCAGGCGCCGCTGATAATCTTTGAGCCGCTGGAACAGGAAGGGAGTGTCAGGCAACAAGCCAAGGGCTGAGGTTGACCCACAGTGACACTGTGGGGGACAAGCCGAGGGCCGGGCCTGACCTCCAGTGACCCTGAGGGGGAAGAGCTGAGGGCCAGGCCAATCCCTGGACAGGCAATGACCCTGAGGCGGACAGCCCAGGGCCGGGCTGACCCTTGCACACACATGCCCCACTGCCCTAGGCCTCACGCCACACCCAGGCTCACCAGCAGGTCCTCCATGTCACGCACGGCTTGGTTGACATGGTGCAGAATTTCCCGGCAGCACTCAGCCGCCAGCTCCACTTTCTCCCGTTCCGCAGACTGTTCTGTGGGCGAGGGGGAGACCAGCCCCAGTGAACCCCAACCTTCGAAGCTCCTGGTCCTGCAGCCAAGGTTAGAGACAGGAGAGCCGGGGCCCAGCAGGGTGACCCGGGCCCGGCAGTACCTGTGTTCTGCCCGATGCTCTGCAGGAGCAGGGGGTACTTGGTCAGACGCTGCATCTCTGTGGGAATCATGTCCTTCAGCTGCAGGCGGCGGCACCGTGGCCGGCTCTCTGCCTCCTGAGGGGACAGCGGCGCTGAGGTGGCCCACGCTTGGGCTTGCCTTGGGGACCGGGACACCAGTCCCCTCCTCCCGGGGACTCCGGGGCCCACACCCGCGCTCACCTGCACAAAGGCACAGAAGCGAGGCTCCTTGCGCTGTTTAGCTTTGAGCTGCTCTAAGGCAAACGACTGGCGGCTGCAGAAGCGGGAGGAGATTTTCTGGAACCATTTGCCCTCAGCACCATCAAACTACAGCGAGATTCAGGCCAGGGAAGTGTCTCAGGTGGGATTGGGAAGAGCAGGGCCTTGGGGATGGCAGCCTAGACAGGAGGACAGGGCTAGGGGCCTGGACCCCCGGGTCTTGAGGGGGGAAAGGCCTGAGACCTGGCCTTCTGGGGCCTGGATTCCAGGTCCCTGGCTGGGAGGAGGGGATAGGGGCTGGGCTGGGCTGGGCGCCCTCACCCGGGCCAGCAGCACATCTCCGATCTCCTCAATGAGGTAGCCACTGTCCTGCCTCCGCTTCATCAGGTGGTCAAGGAACAGGGCTGCGGGAGCAGAGAGGAAAGGGAGAGCTCTGTCAGGGCCGAGAAGACTGTACATAGAGCTACTCAGGAGCTGGTGGGGTTTGGGCTGAGTCTGATCCAGTGGGCCTGCCCCCTGCCATGCACTTGTTGATGTACCCCCTAGAATGTGAGCTCTGGGGGTCTGGGGCGGGGTTGTCCCCAGTGCTAGAACAGAGGCTGCCCACGCTAGGCTCCAGGTCTAGTTGCCAAAGCCGCGAAGGAGGGAGCTGGCGGTGGGGTGTGCAGTGGGGCCGCGGCCTGGTACTCACAATGCACCTCGATGAGCTCGTCCAGGCTGGGGAAGATGTTCTGTAGCTCCTCCTGGGAGAAGAAGCCCCCTCCCGCCATGGGCTGGTAGAAGAGGTCGTGCAGCACCCGGAGCATGCGCACGTGGGCTGCCTCCGTCACCAGCAGCTCTGCAGGGTCACCAAGCAGGAAGCATGGTTGGGGAGGATGCAAACTAGTGGGGGGCGGGGGGGGGGCGTCTGAGGCAGGCTGAGGGAATGAGAAGGAGGGGACAGGATGGGGACAACTCTCTCTGGGTGGAGTTATTTGCCCCTGAAATAGCCATTGAGGATTCCCTGACGCACTGCTTTTCCCTTTTGGCCATGGCAGACAGCCAGGGTGACCAATGGTTCCAGCTTGCCTGGCACCAGCACTGGTGGGTTTCCCAGGACATGAGATTTTCAGTGCTAAAACTGGGCAAGTCCCAGGTGAGTTGGTCGCACCACCACTAGCAGGCCTGCAGTTGTGTTTATGTCTAACCTTCCAGGAAGTTTCTCAGCCTTGGTTTCTGGCAGAATGATTATTCCCTCTACACACAAGTTGATAGCCTCAGATCCAGAGGTCCCCAGAGGGTGCATGCCTGAGTTCCAGGGTCCCCAGAAGTCCCTGGAGACTAAATGCATGATTCTGTGTGTTATATGTATTTTTCTGGTCAGAGAAATTGCTATGCTGTCCGATGTGGTAGCCACTAGTCATTTGAAGAGCCACTAGCTCTTCAAGTTTTAATTAGTTAAAATGAAATGAAATACAAAATTCAGTTCTCAGTTGTACTCGGCACATTTCAAGCACTCAACAGCTATTAATTGGCTGGTGGTTACCATGTTGGAGAATGCAGATATTGCACATTTCCATCATTCCAGAAAGTTCTGTCCAATAGCACTGCTTATGTTTTGATCTTATCCTTAAAAGGACCTGTGACCCAAAAAGTATTCATCTACTGCCCAAAAAATTCTGAATGAGTACCCTCCTTGCTATTAAGTAATCTGTAAATAAACTTCCAAACAAGCTTCCAGAAAAGTGTTCTACTTTTGCCAAACATTCTCTACACACAATTTGAAATCACAGAAAAGAATCAACATGGGAATGATACTCCCATCATCTCTCTGCCCAAAAGCAAGCACTGCTAATAGATTATCTTCCCAAATGTTTCCCTGGGGAATCCATCTTTCCCTGGAGCAGTTAAGAGCATGGTAACAGCAGCGTTGCATTCAAACGCTCTTACTTTGTGCCCAACCCTTCACGCTAATCATCTCATCTTCATGACATCTTTTGAGGTGGGAACTATTACTGCCCACGTTTCACAAATAAAGAAACAAAGGCTACGCTGGAAATACAATTTTATATACTGTTTCCGGTTCTTAACATCAGCACTGTCCTGTACTACTAAAAATTCTCTGGAAATATCACTTTGCCACCACAAGCCCGTTTCATTGAGGGGCTGTTCTACAATTTAGTAACAAAGGGCCCTCTGTCAGACACAGGCTGTCTTCAAGTTCTGTCTGTTATAAGTGACACCCAGACGGACATCTCCCTGCATCTGCCTCTCTCTCTGCCACAGTGGATTGGGTCCTACGTCACAGTGGGTTGGAGGGGGTGGCACTCACCGCTGATGACCTCTTGCCGCTTCACCTGGCTCTTGGGCAGGCTGTGCAGGGTGTCTGGGGGGACGAGCTCCCGCCAGCCGGGGGGCTCCTCGGGTTCCAGCTCTAGTCCCGACCGCCCTGGCTCCCCCTCATCTCCAGGCTCGGGGCTGTGGGACAGAGGCCTTGTTAGGACCCCAGCTTGGGGTGTCCCAGAGAGGAGCCTTCAACTCCTTAGTGTCCAACCCCCTCTGTGGCCTCAGCATTCGATGCTCCCCAGGTGGCCCATGCTGCAAACCACCCCAAATTTCTAGAAAGAAGCGTCCCCCCCGCCCAGTGACCACAGTTGGCCCTCAGCATCCGATACCCAGTTCTCTTTGACTCTGGCAACAACAACTCCCACCCTGCCGCCATCCTCCCTGACTCTCCAGGCTGCCTCAGCAGATAGGGGGGAGGAGTGACGTACGTGGCTCGTCGGGCAGGGCCAAGCACGGCCGTGGCAGAGCTGGGGTCCATGTCCACGTCACTCCGGGAGCGGCCCCCACCCCGGCCCTTAGCCCCGAGGCTGCCCCGGGAAGGCCGGCGGCGGTCACTCACCCGCAGGCTCTCCGAGCGCCCCAGACGCCCCGATAGCCTGGACCCCGAGGCCAAGAACAGAGTCAGGCAGAGACCAGGACAGAGACAGACAGAGACCAAGACAGAGACAGAGACAGGGAGAGACCCGGACAGAGACAGAGACAGGGAGAGACCAGGACAGGGAGAGATGGGAAGAGACCAGGACAGGGAGAGACAGGGACCAGGACAGGGATACGGGAGACCAGGACAGGGATCAAACATGCAACAGAAGAGAGAGTCAGAAGGAGCAGTGGGATTTAGGGGTGCTGGGGCAGTGGGGGTGGTCAGGAGGGATACTGAAATTTGGTGGGGGAGGGGAGGGGAACCCAGTTTGAGCACAGGACTGACCCCTCCCTTCCCTGAGGCAGGGGGATGGGGCAGAGCTGGGAGTTGAGGTGGGGAAGAGGGATTCAATACTTAGCTCTTCAGCTGGGAGGGTGATGTCCCCACCCACCCCTCGCAGGGGTGAAGGGGAGGGGGTGGCCCATGGGGAGAGGGGAGGGGCTGGGAGAAATGGGGGAGGGGCTAGCCCTCCCCCCACCCAGGGCCCAGGCACCCACCTCTTCCACCTTCTGGGGAGAGAGGGGCACAGGGTCAGAGGTGAACCCAGATGGAACCCAAGTCACCTCCCCACACCCAACAAAGTGCCCCCAAAGCAGCGGCACAAGGACAGGCAGGGGGCAGAGCCTGCCCCCCAACTGTGAGGGGGACAGGGCCCCCAGGCAGGGAGCACAGAGGGTGGGGGATTGAGGGCAGGGGCACCAAGAGGCAGGAGCAAGGCAGCCGGGCTGGAGGCTTAAAAGAGAAGGGAGAACGGTTGCAAAAGTGAAGGGGTGCAGGGAGAGGGGCTGGGAGGAGCTGGGGCTGAAGACAGAGGAAGAGGAAGGAGGAGGAGGAGAAAGGGAGGAAGAAGGAGTGAAAGGGGAGGAAATGAGAAATGAAGAAGTAAAAGAAGGAAAAAGAAGGGAGAGAAGAGGGAGGAGCAGGGCAGAGTGGAGATGGCTCGGAGGCAGGCAAGTGCAAATGGCAGCGCAACCCCCAACACCCCCCACCTCTCACCCCGGCCCAGGAAGCTGGTTCCTGTGCCCAGACCCCCCTGCTGACCCCCGGCCCTGGGCACCTCTCTGTATCAGCACCCTCCTCGGTGCTCTCGGCGGGCGCTGGGAGCTCCAGGCTTGCTGGGCCCTGCGGGGGTGGGTCCCCCAGCTCCAGTGGGCCATCAACACCTGTGGGGGTGGCAGAGGAGAGCAAGGCTGGCTGGAAGGCCCCTGTGGTGGCGAGACCCACACTCTGGGGGCCTCAGTTTCCTCCGCCATGGAATGCAGGGGGGGGGGGGTGGCTAAAGCTGTCCCATGCCTGGCAGACACCAAGTAGCTGCTCTGTTGTTAAGTGGGGGTGATGGACAGATGGAAAGACCACTGAGAACATGGCAGCTGGGACCAGGTGGGTGAAGATGCCACAGAACTAGGGGAGGAGACTGGATGCTCTGCTTGACACCTCCACATCCATCCATTCTCTAGACCCTCAATGGTGACGTGCAGGAAGAGGATATACCCCATTTAGAGAAGAGGAGACAGGCTCAGAAAAGGGAGTGACTTCCAAGATGAAACACAAGTAAGGCACAGAGCCAGGCTTTGAACCCAGGCCTGGTCAAGTAGTTGTCTGAGATCCAAGGGGCTGAGGGCCACAAGGACTGTGAGAAGTGAAGTTAGCCGGGCTGGTGGGCTCATTATCTAAGGGACTCAGAGAGGGTTCTGGGAAATGAAGTCATAGGGGCTCATGGGAAATGCAGTTTAAGGAGGTGAGACACAGGTCACCAGGACAGAGGTCAGAGCCTGGGGGGAAAGCTGAGGAAAGGGTAAACTGAGGGAAGGGGGTGGTTATTAATAACACTGGTGATCAGGAGCAGGGAGGAGCAGATTTGGAGAACCTAGGGGGCAGTTTCGCTGGCCCCAAGTTGATATCTGAGGGGCTGGCAGCACCACTGCCCTGGGACCAGGTCTTCATAGAATCCTGGTCCAGGAAACTCTCACCTGGTTCCCGGTCGGGGCTGTCCCCAGACAGAGGGTGCAGAGAAACTCCGGGGGTGTCCTGCCCAGGAGCCCCGACATTCCGGTCCCGGGAGGGCACCCCCAGGCCTCCCTTCCGTTCTGTAAGGCCTGGCTTCTCAGCTGGGGAGACAGCGAGAAAGAAAGTGGGAAATGAGACTCCAGGGACTCTAATTCACAACGGCCTGGGGGATCCAAAACACTGTGCTCCAGCCCCATCCCCCTATCCCCCCATCATGCAGGAGACACCCCCCCACCTCCCTCAGACCCAGGAGGGCTCCCTCCCTCCCCTCTCAGGTTCCCAGGATGGAAGCTCTGGCTTCAAGATCATTACCATCAGTCTCGACTTTAAGGTGTCGAAAATCCGGGGCTGAAATGAGAGATGGGACTATGAGGTGGGGCTGGTGGGGGACGACATGGGGAAGTTGGGGTGCGGCTGAGGCTGGGCACCTCACCTTGTGGCTCTCCCCGGTTCCAGCGTGCGGCATCTAGCAAGCTGCTCAGTCCTTTCTTGGTCTTGGTCGGCTCGTCTGACCGCCGGTTCCCCATCACCTGCGGGAGGTGGGGGGAGAGGAGAAGGGGCTGGGCATTTCTGAGATGGCAACAAAGTGAAATCGGACCCCAGGGGTGCAGAGTCACGAGGCTCCCCAGGGGGTCTCTGGGGAAGAAAGGGCCAGGTTTGGACACTCAGGGAAGCACCTTTTTTCGGAAGAAATTCCTCCCTGACTTCTTGTCCCCGCTCTTGGTCCGCACTCCAAGGTGCCGCATGTACAGGCCGATGGCGTTGACCACAGCGGCACTGTGGGGAGGGGATGGTGAGGCCCCCAACACACACAGACGCGTACACTCCCATGGATGCACACACTGCTGCCCTCACAGCTTTCCCCTCCGTGCTCGCTTCCCACCCCAATCCCAGAACCACTTCCTGCTGAGTGTCTGAGGAAAGGAGAGAGGGCTCCAGAGGACTGGGCCGGGGATGTTGCTCAAAGCTCAGGCCCCCAAGCCCCTAGGCCCCCAGCCCCTCCTCCCTTGGGCCCAGGAGACTAAACCCCTCTCCCCCTGGCCTCTCTGTTTCCATCACCTCTTTTCTTCATCGGTAGAGATGGTGTGTCTGTAAAGAGAAGGAAGAAGCTTGTGACAAATTTGCTAAGCCTGGGGTCCCTGTCCACCCAGCACAAATATCCATGTTGCTGTTCCCTTCAAAGCTGGGACAGGGAGAGAGAAGAGGCAGAGAGGGGGTAGTGGAAGCAATGGGGAACGAGGATCACAGGAGGGAGGAGACCCTCTCAGCAGGGCAGACGGGGCCCAAGCGCCAGGCTTGAACACAAGACCATGGACAAGACCAGGAAACTACAAGGAAACCCCAAAGATAGAAAGGGAAGATGCAAACCAGATGAACTAAAGTGCCAGGGGGACCCGGAAGTCAGAGGACAAGCCCAAATGCTAGGAAATGAACCCTGAAGCTGCCGAGGGAGCCCAGAAATGGAATGGGGCAGCAGAGGGCACCCCGGCAGCTGGCCCCACTCACTGCATCTCCTCCAGGTGGGTCAGCAGCTGCTCGGCCACATGCCGCTCCCGGGCCTCAAAGCTGGCGCGGTCCCGCCCAACCCAGGCCTCCAGCTGGGCCAGCTCCTGCACCCAGGGAGTCATGCCCATGAGCCGCTTAGAACGGAAGTCCTCCAGCTGCCGGCTGACGGCTGCCTGCTGGCTCTGCACCACCTCCTGCACGAATTGCCGCTGGATGTCCTCAGAGAGGAATTCGGGCCGTGTGCGGTCTGCAGGGACATGGTGAGAGGCTACGGGCCAGTTCCCTGGGGCCCGGCTCCCCACCCACCCTTGGCCTCCAACAGGAAGGAAACTCTGCTGTCCAGGACAGCTTGGGGGTTTGGCCTTCCTCCCTGGGGCTCCTGGGAGGGCTGACCCCAGCTAGGGACCTCTCCCTCATCCTATTGTCCCCTCCTCTCCTTACCAAGTTCAAAGGCGACAGAAGCAGGGACTGGCACCCGCAGAACCTGCTCAGGGGAGAGAATGGAGTAAAAGAGAGGACTCAGGAGTGGTGGGATCAAGCCTGGTGGGAATGATGGTCTGAGGGGAGGGCGTGGTCTAGGGACACCAGGCTGGCCCAGCACAGGGTCTCCTCAAGCCAGCTGCCCTCCACACTGCCCTCCATGCTGCCCTTAGCGGGGCGGAAGCGGGGAGGAGCAGGGTGGCTCTCCAGGGCCAAGGGGAGGGGCGACTGGGGCCCCTCGAAGGTGTCTCTCACCGCGACCTTGTCCAGGAAGCTGTGGTAGAAGTCGAGGAAGGCCTTCTTGACCTCCTTTGGGCCCAGTGAGCCCAGTATGTCCGCGTGCAGGCAGCAGAGCTGGGGAGACAGAGTGGGACCTGTCCTCCCTCCCCTCCCACTCAAACCACACTCCTCCTTGGAAAGCCTCAGGGCTCAAATGCCACCTCCCCTGGGAAGTGCTCCCTGATCTCCATCATCCCCTTCCCGGGGCCACCATGACCATTTGCTAATTTTCTATCCCGTGAAATGGTTCTCTGTGGTTCTGTGTCCTCCCACTACCACCACCACCACCAGCTACGCTAAGAGGGCTAGGAGTATACTAGATGCTGTTCTAAACCCCCTACATGCATTAACCTGTTCATTCATAGAGACTACCGTTATCCAATTTTACAGATGAGAAAACTGAGTTCAAGAAACTTGCTCAAGGTCACACAGCTAGTAAGTGACCAAGTTAGGATGGGAACCCAGGGAGCCTGTCTCCACTATACTCCATTGCTTAGAAATACTGTGCATAGCCTGAGAGTTAATATGTGTGTACGAGGTTCTGATGCATCTAAGTCCCAGACAGGGTCCAGGACACAATGGGTTCTGGGGAAGTATACAAGTGGATAAGTGGGGCTCACTCCTTCACTCATCAAGCGTTGCCTGCGTGTCAGCCTTATGCTGGGTGACACTGGCAATGCAGTGGGGACTCCAACCTGTCCTGGCTCCTGGGTGGCTCTCGTCAGGTAAGGTCTCAGCGTGCTAAGGGCTCACATCAGTGAGGGTGGGACTCTTTCTCTACTGTAAACACTTTCAACAAATCTATGTCTGCCCTATCCTATAAAGGAAAACTCCACAAGAGCAATAGGAAGCAGCCCAGGGGACCACAACTATCTCTAGGCTACTCCCCAGGCCGATGAGGTGAGGGAGTGGCATGAGGACAAGTGTCAAAATACCAGAGGTCATCTGAGTCACTCCAGCCCAGCCCCTGGCCCTCAGTTTCCACATCTGTAAAAAGACACGACAGTCAGCACCATGGCCGAGTTCCAGGAGCCCGAGTTCTAGAAACTCCCAGGATCAGGAGGGGGACCCTCTTGCCCTGACGGCCAGAGCCTCCATGCACCATGGGAGGGGCAGCCACTTTACTGGAGAGAAGGCAATTTCCTATTTTCTTGCCAGTTTCTCTGAAGCTTTGGTGTCAGTCAATGTGCTCTTCTTTCTGTGCCTCCAGGCGTCCCTCCCTGGCATTTTCATCAGTCTCCTTGTTTTCTGGAGGGCTCTGCTATGCATTTCCAGTACAATGCCATGTACTGGGCTAACCCCCATTCGCGGCCTGTGTTGGGCTGCCCTGGGTCTTCTTGGGATAGGACCCTTGTCCACAGAGTCCCCCTCCAGCCAGCGCTGTGACTTCGTCCTTCCTAAAACACCTGCTGGATTCTCTAGACTCTGCAGGTGTGTCCAGCGGCACGGCTCTGCATCTGCACCTCCCAGGAGTTTTCTGCCTGATACAAGAGGTTTCTGGATCATCGATTACATTTTCTCTGCCTTGTGAGCTGCTTGCGGTGGTTCCTTGTTTCTGGACCAGGGCCTCCTGTGCCACCTAGACCTGGGAAGGCTAACTGGCTTTCTCCCAAGCACCAGCCCTAAATGAATGACTAGGGGCACCTGATGAGAATGCATGGAAAAGGATTTGATTTCCAGTCCGTGGGAAAGGGTACTGTCACTGATGGGTGATGCTGCCACAGGCAGGGAAAGGGGGCGGGGGGCGTGGTTTCTGCCAGGCTGCTGGATTCCCTGTTGCTCTCTGCATGGCCCTGCTGTGTGTACTCTCCCGGCCTGTACTCACTGCTCACTGAGATTTATATGGGGCACCTGCAATCTTGTCTAGACCACATGGCAGGCTTTCTGGCTATTTCCAGATCTCATGCTGTGCATTCTGGATCTGTTTTCCAGACGCTCTCGGCTCACCTTCAGTGGTCTCACTCATTGAACGCTGTGGCCTGTCCTAGCCCCAACCCTCCCTGTGCCTACCCAGCCCCGCCCTCACCAGGGGTCCCGGCTCGAACTGCAGGGCCACGTGCTGCAGGAGGGCCATGAGGTGGGCTGGGCGCCGCTTCACCTGCTCCAGGCTCTGGAACTGGCTGTTTTGCTCCTCTGCATTCTGGGGGTGAGGATGGGGGTGGGGGATGAGGTGAGACAGTGGGGAGCAGAGGAAGGGCTTTGGGCTTGACCCTCCCCCTCCGTGGCACTTCCCAAAGGATCCAAGCTGGGAGGAGGGGGATGATGATGTCTATGCTGTAATGGTGGCAGTCATGACAGGTACTGGGGACAGTGGATGAGATTTAATGTTATAAAGGTAGGTGATGAGGACAGACATTAGGAGAGATGAAATGGGGATCTGTGGTGTAATCTGTGCTGTAATTGGGGGGGCAGCGATAAAAATTGGGGTTCGAGTAAAAAGGCTGGGAGTCTGCTGTAATGGGGGGCAGCAAGAATGGGGTGAGGGGACAAGGAAGGAGGTACCGGGAAGGTAAGAGAGAGACAGGCAGGGAGAGGAGGCAGGGGGACAGCAGCTGAAGATGGAGAACTGGACCTAAGGCAGGAGGGGACACTGAGGAGGGGACTTAAGGGCTGGCTCCAGGGGCCTGAGACAGAAGGTATTCCACCCTCCTTCCGCCTCACCGTCTCCAGCTCATTCTCAAAATCCTCGTCCTCAGCCCCGATGATGCTGACGGGCACCAGGCCAGGCCGGGGGTGCCCTGGGGCCTGTGGGAGGGGAGGGGTGGCTTCAGCCAACAGAGCTCCCCACCTCATAGTCCCCCAGTCCCCTCACCCCTCAGCCTCTCCACTCACCGCCCCTCGGGCGACGTCTTCGGCCTCCATGGGCTGTGCAGGGCTGAGGGAAGAGGAGGGGCTGCGGTTAGCGGGGTGGGAGGAGGCAGCAGAGGGCGGTTACTCACAGATTCCTGGCTCAGGTGTGAAGGTGAGTAAACAGCCTCCCCCCACCCTGGCCTCCGCAGCTCAATGGGGCCTCTGTGTGGCGACAAAGAGCTCTTCAGAGCCCTTCAGAGGCCAGCCGGGGCGGGAACCCAAGGACAGGGAGCCTTGTTGGGGGGGAGCTGGAGGCCCAGGAGCCTGGGTCCATGAGAGCTGTGGCCATGAGAGCCTGCAATTTGGGGTCCCTAAGCAGGAGGGGGCTGGGGGCTCAGACTTTTGGATCTGAGGGAAGAGGGGGCTGGGGGCCCGGACTCCTGGGTCTGAGGGAGGAAGGGCTGGGGGCCCGGACTCCTGGGTCTGAGGAGGGAGGGGCTGCGGGCCAGGACTCCTGGGCCTGAGGGAGGAGGGGCTGGGGGCCCGGACTCCTGGGTCTGAGGGCTGGGTCCTGGGGAGACAGGGCATGGAGGAAAGCAGAGTTGGGAAGGTTAAAGGAGAGGTAGGAGGGAGATAAGTGGGGTGTAGGGGGATCTCCTCTGATCTCTGATAGGCTTGGGGCAGGATGTTGCCTCTGAACCCACCAGCCCCACTTCCTGTGACAGGAAATCACAATGGCAAATCCCCCAACCCCCAACTCTCTCCACATAAGAAAACAAAACTCTGAACCCTCCTCCCTCAGAGACCAAGAATCCCGGAACCCCGAAATTCTTTCCCTCAGGGACGTGGTATCTTTCCTGGCTTCCAGTCCCAGACAACAAGGGACTGTCCGCACCCTACATCCACCTATCTTGTCAGCTCTCCTTTCCTCAGACAGCTCTCCCTGGCTGTCTCTCCGTTGAATCTGCTTCATGTCTTTGCCTCTCGTCTCCCTGTTTCCTCATTTTTCTCTCTCCCTTCCTTCAGACTCGTCTCATTTTCCCCACCATCTCTGCTTCCCCTCCCTCCTCCTCCCCCCTCAGCTGCTACACCCCATCTCTGCTTCAGTTGCTCTGTCTTTCCCCCATCTCTCTTCTGTCTTTGCCTCTGTTTTCCCACATCTGGTTTCTGCAGCCACCTTCCTGCACCTCTCCGAGTCGCCGTCTCATGTGCTGTCTCTCATCTCTCTCTCTCTCTCCTCTCTTGCTGTCTCTCCCATCTTGTCTCCCTTAGAGTCTCCACTTCTCCCTGTGTCTTCCCACCAACATCTTCTGTGTCCTTAATCAGTCTGACTAATGCCACGCGAGCCCATGTAGGCAGGAAGGAGCTGTGGAAACAGGGGTGGGGTGGACTAGTGGGGGAGCTCTCCCCACAGCCCAAAGCTATTTATAACCCTAGTCGCCTGAGACCCACCCTTCCCTCTTCCACAGGCCTCCCTCTTCCACAGGCCTCCTCCCTAGCACTCAATAAATGGTAGCTGCGATTTTGATTATGATCATTAAACAATGATGTTCTGCAGTGTCCAAATGCCATCCTATGGGTTCACCCGAGCAGGCATCATTTTTATTCTTTTCCATAAAGTGTATTTGTCCAACATCCAAACTTGGGTAACTTAAGATTTGAGCATTGTTAAATGTTCACATAAATAAATTTGCAAACCAATGCAGAAAAATAACAGTAATTATTTATTATGAGAGCCGGACTTACATAGCACATGCAGGGTGCTGAGGATGGCTCTAAGTGCTTCTCACATAGTAACGCACTTAACCTCACAACCACAAGCACCCTATGCTATTACTATTCCCATCAGAGACGGAAACCTTCACCAGGCCACCAGCTGCAACTTCTGGGCTGGAAAACATGACCACGGACATGGAGGGTCCATGCTTGTCCCGCTCAGGGGTGGAAAGGTTCCACAGAGGTGGGGAGATTCCAAAAGGGCAAAGGAACACACGTTATCCAAGCGAATGCTCAGTGCCAGACAGGCCCCGAATAATGCACTTGACACTATTATCTCCTTTATTCCTCAACACAATAAGATGAAATACTAGCTAACACTTAATATGCCCTAGGTGCCACTTAAACGTATGTTCCAGGCACAGCATTACTGCTTTATAGGTATTAACTTGCTCAATCCTCTCAGTGACCCTGTGAAGTCAGTATTATTATTATTATCCCCATTTTACAGAGGAGGAAACTGAGGCACAGATTATAAGGGACAGAGCCAGGATTCAGACCCAGGCAGTATGGCTCCAGAGTTTACACATTTACCTACTGGAAAGTGCTGCTTCAGAGCATGGGGAACCCCCACCCAATGTTAGGAAACTAAAATCTGAATCAAAGCTGAGCCATATCTGGTCTCCTTATGAGGTCTGGGAAGTCAGGGATATGTGGGCACTGTGGTCTGGGCAGGACGGAAGCTTAGGCTCGGCTGCTCCACAGAGGCCTGCGGCTCAGAGAGGATTTGGAGGGGGAAGGGCGGCTGCTTAGGAGATAGATTCCCCACAAAGGCTGGGGAATTATAGGTTGAAGCTGTCAGATGGATCTATAGGCAACAAGGCCTGTGGTCCAGCAGAGGGGGTGCTGTGTGCATGGGGCTGTGGGGGGTCGGGGCAGGTTTAGAAGGTCGTTAGAGGTGGGGACTCCTAGAGCAAAGCAGGCACATGGGTGGCTGGGTTCCATGCAGGGCTCAGAGTCTATAAGATACTGGGAGGATGGCTCTGGTTTCCAAGAACCTCTGGAAGCCTTAACCTAAAATATAGAGTAGTCAAAGTGCGTCTATCAGGGGCCCTTGGAATGTATAAAGCCCCAAATTCTGGTTGACACATGGTAGGTCTCCAAGGATCCGGGGATCACACAGAACCAGGATTCCATAGGGAAAGTAGCCAGTCTATAGGACCTCTGGAGACTTAAAATGGGACCAGAATTCTATAGAAGCGTGTGGTGGTCCCCGAGACCCAGGATCTACAGGGTCTCGGATTCTAGGGATGCTACTGATCTATGGGGATCCTACGTGTGTAAGGAGCCGGGTCTCCATGGGGGGCTAGTAGGAACCTGGAGGGTCTACACGAGCCCCAAATCATACATGGGACATGGCGGGTCTACACGGGCCCCAAATCCTACAGGGGACGTGACAGTGTGCACGGCTAGGGATGCTGGGGCAGACGTGCGGAGTCAGGGTCTGACGCCCGCCGGGGGCCGCGTCCCTCACCTGCTTCAGGTCGGAGGAGAAGCCACCGCAGCCGCCAGAACCGAGGCCTCCGCGCGCCGGCTCCGGCCTCCCCCACCCCTGCCTGCGAGTCACTCTAGCCGCCCCAGAGTCCACCTTTGCTTCCAGCTCCACTCCTCCCGCCAGCCGCTCTAGCCCGGCCCCTGCCAGGCTCCTGCCCAGGCGACTCTACTCCTCCTGCTGGCCGCTCTAGCTCTCCACCGCGCCACGCTGGCCCGGTAGGGCCGCTCTGGCCTGTCTTGGAGGGCTGGCGTTTCCGTATCTCGACTGCCCCCGAGATTCTCCTGGGCCCCGCCCCCTGCCCCCTGTCCCCCGTCTGGAGGTGGGGATGCTTCCATCCCCTCCGCCAGGGCTCAATCCGAGATCTCGGAATCGCCCCGGCCCTTAGCCCCCGGACTGAGGTTCCCGCCCTATCTGACCTCCCTAACTCGAGGACCAGGTGAATTCCTAACTCTCGTACATTAATTCTCGCCGCACTCCGCACCCCCACCCCCGCACACTTTCCACTGCGGCCGGAAAGCAAAAGTCCTGGGTTCGAGCGTACCTTTCCCTCTGATATGCAGTGTAACCTGGGAAAAGTAATTACTTCTCCCCCGGCCTCAGTCTTCCCATCTGTACAATGGAGGAAGATCTCCAGCTCTGTCTCCTACAACCCATCTCCCAGGGTCTAATTAATGGTGTAGAAAAAGAGCTCTCCAAGAACGCGTTCAAACGCGTTCTGCAATTTGCAGCTTCACCGCGCCCTACGGCGTTGTTATGGTCGTTTTTATTTTTAGGTGGCCCTAAAGCATGCGGGATTGGAGGGCGGCGCTTAGCGGAAAGTACCTGCGAGTTCAAATCCCAGCTCCACTCGGTCTCAAGATGTGTGTGCCCTGTGTGAGTCGGTTCTGCTCCCTGGGCCTCAGTTTCCCCACCCGTATAATAGGGGTGATCATCTGTCCTCTGTTGGACAGTGGGAGGCGGCCTTGACCCCGGCCTCGCACCCCTCATCCCCACTGGGCACTCGGCAAGCATTACTTCTCCGGTCTTTGCCCCCTTTGACAGATGGGAAAACTGAGGCACAGGGAGGGGCGGTCGCGGCTCAGTGGGGCCGCCAGGAGGCCCCTCCGCGGCCGGCAGCGCCCCAGCCCCTCCCTCCTCCCCCCGCTTCCCCTGGCCGCCGAGGGGAGGGAGGCCGGGCGGGGCCGGGGCGGGTGTACCTGGTGTCCGCGCGGGGAGGTGACCGGCGGGGCGCCCGAGGTCGGGCTCGGCGATCCCGGGCCCTGGGTCCCGGCTCCCGCTTCCTGGCTCTGGCGGGGCAGGAAGTTGGGGCGTTTTTCCGGAGGCCCCCGCCCCGCCGCCCCTCCCCGCTTCCTGCCCGCGCCCCGCGCCCGCCCGGCACCTCCGCTTCCTTCCCCTTCTTGCCGGCCGCCCGCCCCTCTGTCCCAGCCCCGCCCGGGACCCGCGGGCACCGGCGCCGCCCCGCCCCGCCCCGCCCCGCCAGACCTCTCCCGGCCTGTCTGTCTGTCGGTCCGCAGGGCGCGGCTCCACGTTTCTCACATCTGCCCGGCGTCCGCCATCGCCTCCCTGGCGGGCCTGGGGGCGAGGCTCGCCCTGCGTCCGCCTCAGTCTGCGCAGCAGCCTCCCCTGCTCTCCGTCTGTGTCTCTTGGTCTTCCTTTCTCTTTGCCTCCCTGTGTGTGTTTCTGCCCGTGTCCGTCTCTCTGGCCCTGGCCCTGTCTCTCTTTCTCGCTCCCCCTTTCTCCGTTGGGGTCTTTCCCTCCCGCTCCCCCGTGTCGCTCCTCCTCTCTGTCACTTTCTGCCTCAGAACCCTTCTCTTCCCATCTCTGGGTCTCTGGGTCTTTCTGCATCTTGCTCACTCTCAGTCATTACCCCAACTGCTGCTTTCCCGAGATTCTCGGGAAAAGGGGGGTCAGCCTCTCCACATCCATTTTTCTATGGACCCTCCTTTCCTTTCTGTCTCTTCCTGCTGTCTCGCAGCATCACTGTCTCTCCGATTCCCTGTCCCCTCATTGTCTTTCTCTTGCTCTGTCTCTCTGTCACTGTATCTGTCTCAGTCTCTCTCCATTCTGTATCTCAGAAACTCCACATCTCTGTCATTGCCCCTGGGTCTCCCCACCGTCCCCAATTAGGGCCACAGACTTTCCAAATCGCTCTGCTAGGGGTCCACTCCCAGAGAACAGGTGTGGCCTGGCTGGAGTCAGAATTCCATACTAGCCCCACCAGACAATCCCCTGTGTTTGTACTTGTGTTTCTGGGACTTAAATACCAGTGAATAAATATGGTCGTCTTACTCCCTCCTGTCACGCCACCCCCCGCCCCCTGCTCAGGGACGTGGCCTGGGGCGGGGCCTTCCCCAAGACACTCCTGTTTCTCTCAGGAGGCAGCCAAGACTGGCTACCTGGTCCCAGGTGTGGGGAGTGGGCAGGGGCTGGGGACTCAGAATCCTGCGTCTGAGGGAGGAAGGGACTGGGGGCCGGGACTCCTGGGTCCCAGAGAAGGAGGGGGCCGATCCCAGTGAGATCCATGACTCCTGCCAAGGTCTGCAGTTGGGAAGGATTTATTATCACTAAGTGGCCATGACAGAGGAGGGAGGGGGAGGTGACACTAACGAGGCTGCTACAATCAGCTCCCCCAGAGGCAGCAATTAAGGGCTCATTACCCGCTGGGGGTTGGGGGGGAGGCTGGGAAAGGCAGCAGGGGGAGGATTGAGTTAGGGTGTGAGCTGGAGATGAGGACAGTCTAGAGGGAAGAAGAGTGGACACTCCTAAGCGGGAAGTTGAGTCAGGACACTCCCAGGAAAGATTGTGAAAAGAGAGCGGGTTCCAGGGATGTGGGGTCAGACACGAGTTGGAAGCACCGCAGACAGGGGCAGCCCAGCTGGGTCACGGCTTCTCCAGCTGGACGTCTCCGATGTGGAGGCTGCCCACGTCCTGGTAGGTGCCCTGGAGGCCCCTGGAGATGTCCTCGTACATGGAACAGTCATCAAGGTTCAGGCCCTGGGGTGGAAACGTGGTGATGGGCCTCAGTGTCCTGATGCCCAGGTCCCTGCCCCCAGCCAACACTGGGGAGGAACCCCATGTGACCTCCCCCCAATGCACCTGACCCTAACCTGTCCCTACCCTCCACTCACCTCATAAAGATTTTCATCTTCATAGTCATCCTGCATATCCGGCCCAAACTTCAAGTTCTGCCATCGTTTCTGTTGGGGGATTGGGAGCCTCAGTGAGGGGGGGATGGAATATGTTTGCAGACCTCTTGGATGCCAGGAGGTGCTTTACCAGAGAGGGTAAGGGACATGCCCAAAGCCACATATCCAGTGAGTGGCAGGTCTCTCTGAGGCCAAGCCAGTGTCCTTTCTGCTGTCTTCACTGCCTTACATGAATAACAACAACAATAATAGTAAACAGCAGTAGTTGCCCTGTGGCCTAAAGAGAGGCTGGTTCAGGTCAGAGACTCTGGGAGGACACCCAGCCACCATCTTCCCTGGCCTGGGCTACATCTGGAGGGCTACAGCACTCTTGGGGGTGGGGAGAGTGAGGCACCTGGCGGGGAAGAGTGAGGCACCTGGTGGGGGAGAGTGAGGCACCTGGAGGGGGAGAGTGAGGCACTCTGGGGGAGGAGAGTGAGGCACCTTTGGGGGGAGAGTGAGGCACCTAGGTGGGGAGAGTGAGGCACCTGGGGGGGGAGAGTGAGGCACCGGGGCGGGGGAGAGTGAGGCACTCTGGGTCGGGGGGAGAGTGTGTACAACCATGAGGGAAGACTGAGCAAGGACGTTCCTCTGGGCCCAGGACCATGTAAACTCCTGTCGTTGTATTAATTCATTTAGTCCTCACAGCCCCTGTGAGGTGAGTGCTGTCATTCTCTCGAGTTTTAAGTGGGGACCCTCAGACTCAGAGAGCTCTGGTCCCCAGTGGCTCACCCTGAACAGCAGCAGCGTCCCAGGCACCACAGCGCAGAACAGCAGGATGATCCCCTCGGCTGTGATGATGTTGTTCTTGGTGCCCTCCGCCATGTCCAGGAAGGGTCTGGGGAGCGGCTCTGTGAGGGGGGTGCTGCTCAGAGCCCTGGCACCTCCGGCCCTCCCTGGCCTCCTGGCCCTCCCCACCCACCGCCCAACCAGGCCCAGGACCACTGAAGCCCCCACTGGGCAGATGTGAAAATCGGTCAGTGTGTGCGAGCCGGAGGTGAGGATGCCCACTACGGCACTGGCCCCATCCCCACGTCACAGATGAGGATGCTGAGCGTCCCCAACTGCAGAGGGACCTCGGGGCCAGGGCCCAGGCACTCACCACGCACGCGGAGGTAGGTGCCGCAGGAGTGCTTCACCTTCTTGTTTTCTTCCACCTGGCACCTGTACATGCCCCCGTGGCTCTTGTTCACCTGTGGGATGATCAGCTCGCCGTTGGTGACCTTGCTGTGCTCCAGGAACACTGAGGGCCACGTGTGGTTCTTCTTTTCGAGGATGAGGATGCGCCACCAGGTGACGTTGACGGAGCTGCCTGGGCTGCTGCTGTTGTATGGGCACGGGAGGCGGGCGTCCTCCCCCACGCTCACTGTCACTGATGGCGGGCCCCCGTGCACCCACAGGGCCTGGCACCCGGGGCCTGCAGAGAGGAGGATGGGTCAGGGGCTGCAGGTAGGGACCAGGCCCAGCCCTGGCCTCTGCAGCTGCAGCACCCCTGGGTGTGTGTGTGTGGGGTGCATATGAGGACACTCCTGGGAGAGGAGAGAGAAGTGCGGGGGAGAGAGGGTGGTGTTAGGAGCAAGGAGTGAAGGTGCCTCTGTGGGGAGAATTAGGATAACGTACACTTGATGGGGGTGAGGAGGAACCTAGAGGAGGAGAGTGAGACACCCTGGGAGGAGAGAGGATGCAACTTGGGGAGAGGTGAGGACATCCTGGGGAGGAGAGTGAGACACGGGGGGGTGGTGACACACCCCTGAGGGTCCCCACTCGCCTCTCCAGTGCTACCACTTGCCACTCGCCCCACACCTGCTCTGTGCTTTGGCCCCACTGAACTCGCTGGTGTCTGGATATTTGGTTCCCTCGTGCTAGAAGTACCCTGCCTAGGCAGCTCCTTTTGGAATCATGGGCATCACCTCCTCCTGAAGGCCCTCCTGGTCTACCCAGCCTGGCCCTGCACCTGGCACTTGATCTTGTGTAATCTTCACAAAACCCTTAAAAGTAGGTTCTCTCACTATCCCCATTTTATAGGTGGGATGGCTGAGGCCCAGGGAGTTGGCTGCCCCGCATCACCAGGGCAGCAGGAGTGGCTGGGGGTTCAAACCCTGGGCCCCCTGGGCCTCTTCCTGCCAATCTTCGGCCTGCTGTGCCCTGTGACCCCAGGCCTGTCCCTTATTCTCTGTGACTTGCGTGTGTCGACCTGGGGGTCAGAGGTGAGTGCATTCAGTGGGCTGGGCAAGGGGTTAGGGGAGGGCTTCAGCAGGGTGGTTGGTGAGAGGCAGCCAGGGGTGGCCCAGGGTGGCTGCTCAGGGAAGCCCCAGCCTCAGCCCTCCCGGGCCTGTCCACATGGCTGGCTCTGCCTTTTCTGGAGGGAGGAGGAGGAGGAGAAGTGAGGTGAAGAAGAGAGGAGGAGGAAGAGGTGGGGAAAGAGGCAGTAACCTCAGGGTCGCGGGCTCCAATCTCAGCTCCTAGTGTGACCTTGAGTGACCGCCCCCCTCTCTGAACTTGTCAGCCAAACAGGGTGGTCACAGCCCCACCAGCTGGTACTGCAAAGGGAGAGGGGAGGGGGGCGGTGTCGATGAGGCGCCCCCTCCCCAGCACTGAGAAGGCGCTCCCTACACAGCAGGGACTGAAATTTAAGGCAGAAAAGGAGATAGCTTCTTCTGCCCTCTGAAGCTGAGTGCTACCGCCAGGTCCCCTTCCTGCCCCCAGCTCTGGAGCTCAGTCAAGGGTGACCTTAGTTCCTTATTTTGACCTGTGCGGATGAGGGGGTGGGGAAGGCGTCTCTCTTTCGCCCCTGCCTCCCTCCATGGGGCTGTGGATGTCCTTCCAACGTCGCTGAGCCCCCTCCAGCCTCTCCTCAGCCAGCTTGGGACAGTCAAGCAGACAGACGCGGCTTCTACAGGGCCTTTCCTGGCTACCCTTCCTGCTGTCCCCCCCCCCCCCAGCGCCCTTCCCTCTGCCTGTGCCCTCTCCAGGCTCCCTAGTCTCCCCACCACCTCCCCCCAGCACCCGCCTGTTAGCCACATACCTGGGCCAGCAGCGGAGAACAAGAAGAGGAGGAAGATGGTGGCAGGCGGGGCTTGGAGGACTCCGGGACCCCCAGGCATCTTCTCCAGTGGGTTGGTCCGTCTGGGTCGCAGCACTCCTGGGGTACCAGATCCCACCTCGGCGGGCCCCAAACCCCGCCCCACTTCCTGCCCAGCCCTGCCGGAGATGGGCTCCACTGGCCCCAATGCTGGGCCCTTCGGCTGCTGGGCAGACCCTGGCAGTACACCACTTCAAGTACGCCGCTTCAGGCCGTGAGTGGAGAGGAACCGCTCCCTGCACCTGCGGTGGCCACAATTCCCCTGAGGGGAGGCTGCTTGGGTGGGAGGAAGAGGCCGGTTCAAGGCCTGGCTCAGCTCAAGCTCATCACTGGCAGAGCCCTGGAAAGGAAGCCCGAGGGAGCCAGAGTTTGAGGTGCCTACCGCACACAGGTGGTCGGGGTGCTGGTTCCGAGCTTGGTTTCTGCCCCTCACTGGCCTTGGGCAAACCTTGTCCTGTCTCTGAGCCTCCATGTCCTCACTTCTTGGGGTTGGAAACGAGAATTTAAAGGAGCTGTGTTTGCACAGCACTGAACACAGGGCCCGGCACACAGTAGGTGCTCCGGAAACATTGGTTACTACTGATGCCCCCAAGGAATAAATGAGGCAGGCCAGCTAGCTCTATGACGAGGTGGTGGCTTCCGTTTCTGAGCCTTGGCATTTTTAATCCAAGAGATGAGGCTGAGAAGATCTCCCTGGTGTTGTGACATGAGATGATGTTTCTGGCCCCCAAGGAGTTAAAGACATGAGGGGCTCTTTCTTGGCGTTCTTTCACTTCCACCGCCCCACATGGAGGCAAGGTAGGCCACCCCCCATCTTACAGAGGAGGAAACTGATGCCCAGAGGAGGGATGCCACTTGCCTGGTTGTTAGGTGGAGCAGAGATTCAAAGTCACTTATGTGTGCCCACGTTCCTTTGAGTATCATTTCAGGTCAAGTGGGAGGGAAATGGGGTCCGTGGGGTGCGGGTGGGGAATGACATGAGGTTGTTGAGATGTTTGTGAGCAGTTAGGGGACCACCACACACAGTGGGGAGACATGTAGGAAAAAAATTTATCACAGGGAGAGTTTTGGTAGCAAAAGCTGGGAAACAAACGAAAAGCCCACTTACAGGAGATTGGATGCATAAATTGTGGTACAACCAGCCAGTGGAGCAATATACAGCAGGAGAACAGGCGGAGGAGCTTCACGTGTCAACAAGGCTGGATCTCAGGAATAACACGAAAATGAGAAAAAAAATATTTTAGCGTGATACAGTTGACTTGTTTTCAAAAGGCGAAACAACACCGTGTGCCGTTAGGGACACATGTGATTGTAGTAAAGGTGTAACCCCAGGCAGGGGAGTGACGCCCAATTCCTGAGAGGGGTTACCTCTAGGGGAAGACAGGGGGTATGACTGGGATGGTACCCAGAAGGCTTTGTCCTTCTTAGTTTTACGTCTTGTTTTACTTCTTAAGCTGGGTGGTGGGTTCATGGGTCTTTGTTACACTACTATGTATTCTGTTTTGCATGCTTGAAGTATTTCCTAATTTTTAAAAATGCAACTGTCACCCACACAGAAGAGCGTAGGCCTCGAGAGTTCAAGATTCCTGGGTTTGAATCTCAGCTCTGCCAACTGACTAGTCGTCTGAGCCTCAGTTTCTCCTCCTGTAATCTTGGCACAATCCCCCGGCCTTATGAGGCTGTAAAAGTATTACACAGTGTGCTTTGCACCGTTCCTAGGACACAGTTCCCCTTCTCTAGCCCCAGGGCCCTCCTCCCTTCCCTCCAGGGACGCAGGTGTTCTGTTGGGCCCTTCGCTATATAGCAGGTCATTAGCCCCTCTGTGCTTCAGTTCCTCCTTGGGACCCCCACCTAGGAAAAGCCTGGTTCCAGAGGCTGCAGCCCTAGGAATTCACCTCTTTTAGCATTCTTCAGTGGCTGAGCCGGTTTCCAGGCCCTCGACTGCCCCCTAGCGGCTGGAGAGGCGCTGCCAGCAGAATGCAGACCCTCTCAGGCGGGGCTGGCCAGTCTGGGCACCTCCACCTCCCTCTTACCCAGAACCGCTGATGTCTGGCTCTGTGCGTGGGAACCAGATGCTTGGTAGTGTTTTCTCATGACAACTCTGGGAAATGTGTTCATCCTCAATCGGCAAAAGAGGAAACTGGAGGCCAGAATGGGGAGTGACTGGCCGAAGGCTATGCCCAGAAGTATAACCCTTTGGGCCTCGTTTTCCTGTTTTCTCACTTCTGAGGGACAGAGCACCGTAGTGGCTAGAGCCTTGGGCTGGAGCCAGGTTGCCTGGGTACAAATGCTGGCTTTGCCACCCCTTAGCTGTGGCATCAGGGGGGCAAATTACCCAATGCACGGCTTACTTTCCCCATCGCCAAAATGCGGGTGCTTTTTGGCACCTACTTCATAGGGTGGTCAGGTGTATTACATGATGTAGTATTTATAAAGTGCCTTGCACGTGGTAGGCTCTAGGCGTTTATTCAGTACAAATCTTCCAGCACCGACAACTTCCGGCCAGCTGGTGGGATGACGCCTTCATTCCTCACCCAGTGTAGGACTCTTTGGTCTACATGGTATCTCCCCAAATCCTGACTCCCTCAGGAGTAAGCAGCATAGACAAGGAGCAGAAGGATCACAGGGGAAGTAAGTTGCTCAGGGTCGCACCGCATTAGGGACAGAGTTGGAATTGGAACCCCATTGTTTGGAGCTGAAAGCCCAGGCTTGGCACTGGAAGGAAATGGGTCTGATCTGAGGACTAATTTGAGCCGTGGGAACCTTGGCCAAGCCAACTCAAGCACAGCATCTTAGTTCTCCCGGACTGAGAAATGATTCTGGTCACGTGGGGCGGTAAGAGGGCCCTTTCGAAGCTCCTCTCTTTGGGGCTCGGCACGTGCCCACTGGGCGCCCTTCGCATCTCCCTCCCCGACTAGGGGTCCAATCACAGGCGGAGCTGCCGCGCCATTCGCGCCCAGAGCCAATCACCGTGCAATACCGTGGAAGCGGCGCCGCGAGCGCCAGGCGAGCTCAACCTCCGCGCCCCTCCCTCGGGGGTGTAGGCGGCCGCCCGGTGCCAGCCTGCTCCGTGCCGCCTCCAGCACTCCACCCCAACTCTGGGACGGTGCGACTGGCTCCATTTCACATTAGGGCCCAAGGCCACTGAAATCCCTCGAGAAGGCTTAGGCAGGACCACCCTGCCGGTGTAGGCCAGCAAGAGGAGGTGCATACTAGATCACCTGGGGCTGGAGGCACTTAAGGGGCCGCCTGGAATCAGGGATGTCTGCCCTTGTGCAGCTCCTTCCAGGGAAGAAGTATCTGAGCCCAGGTGCCCTCCTGCTTTGTTCCAGCAGGGGGCAGTGTCACCTCCGCAGTCAAGGCCCCAGCTGGGGCCACTGCCTAAAACAGCCACTCCTTTCAGTTTCTCATTTTCTGAAAATTGCAAAGGCAGGATGTGGGGGAGGTGCAAGGGCCCCTGGGGCCTGGGCCACCCACCCACCAGCCCAAGCAGGGCATTTTGCCCGCTTGGGGAGGAACTGTTTGAACCAGGAACGCTGGGCCTCAGGCTCTCGCAGCTGCTGGGTGCCACCGCCACCCAGGGACCCCTAGCCCTTCTCTTTCACAAAGGATGGGAAGTGCAGTGCTCCTTCCTCATGCCCCCAAACAGAAAAAGAGCAGCCAATCAAGAGAGATGAAGACCAGGACTACGAATGAGGCAATTTATTAACCCAGCATCATTTGTTCTAATGCTTCTTGTTGGCAGCTGCCACCTGTGGGAAAAGATGGACGAGTAATTAGATCAGTCACAGGGTCTGTGTTCAGGCACTTTGTAATAGCTACCCATGACCCACCAGGCATCCCGATTCATAGTTTCACATGTATTCATCTCATCTAATCCTCACAACCCTAGATGTGTCCCCATTTTACAGAAGCCTACATAAACTGCGACTCAAGGAAAGGGAGTGTTGGAGTGAGATTCCAACCTCTGCTCACTGCCCTTTGTCACCCACACTGATGTTTGTGCCAGGCCCTGCACTGCCCCGGAAGAGCTCACCTTTCTCCTTCCAGATCCACCCCCAACTCCCAGAGAGCTGACATATTCCACATTTTTTCCTGACAGCTAAGTGACTAAACACTCCAAGGCTCCTAGGAGGCCTGAGTGAATGATACAGAAAGAAGAAAACCAACCATGGGTTCATGCCTAACTCTGGGAGCTTTTGCTGCTGTAGCTCACTGAATCCTCACCACCACCCTGTGAGGCAGGCAAGTACAGATCATTCTAGACACAGGGAGACTGGCTCCAGGTGATTCGACTCTGCCCCAAGGTGTCCAGCCAGCCAGTCATCTGGATGGAGACCCAAGTTCTGTGCCAGCTTGCCTCTCCCGTCTCCCCAGCCCCCCATCTCAGGCTGAGTAAGCATGAAGACTAAGGAAACATTGCAGGGCCGGCCCCGTGGCTTGGTGGTTGAGTGCACATGCTCCGCTACTGGTGGCCTGGGTTCAGGTCCCAGGCGCGCACCGACGCACCGCTTCTCCGGCCATGCTGAGGCGGCATCCCACATACGGCAACTAGAAGGATGTGCAACTATGACATACAACTATCTACTGGGGCTTTGGGGGAAAAAAGGAGGAGGACTGGCAATAGATATTAGCTCAGAGCCGGTCTTCCTCAGAAAAAAGAGGAGGATTAGCACGGATGTTAGCTCAGGGCTGATCTTCCTCACAAAAAAAAAAAAAAAAAAAAAAAAAAAGAGGAAACATTGCAGCCAGAATCGGTAAGAAGGCTGACCTGGGAAGAGGGAGTTGTGTGCTGGAACACATTCTATACGAGAAGCTAGCTGAGCTGCACCCTGGGCCTGGGTTCCCCTCACCCTGACACATGCATTTCCAACTAGCTCCGGGAGGCAGTCAGTCAGAAATGTTCTTTCCTCTGCACACGGCCCCCCCCGCCCCCCGGCAGCTCTCTGACCCCCACCAGACTGGCTGCGCCCTCCAGGAAGGAACTCTGATCCGACAAAGCCTGGGCTCTGAAAACGCCCGGGCAGTGACTGAGGAACCCAGCTTGCACTCCCGCCTCACCTGTCCAGCGATTCTGTCTAGATCTCTCTGTCCCTGAGGTGTCAGTTTGCGGCCCCTGAGGAGAGAAGGGTCATGCAGCCCCCAGTGAGTGCTGGCTTTCAACTCCATCCCTGCCAGGCCCCTCCTTGATGTGAGCCAGGCTTCCCAAGAAGGCACCTGGTCACAGGACCACATGACGCCAGCCAAGTCCCATTGAGGGCCCCAGTCGGCTGCATTCTAACGAGCTGGGGGCAGGAGTGGGAGCCCCCCTGGGAGCTGACGGGGTGTCGTCTGTGCAAGGATTAGATCAAAAGCCCCGAAAAATCAATTGGGAAAAGTTAACGAGCAGGCTAATGAAAGCAGACAGTCGCTAAATTACCTTCCTGGAGCCCAGGGTAGTCAGCCAGAGAGGTCGGGGTGAGGCCCCTTGCTGTTTGCTTTTTTGCAGAATCCCTTGCCTGCCTGATGGGCAGGTGCAGCCCGTGCAGGACAAACCTAGCACCTCTGCATGGGGGGAGTGGGATCGCCCTTGACAACTTCATTGTAGGTTATCTGGCCCCAAGGCTCCTGCATCACCCCCCTCCCTTGCTTACCCATCTTGGTCCTTTTCCACCATTTTCAGCCCCTCCAGGGCTTGGAGGACCCTGCGGGCCACGCTCTTGGAGCCTCTGCTAAAGTGGCTGGGCATGACACCGTTTCTCTGACGTCCCCCATAGATCTTGGTCATGGAGCCAACTCCAGCGCCGCCCCGGAGGTACAGGTGCCGTGCTGTGGAAGCTGGGTGGGGCGCAAGGGAGAGACTTGAAGAACCTTCTCAGGCGGAGAAACTCCTCTCCACAGCTGAGGCAGGCTGAGCAAAGGGCCTGGCTCAAACTCACACACATACAATTCTCTGTGTGCCAGCTAATTCTCACCTTTTGATAGCCAGAGGGAATGAGCACACACACCAAGACGCAGTACCTGACCCCCACCTCCAGCTCTCTCACAAACTGCCCTGCACCCTAGGCCCAGCCTAGGAGACGGGACACACAGGCAGTGGAGGGACTGCCATAGCATGTGACTGGGCAGGGAACCCGCCTCCCCAGGATCGACTTTCTTAGCTGCTACAGCCCTAGCCGTGTTGCTGTGAGGCTGGACCTGAGGTTCTGCGGGTAGAGCCTAGCAAGTGTTTAAGCCACGACTGTCCGTCTCCATGTGCCCCGGCCTGAGAGGCAGGAGAGTGGAGAAGGGACCTACTGCCACCCAAGTGCAGAGGCCCCTCAGCCCCGGAGAGCTCGGGGTAACAGTGGTCCAGGACAGGGGCGATGCCTCACGCGGTGGATGTTCCCAACCCGGAACGTGCATTACCCCCTCTGTGATCACAAGGATTTTTGTCCCTAGACTGGCAAGTCCCTGGTCCATTTCGGCCAGCCTCTTTGGAAATGAGCTCACATTTCTGTTCACCTGGAGCACCCATGTGCCAGGCCCTGTGCCATCTGCTTTCCAGCTTTTCTCCTATGAGGTAATAAGATGGCCTTAGGAGCTGGCTTGACGGTGTGGCCTTGGCAAGTCACCTACATTCATCTGAGAACCAGGAGAAACAGTCCCTCAGATGAGGGTTACTGTGAGGATCCCATGGGTGTCTGTCAAGTGCTAGTCTTCTTCACAGAAAAGGAAACAGGCTCCAGGGGCCGGCCCCGTGGCGTAGCGGTTAAGTGCGTGCGCTCTGCTGCTGGCGGCCCGGGTTTGGATCCGGGTGCGCGCTGATGCACTGGCTTGTCAGGCCATGCTGTGACAGCGACCCACATAAAATAGAGGAAGATAGGCACAGATGTTAGCTCAGAGCTATCTTCCTCACAAAAAAGGAAAAAAAAAAAAAAAAAAAAGGAAACAGGCTCCAGAGGGTACTCACTGGCCTTACGTCACACAGCTCTGGACGGACAGCCCCTCCAGACTGCTCTGGTTTTTTACCTTAGGGGGCCACTGAGATTTGAAGGAATTGGAGCCCAAGGTACTTCAGCCATCACAGGCCCTACTTGGCTGGGAGCTCAAGGGCAGAGACTCCAGGTCACCCCAGGGCCCTGAGAAACCAGCACGTTAGGTTTTGCCCAAGTGACTACTCTTAGTCCTGAAGACCGGCAAGGCAATCAAGGATTCATTCCTTCAATAACTACTTACTGCTGAGAGCCGAGCACCCGGCCACATCCATGACCCTCCAGTGTTGTGAACCGGGGGTGGGTGGGACTGACCAGGTGAGGTGGGCTCCTCCTCCCCTCCAGCTGCTCCTCCCAGAGCAGTTCTTCCACACCACTTGTTCCCAGGACCCTCCTGCCCCTAAGATTGTCTCCTGATACAGCAATGGGCTTCTAGGGGCCAAAAGCACAGCCCAAACCCTCACCACCTGTCCAGGACCACTGTGCAGCCTCTCCCCGGTCTCACTGCCTCCAGCCTCTGCTCATTTTAAAACGACTCCTTGGGTCTTTTTGTCCTCCACCTACCCCCTACACCATTGCTCTGCCCCTCTTTCAGGCATCAAGCTGCCCACCCTCTGCCAGAAGCCACCCCCACAATCTTTGTGTCAGTAAAGTGACATCATTGGAAGATTCCACCCTTTAAGACCAGCTCAAATGCCTAATGGCGACTGCCATCCCTCCCGCACCTGTACCTGGCCATGCCCTGGCTCTGGGTGGAGCTCTGCTCTCCCACTCGGGCTGTACCCAGGGCTGGGGAAAGTAGGACAACCTCAGGAAAGGGGTAAGATGGACACCACGAAGCACGCAGATGTCCAGAAGTGCTTCGCACCAGACACAGGATGCCTAACCTCTGTCTTACCAAACCAGGACCAGTGCTCAGCCCAGTCCACCTGGGCTCGGGATGGAAAGGGGTGGCCAAGCCCTGAGCTGTCCGGTATTGAATCCCAACACTGCTCCCCATCAGCTGTGACAAAGTCCACCCCCACCTCAGGTAGTCCGTGCAGCGGCACTAAAGGGGACGGCTCACTTAAATCCTGAGCAGGGACTGGCAGAGAATACGCTCTGATGAAGTCCAACTATTAGTTTCTTCAAGGGGGGGATGGGTTTAAATTTTTTTTTTAACACCATGTAAAACCATCTGGTGTGGTGTCAAGATATTATAAGGTCCTCTCCGCCACCCTAGTGTGTGATAATTATTTTCCTGACCCATTAGAAGGAAGAAAAGTATTAACTTCACAAATCAGAAGTGGTTAACAGTTGAAATATTCAGTTGTACAAAATACTGACCTCTTTTTCACCCCCTCTCCTCAGCCCTTGAGAGGCAGGTCCCAGCTCCACCTTTTGAAGTGGAGTTGTAACCACGTAAATCCAGGTCATCCTAGCTGGTGTATATGAGGGCCACAGCGAGCCAGGTGCTTTCGCAAATGGCTTCTCCTTCAGTCCCTCCAAAGGTCTTCTCCTGCATCCTTGAGGTGGTGACCTGCTCGCTCCTCTTGGGAAACCCTGTCAAGGAGTCACTTCCCACCTTGAACTGTAAATGAGGGACCACGTAGCCCCTGCCCCCACTGTGAGCCCAGTCAAAGGAGAGCAGCTGCGTGTCCTGCTGGGCCACTAGGCGGACGAGGGCAGGGTCACACTGCACTTGAGCACATGGCAGACCAGGCAAGGCTTCTCAAGGATCTTGGCAACTCAGCATCTCAACAGCTGGTTTTAAGTTCAGATCCATGGCCCCATCCTGACCTACTGAGTCATAGTGAGGGAAGGAAGACTCCCAGATACACTTTGCCCTTCACCGTTCTCTGCCAAACTTCTAAGGAAAAAAAACCACTTCCCTGACCTTGATTCACCCCTTAACTAGCTCCTGCAATGCCTCCCAGGCCTCAGTCCTTCCACTAACACAGCGTGACTGGGTGCTCAGTCCTGTGCAGGGGTCAGAGATGACCAGCCTCCATCTTACAGTAAAACGCATTCAGGTGTCCCAATTCAGCAGTTGCTCACTGCTGGATGCCTAGCAAGACACACTGGATTCTCACCTCCCTCCCAGGCAGACCCTTCTGAGAACTGGAGGTCAAAAGGCATGTCCAGGGCCACACTGCACCACCCCCTTCACAAAGCCCTAAGGTGGTCTTCCGTTGAACGACACTGTCCTTCCCCTTAGAGGCCTCCACTTGCCAGACACAGGTTCTTTCTAGCCCCACCTCACTCTACCCCTTACACCACTACCTTGAGACTTCTGACTCCTACCGCTCTGTCCCTCTTCCAGACCAACCTGAGGAGGGCACTGCCCTCTGCCTCGGGCCTCTTTATCTCCCACCTGAGACCAAGACCTGTCCACCTCACATTGGCTCCTCCACGCTTCTAGAATTTGCCCTGTAGCCTCCACTGCCAGAACTCAGTGTTGTAGGCCAGGACACTGCCCTACCTGTGCTTTAGGCCCGACCCCCTTAGGGGGCTAAACAGGCCAAGCTCCACGACCCCAAGAAGGAAAAAAATAAATATGGCACAGACCCTGGTTTTCGAGTCAGCCCACCACACACTCCCAGGGTGGCTTCACCTGTCTGTACTTCAGTTCCCTCTTTGGTAAATGAGTATCTCCTAGGACAACAACTTGTCCAGACTATGAGCTGACCAAACTATGCAGCAGCACTCTAGACTCTAGAATAGAGGTTGGGAAACTCCCCATAAAGGATTAGATAGTAAGTATCCTAGGCTTTGTAAGCCACGTAGTCTGTCACAACTGCAACTCCACCTCTGCCACAAATGTAAACAAATGGGCGTGGCTATCTCCCAACAAAGATGTACATACCTTGGTCTAGAACCACCACCCTATGCCACTAGGGCAGCTAGGAAAATGAGGTCAAAAAGGGAGCTTTGGACACCCCAAGTAAGGGAGACCAGCAGGGCACGCAGAGGATGTACACCCACTGAGATGCTAGAGAAGGGGCATGGTGGGCGGAAAGGACCACAGCAACCGTAAAGATGACCAGCAGGCTCATCTAGGTGTGTTATCCAGGCTCTCAATCCCATTTCCCATCAATCTATCCCCATGTAGAAAATGCTGCCAAAGACAGCTGGAGCCCCTCACCTCCAAGCGATGACAAGGGTGGGGTGGACGGTGGCATCACCTGTGGGCAGACCCTGAGCATGTTACTTAACCTCCCTGACGTCAACTATGAAACAGACACCACCAGTCCTTCTTTGGAGGTTTGTGATAGGTGCAGATTAAGCAAAATATGTATGTTCACCTGACCAAATGGGAAAAGCTATTAGATTCTTTCTCCTAATATTAGATCCAAAGCTGCCTTGACCTACTGACTCTTGTGGCATTGCCAAAGAAATTGAGGACCACACAGCCTTGCTTCTCAAGATGGAGAATGCAGTGGTGGTGGTCTCATCCAGTCCCCATCACTGCTGTGTGCATAGGGAAGTCAAGT
The DNA here is from genome assembly GCF_020826845.1 of Diceros bicornis minor. Taxonomy (NCBI): domain Eukaryota; kingdom Metazoa; phylum Chordata; class Mammalia; order Perissodactyla; family Rhinocerotidae; genus Diceros; species Diceros bicornis. The sequence continues at coordinate 17,330,545 of NC_080773.1, forward strand.
CAGCTTCCCTTCACCAGCCCCATTTTCCTTCTAAAAGCACAGAACTGAGTGGGTGGATATGCCACCCTCCTTACCCACCTCACAGAGACCTTGTAGTCCTCAAGGGTGAGAGGCATGGCTGAGGCAGGTTGGCCCCTTTGCCCAGCCTAGGGCCTGAAACAGAGTGGAGCACATGGGCATCTGATGGATGGGTGCACCACCAATCTACAAAATACCTTGTCTTCTCAGGTGCTGGGCAACTTGGACCAAGGCCAACTCTTCTCAAGGTCATTCTGGAGTTTTGTCAATTTCCAAACTCCGTTTCCCACCTACTTACTATCTGGATACAAGCTTTGGCCAGGACCGAGCCCTCACTTCACAGCATAGGAAGGTTGAAGATCTGAGAGGCTGAGGGCCCTTAGTGAAGGCCTGTGCAGAGGCTGCCACCTAGGCACAATACAGCATTAACCCCCTCATCCCCAACTTAAGCCTTCGGGAGGGGTGGGGGTAAAAACTTAGAGAAACTTGAAATGTCAAGGACAGATAAGAACTAGCACTGTGCAATTAGGGCCTACACTCAATTCTTCCAAGTTGTTATTACTGCAAGATTAAGAAAAAGATAAAAGAGGGTGCTGGCAAATGTCACAGGGTGATCATAGGTTTTCTTCTGGGCACTTGGGACTTCTCAAGATTTAGAGCAAGGAGCTACCTGGCCAGATCCCCAATCACTTAGTCAGGAACAACTTGTTAAAGACAGGGAGAAAACTAGCATGATCATCTGAGCAATAAAAATAAGACAGCTGACTTTTCTTGGACAATTACTTTGCAATAAGCATGTTTTAAAGCATTTTGACTGTGTTAAGCTTATTTGATCCTCACCATAATCCCACATTGGTATAATCATTAGCACCATTTTAGAGATGGAAAAACAAGAGGCACAGGCAGATAGAGATCACACAGTTGAGTGGTAGAGAAGGATTTGATCTCAGAGAGTCTAAACTCCACGGACCCATTGACATAGAGAGAATAATGCCTTTCTCTAAAACAAACCACCTCTAAACAATATATGAACACTCATTTGTCCCTGGATTTCCCTTGAGGCTCAGAGAAAACCAAGGGTCCTCATACAAAACTTTTACAAATGAATTAACAGATTCAGAGTACAAAATTACTGAATATCACACAAAGCATGCAGTGACAGAGTGAAAGCTCTCTCCTCTCTTGCAATCTTGAGGGAGCAAGTAAGAACTCAGGGAATAGGGAGGTATGGTCTGTGGCAGGCGTCACCCAGATCCCCACTACCCAGCCAAAGGCCCCAGTTCTCACCAGCTCGCGTGTAGAACCAGTTCTCATCGTAGGGAGCAAGCTCTTTATGCTTGGCTAGCTTGACAGTGTCCACCCATTCAGGGACTTTCAGCTTCCCGGACCTGAGACCAAGACAGTGAAAGGCAAAATTCAGAGTTCTCCACAAACTCCTTCATCCTCCAAATCCCCTCCCCTCAACACAACTGTAGCAGGAGCCCGATGTGTTCCAGAACACAAAGAAGCTGAAACTCAACCACAACCCGGCCCTCACGTATCAAGGATAGACTCCACACTGAGACTTCAAATCTCCCCCACCCGAAAAGAGAAACACTGCGGGCCCTGAGGGACCACGCAAAGACGACAGCCCCATCCCCTCCGAGCCCCAGTCCCCACACTCACTTCTTGAGGAAGGCTGCCAGAGCTCGGACGAACTCCTGCTGGTTCACGTCTTTTACAGTAACTCCAGGCATCTGAGGGAAGGACCAAGCACATGAACCCAGGACCGGCGGAGAGACTGACAGGGGCCGGAGGCCGGCCCCACGCGACCTACACTGCCACCCTGTTCCTTCCCAAGGCCCCACTTCAACTTCGCGCCCTGAAGGCCCCGGCGCCTGCGGGACGTACAGAGTTCACGGGCGCCCACGGCCTCCATAGGGCGCACGAACACAGCCTGCCCCGTTTGCGGAGACGCTGCAAACCCCGGCCCCTGACTCTGGGGGGCCCCCGCCTTCCCCGCGGCCCATCAGGTCCCCTCGGGTTCCGGACCGCGCCAACCAAATATGCCCGGGCCTGCCGCTCGCACGTGGCCGCGGCTGCAAGGGGCGGGGCAGCCCTGTGCGGCCGCCCCGGAGCCCCCAGGCACGCGCTCCGGGCCGAAGAGTCGGGCCCGGACACCCTGCACCCAAAGCGAACCGGAGCGCCCGCCTTACCGTGCGGCCTCCGCGCTGCCAGCCAGGGGAAAGGGAGCAACGGGGTTTCCCGGGCGCACAAGTCGGGCTTCGGGTCTCGCGAGAGTTGCGAGAGCTCGCGAGAACGGGGTTAGAAGAGACGGCTCCGCCTTTCTCAGGGCAAATGTGGCTTCGCCTTCCCCGAGAGGGGAGGGTGTGTAGTGAGGGGCCGGGAAGGCAAAGGGAAAAGCCAGGGGAACAGGCGTGGAGGCGTGTTTCCTCCCGCCCTTCCTTCTCCTGGACCGTAATAGGGAGAGGTGGAGAGAGCTCCTGTCTTGAGCTGAGGGGATCTGGCTTTGTTTGCGTGGATCGTGGCTGGAAGGAACAGCGGCGGAGGAGACTATGATGGCGGAAGTTATGGGGACGTTGGGTGGGCAAGAAAGACCTTGCGGGGCGCCCCCAGTGGGACAACCCCTTTCCGGGTGGAAGTGGCTTTTCTGGCCGGAAGTTGGGGTAGTAAGGGCGGAACTGTGACAAGGAACCCAGAGGAAGCGCGAGGAAGAAATGTGGCTACTACTTCCGTCCTTCGACGACCAGTACTCGCGAGAGCAGAAGTCGAAAGCCCCACCCTTGTTAGGGCGGAAATTGCTTCACCACGGCACAGGTGACCCTCTGGTGGGAATAAGGCACTGGAGGCGGGGAGGAGATAAGGGCAGGGACAGAGAGGCGGAGGCGGGACCTTCGGAGAACTGAGTTCAGCTCTGCCTCCTAGTGTCTGAATGTGTTCGCTGTGCACTTAGGCTTATCTTGCCGGCTTAGGTTTATCTACTTCACTAACCTGTGCAGCTTTAGCCTGTCCACTTGCTTTCTCAAGGCTTCAGTTTCTCCGTAAAAAAAGAAAAAAAAAAAAAGGAGACGCGGAGATCCCAATTATTTGCCCCTTTTAAGTGACTGCTCTGGTACATGATGCATCACATTCATTCTATCAACAAATATTTTTTGTGTGCCTACTCTCTGCCAGGCACAAGTAAACATTATGTAGTACTGTCGGCCCTCTGTGTCCGCGGGTTCCGCATCCGCTGATTCAACCAACCTCTGATCAGAAGGCCTACTATGTCGTGTCTGTACTGAACATGTACAGACTTTTTTTTCTTGGCATTATTCCCTAAACAATACACTGTAGCAACTATTTACATAGTATTTACATTGTATTAGGTATTATAAGTAATCTAGAGATGATTTTAAAATATACCGGAGGATGTGTGTAGCTTATATACAAATACTACACCATTTTATTTAAGGGACTGGAGCATCGTAGATTTTGGTATGGGGGGTTCTGGAACCAACTCCTTGTAGAGACCTATGGATGACTGTATTACATACATGATCTAGTTTAATCCTTATAAGGTCCAACAACCAATACTAGGGACACACCTATGGTCCAATAAAATTGTTAACTTGCTGCAAAAAGGAAACATTTAAATGTGTGTAGCTATTTTATGTTGAAAAGACTTTCAGAGTTTAAAACTTCAGAGGGAATGTTAATTTTTTTCCACAGTGAGATACTGTGTATGTGAAATGCGTTAATTATTAATAAGCCAATATGTTATGCCAATATCTGTTTTAAAAAATTAAAACCAACTGTCTTAGTTGGTTTGAGCCCCTCTAACAAAATACCATAGACTTAATGGCATGTAAACAACAGAAATTTATTTCTCACAGTTCTGGAGGCTGGAGGTCCAAAATCAAGGCGCCAGCAAATTTGGTGTCTGGTGAGGGCCTGCTTCCTGATTCATAGACAGCCATCTTTTTGCTGAGTTATCACATGGTGGAAAGGGGGCAAGGGAGCTCTCTGGGGCTCTCTTTTATAAGGGCAATAATCCCATTCATGAGGGCTCCACCTCATGACCTATTCACCTCCCAAAGGCACTACAGCCAGATACTATCACATTGGGGATTAAGTTTCAACATATGAATTTTGAAGGGACACAAAGATTCAGTCTATAACACCAACTATGCTTCTAGCATGATAATATCATGTATTTAAATTAGGGGCTTTACGTTCATGTGGAATGTTGTTGAAACCTATTTTACATTAAAACTTGTGAATAGTTTTAGTATCTCAGATTTTTTTTCTCCAGAATCAACATATGTGTGTTTGAATATGTGTTTGTATGCAGGTGTAACTGTAAATGTAGGTATACTTGGGTAATTAATATTCACCTTTTATACATTTCTGATGTACACTTCTAATATCAGTGCTGAATCATTTAAGCTTAATTCACTTGAGTCAATTAACTAAATATTTCTTTAAAAAAAAAAAAAAGGAGAGCTCTCCAGAGGAACTGCATAGTGCCTCAGCAAACAAATGAAGAGACAGGGTAAATATAGGATTTGGGAAAGGATGGAGCTTAGGTAAAATTTATTTTAAGCAGAATTTTGATGGACTCAAGGCAAAGCAGGCCCCATGTAATGGAGTCAATGTTATGCGTGGGCTGAGAAGCAGACACAGGCTCCTGTTTCCTTGGAAATTACAGGGTTAAGATAAACGTGCAATGTTATCTCCGGAAATCCCTCCTCTGAAGCTCTGCCTTGGGCTGGAAATCATGACTGCTTCTCTGTGACAAAGAGGCAGAGCCTCTATGCAAGAGTGAGATGTCCCATTCTCACTATTGCTGTGATTTCAAACAGCAAACTTTCTGACAGTCTATGATTTTAGATAACATGGATTCTCAGCAGTGGGTCCTCGCTATTAATTTCTATATGTGTTAGTTTTTACAGGTCCATAATCTTAACAACTCTGTGAGGTGGTTACAGACCAGGCAACTGCGGCTTAGAGAGTCAAGTCACTTGACTAAGGTCAGGTAAGCTGGGATTTGAATCCACAACTAATGACTGCTCAACCTTTTTCAATAACTCTATCAACAGAGACTTTAAAAATGGTTCGAGACTGTGATACATCCAGACAATGGAATGCTATTCAGTGCTAAAAAGAAAGGAGCTATCAGGCCATGAAAAGACATGCAGGAAACTTAGATGCATATTATTAAGCAAAAGAAGCCAAGCTGAAAAGGCAAAAGGTATAATTCCAACTGTATGCCATTCTGGAAAAAAGCAAAACTATGGAAACAATAAAAAGATGAGTGGTTTCCAGGTATTGAGGAGGGGAAGAAGGATGAAAAAGTGGAGCACAGAGAAACTTTAGGGTGGTGAAACTATTCTGTGTGATACTATAATGGTGGATACATGTCATTATATATTTGCCCAAACCCATAGAACGTACAATGCCAAGCATGAAGCCTAATGTGAACTATGGACTTTGGGTGATAATGTGTCAATGTAGGTTCATCAGTTGTAACAAATGTACCACTCTGGTGGGGGATGTTGGTGGTGGGGGAGGCTGTGCTTCTGTGGGGGCAGGTGGACTATGGGAACTCTTGCTTTCTGCTCAGTTTTGCTGTGAACCTAAAACTCTGTTAAAAAATAATGGTTTGAGGACAAGAAGTTGTTCATGTCTTGATGAGGGGAGAGGTGGCATTAGAGTGCATTAACTTTGTAGGAAAAAAAAAATTCCTAAGGAATCAGACAGAATGTGTTTAGTCATTTATTCTAAGCCCCAGAGAGGAATTGAATGCAGTCCCTGCCCCCTGAGAGTATTTATTCTTGGAGGAGGAGACACAGCTGGACAGAGATAGGCACAGCTCAGGGTGATCAGGCCTGTGAAATAGAGGCCAAGGGCCCCTAAGGAATGTAGGGAACTCAGCTTGAGGGGCATATCAGAGACATTATTTTAAATCAGATGAAAAGGATGAATCTTGCTTTTGGGAAGAGCTCAGGATCTCATGAGGGTCTATGCAGGGCATGGGTTATAGGACTGTGTCTATATGAACATACATATGTTGGGGGCTGCAGAGCCAATTATACAATGGGACAGGGGTGCAGAATGAGGCCTACATGGGTGAGGCAATGAGGGTCTGAGTAGAAACTGGATGGGGATGGGTGGTATGATGTCACTTCTACTTTGGACTAGGAGTGTGGTCAGGAGTGGACCAGGTTCACACAGGGCTGAAGTGAAGGGAGCCTGGATTCCCAAAGGGTAGAATGTGCTCCTCAAGTAAAACCTGGGTGGCTGTTGAGGAGGAATCTTGTTTGGAGAGAAAGGAGCAGGGATGGTGCTTCAAATTTGGAACCTCATTGGTTATTTCTGCAGAACATCAGGACGGTACACACAGGAAGCTTAGAAGGGGGATGATTTTCTCAATACCCTGTTGGACCCAGGCAACACCTTCCCTTGCTCTGCAATGGGAAGGAGGAAAGGGGGTCGCATATGAAACAGTGCTCACAGTCCACTGGCTGTAATCTCCAAGGGCTGGTCAGAGTCCAGGAGCCCACTGGCTCCCCACAACTGCAGGTGAAGCCTTTTGCACCCAAAAAGGCAGTGGCGTAGGAGCATGAGCAATTCTTAAATCCACCCTTTTCCCCAAGGCTGACCTCGGCAGAGCCTCTACCCCTCTCCCTCAGGCACCAGTGGGGAAGCCCTAATGATCTGATAGACGAAGTAGGCCTAGCCAGTGGTGTGAAAAGCCGTGCCAGGTCTGGCAAGAAGGGGAGGTGGGCTGTAGAGAAATGAGAAGGGCCTGTAAAGAGCGGCCTGCCCCCAGCTCCTTTCCTCAGTCTCCATCACTTTATTTCTCTATTCCTCCCCTTTCTCATGTCATCCTTTAACCCCAAAATATACTTTCTCTTTTACTCTTCCCAGCTGTGTGGCCTTGGTGTACTGGGGACCTTTGGTCAGCCCTGAGTAGAAGGGTCTTAGCCATGGTGCATGCTGCAACACTTCCCTCCTCCATGACTGTGTGGGCTTGGCCATCTGTCACTGGGAGAGCATGGCACAGCAAGGCTTAGGCAGATCTCTTAAAGGGCAATCATATTTCTAAGTTATAACAAGGGGAAGGAAGGAAGAGGTGAAGCCAACTTTTGTCCTTTGATTATCTTGTGCTGAGTCCTGACAAGTGTTGCAGATTTGTTACTCTATAATCTGTTAGGGAGTAGAAGAAGCCCATGTTCTCAAGGCCCCAAACAAGAAAGAACAAGCTGTAATTGGATGTCATCACCATCAAGCATCTTGAATAAAAAGAAGGGTGTTGGTAACATCAGGAAAAAGAATCAGTTATCAGGCACGTCCTTGAGCTTCCTGTCTGCCCCTTCTAAGGGTAGGGATGGGGATGGGGGTCTCCAGGTCTTCATATCTTTGGAATAGCTTAACAGGTCTTCACATGTTTGGAACGGTTCAAGGAGAAGGACTCGACAGCAGAGGACTAAGAAACAAATGCAGGTAATATCTTATTATTACTTAATGATATCTTGGGTAGAAAAAGAAAAGACTTTTTGAAAAACGCTTGGAACTCATGTCTGTCTCCTGGAGTCCTGAATTTTTCACTCTGTTTTATTAAAATTACCTACTAATTGACTTATGGCCTGGGAAAGAGAAAGAATTCCCCCAATACTTGCCTAGAAATTTTTCTTAAAATACTTGGGCAAGTCACTGTATCTCTTTAAGCTTATTCCTTTATTTGTAAAATGGAGTAATCATGCATAGCTTACAGAGTTGCTGTGAGGAGATATGTGAATCACATGTAGTGGGTACTCAATACATGGTAATAATTATCTCTAATCTTTTATAGGTCTTTCAAAATTTACACACATGAACCTCCCTAGTTTAGGAAAAATCCTCGATAAAGACTAACTTGATTCTGCCTGTCCTGATTGGCCTCAGTTTCCCCATTTGAAAACCGTTATGTTAGATTAGCATTAAATTGGCATTCCATTGGCCAAAGCTGGCCTGAAGACATGTTTTATTTGGCCCACATAGGATTTAAAGAATAAAACTGAGGCCATATTTGAAAATTAAGACATTTTACATAAAAATATAGTTTTCCAGCTTCTCTTGAAAAATCAGATGTGGCAATACTGAGCCCATTCCTGCTTGGCAGCAACACGCGAGGGCCAAAAGGAGGCTCTCCCTTAGGTAGGGGAGACAGTCTCAGTTTTCTAGGGCTCATCTGGCCTTCTTTACTCATTTATATGATCTCCTTGGCCCTGTAGGCATTTTAATTTGTGGCCCTCTGGACAGCTGGAAACTGCCTATGTCTGGCACAGAGCAGGAACTTAATTATTGAATCAGTGAATTTCCCCCTCTCTCCCTCTACCACTCTTTCTTATCTGGCCACAATAAGAAATCCAAGTTTGTATTCATTTGTGGTAGTTACTGAATAACTGATTTTCACTTTGAGAAGTGAATTGAACAAGTCCTTTCTGTCAGTCAGGATAGACTAGGTTAGGCCGAAGTAACGAACAATCCCCAAATTTCAGTGGCTTAAAGCAACAAAGGTTTATTTCTTGCTTACTCACACAAACCGAGACACAAAATGAAAATACTCTTCTGTTTTCACATGCATGGAGACAGACATGAGTCCATAGGTATGTACAGAATCATGTGTCAAATGAATACCCTGGAACATGAATTCATGCCAAAACCTATTTTGATATTGGTTAGCTTAAACTGCACAACTCTCTCTTTGTTGGGGATTTGAAAAGGTCCCAGGACCCAAGGGTGGGGGTAAGAGAATATCCACCTTTGGGCAAGGAAATGCCCCCACTACAAAAGGAACCAAAAGCTAACACCTACCTAAGCACCTGAAAGCTTAAAAAAAGCCCAAAGTTTGTACTATATTAAATTTGATGCATAAATCCATAAGTAAAATATTAAATATGCAGTGCCTGCAGGCTGTTGCCCCCTGCCCCAGCAAGGCCTCCACCTCTGGGCTTCTAGCTTAGGAGGGAGATGGACCCCAGATGCCCAATATGCAGAGCCACGGAGGGGGCTGGGCTGGGTCGGAGAGAGGCGCCAACAGGCTGGAATCCTCTTCCTCCAGCAGGAGCTACAGGCAGGAAGGAAGGGGGCAGGACCAGGTCACATCCATTTCCTCTCCCAGCAACCCCCTTTTTTTACCCCATCCAATCCAGGCCTCATCCTTGTTCACCTGGATTATAGCAAACACTTCCTCCTCACTGATTCTCCCACCTCCAGTCTTGCCTCCTCCAATCCCTCCATCACAGCCACCATACTTGTCTTTCTAAAGCTCAGGGTCTCTGAATATGTCCCTGCATAGCTCAGAGACATTCCCTAGTTCCCCTTCACGCACAGTTGCTGGTCTAGATTCCTAAGCCTGGCATGCCAGACCTCCATGATCAGAAGCCTCTCCAGCCTCATCTCCTGTTCCAGCAGTTCCTCTGGGCAGGTTTCCTCGCCCGCACACCATGCCCACTCCACCATTTTGGAGAGGAGAATTCTCAGCCTTCCCTCTCTGTCCCTATAGGTGTTTTGCATTCCTCAAGATTCCTCTAGTTCTCTCCAGGTTTGTAACTGAGCTTTGTGAAGGCATCCAGGTTCCCCAAGTAGAATGGAAGCTCCCTGAAGGAGATCTCAGATCTCCTTTCAGGCCAGACTCTTGTTACCTCTTCAGCCCCTCTCCAGACTTCAGCAGGCAGCTTGGGTCCAGAGAGAGAGCCTTGGGCTGGAGTCAGGAGACCAGGCTCTGCCACTGTCTTGCTATATGTCCTTGGGCAAGTCCCTACCCACTCAGGGCCTCCCTTTCCTTGACATCAGGGAGCTGGACATTTGCTTTTGAGCACAAAGCTGATAAAACTGATCCACTGAACAACTCTCAACTGCAACCCCAGGGGCTAGGTTGAGAAGCTTGGGGCCTGGGCCCGAGAATGTTCAACCTGTGGACCCCCGGATCTCCTTAGTTAGTCCCTGCTTACTCCAGTACCTCCATTTCCCAACCATCCCTATCCCATCCTCTCCTTTCAGGGAGCAAGTTACCTGGTGGGCCACAAGGGTGGAGCAGGGAGATCCAGGCAGGGTTTGGGGGGACAGAAGGGGTCAGGCGGGGAGCCTGGGACAAATCTTTCAGCCCCACAAGAGCCTCAGCTGCCTCCTGCTGCAGCTGCCGCTCTGAGGGGGCAGAGGTCCAGGCCAGGCGAGAGGCTCTGGGGGCCTACAAAGGAAAGGAAGAGAAGTAGACTGGGAACCCCCACTTCTGCCTACCCTCCAAGTGCTCCCTCAGGCCCTGGTTCCTTCACTATCCCCCACCCCTCTTTAACCCCACGCTCAACTTCCTCCCGGGGTCCTGGACCCCACTTTTTCCCCAGGACCTGTGGTTGCAGCAGAAGAGGGTCTAGGGTGCCACAGGGCTGGAGTATCAGAGTTGAGCATCTAGAAGCAAAGAGAGAAGATGCCAGGGGGATTAAACACATGGTCAGACATATACGCATGGAAAGAGGGGCAGGATTTTGCTATATTTTTTTTTTTTTGTTTTTTTTTTTTTGTTTTTTTTTAGGATTTTGCTATATTTTGATCTGGGAATCTGAGTGCCTGCTGGGTCATTAGGCTCTGTGGCCTTGGGCAAGTCCCTTCCCCTCTCTTGGTCTGCTTTGTTTTCCGTAAAATGAAAATCCCTGCCAGCTTCTTCCTCCCAGGACTACTGTGAGGATTATGGGAAATCATTGGTGTCCGTTTTTTCTTTTTCTGAGGAAGATTCACCCTGAGATAACATCTGTGCCAATCTCCTCTATTTTGTATGTGGGACGCCTCCACAGCATGGCTGATGAGTGGAGTAGGTCCACGCCCGGGATCCGAACCTGTGAACCTGGGCCGCTGAAGTGGAGTGCGCGGAACTTGAACCACTCGGGGCCAGCCTGTGTCAGTTTTTAAAAATGACAAATCATCTAGAGGGAATGGGATGACTGTTCCTACCCTATAAGAGTCTGATTTCCCTCCCTGTAGATCCCCAATCCCCCTGGAACTTGAGGAGCGGCTTGGCCCACCTTTAGGAAGCCTTCTGTAATGGCCTCTAGCCTCTCTCCTAGGCCTCTGAGGCTGTCACCATCACGCCCCACCCCCCCATTTCAGCAGGCAATTTGACCCCATCTTACCTGTTTAGGTGGATTTAATAGCCACTATTTGTTTAAGGCCAGGGCCTGTGCTAGGTGTACTCCATACACTATTGCTAATTCTCATGACAACCTGAGAGGTAAGTAATAGTGTCTCCAATTTACTGATAGAAAATCAGGCTCAGAGAGGTAAAGATACTTGTACAAAGGTTCACAGCTAGGCAATGGCAGAGCTGGGAGACCTCTGCCTCACCCATTAGTCTGAGACCTTTTTTCTTCTTTATTATCTACTATGGTGTCCAGCACAAGGTTAGGCACATGATAAACACATATCCCTTCTCTCCCTACTCACGTGCGGGGCAGGGCAGAGGGCTCTTGGGATTCTCCAGAAAGAGGAGCCATCAGTATCGGGTGAGATCCTGGGCAGGTTGGGAGGGGCCCAAGATTGGGCAGCCGGAGGGAGGTGCTGGGGTCAAACCCTAAAGAGGATAAGAGAATGCAGAGTGCACAGGGGTCAGAGGTCATGGCTTCTGTTGTCCATCTTCCTACCCTGTATCCTCTTCTTCTTGTTTTTCTGATACAATGATACACTGGCATTCAAATATCTGCTGAATGAATGTTGAATTCATCTTACCAGGGAAGGGACGTAGAGGGACAGCAGGTTCTTGGCATAGCAAGCGGCACACCATTGGGGGTGGCATGGCAAATCCTGGAGGCAGCCAGTGTCCAGGGGCCCTAGGGCCTGGAGGCACTGGAGTCCAGGGCAAAGGCAAGGCATTTGGGGGACGGCTGAGCAGCAGAGGTCCCTGGGAGGTCTGCAAGGGCAGAGGGCACAGGTTAGAGTCAGGTACAAGGCTGGGGAAGGAATGGGTATGTTCTAGGATAGGGGTAGAATCCCCAAAATTCAGAGCTTGGAAGGCTGTAAAATCCCACCCCCTCATTTTGCCTATGGAAGAGAAGTCAGGGCTGGACCTAGGACTCAGGAGTCCAGGGCATGGAGGAAGGGATCTGGGTTGGGGTTAGGATATGAGTCATTACCTCAGGGCCCAGGCTCTCCTTACCTTCCCAGGAGGTGTCAGTGCCTGTGGGACTGCCCCATGGGGGGTCTCAGCCTGGGGCACTACGTTCTCTTTTCCAGCTGTGAGGGACCAGGGGGAGCTTTGGTGAGCTCTTTCTCTTGACCCCCATTCCACTCCGACTCCAAACTGAGTTCTTATCTCCCCCTGGCTCCTTTCTATTCCAGATCTCAGTTTCCTCCCAATACTTGATCACATTCTAAAGTTGAGGAGGCTGAAACCCAGAGAGTAGGACACCTTGCACAAGGTCACACACCAATTCAGTGGCAGGACTGGGACTCTTTTCCCTACTTATGCTTTCTCTACCCAAATCCCTGCCCCATCCCTGGCGAGAGACACTCACGGCAGAGCCCTGGTCGAGTGGCTCCCTTCTTGACATGGCTGGGAGCTTTGGGAGGGGCTTCCCCTCTCCTTATCAGTCCCTGAGCCAGGTGCCGCTTTAGCTGTGCCTCCTGCTGCCTACGCAAGGCCACCTGAGCAGCCATGACCCTTCGGCGCTCCCTGAAAGAAGGGTCGAGAGTCAAAAGTCAGCCACCCTTTAGATGAGGCCCATCCTCCTCCCTTCCCTGGACCTCATACTCACAAGATGAGGACACATTTGTGACACTCGCAAGCCTGAAAGAGGCAGAGGCGCTTGTGGCCCTTGAGGTGGGCAGTAACACCGTGGTTGCGGCAGCGTGCACAGGTTGGAGAGCGACTGATGGCTCTCCTGGGGATAAGCTCCGTGCCCTGGGGGGCTCTGGTCTCACCCGCTGTGGCAGAGTCTGAGGGGCAGTGGTGGACAGCAGGCATTTCATTGGGTTCCATGGATCTAGGGGCAGGAGTGGAGGGTCAGGATGGCCATGTGGCCCTCTCCTGACCAGCCCTCCTGCCTCTGGGAGGCCACACCTGAGATGGTTCTCCATCCCGCCCACCTCTGGGCTCAGATTTCACCCTGGCTTCTCCCCTGCCTTTCTCTCTTCTTCACCCCACTGCCTTCCTCAGGCATCCTCCTTCCCAGGTGCACCTGCTTCCCAAGAACCCCTCTCCTCTTTCTGTTCTTCTGCACTCTTTCAATCCAAACATTGTTCTCTTCTGCCCACCTGCACAAATCCCAGTTTCAGGCATACTCATGCACTCTCATGCCCCCTTCAACAATTCCTACACCCTCCTTTTCACCAACACCCCATCCCAACAGTTCTTGGCATCATCTTCAACAATCATCATCCTTCCCTCCCGCATTTGTCCAACTCCTACAAATATTTTTATGCTCCCTCTTCAATTCTTATCCTCAGGTATGTGCTACAACTCAATTTCCCTCTTGCACCCCTTTTAACAGAACAGTCTCTTGCCCCCTGCCCCCCATTACATTATTCTCATGGACTCCTTGTCCCATCTTCAATAATTATTTTCCTTCACCCAGCAAATGTTTACTGAGCCGCTGAGATGTGCCAGGCCTTGATCTAGGCCGAAAGCTCCCTCCTCATGGCACGAATTTCTCTTGCAACCATACGCCCTCCACACATAGATGAGGACCCGTGCAGTCGCTAGGCCCAGCGCTTCATGTGCCATTGCCCACTCCCAACAATTGATCTCTCACAGCACCCGCCCCATCTCCCCGCAGTGCACCACCTCCTCCTCAGGCGGCCGTTACTCTTGTGCACCCCTTTCAGCAGCTGTCCCCTCAGAGGCTGGGCTGGTGGCCCGGCCTCGCTCCAAGGTGCCAGGGAGGGGGCATGGCCCGGAGAGCGCAGAGGGGCCCGCGGGGTGGGGGAGGGGAGAAGAGGGGCGCGAGGAGCGCGAGGGGAAGGCGGGGGGGGGGGATACCTGGGGGGAGGGGGTCGGTCCAGCGCAAGAGAGAGGGAGGAGAAGGGACAGGGAGAGGCGGGGTCGTGTTCCCGTCGTCAGCTAGCGATTACCACAGCCTCAAAAGAAGCCAGACTCAGTCAGGAAGAGGCGAAAGGACTGCCTGAGGAGCGCTGTGAGGAACGGTCGCGCTCACGCCGGTTTTCCCGCCCCTTCTTACAAGGACCAATGAGCTTCAAGTGCCGCCACCCTCCACCGAGACGAGTGACCAATGCACTTCAAGATCCTGCACTGATGGCCCGCCCCTTCCCCCTGGCCTGCTTCTTCTCGCGCGAGACTATGAGGCCAGCCAATAGCGCGTCGAGTTGACTCTCACATTCCTTCTTCCTCGCTCTGTGGCTCCCCTTCCCCTGAATAGTTGTTCTTCTTTCAGGGGCGGTGGCCAATGGGGCGTCGAGTACTACTTCCAGGACGAGGCTGGCCTTGCCCGCCAGCCCGGCCCCACCCCGCGGGCGTTGACCTGGACCCGCCTGCGCAGGCGCAGTTTCGCCCCCTGGCTTGTACTGCGCAGGTGGGCCTTTTGGGCTCTTAGCCTCGGCGTCCCTCTCTCGCTTCTCTTCGGTGTGTGGACGCTGGTGTCTTCTCCTCTCTCCCAGTGCCCCACCTCCCGGTCTATCCTTCTGCTTTTATGCGTTCCCCGCTCTGTGACTTCCCTGTTTTCTTCTCGAGTCCCGCCTTCTCAGGTTGGGCCCCTTTCCTTGTGTCTCTTCTCCATGTCTGTGCCCGTTTTCCCAACCTCGATTTTTCAGTTCTCTCGGAGTTTCTCTCTGCTTGTCCATCCTGCTGATTTTCGGATCCCCTTTCTCCTGGTGCCTCATTCCCTTATAGCCAAGCCCCCTCCCTCCCTTTCTTTGCTTCCCGAGATGCCTCTGTAATTTTTCTGTCTTTTCAGCCCTTTCCATCCTCTGTGTGCATCTCTCCAGATTTCCACCCAATTCGCGGGCTCCATGCTGTAATCGTCGCCTTCTCTGTGTATCTCTATTAGACCCATCTCACGGTTTCCCTCCCCATCCATCCACTCTTTGTTGTCTCCTCTTCTCTCTTTCACCTAAGATCCTCTCCTCTTTCCCCTGAGAAAGTGTCTTTGTGCCCTACTCCTCATTTTCCTGCCACTCCAATTGTGCTCTCTCTGCTAGTCCTCCTCTGTCTCCCTGCAAGTTTCCATTCCATTAGTTTGCTCCTCCTCCTGTGTATGGTTTCTCTTTTGTAGGGGTAGCATCCCCTCCCACCACTACTCCCTCCTTTTCTCCTTGAGGCTTTCTTTCCAGTCTTTTCTGGTTGCGTCCCCGCTTCTGCTCAGATTGTTAGGTCCTGTCGTTTGGCGTTCCAGGCTGGTATGTGCCATCTTCTTTGATTGGCCCAACCCCTTTGTGTGATCTTTGTCCGCCTTCACTTCCCCTTCCTCTGTCCCATGTTTTCTGCAGGGTTTGGCCCCTTTGTTTGCCACAGATTTCTGGGTTACGGAGCCTGAGTGTTCGGCCTTCTGGACAGAAAAGGGCAGAAGTGACCTCTAGCTGGACCGCTGTGCAAGGGAAGCAGTACTAGACAAAGTTGGAAAGGTTGTTTGGGGCCAATCTAGGGGCGGTGAGATGGGGGTGTGTGGGGGGCTTGAATGCCTACTAAAGAGGTTGAACTTGATCCTTTAGATAGTGGAGAGAGAGAGACAGGGTAACCAACATTTCTGGAGAGCTTTTCATTTTCCTGGCACTTTGTATTAATAATCTTATTAATTTTAACAGTAATCCTAGGAGATGAATTATTAATCCACTTTATAAATGAGTTCAACAAATTGCACAAGATCGTACAGCTAGTAAGTGGAGGGGTAAAGAGTCCAACCTTGGTCTATCTTTGAGTCCAAAGACTATGAACTTTCTACTACCTACATTGTTTTAGTTGTTTCCAGGAATCCGCATTCCCCTCTTTCGTTCCCTAACCCTCCCCTAGGGAGTCATTTCAGGTGGCCAATGCGTATCTTTTGATTTGTGTATGTTCTTGCAGGTGTGCAGTATTTTATGTGCATGAGGTTTTAATTTATGCAAGTGATATTGTGTTACTTACTATTTAAAATAATCAGCGCTATGCTTTTACAATCCATCCATGTACAGTTATGTGTACATCTAATTAGTTGCTTCTGACTGCTGCATGATATTCCATGGTGTGCATCCCTGCGTGTTTCAAGTTCACTAGGTCTCAGGGAGGGACGCTAACGTTGTCTTCAACTCACCATCACCACAATAGTGCTGCATCCTTGTATATATTGCTTTGTAGACGAAGGTGGAAATCCCTGTTATATGTATTAGGGTATACCAGAAGTGGGTATTTCTAAGCCTAATTTGACTAAGTATTTCCAGACCCCTCCCTGGAACACTGCTTTGGGCCTGAGACACTGATCCAAACCCTCAACTCCTCTGTTCCTCAGGGTCCAGAAGAAGGCCCTATACCCCGCTACCCCCACCTTTGCCACCATCAACCACCCTATGAGCAGCAGGGCACAAGGGTCCCCGTGTCCCCACATTTCTGCCAATGCTTGTCTTTTTCCAGCTTTCTGATCCTTTGCCAGTCTGATAGATGTACAGTTCAATAATTGCATTTCTCTGATTATTGTTGAGCTTGAGCATCTCTTCACATGTTTGTCAGCCTTTCTAGTTTGCTCTTCTGAGAATTGCCTCTTCCTATGGTTGGACCATTTTCCTCCTGGGGTTGCTCTTTTTTTCTTGTCAATTTGCCAGAGATCCTTGGCCATTCTCATTGGTTTAAGACAGTGCATATACTCTTTTTATGCCAATTTTGGCATTTCATATTATTCTAGAAATTTATCCATTTCATCTGGGTTTTCAAATTTATAAATGTAGAATTGTTAATGATACTTTTATTATTTTTAAAACATCTGATGTCTGTTATTTCCCATTTTTCATTCTGTATTTTATTTGCATCCTCTCTGTTTTCTCTTGATTGGATTTACTGGAGAATGATCTTAATCTTGTCAAAGAATGAGTGTTAGTTTTTTGTAATAATTTTTTTGTTGTTTTCTATTTTATTGATTTCTGCCATCATCTTTGTTTCTGTCCTTTTTTGGGGGAGGAGTGCTTTGTTGTTCCTTACACAACTTCTTGAGTTAATTCATGAACATATTTTTTAATGCTTCTTGTTTTATTGTACATTGATAAATGTATTTAAAGTATAAATTTACTTCTAAATACTGCTTTAGTTGTGTCCCAAATTTTGATGTGTAGTTTTAAAAAACCTTTTGATTTTGAAATGATTATTGCCTCACAGGAAGTTGCAAATATTGTATACGGAGTCCCTTAAACCTTTCTTTCATCTTCCCCACAGGGACATCTTATATAACTGGAGTATATATAAGCAGGAAATTGACATTGGTACAATGCTCTTAACTAGACCTCTGACCTTATACAGTTTTCATCAGATTTTACATGCATTTGTGTGTGTGTGCATGTAGTATGTTCATACTGTTCATTTCTAAATACTTTTTAATTTCCTTTTCAAACCAAGGGTTATTTAGTAATATGTCGGTTAACTTCCACACACACATTTGTTGTTCTGATCTCATTGTCTCTGGCTGGAAAACAGCTTGTATGATAAGTGATCCTTTGAATAAGGCAGAATCCTCTGCTCAGCACCATGTCCAATGGGAGGAGCTAAGCAGGAGGGTGAAAGTCATGATTTGAGAAGCTAATGTGGTGGGTTTGAGTGAGGTTGGAGAAGAAACTATGGAGATGGAAAGACCTGTGTCCCTGAAGGTCTCAGGGAGCCTATGTCGCAGAAACTGATAATCAGATTTCTGCTCCAGGAACAGTGACCCAGAGGCAGGTGGACAGAGAATTCAGGGACTGGCAAGAAGTGAGCTTGAGACCTAGGTTGAAGTTGATTCCAGACTGACCTCTGGCATCCAGCACCCAGACACAGGACCATGGGACCCCAGCATTTGAGCCTTGTGCAGCTGATCTGCCTCTTAGTGGCCATCTCCACTCTGCCTCGTAAGTGCTGTGGGGCTGCATGCTGTGAGACCCCCAGAGGCTGGGGGACGGGATTCACGTAACTCAGGGAAGGAGAGCTGGATGTCTGGGTTCCTCAGGGGACACAATCTGTGAAGGCTGAGCTCTTAGTTGACAGTACAGGGGCTGAGAAGGCAATGTGAGGGGCAGTGGCTGGAAGAACATTCTCTTTTTAGGAGCTGGGGCTCTTCTGTGCTATGAAGCAACATCTTCACTCTTCAGAGCTGTTAGTTTCCATAACTGGAGATGGCTTCTGTTGAGAAGTATGGTGTGTAAGCTGGCCGAGGGCTGTGAGGAGACGCTGGTGCTCATCGAGACAGGTGAAGGAGAGTGACTTTGATACACTTCTTTTTGCTTGCTCTTCTGACCCCCAGCTCCATTCCCAGCACCCAGGGACTATCGGCCTGAGTTCCATATATTTACCCCATTATGTCTTTGGAAATAATGTCAAGACACTGGCAGGAGAGGGGCAGGACCCAGCTGGTTGTGGTGTGGGCTGGATAAGAGAGTAGAATGGAGGTGGGTAGATCCCAGGAGGAGGGGGGCAATCTGGGAGAGAAAAAAAGGGTGGGACACAAGGGAGAGAGGAGTGAGGAGAGACAGATGGAGACCCAGGGATCTGAGCTCTGTGAAGCTGCAGTGAGTAGACACTGGGGGAGAGGCAAAGTTGGTGATGGGGCAGAGCGAGCAGGAAGCGCAGGGTGGAGGGTGGGAGCGTGGACTCTGGGTGTGGCCAACGACACTGATCTCTCTAATCTGCTCTTCAGGGACCAGAAGGGGAGTCGTGGGCTTTAAAGGCTGCAGCCCAGCCTCATCTCACCCCCAGCAAGTCTCCTACCTCGTTTCACCACCTGGATTGTCCATTGCCTCCTATAGCCGCGTCTGCAGGACATATCTCTGCAATAACCTCACCAGCTTGAATCCTTTTATAAAGCTCAAGGCCAACACTCTTAAGGCTGCAGCAGTTTCTTCCCATAGTTGCCCAACCTGTGTGGGCGTGCACTCTCAGGATTGCCTCCCAAGTTTTGTCACCGTGGATTCTTGCCCCTCCAATGCCCCTAAGTGTTACAGTTCCACCTTAAACTTTAAGGCAGGTGAGAGGAGAGACACTTTCTTTTTCAAATACCTACTCTATGCCAGGTGCTATCTGGTGCCTTCCCATCTCTGAGAGAGGCTGGTGGGATCCGAAGAGGGGATTAGGATTGTGCAGACCAGGCACATGAATTCCAAGGAGGAAGGAGGATGGTGCCTGGTGCCTGAGACTTTGATGGGAGAGCAGGTGCCCTCGTGAGGGGTGTCTGGAAGGAGAGGCAGGGCACTTGAGTCTTGAAAGTGTCCCTGACTCCTCTCTCTGTTCCTTACAGGGTTTCTCAATACCACCTTCCTCCTCATGGGCTGTGCTCGTGAACAGGCCAAACTTTTAGCACATTTTTACCAGATTGGGAGCATCAGTGTGACTGAGGTCCTCAACATTGTGGAGAAGGCCCAGATTGCTGGTGCGGAGCCCTCCAGTCGGGGTCCTGCTTGGGGCATCCTCTTAGGCCTCCTGCTTGCCTTCAGGAACTGATGATCTAGCTGGACCAGGCAAACACCCAGACCCCTTCGTGTAACCAAATAAAGTCAGAGTTGCCTTTATGTTTGGCTTGGAAAGTGTGAGGAGGGCCAGACATGTCCAGGGGGGTGGAAGGGAGGGGCAGGCAATGGGCAGTGTGCTTGGTGAAGTGAGCAGGGGAATGGGGAGGAGGGTCGCTGGCAAAGTGACAGTGTCATGCCCAACAACCAGGAGGAACTGGAATATTCTTTTTCTCCTCCCCCTTCCTCTGGTCTCCTCTGGAGATCTGAGCTCTAGCCTGGGTTCAGCCATTGACTTAGAGATCCTGGTCAAATCTCTCCCCTTTTCTGGGCCTCAGTTTCCTTCCCTTTAAAATGAAGAGCCTTACGAATTAGAGCTGAGTCTCATCAGGGTAATTTTAAAATACCATCACTTACTGAGTGTGTGTCAGATACTGTGCTAGGATCTGTGCTAGGATTTTACACACAGGAGCTCATTTCATCCTCACAAGACCTCACTGAGACAGGTTTTCTCCCTATTTTGCAAAGAAGAAACCGGCTCTAGGAGGTTAAATTGCCTGCTCAGGGTAGAATCCCTCTTGCCTCCCCTGCCGATCTCTGTCCCTGCTGAGGGAATTTTATTGAGAAATTTGGAGACCTGAGCTGCTTTCTTCTGCCCAGTAGTTGTTTCTTTGTGTAAGTTGGCAAATGAGGAAAGGGGAAGGAGCAGTGCTGGGGGTGGCGAGTTTCACTCAAAGTTCAGGTTCCAAGCTCCTAGGAGAGGAGGACAGTGTAATTCCTCTCTATGGCCATAAGGGAACAGCAGATATATGAACCTTGGAACTTCAGGCTTTCAAGTTGGGGTGTAGGTGTGTGTGTGTGCATGCGCGTGTGTGTAGGGGTTGGGAATGGGGAAGGGAGAGTCTCTGCGCTAGGCCATTTACGTGTGTGATCTCAGTTTAATTCTCTCCACTGTCTTGTGAAGTGGGGAGGCAGACACTTAGGGTACTTTTACTGTAGTTTAAGCATTTTCTGTGTATTACCTCATTCATTCTTACTACAACCTTATCAAACAGATATTGTCACTTCTGTATTTCCATTTTACAGGTGAAGAAACAGGCTTAACTACTTGAGGCCCCAGAGCCCATCTTTGTTAATAGCTTGGGCAAGTGGGATCTGAAGCCTCAGAAGGGGGACTGGCATGAAGACCTCGATTACTATGTACAGGTTTTGGAAGGGTGGTTGGGAAGCCAAAGGAGGTCATGGTAAGTGGAATAGGTCTGAGTGGAGACCAGAGAGCCTGTGGCAAGAGGCTGTTAGGTCATGGAGGGAAGGTTTTGTGGGTGAGTTTTATTGGTGGACTTCACCCACCCTGTACTTATGATCAGCTGGGCTAGTAGATAATTTTAGAGGGCTGAGCCGAGGCCTGGGTAGGCCAAGGCATATTTCCATAGATTCTCTTAATGCCACTAGCCAAGGTGGCAAGGACATTGATTAAAGGGAGTTGGCCGGTCAAAGGGGGTGGTATCCTTGGGTGTCCCAGTGGCCTAAAGGATGGCCTCAATTGTGATGCCAGAGACAGGACATGTTTACTATGTACAAAAGATTATGTGTAACCAAAATATTAGAGATGGAGTGTGATTTAATGAACCCCACAAACATATCACTCAACCTAAGAAATACGATATCAGGAGTAACTTGCATCTTACCTCTGGGTCTTCCCAGCCCATCTTCCTGCCTCCTCCCATGAGGTAACCACCACCTTACATTTTACTTGGCTTGGATTTTTATATGCTTTGATCACATATGTATAATATGTTTAAACAATAAATGTTGTTTAGATTTGCTTGCTTTTGATCTATGTAAAAATGGTATCATATGTAGTTTTCTGGAACTTGCTTTTTAAAAACTCATCATCCTATTTCTAATCTCCATCCATATTCCAGTATATGGTTTGGTTCTTCCATTTTCACTGATGTGTTATCTCCTATTGTGTTATTGTATCACAATACAATTCTTGTCAATTATGCTTGGATTTCCCTCACCCACTCCCCCCAGTTTTTTGATACTTGTGGTCATTGCTGCTATGAATATGCTGGTACGTGTCCCCTTGTGCTCATGTGTAGGAGTTTTTGCTGGGTACACACTCAGGAGCGGAATTGCTGGGCTGTAAGGTTCTTCAGCTTTGGGAGACAACGCCAAATTGTTTTCCAAAGTGGTTGTAGCAATTGTACATGGTGAGAGAGCAAGGAATTCTTGTTGATCCACATGCCCATCCACATTTGCCAATCAGTTGAGTGTAAAATGGCATCTCATTGTGGTCTGCATTTGCATCTCCCTGATTTACTAAGTAGCTTGAGCTTCTTTCCATGTGTGTATTGGCTGTGCTTCTTTTGTAAAATGTCTCTTTAGGGGGTTTTTGGGTCTCTTTTTCTGTAGGGTTGTTTATCTTTTTCTTATTGATATGTAGGAGTTCCTTATGTATGCTTGATTATTGTATACTAATCCTTTGTCAGTTAGATGATTTGTCTTCATTTCTTATAGTGTCTTTTGAAGAACAGAATTTTAATGTTGAATTAATCAATCTTCCAGTTTTATGATTGATTTTTCTTGTGCCTTGCTTAGGAGATCCTTCTCTACCCAGAAATCCTAAAGATACTCTCCTTTAAATCCTCCAAAAAATTAAGTTTGGCTTTTCACATTTAAGTTCTTAATTTGTTTAGAAATGATTTTTGTGCATCTTTGAGGTAGGAATCTATTTTCATACAGATAAGTAATTGCCCAGCCCCCTTTATTGAATAATTCCTTCTTCCCCCATTTATCTGCAATGGCATTTTGGTTGTATATCAAATTTCCCTATTTGGATGAGTCTGTTTCTGGGCTTCCTATTTTTCTATTGATCAGTTTATCTACTCCTGTGCCAACACTACACTGTCTTAATTTTTATAGCTTTGTAATAAATCTTTATACCCGATAAGGCAAGTCATTCACCTCCCCACTTGTTCTTCATCTTCAGAAGAATCTTGGCTATTCTTGGACTTTGCACTTCCATGTAAATTTAGGATCTTTTTGATCAACATCTCCCCATTTCCCCCACCCCTCAGTCCCTGGTAACCACCATTCTACTCTCTGTTTCTATGAATTTGGCTTTTTTAGATTCCCCATATAAATGATATCATAGGGTATTTGTCTTTTTCTGTCTGACCTATTTCACTTAGCCTAATACCCTCAAGGTCCACCCATGTTGTCGCAAATGGCAGAATTTCCTTCTTTCTCGTGGCTGAATAATATTTCATTGTATACAAACACCACGTCTTCTTTATTCGTTCATCCATTGATGGATACTTAGGTTGTTTCCATGTCTTGCCTGTTGTGAATAATGCTACAATGAACATGGGAATGAAGATATTGGTAGATGTTCTTTAGCAGATTAAGGAAGTTCTCTTCTATCCCTAGTGTAATAATTTTAAAAATATAAACTAATGGCAAATATTGTTATATGATTTTTTGCATCTATTGATATGATCATGAGTTTTCCCTTTAATCTGTTAATGTGGCAAATGATGTACATTTTTTTTTTTTCGAAGATTGGCCCTGAGCTAACATCTGTTGCCAATCTTTCTCTTTTTCTTTCTTCTCCCCAAAGCAACAGTACGTAGCTGTATGTCCTAGTTGTAGGCCCTTTTAATTCTTCTATGTGGGATGCCGCCTCAGCATGGCTTCATGAGTGGTGAATACGTCTGCACCCAGGATCCGAACTGGCAAACCCTGGGCTGCTGAAGCGGAATGCACAAACCCAACTGGTGTGCCATTGGGCCAGCCCCATGACATACATTTTTAAAACTTTAAAAATTGATATATTACTTACATGTAGAAAAATGTACACATCATAAGCGTATTGCCTAATGACTTTTCAAAAATTGAACACACATGTGTCTAGCAGCTAGATCAGGAAACAAAACATTGTGAGCACCCTAGAAGCCCCTGCCCCCTTCCATTTATAGATTTATAATGTTAGGGCCGGCCCCATGGCTTAGCGGTTAAGTGCGTGCGCTCTGCTGCTGGCGGCCTGGGTTCGGATCCCGGGCGCGCACCGACACACTGCTTCTCCGGCCGTGCTGAGGCCGTGTCCCACATACAGCAACTAGAAGGATGTGCAGCTATGACATACAACTATCTACTGGGGCTTTGGGGGAAAATAAATAAATAAATAAAATCTTAAAAAAAAAAAAAGATTTATAATGTTAAATCACCTTTTCTTTCCTGGAACAAACAAAACTTAGTCATGGTGTATCATCATACTGCTGGATTTGGTTTGCTAATACCTTGTTTGGGATTTTTGCATCTCTGTTCATGAGTGTGATTGGCCTGATATTTTTCTCTTTGGTCCCTGTCTTGTGGTTCTGGTTTCAATGTCAGGGTTATACTAACCTCAGAATGAGTTGGGGAATATTCTGTTTTTCTCTTCTGTGGAAGAATTTGTATAAGATTGATATGATCTGTCTTGAAAGTTCTGTAGAACTCACTGATAGAACTTCTGGGCTGGGTATTTTTTCTCTTTCCTTTAAAAACTTTTCATATGCAAAGTTTCAAATATATACAAGAGAGTTTGTATACAAACATACACAAATGAACTCTAGTTCATTATACTAGAGACAGTGGTATGGTGAATCCCCATGTACCCGTCTACAGCTTCAAAACTATCAACTTGTTCCAAACCTTGTTGTATCTATCCCCCTTCTACTCCTCCGCCCACTGGATTAAATATCAGAAATCATATAATATTGTTTTTAAACACATCATTATGTATACCTAAAACATAAGGCAACATTCCCCCAATTAAAAAAAGTCAAACTTAGTGAAAAGTTGCAAGAATATTACAGGGAATTCCCATATATCTTTTATGTTGATTTACCAATGCCATATTTGCATTCTATGTGTTTAGATGTAAATATATGCATGTGTATGCACACATATTTTTTAATCATTATATATGTATATATGATTTTTTTTTAAAGAATCCTTTGAAAGTTGCAGTCACTGTTATAGTTCACTCTAGCTACTTCAGCCAGAACCAGGACTTTCTCCTATGTATCCACAGTACTGTTATCAAGCCCAAGAAATTTAATATGAATACAAGAATATAATCTAATATAAAGTCTATGTTAGTCTATGTGGTAATTTGTTGGGTAACAATTTACCACAAACATGGTGGCTTAAAACAACAGAAATTGGACCGGCCCCATGGCTTAGCGGTTAAGTGTGCGCGCTCCGCTGCTGGCGGCCCGGGTTCAGATCCCGGCCGTGCACCGACGTACCGCTTCTCCTGCCATGTTGAGGCCGCGTCCCATATACAGCAACTAGAAGGATGTACAACTATGACATACAACTATCTACTGGGGCTTTGGGGGAAAAAAAAAAAAATAAATAAAATTAAAAAAAACCCAGAAATTTATCATACAGTTCTGGAGGTCAGAAGTCTGACATGAGTCTCATTGGGCTAAAATCCAGGTGTTGGCAGGGCTACATTCCTTTCTGGAAGTTCTAAAGGTGGATCCATTTTCTTGCGTTTTCCAGTTTCTAGAGGCTGTCCACATTCCCTGTCTTGTGGTCTCCTTCCATATTCAAAGCCAGCAACAATGGGTCAAGTTTTTCTTACATCCACTCGCTCTGACATTGACTCTTCTGCCTCTTTCTTCCACATTTAAGGACTCATGATAACACTGGGCCCACCCAGATAATCCAGAATAGTCACCCTTTTTTAAGGTCAGCTGGTTAGCAACCTTAGTTCTGTCAGTTACCTTACTTCCCCTTTGCCATGTAATGTATATTCACAGTTTCCGGGAATTAGGATGTGGACATCTTTGTAAGGACATTATTCTGCCTACTACACAGTCTTTATTTAAATCTACCCAATTATCCCAATAATGCCCATTATAGTTGTGTGTGTGTGATATTAGGGATTAAATCAAAGACCATTTGTTGCATTTAGTTTTCATATCTCTTTAGTCTCCTTTAATCCAGAGCAACTCCTACCCTCCACTGTATTTTTTTGTCTTTCACGACATTGATGTTTTTGAAGAGCCTAGGTCAGTGTCATATAGAATTCTTATAATATGGATTTGCCTGGATCATGATTTCCTCATGATTAAATTTATGTTCATCATTTTTGGCAAGAATACTAGCTGGATGATGTTGTATAGTACCCGCTACATACTATCTAGAGGCACATAATGTCAGTTTGTCCTGTTATTGGTGATGCTACTATACTAAATATAATCACTTAGTTAAGGTGGTGACTGGCAGGTTCCTCCAGGGTAAAGAAATTGTTTTTCCCCCATTGTAGTTAATAAGACATCTTTGGGATCATGCTTTGAGACCATGTGAATATCCTGTACCCCAACAAACTTTTACCCAATGCTTTTAGCATCCATTGATGATCTTTGCCTGAATCACTTAAGTGGTTGCAAAGTGGTGATTTTTAAATTCTGTCATTTGTTCTATTTTTATTACCTGGCATTTTTTCTTTGTAAAGAAGAGCTTCTCCCCTATAATAGGCCAAATAATACCCACCCTAAAGATTTCTATACTTCAATCCCCAGCACCTGTGAATATGTTACCTTACATAGCAATTGGACTTTGCAGATGTAATTTAAGGTTATGAACTTTAAGATAGGGAGGTTATTCTGGATTATCTAGGTGGGCCCAATCTATTCACACGAGCCCTTGAAAGCAGAGAACTTTCTCCAGCTGGAAGCAGAAGAGAGCTGTAACAGAAGGAGAAGTTGGAGAGAATTGAAGCAGGAGATGGATTCAAGGCTCTGTTGCTGGCTCTGAGATGCAGGGGCTCCCCTACAAGGACTGGAAAGAAGCCTCTAGGAGCTAAGGGTTGGCCCTGTTGACATCTAGCAAGGCAATGGTGACCTCAGCCTTACAACCACAAGGAACTGAATTCTGCCAATAACCCGAATAAGCTTGGAAGTAGATTCTTCCCAGAGCCTCCTGATAAGAACCCATCTGGCTGATGTCTTGATTTCAACCTAGTGAAACTTGGAGCAGAGAAACTGGCGGACCCAACCTGGCTTTCTGACCTCCAGAATTCTGAGATGATAAATTTGTGTTTTTTTAAGCTGCCAATTTTGTGGTAATTTGTTACAGCAGTAGCAGAAAACTAATCCCCCCCCTTTTTGAGTATCACTTACGGACTCATAGGTCCCTTTTGGATCCAACGTATTAAAATGCATTCCCATCATTATCCTTTTTTTGATGCTCAGTTGTCCCAAGTTTGGCGAGATGTTTTCTCTGAAGCACTCTTTAAAAAACATAACAATACCATTGCCTCACCTAAACATTTACCAATATTTCTTTAATATCAACTATCCACTTTGTGTTCCAATTTTTCCAGTTGCTTCATGATACTTATAAAAAATAATTTATTTGTTTGAATTGGGTTCTATATAAATTTGATGCCTTGCACTTAGTTTATATATTTCGTAAATCTCTTTACGTTTCCTTCCACCCCTTTCAGTCTCGCTACTTATTTGTTGAAGAAACTGGGCCGTGTGTCCTGTAGTTTAGATTTTGCTGATTCCAACCCTGTGGTGTCCTTTAGCATGTTTTCTGCTCCTTATATTTCCTTATTTGATAGTTGGATCCAGAGCCATGATTCTCGACCTTGGTTGTACATTAGAATCATTGATCCTAAAATCAGGACCAGGTATTGGTATTTTTGTGTAACTCTCCAAGTGATTCTAAATGGAAACCAAGGTGAGAGCCATAAATCTAGATTAATCAGATCCAGGTTCGATTCTGTGGGAAGAATTTTTCACGGGTAGTGGTACGTATTTGGAGCCACATTGTTTGGTTATGTCTTTGTATTGTCTTTGTGGGCAATTTTTCACCTACTACTGTTTCAATACCTTTACTAGTTATAGGACTACTCAGGTATTCTATTTATTTCTAAGTTAGTTTGGGGAAGTTATATTTATCTAGGAATGTTCTCATTTTGTCTGTTTCCAAATTTAGCGTAATCTGTGCTGTATCTATAGCTAAGGCCCCCTTTCCGTTCATATTATTGTTTATTCGTCTTTTCTCTTTTTTTGATCAAAATTTCTGGAAGTTTATCAGATTTATTTACTTTTGCATAGACAATCTTTTGACTTGGTTAAGTCTTTCATTGTGTTTATTTTCTATTTCATTGATGTCTGTTCTTTGTGATCTCTTTCCTTTTATCTCTAGGTTTATTCTGTTGTTCTTTAGATTTTTAAACTGCTTTAGTTGGACACTTAAATCATTGTTTTCCTGTCTTTCCTCTTTCCTAATCTAAGGTTTTATGGCTATAACTTTCCCTCTAAGTGTTATTTTGCTATATCTTACAAGTTTTCATATGTAAGGTTCCATTTGTTTTTCAATTTAAGTTCTTTGACCCATGAGTTGTATAGAAGTACATTATAAAATTTCCAAGTGTATGGGGATTTAAAACATCTTTTTGTCATAGATTTTAAATTTATATTCTTCATGGTCACAGAATGTGGACTGCATGATACTGTTTGAAATTTAATGAAACTTGCTTTAGAACCTAGCACATGATCAGTTTTTGTAAATGTTCTATATGTGCTTGAGAAGAACCTGCATTTTCTACTTGTTCAGGCGGATTTTCATATATGCCCATTAGATCAAGTTCATTAACTGTGCTGTTCAAATATTTTAGATGTTTAATTTTTTTTGGATGTGTTTTCTTGACCTCTTAGTAATAAAGAGATGCAAGGGAGATCAGACTTCTTAACAACAACACTGGTTATAAGAAGATGATAGCATCTTTTAGGGAATTGAAGGAAAATAACTTCGAACCCAAGTTTTTTATATTAGCCAAATTGTTATCAAAATATGAAGGCATTATAAAAATATTCTCACACAAAGACCCTTATTGAAAGCTTTGGAAGAAATGCTCAAAAAGAGAAACAAATAAAGAATATACTAAAGTAGAGATATGTGAAATAAGGGTGATCAAATGCCTTAAGTTTGTTGTTGTCTTAAAAAACTAAGACAAAAGAAAGAGAAAGTATATTCACAACAACTCAGAATTAAAGTCAACTAGATGGAGGTGTGCATGTGGAAGACCAAGTTAACACTAGCTCATGTGATAACTCCTAAATCTCAGTGGCTTAACTCAGTGCAAGTTTATTTCTCTTATCTAAGGTCCAAAACGATGCTCCTGACGAATGGCGATCGAGTGATGACTCTGGGCCTCAGGCTCCTTTGGTCCTGTAGCTGCTCCATCTTCGATGTGTGGGTCCCAAAGTCAGCACGGGGGGAAAAGGGAGCATGGAGGACAACATGTGATAGGTTTCTGTGGGCCAGCTATGTGGCTTTTGGTTCTCATGTGAGTTAAGAGTAGCTTCAGTGTTTATTAGGATAATTTTCCATACACAGCGTTTGATGGTGTCCAGATGCTCCATCTCATCATCTACCACATCACCCACTCTATGGACTGTCTTTTCTCCTGCAGGCCTCTCTCCTGGAGCCCTCCATCCTGCTCAGTCTGGATTCATTGTTCTCTAGGCCTTCTGTGCAGCAGTCTTTCTGGAACACTCTTCACTGCTTTTCTGATTTGGATCTCCTGTGTTCGGCATCATGTCTTTCCCTTTGTAGATTTCCCTGCTTGTTTTGCTCTAGGAGCACATCCTCCAGTAAATTCCTAGGAGAGGGCACGAGAAGGAGATTCTCTGAGATCTGTGTGTCTCAAATGTCTTCACTCTGCCCTCACATCTGACTGATCATTTGGCGGGGTATAGATTTCTAGGTTATTTTCTCTCAGAGTTTTGACATTATTGCTGTATTGTCTTTGGACATCTAGGGTTGTTTTGAGGAGTCTAGTGCCATTCTGACTTTCCCGTTTCACCGTGATATGTTTCTTCCCCTTGGGAGATTTCACAGTCTTTTCTTCGCCTCTGGAGTGCTAGAAGTCATCATGATGTGCCTTGGTGCGTGCCTTTTTATGCCTTTCAATTCTGGGAGTTTTTTTTTTGTTAATTTTGTCACCTCCATTTTCCCATTTGTTTCTTTCTAGCACTACCCTTATTCAGACGTTGGACTTCATGTCTTTTAATGTCCTTTACTTTTCTTTGTCTTTATGACTATTTTTTTTGGTGTGTGTGTGTGAGGAAGATTGGCCCAGAGCTAACATCTGTCCCCATGTTGCTCTATTTTGTATGTGGGTCATCACCATGGCATGGCTGATGAGTGGTGTATGTCTGCGCCCGGGATCTGAACCTGTGAACCCGGGCTGCCAAAGTGGAGCGTGCCAAACTTAACTGCTGCGTCGTGGGGCCAGCCCCACTGGGAGAAGGCACTGCCTGCTGACATTCTGTGAAAGGAAATGTAGGATGGTGCCTGACTTTGTATGGACTTTCTGCCTGTCTCTGTGTTTCCCCCTGTCTTGCCATGAGTACAGCCATGTTTGGCCGCTCCATTGACCTATAGCCACCAGCACACAAAGAAATACAAAGCTGCTTTCTGTGTGGTGGGAACTGGCCCTTCTCCCACAGAGAGAGTTGCAGGTTGTAACATTTCAAGGCTCTTGGAGCGTCGTAGCACGGGATGGACTGGCCATCTATGCCGGGCTGAGACGATAACCAAAGAGAACAATGCACGTACACAACTACTGGGCTGGGACGTTAGCCAGGGGGCTCAGTGCACGTACGCCACTGATAACCATTTTGTGCATGGAAACACTAAATGCTTGCTCTGCAAACTCTGTAATTGCTTACTCTGAAAATTACTGATGGTATAAAAACTGCTGGAAACTGAGACCCGGTGAGAGTTCCACCTGTGGAAGGGACACCTTGCCCAGGACGTGTGATCCTTGCCCAGCCGCGTCAATTGACAGGGCTCTCCTGGCAGTGGGGCGTGGATGTTGTGAGTAACTGATTTGATGTGAAGTAATTGATTTGATATGAAGTAATTGATTTGATGTGTTCTCTTTTCGGTCAACCTGGTGTTTCTCTTTCTGGTTGATTTGTGTCCTTTCTCTTCAGCCAATGTGGGTGTTTTCCCTTTCCAGTCGGGCTGATGTTTTTTCCCCTCTTAATATTTGACCTATTTGGATCTGTTTGCAGACTATCGCCTTTACTATCCTCTATATAATAAAATATACCTTCAGTCCATTTGTTTGGAGTGGAAAGTGTCTTTTACGTCTCCGATCGAATCCCCGAACCTCTCATAACACCCCCTCCCTCACCGTTTTTCCTGCCTGAGGCTTTCCAATTCCGAGCCTCTCTGCGTTTGGGGCCAGTTGGCCGTTTCTCACTGATATGCCCCTCTGACTGCACTCTAGGTTATAGTTTCCTCTGTGGGTGAGTTATCACTCCACCTGCTTTCTGTTTCCTTAAAGTGTGTTGAACTCTTGTCCACTGATATCACCTCATTTATTCTAATTTTTTTTTATTCCTTTGCTATCATTTTCATGGGGTCGTGGATAGAGACTATATAAAGTGTGTGATCAATTTACTATCTTTAACCAGAAGAACTGTCTTACTCTTTGTAATGACCACATGGTATTCCATTGTCTGGCTGACACTTTTTTTTTATCCATTTTCCTTTTCATGACCATGACCGATGTCTGTTCTCCTCTTCTTCTTTAGTAAATGAATACCCTGATTCTGGTTATGTGGCTGTCTAGGATTGGAGCTACACTTCCTAGCCTCTTTTGAAACTAGGTATAGCTTTATAACTAAGTTTTGACCACTGGGATGTAAGTGGAAATATCATATATGGCTTCCGAATTATATCCTAAAAGGGAGGAACGTGCCTTCCTTTCTTCTTCCATTCCTTCATCCTGCTGGCTAGAATGTGGAAGTGATGGCTACAGCTCAAGCAGTCATCTTGGGTTGTGAGATGTTAACCATGTGTTGAGAATGACAAGCAACCACACGGAAGGAGCCTGGGTCTCTGATCCCATGAGCCATCGTAACCTCTGTATTACTTTTCTAGGGCTACTATAGCAAAATACCACAGACTGAGTGGTTTAAACAATGGAAATTTATTTTTATTTCCCTACAGTTCTGGAGGCTGGAAGTCCAAAATCCAGGTGTCAGCAGGGTT
The DNA here is from genome assembly GCF_020826845.1 of Diceros bicornis minor. Classification (NCBI taxonomy): domain Eukaryota; kingdom Metazoa; phylum Chordata; class Mammalia; order Perissodactyla; family Rhinocerotidae; genus Diceros; species Diceros bicornis. Next base: position 17,362,264 of record NC_080773.1, read on the forward strand.
GGTTTCTCCTGAGGCCTCTCTCCCTGACTTGCTGATGGCTGGCTTCTCATTGTGTCTTCACATGGCCTTTTCTCTGTGCACACATTCTGGGTCTCTCTCTGTCGTAACTGCCTCCTCTTATAAGGACACCAGTCAGATAGGATTAGAGCCCACCTTAACGGCCTCATTTTAACTTAATTACCTCTTTAAAGGCTCTCTCTACAAATGCAATCACATTCTGAGGTACAAAATTCAGCATATGAATTGTGTGTGGGGGGACATAATTCAGCCCATAAAAACCCCCATGTATCTATGTTTGTGTGAGAAAAAAGTAAGCTTCTAACTTGTTTAAGCCACAGTTATTGCTGTTGTTGTTGTTATTATTTGTTATATGTATTGGTCTATCCTAATGAATACTATGCTCACTCAGGTGGTTCTGTTTTGAGGGGCCCAAGGCCGTTAGGAGGAACTATGTGTGTGGAGGGGGAGGAAATCGTCTCATACTCTAATCTGTTCATTCATACTTTTCTCTGGAGGTGGGCTGCACATTTGGATCTGAGCTGTCTAGCAATCATGGCTGGAGGCCTTCTGTTCACCCACTTTACTGTGTTCATCTGTCTCAGAGAAGCACAGGTGGTCCTGGAACTGAGATGTGAGGGTCACTTTCTCATAAAGGGGCACCGCGAAGGTTGGTGGATGGTGTCCTCGACCACGTCCTTACAATAAATATTTAAAATGGCTCTTTACACAGAGTCCCTCAGTGTTGACAGACTGCAATATTGGGCTAAAAATTTCAAGAGAAAAATGTCAGAATGGAGTGACACAGCCTAAAGGTGTTCCTTTAGAGGTGGAAAGGGGGAAATCTTACCCCTTTAAACTTGATGTCACTTGCAGAGGAGTAAGTAACAACAACAACAGTAATGATGGAAGTAATAATACTGACAAATATTGAGCCTGACTATGTGCCTGACACTGCTCTGGGCACTTTAACTTTCTTAATTCTCACAGTGATGCCAAGGGGTGAGTACCGTTATCATCTCCCTCATTTTTCAGAAGAGAAGATGGAGAGTGACTTGCTAATGTAAGCGTGTATCCACAGTTCTTTTGGGACCCGTGAGCATCAGCACTCCAAACTTGTTTGCCCAAGTTGCTGCCTTATAACAATCCCCACCAGGGCCTGGTGTCCTGAAGTAATTTAGGCAAAGCTGTGACTAGATGGACTATTCCCGCATCAGTGGTCTCATAAGTTTGGTATTTTTTTTTTTGATGTCATAATAGTTTATAACATTGTGAAATTTCGGTTGTACATTATTGTTTGCCAGTCACCATATACATGCCTCCCTTCACCCTTCGTGCCCACCCACAAGCCCACTGGCCCCTGGTAACCACCATACAGTTCTCTCTGTCTGTGTGTTGGTTTATATTCCACATGTGAGTGAAATCATGTGGTGTTTGTCTTTCTCTCTCTGGCTTATTTCACTTAATGTAATATCCTCAGGTCCATACCTGCTGTTGCAAATGGGACAATTTTGTCTTCTTTTATGGGTGAGTAGTATTCCATTGTGTTGGAAGCACTTGGGTTGCTTCTACTTCTTGGCTATAGTGAATAATGCTGCAATGAACATAGGGGTGCATAAGCCTCTTTGGATTGTTGATTTCAGGTTTGTTGGATACATTCCCAGCAGTGGGGTAGCTGGATCATAGCGTATTTCTATTTTTAATTTTTCGAGGAATCTCCATACTGTTTTCCATAGAGGCTGCACCAGTTTACATTCCCACCAGCAGTGAATGAGGGTTCCTGTTTCTCCACATCCTCTCCAACATTTGTTGTTTTTTGTCTTGGTGATTATAGCCGTTCTAACAGGTGTAAGGTGAGGTCTTAGTGTTTTGATTTGCATTTCCCTGATGATTAGTGATATTGAACATCTTTTCATATGCTTATTGGCCATCTGTATATCTTCTTTGGAGAAGTGTCTGCTCATTTCCTCTGCCCAATTTTTGACCCATTTATTTGTTTTTTTCTTGTTCAGTTGTGTGAGTTCTTTATATATTATGGAGATTAACCCCTTGTCAGACACATGTTTTCCAAATATTTTCCCCCAGCTGGTGGGTTGTCTATTAATTTTGATCCCGGTTTCATTTGCCTCGTAGAAGCTCTTTAATCTGAGGAAGTCCCACTTGCTTATTTTTTCTTTAGTTCCCCTTGTCTAAGTAGACATGGCATCCAAAAAGATTCCTTTATGACCAATGTCAAATAGCATATTGCCTATATTTTCTTCTAGGAGCTTTATAGTTTCAGGTCTCACCTTCAGGTCTTTGATCCATTTTGAGTTAATTTTTGTGAATGGCGATAGCAGATGGTCTACTTTCATTCTTTTGCATGTGGCTGTCCAGTTTTCCCAGGACCATTTATTGAAGAGACTTTCCTTTTTCCATTGTATGTTCTTAGCTCCTTTGTGGAAGATTAGCTTTCTGTATATGTGTGGTTTTATTTCTGGGCTTTCAATTCTGTTCCATCGATCTGTGTGTCTGTTTTTGTACCAGTACCATGATGTTTGGATTACTATTGCTTTGTAGTATGTTTTGAAGTCAGGGATTGTGATGCTTCCAGCTTTGTTCTTTTTTCTCAGGATTGTTTTAGCTATTTGAGGTCTTTTGTTGTCCCCTATGAATTCTAGTATTCTTTGTTCTACTTCCGTGAAGAATGTCATTGGGATTCTGATTGGGATTGCATTGAATCTGTAGATTTCTTTAGGTAGTATGGACATTTTAACTATGTTTATTCTTCCAATCCATGTGCATAGGATATCTTTCCATTTCTTTATGTCATCATCGATTTCTTTCAATAATGTCTGATAGTTGTCATTGTATAGGTCTTTCACCTCCATAGTAAGATTTATTCGTAGATGTTTTATTCTTTCTGTTGTGATTGTAAATGGTATTATCTTTTTGAGTTCTCTTTCTGTTAGTTCATTATTAGCATACAGAAATGCAACTGATTTTTGTAGGTTGATTTTGTACCCTGCGGCTTTGCTATAGTTGTTGATTATTTCTAATAGTTTTCCAATGAATTCTTTAGGGTTTCTAGATATAAAATCACATCATCTGCAAATAGTGAGAGTTTCACTTCTTTGTTGCCTACTTGGATTCCTTTTCTTCCTTTTACTTGCCTAATTGCTCTGGCCCAAACTTGCAGTACTATGTTGAATAAGAGTGGCGAGATTTGGCACCCTTGTTTGTTCCTGTTCTCAGAGGAATGGCTTTAAGACTTTCTCTGTTGAGTATGATGTTGGCTGTGGGTTTGTCATAAATGGCCTTTATTATGTTGAGGTACTTTCCTTCTATACCCGTTTTGTTGAGAGCTTTTATCATAAATGGATGTTGGATCTTGTCGAATGTCTTCTCTGCATCTATTGAGATGATCATGTGGTTTTTATTCCTCGTTTTGTTAATGCAATGTATCACGTTGATTGATCTGTGGATGTCTAACCATCCCTGAGTCCCTGGTGTAAATCCCACTTGGTCATGTTGTATGATCTTTTTAACATATTGCTGTATTCATTTTGCCAATATTTGTTGAGGACTTTTGCATCTATGTTCATCAGTGATATTGGCCTGTAATTTTCCTTCTTTGTATTGTCCTTGTCTGGCTTTGGTATCAGGGTGATGTTGGCCTCATAGAATGTGTTAGGAAGTGTTCTATCTTCCTCTATTTTTTGGAACAGTTAGAGAAGGATGGGTATTAAGTCCTCTTTGAATGTTTGGTAAAATTCTCCAGAGAAGCCATCTGGTCCCAGACTTTTATTTTTTGGGAGGTTTTTGATTACTGTTTCAATCTCTTTACTCGTGATTGGTCTATTCAGATTCTCTATTTCTTTGTGGCTCAGTTTTGGGAGGTTGTATAAGTCTAAGAATTTATCCATTTCTTCTAGATTGTCCAATTTGTTGGCAAATAGTTTTTCATAGTATTCTCTTATAATCCTTTGTATTTCTGTGGTGTCCATTGTAATTTCTCCTCTTTCATTTCTAATTTTATTTATTGGAGACTTTTCTCTTTTTTTCTTAGTGAGTCTGGCTAAGAGTTTGTCTATTTTGTTTCTCTTCTCAAAGAACGAACTCTTTGTTTCATTAATCATTTCTACTGTTTTTATGGTTTCAATTTCATTTCTTTCTGCTCTAATTTTTATTATTTCTCTCCTTCTGCTGACTGTGGGCTTTGTTTGTTCTTCTATTTCTAGTTCTGTTAAGCATAATTAAGGTTGTTTATTTGAGATTTTTCTTGTTTGTTAAGATGGGCCTGTATTGCTATGAATTTCCCTCTTAGGACCACTTTTGCTGCATCCCATATGAGTTGGTATGGTGTACTTTCATCTTCATTTGTTTCCAGATATATTTGATTTCTCCTTTAATTTCATCAATGATCCATTGGTTGTTCAGTATCATATTGTTTAATCTCCACATCTTTGCCACTTTCCCAGTTATTTTCTTGTAGTTGATTTCTAGTTTCATAGCATTATGGTCTGAAACGATGCTTGTTATGATTTCAATCTTCTTAAATTTACTGAGGCTTGCCTTGTTTCCGAACACATGGTCTATCCTTGAGAATGTTCCATGCATGCTTGAGAAGAATGTGTAGTTAGCTGTTTTTGTGTGGAGTGCTCTGTATATGTCTATTAAGTCCATCTCGCCTAGTTTTTTATTTAAGTTCACTGTTTCCTTATTGACTTTTTGTCTGGATGATCTATCCATTGATGTAAGTGGGTTATTAAGATCCCCTACTATTATTATGATGTTGTTAATATCTCGTTTTCGGTTTTTTAATAGTTTCTTTATGTACTTTGGTGCTCCTATGATGGGTGCATATATATTTATAATTGATATGTCTTCTTGGTAGAGTGTCACTTTTATCATTATATATTGCCCCTCTTTTGTCTCTCATTACCTGTTTTGTCTTGAAGTCTGCTTTGTCTGATATAAGTATGGCAACAATTGCTTTCTTTTGTTTGCCATTAGCTTGGACTGTTGTCTTCCATCCTTTCACTCTGAGCTTGTGTTTGTCTTTAGAGCTGAGATGTGTTTCCTGGAGGCAGCATACTGTTGGGTCTTGCTTTTTAATCCATCCTGCCACTCTCTGTCTTTTGATTGGAGAGTTCAAACCATTTAGATTTAGAGTGATTACTGATACATGAGGGCTTAATGTTGCTGTTTTGTGTCTTATTTTCTGGTTCTTTTGCATTTGCTTTGTTTCTCATCCCGTGTGTTTCGGACTACCAATGCAGTTTGATAGTTCTGTCTGATGACTCTTTTAGTTTTCTCTTTATTTGTCATATGTGATTCTGTTATGATTATTTGTTTAGTGGTTACCTTGAGGTTTGTATAAAAAATCTCGTGGATGAGATAGTCCATTATCTGATGACCTTGTATTTCCTTAGACTAAGTTGATTCGATCCCTTTCCTCTTCCCCTTCTAAGTTATTCTTGTCACAACTTATTCCATCTTGTGTTGTGGGTGTGTGTTTAAAGTGATGAGGTTATATATATTTTTGGTGTTTTCCTTCCTCTGATCTTTGATTTTGGTATTTAAGTGGTTGTTAACCTCTTCTGATAAAGAGCTACTAGTTTTCTGATTCTGTCTACCTATTTTTCTCCTTGCTCGAAGCTTTGTATTCCCTTTCTCTTTTTTTTTCATGCATGACAGACTTCTTGAGCATTTCTTGTAGTGGGGATCTCGTGGCCATGAACTCCCTTAGCTTTTGTTTATCTGGGAAAGTTATTATTTCTCCATCATATTTGAAGCATATTTTCACTGGATAGAGTATTCTTGGCTGAAAGATTTTGTCTTTCAGGATTTTGAATATATCATTCCAGTCTCTCCTAGCCTGTAAAGTTTCTGTTAAGAAATCTGCTGAGAGCCTGATGGGAATTCCTTTGTATGCTATTTTTTGTTTTTGTCTAGCTGCCCTTAATATTGTTTCTTTGTCATTGACTTTTTCCAGCTTTACTACTATATGTCTTGGAGAGGGCCTTTTCCTGTTGATATATTTAGGTGACCCATTGGCTTCATTTACTGGAATTTCCAGCTGCTTCCCCTGATTTGGGAAGTTCTCAGCTATTATTTCCTTGAATAAGCTCTCTGTTTCTTTCTCTCTCTCTTCTCCCTCAGGAATACCTATAATTCTTATGTTGCATTTCCTAATTAAGTGGGACATTTCTCGGAGAATTTCTTTTTAGTCTTATTTCTCTTTCCTCCTCCATCTGGAGCTTGTCTGCATTCCTATCCTCAATAATGCTAATTCTTTCCTCCATATTGTCAGCTCTGTTTGCTAAAGATTCCAGGTTTTCCTTTATGTCCTCCATTGTGTTTTTCATCTCCAACAATACCGATTGGTTTTTCTTTATGGTTTCAATCTCTTTTGTGAAGAAATTCCTTATCTCATTGTAATTGTAATTCGTTGAGCTTTTTTTTTTTTAAGAGTTATTTATTAATTTATTTATTGTGAGGAAGATCAGCCCTGAGCTAACATCCATGCTAATCCTCCTCTTTTTGCAGAGGAAGACCGGCTCTGAGCTAACATCTATTGCCAATCCTCCTCCTTTTTTTTCCCCCAAAGCCCCGGTAGATAGTTGTATGTCATAGTTGCATATCCTTCTAGTTGCTATATGTGGGATGTGGCCTCAGTATGGCCGGAGAAGCGGTGCATCGGTGCGCGCCGAGGATGCGAACCCAGTCTGCCAGCAGCGGAGTGCCTGCACTTAACCACTAAGCCATGGGGCCAGCCCTCGTTGAGCTTATTTATGATAGCTATTTTGAATACCCTGTCATTAAGGTTATAAATTTCTGTGCCTTCAGGGTTGATTTCTGGGTGCTTGTCATTTTCCTTTTGGTTTGGTGATTTAAAGTATTTTTGCATCATGCCTGCTGTGTTTGGGTTGTGTTTCCTCATCCTAACAATATCTGCTTGCAGTTTCCACCTACCACCACTGGGTGGGGGGCAAGGGCTGTGTATTCTGAGCCAACTGTTTTCTGCGACTGCTCTGACTGACCAGCTGAAGTGCTGGGCGGCAGGGTGCTGGTCAGCAGGGCAGAGTGGCTCTCTCTTTTGCCTGCCCGATCCCAGAGGGCTTTGGTTTCTTCCCTTGCTATCTGCTCTCCAGGGTGCTCAGATGATGCCGGCAACCCTGCAGCAGTTCCGACTCCTCCATGTGGGAATTTCCAACAGGTTGTGAGAGAACTGGAGAGTTATGACTTTCCAGCAGAGGGCTGCCCCTCCCCCTTCTCTGGAAGCTGTGCAGACCCAGAGTTGCTGATCAGATGCGGAGGGGGAGGATTTCTCCTTACCTCTCCCCACTTCCTCTGAGGCCTCCAACACGTCCACTCTCAGATGTGTGGCTACATGGGTCTTTCAAACGTCCTTTTGTGTTGTGTAAGTGTCCTTTATTGATATGTGAATATCCTTTTTGTTGTATCTTCTCCAGAGAAAGTTTACGGAAAAGCTCACTCAACCATGATGCTGATGTCGCTCAGTCTGGTATTTTTTAAATGTATGCTTTTAGACAGCTTCCTTGAGGCATGAACTGATGAAATACATTGATGGAAATATCAAACGGTAGCTTAGGAGTGTGGTCAGAAGAGTAATGTCTCCCCAAAGATGTCTTAATCCCTGGCACCTGTGAATATGTTGCTTTACATGACAAAAAGGACTTTGCAGGTCTGACTAGGTAAGGACCTTGAGATGGAAAGATAATCCTGCATTATCTAGGTGGGCCCAGTCTAATCACATGAGTCCTTAAAAGCAGTAAACCTTTCCTGGTTGTGGTCAAAGGGAGAGATGATGATGGAAGAAGGGTCAGATAGATGCTACATTGCTGGCTTTGAAGATGGAAGAAGGGGACCATGAGCCAAGGAATGCGGGCAGCCTCTAGAAGTTAGAAAACGCAAAGAAATGGATTCCCTCTAAGAGCTTCCAGAAAGGAACACAGCCCTGCTGACATCTTGACTTTAGCCCAGTGAGACCAATGTCAGACTTCTGACTGCCAGAAGTGTAAGACAACAAATTTGCATTGTTTAAGCTGCTAAGTTTGTGGTGATCTGTTACAACTAATACAAGGAGATGACCCAGGCTTCCAATTCTGGAACAAGATGATTCCCCCCAACAGACTCACTTTTCCCTGCTCCTCTACTCCAAATACAACTAAATACTTGGGAATTACTCAACAGACATTGGTAAAAGAATTCTGAAAGCTGGAAAGAAGAAGGCAGATAGCTAGTGAGTTCCCTGGATTTTTTTTTAATCTCCCATATACCCCAGACTAGGTGCAGGAGAAGCCTGCAACTGGGAACTGCTAAGAGACATAGACAGAAAGCCCCTCAAAGCCTAGTGTCTTTGGCCAAAGGACTGGCAAAGGGGAAGTCTAACATAGACCTAGGGTGGAGCCCCAGCCTCTGCTCACAACTGAGCCTCCTGCAGAGTGGTGATGGGTTTGCAGCAGCTGCAGTAAGAAGCCCTGTTGGGCTATCCCAGCCCCCACCTGACAGACAGCTGAGTCACTGGCAGTGGTGTGATCCGTGGAGCCCTGTGTCTCTCAGTTCTCCTTCTTTGGCAAAAGGAATCTCAGGCCCAACAACTTCTGCTTCCCCACTTCCCCGCTGGCAAAAGGTGGCCCAGGCAGCCAAGGGAAACCCGTTCTGCCTTTTCAGGGAAGAAGCGGGAGCTACAGCAGTGCCAGAGAGCAAAGCAGACAGGATAGCAGAGCCGGGGCTCTAAAACTACCTGGTCATGAAAACCAAATCCCACAAATGTAGGCCAGAATCCCCCTAAATGCTGAACCAAAACAGGGCAACTGCCTGCTAAAACTGAAGATTTAGAAGTGATCAAGTCTCCTAACACAACTGCAAAAATGTCCAGGATACAATAAAAAATCACTCATCAGACCAAGATCCAGGAAAACCATAATTAGAATGAGAAAAGGCAATCAACTGACTCCAATTCCAAGATGAGTCAGATGTTGGAATTATCTGATAAGGGTTTTATAAAAGAATCATCATAGAAAATACTTTAATAATCAATTATGAACTCCTTTGAAAAAAGTAGAAAACCTCAGCCAAAAATAGGAGTTATAAGGAAGAACCAAATGAAAATTATAGAACTGAAAAAATACAGTAACTTATATGAAAAAACCTCACTGATGGACTCAGTAGTGAAATGGAGATGGTAAAAGATAGAATCAATGAATCTAAAGACAGATCAGTAGAATCTACTCCTTCTGAAGAATGGAGAGAAAATAGACTGAAAGGAAATGATCAGAATCCCAGCGGTCTGTGGGTCAGTAACAAAAGAATCTAAAATTTGTACCATGAGAGTACTGGAAGTAGAGGAAAAAAACATGGACTGAAAAAGTATTGAAGAAATAATGGCTGAAGAAGCTGAGTCAACCCCCAAGAGGATAAACTAAACAAATTCACACTAAGACATGTGGCAACCTTCTGAAAACCAAAGACAAAGGAAAAAATCTTAAAAACAGCCAGAGAAACAACCTTCTATCTATTAAGAAACACTAAATTGAATGACAGCAGATTTTGTGTCTATCTGAAAACACAGGGGCCAGAATGAAGTGGCACGTTTTTCAAGTGCTGAAAGAAAAGAGCTCTTAACTGTGAATTCTACATCTGGTGAAATTATTCTTCAGGAATGAAGGGGAAATAAGGACATTCCCTGATGAAGGAAGAGTATGAGAATTTGTTGCTAGCTGATCTACCCTTAAGAATGGCCAAAGGGAGGAATGTCCAATTCATCCTTTTTTATTGCTTATGCTTGGTGTCATATCTAAAATCTAACCAGATTTAAAATAATTGAAATCAAACAGAGAATGTTCTCTGACAGCAATACAATCAAACTAGAAATTAATAACAGAAAGATAACAGAAAAATCTCCAAAATAGTTGGAGAGTAAATAACATGTCTAAAAAATCTATGGCTCAAAGAGGAAGTCTCAAAGGAAATTAAAAAATACACAGAAGTAGGGGGCCAGCCCGGTGGCATAGTGGGCAGGTTCACATGCTCTGCTTCCCTGGCCTGGTGTTCACTGGTTCAGATCCTGGGTGTGGACCTACTCACCGCTCATCAAGCCATGCTGAGGTGACGTCCTGTATAGAAGAGATACAATGCTACAACTCTACAACTATGATACACAACTATGTACTGGGGCTTTGGGGAGAAAAAAGAAAAAAGAGGAAGATTTGCAAGAGATATTATCGCAGAGCCAATCTTAAAAAAAAAAAAATGGGTAAATTTATTAAAAAAATACACAGAATTAAATTCATGGAATAAAAAGGGAAAAAAAAGAAGACCCCACCATCTGTGGGATGCAGCTTATGCAATGTAGAGTGGGGAATTTATGGCACTAAATACTTACTTTAGAAAAGAGGAAATTTCTCAAGGCAATAATCTAAGTTCCTACCACAAGAAACTAGAAAAATGAGAGCAAAATGAGCCCAACTCAAAGCAGAAGGAAACAAATAATAAAGATAAGAACACCCAGGTAACCTTTACACTGAGCACCCTGAGAGGACAGACAGGACTGGAGCCCCTGGGAAGGGCAGGGCTGAGTCTGTAGGGTCAAACTTGGTTCTGTGTGTAGGATTTGGATGGGAAAGAGGAAGATGGGGGTGACTGTGAGGTCCCAGTCTTTTCTGTTCCCCTGCTGGTCACAAGCAGGTGGAGGAGCCGTCAGGTGTTGGTTCTATCCTGGGAGATTTGTTGTCATGCCCCATGTGTCCCTCAGGAGGAGGATTTGCTTGGCTGGAGAGGATGGGTGGATGGCCAAGGCCTCTGACATAGCCACGGGGCTCAGTCTAGAGGAGCTGGGAGAGTAGCCCGGGGCGTGGCTCAGCCCTGCTGTGCAGGGGGCTCAGCTGGGGCTTGGGGAAACAGGATGCTGTGCTGAGGGGGTGCTCCAGGCTGGATGATGGATGTGTTCCCAAGGTCAGGCACTGAGAGTCAGAAGTTAATCACAAAACCTTCCCTCCGGGTTGTAGGCAAGACAGTGGCTTGACTCTCCAGGATGAGATTCCTCAAGGCCACCCTCTGGGTGCAGCAATCTGCCATGTGGGGAGTTGTAACGATGTGCCAACAACTAACTTCCAGACACGTGCAAAGGGTTCACGATTTATAAATTAGAGCAGAATTGGGTTATCCCTGTAATAACATTCTCCCTCACATCTTTCTCATATAGAATAGAAATGGGGTGATCACCCTGCTGCAGCTCCTAGGATGAGCATTGCTGTGACACTGTCCATGGCACTGACAACCACAAAGTATCCAAGGCTTGGGAGTTGTGATCTTTGAGCTGCATCTGCTTTCCTTTTGTTCTTATCAACTGAGCATGAGTAACAAGGAAGAGGTGGAGAGGGCTGCAGGGAGTATGGACCAACCTCTGTCTCCATTGCTGGGGGGCAGTGGGGGTGCTGTGGGTATCGCTATAGGAACTGACTCCACAGTCAGGATGACCAAGTCCAGGCTGCCCATGGGCAGTTTGTGATGAAAGAAGAGAATGAACATGGCCTTGAGAGGTGTGGTAGTCAGAACAAGGACCCCTCAAAGATGTCCACATCCTTATCCCCAGAATCTGTGAATATGTCGCCTGATAAAGGGAATTTACAGATTAAATTCAGGATCATGTAACTGAGAGATTATGGTGGTTTATCTGGGTGGGTCCAATGTAATCAGAAGGGTCCTTTTTATAAGTGAAAGAAGGAGATAGGAGAGTCACAAGCAGAGAAGGAGATGTGATGATGGGAGCAGAGCACAGAGAGACTTCAAGATCCTACGCTGTTGGCTTTGAAGATATAGGAAGGGGCCACAGGCCAAGGAATGCAGGCAGCCTCTAACAGCCTGAAAAGGCAAGGAAATGGACTCCCCCTTAGAGCCTCCAGAAAGAACAGAGCCATGCTGACACCTTGGTTTGTTTTGTTTTATGCTGATAAGCTTGTGGTAGTCTCTTACAGCAGCCAAAGGAAACCAACAGGAGGCGCCACCTTGTCTAACCCAACACCGTGTGCAGGTGGGATAAGGAATAACTTAGAGCTAAATCATCCCGTGAAACTTTGTGGGTTTTGTAACTCTCTCTCATCTCATGACAAACAGCACACGGGTAATGGCAGAACATCCTTGTGAACTGTGGACTCCCTGTCTTGGTGATGGAGCACCTTTGTTTGTGTGAGCGTGGACACGCCGATCCAAGTAAACCTACATGGGAACATCACCCTTCCTGGGTGACGTCAGTCCTTCAGAGAAGGACTGAGAACTGATGGCCCAGGTGTGTGGAGGGGGCTGCAGGTGAGGCACAGGTGGGAGGAGGCCCGTGGGCCAGGTCGAGGAGGAGACACTTTGTCCTGTTGCCAGGGCTGTCTAGTGAGTTTAGGTGGGAGGAGCCCATGGGCAGAAAAAGAGCAAATGAGGGGAAGGTCCTCTTTATTCAGATCTCTCAGGTGGTCCACGGTGGGTTCCAAGCCCAGTCACTTTCTTTGGGAGCCCGCCACTTCCTGGAGCGATGGGAGCCTTTGTCCTGGGCTCAGGGCAACTTGTTGGGGTCTCCAGACATCCAAGAGGGAACCGAACCTCCGGGCCCAGGTCCCTGAATATCCTCAGGGCTCAGAACTGATTCTCTGGCTCATGCTGCAGCTCCTGACCCCACCCAGGGTCTGGGGGTGGTTCTCAGGAGGGCCCCTCCCTACGGCTCTTAAGGAGCGGTTCCTGGAGGAAACTAAGAAGCCACATCTGCTTTGTGGTCAATCCGGCAGTAAATGTTTGTGTGGGGATGTAGTAAATCCTGTAAAAGAGAGAAGAGGCCTCCAAGCCCCTGTAACATTCTCAGAACATGTCTCAGCCTGTCCCAGGCCGTGGGCCCACGCAAGCTGCTCTATGGGGTCCTGACTGTCCTGGGGGTTTCTGGCCCTAGGCCCTTCCCTCCTTTCACCACCCCCTGTTCTCCTTTTTGCTGCTGTTTCCTGAACCTCAAAGCACAGCCAGGGGTGGGCTGGGGGACAGATCTTGGTCCCCCTTGGGCCTGTGGCACCAGAACATTCATGGCCCACACTCACCTGGTAGATGGGAACAGCTGTCCTGGGGCCGGGTAGGGGGGCCTGGGAAGGGGAGAGAGCAGGTGTCAGGGGACAGGGAGGGAGGGTCAATTCTCCTCAGGGGTGACCAGCTCTGTCTCTGGAGCAGCAGTCTCCAAACCTGTAGCCCTGCACCCCAATCCCAGTGCATGCTACCCCCACCCTTGTTAGCCCAGGACCCCCGACCTGATGCTCCTGGTGCCCACTCTGCTCCTGGCTAGTCTACAGGATTCTCTTCAGGCTGACTGAGGGGGCCAGGGAGGGTGCAGGATAGGTTGGGGGTGGTCCTGCCCCTGAAATGGGGCCCACTCTTGGCCAGGGCGGGGCTCACTTTTCCTGAATGTTCTGGGGGACAGGGGTCTGCATTGTGCTTCAAGATGGAGCAGTCCCCTTGCCCTGAGCCTGTACAGCTGGAATCCCGAGGTAAAGGGATGGGGACAGGATGGGCTTACCGGGCATGTGGAGCTACTGGAGGAACCATGGCCTGGGAGCAGAGACAGGGGTTAGCAACAGGGGAGTGAGAAAGTTTCAGCCCATCCTCCCAGGAGGTGCTGGGGACCTCAGCTCCCAGAGAACTAGGGGAGATACCCTCTGGCCTTTTTAGGGTCCAGTGAGGGCAAGGTGGTGAGCCATGATCAGACCCCACAGGTGAGGGCTGACTAGCCAGTTGGGGTCCCCTGTGCTGAAGCCCCAGGGAAAGAGTCAGATGCCCCAGGGATGACTGGCAGCAGTGGACACAGTGGGCAGACCCAGGGGCTCCCAGCTGCTCCTGGGCTGAACGGACACTCACCGGGGGTGGACGCTGGGGACCTGTGCTCTTTGAGGTCACGCTGGCCACTGGCCCTAGGAAAGGTCAGGCTTATTTGTGAGAGTTGCAGGGAGAGGTCACAGCTTTGGTGTCAGAACAGGGGACAAGGGGGGTCCTCATTTCTAAGCAGGGGGTGGAGACCTCCTTTCTCCACCAATGCTGTTTAGGAGGGGAGGGCCCGGGAGAGGCGAACTGAGGAAAGGCCTTAAAGCCACGTCTGTCCTGGGCCCCGAGGGAAAGGACCCTCAGGCCGATGGCGGTCTAGGAGTAAGTTTCCAAGAAGGGACTAAGGAATGATACCACCAGGGTCTGACTGAGTGGAAGGATCGAGACCCTCAGAGGAAAAGCAGGGCCACTTGTGCAGGCCAGTTGGGGACCCCCGAGGATCTTGGATCTCACGAAATGTGGAGCCCCTGCTGTTGCCAGACCCGCCCCTGAGGCCGGGAGATGCTGAGATGTGACCGTGGCCACGTCCTTTATCTCCATCTGCCTGGACAGAGGCCTAAGGACATCCCGGGACCTGCTGTCCTGACCGGCCCAGTTACTCCTTCTCACCCGTCAGGGGCTGTGGTTACCGCATCTGCCACATGGGGACATTTGACCCCCACCCGGCCTGTCCAGGCTCTTCCACTCTCCACTGTGTGACCTGGGCCAGGGCAACCCTCAGATCCAGGCTGTAAATTCCCCTCACCAGGTGGGCAGGGTGAAATAAAGAACAGGAGGTACCGTTCACTGAGCTGTTACTACGGGCCAGCACTGCTGTGGGTTTGCTGAGTGAACAGGGACAACACTAAGGGGATGTTTTCTTCATTGTGCCTAATTTGTAGGTGAGGAAGGTGTTGAGGAAGCAGCACCAGGTGAGTGGCTGGTGTGGAAGGAGCTGGATGGAAGGAGAGGGGAAAATACACGGAGAAATTGGGCAGCCGTGGAGAGCCAGGCCCAGAATCCGAGAATGGGGTCTCCTTCCTCCTGGCCTGGGGTCAGCCTGGGGGACTGGAGCAGCGTGCCAGCAATGCCATCATACCTGCTAGTCCTTGTGAGGAACAGGAAACATCCCAGGGCAGCCGCCAGTGCCACGCCAACCAGGACCCCAAGCACGATGCCCACAATGGCTCCCACAGGGAGGCCTGTAGTGGTTTCTTCTGCTGAAAGCAGAAGAGAAAGGGGGAGAGGGTGAAGGCCCAAGTCCATTCCAGGGGAAACCACAAGGGGCCCTGCAGGGGAAGGGCCTGGTGGGAGGAAGGAAATGCTCCCGAGGTCTGTGTGCGGTCTGTGTGCGTGGTCATCACAACGTCCTCCCGACACCCCCACAGCCAGCGGTTGCATCCTGTTCTGTGTCTCACATTTGAAACCTTGGACTTGCTCTAACTCCTCACATTCTCCCACAGGTAGCCAGTCCCATGTCCTGTTCATTTTCTTTTTAAGGCCTCTTCTCCTCTCACGTGACGCCTTTTCCCTCTGCTTCTTCTTTCCGTCATTATTGACCGTCTTAGAGGGCAGGCCCTATAGGTCAGCCTGACGCTGATTAATAATAGTAATGATGTGAGCTGACTGTTTTCCAGTGCCTCCTGTGTGCCAGGCACAGTGGAAAATACTTTACCTCCCTCTCATCGGTCCTTCCATCCCCAGCAGGAGAGGGGGTGTCGTCCCCACTGTGCATCAATAGAACTGAGACGCAAATGCTCTATAGAGGTCATGGAACTGGGAAGTGATTTTTACAGCTAACGACAACATTAATAAAATAACAGCTGCCAGCTTTGATTGAGCCCTGACTCTGTGTGTGACCCTAAGGGCTTTAATCATAAACATCCTCACAACAGCCCTAAGATTCAGCTGTTCTATTCCAGTTTTATAGGTGAGGAAACTGAGGCTCAGGTGCTTGAGAGTCTTGCTCAAGGTCAAACATCTGGTGCCTATCCGAACCAAGACAACAAGAAGATTAGCCTCATTCTGGGGTTCTTATCCATTTTGTTCTACAGGATCTGAAGGAAGCTCCCACCTCCTCAGGGCTTGCATCATTTCACACCCCCGCCAGTGAAATATATGAGAGAGGAAGTGGGAGAGGTTGAGGGTCACTCACAGCTCACGGCCAGGCTGAGGAGGTCACTTTTGCTGGAACTGACCAGGTTGGAGACCTCACACTGATATTCCCCGGCATCCTCCCTCCTGACAGAGTCTATGGTGAGGGTGCTGTTGTCCTGGGCCAGCTTCATCCGCTCTGTGAGCCAGAGACTCTGGTTATTGAAGAACCACTGGATGGAGATGCCAGCGTCACGTGTGAGGCAGGTCAGGACCACAGCGTCCTTATATTCTGTGACTATGGTGTTGCTGGCTTGGATGGAGGGCTGTGCCACTGAGTCTGTGGAGACACAGAGGAGGCGACTGACTGAGAGTGGGCCTGGGCCTGGGGCCACGCTCCTTCCTCAGAAATCTCAGCCAGTTCTCAGATCCCACAGTGGGCTGTGTAAGGTGACCCAGAGGATGACCCTGACCCTGTGAATAAGGTTGTGAGTATTTATTCAGGTGACAGTCTGTAAGGAGAGGGCTGTACCTCCCCTCTGACCCCCAGATCACCCCAGGATGACCCTTGACCAGTTCCCCTGGACATCTCTGTAGTGTCAGTACCAGGAACCTCTTCTCTACCTTCGTGTCCTATAACTTCATCATCAAGTGGAATTTTTGTCCCATGGACTTTCATGTGACTCTTTTCTAGAAGTTTTGTGGCTTTAAAAGGTCGGGCCCTGCGCCTCATGTAAACTTGCCTGTGTTTTGGGGAAGGCAGGTCTGCCAGCCCCGTCCATCTCTGGGGCCAAGGGAACTTTACACGAAGTAGGTATGTAGTAAATACATATAAAGGTATTTCCTTCTTGTTAAATAATTTGTTAGGGAATGAGGATGGCCCCACCCAGGTTTCCTGACCTTAGGATCTGGAGAGCTTCTAATCTAAAGGATTTCTCACTCTGAAAAGGACTTTTACTTCCAGGTCTGTGGATTGAATATCACAGTGAAGGAAATCTCTGGAGAATTGGTTACCAATTTAACAAAATACGGGCACTCTTAGGAAGAGAGGGAAATTACTGCAACATAGTGAAGGCCTTACATGACAGGCCCACAGCCAGCAGCATACTCAGTGGGGAAACACTGAAAGCTTTTCCACTAAGATCAGGAAGAGGACAAGGATTCCACTTTCACCACCCTATTCAACATAATCTAGAGGTCCAAGCCAGAACAATTAGGCAAGAAAAAGAAATAGAATGCATCCAAATTGGAAAGGAAGAAGTACCATTACATCTGTTTGCAGATGGCATGAACTTATGTGTAGAAAACCATGAAGATTCTAAAAAAAACTTGTAGAACTAATAAATGAATTTATCAAAATTGCAGGGTATAAAATCAACATACAAAAATCAGTTATGTTTTGATACACTAATAATGAATATCTGAAAAGAAAATCAAGAAAACGATTGCATTTACAGGAACATCAAAAAGAATAAAGTACTTAGGAATTAACCAACGAGGCAATAGCCTTGTGCTCGGAAATCTACAAAATGTTGCTGAAAGGAATTAAAGAAGACACAAATAAATGGAATGACATCAGTATTCATGGATGGAAGGGCTTAATATTGTTAATATGACAGTACTACCCAAAGAGACCCCCAGATTCAATGCAATCCCTATCAAAATCCCAACAAAATATTTTGCAGAAATTGACATTCCCAAATAGTCACATGGACTCTCAAGGGACCCCAAATAGGCAAAATAATCTAGAAAAAGAACAAAGTTGGAGGACTCACACTTCCTGATTTCAAAATTGATTCCAAAGCCACAGTAACCAACATCGTGTGAGTTGGGCATAAAGACAAACATATAGCCCAATAGAATAGAACAGAAACCCCAGAAATAAACTCTGTCATATATGGTCACATGATTTTTTGACAAGCTTGCCAAGACGTTTCAATGGGGAATAAATCTGTTCTATTCAAGAACTGGTTCTGGGAAAGCTGGATATCCACATGCAAAGGAATGAAGCTGAACCCTTACCTTACACCATGTACAGAAATTAACTTAAAATGGATCAAAAATCTAAACGTGAGTCAAAACTATAAAAGTCTTAGAAGAAAACAGAGAAAACACTTCTTGAAATTGGATTTGTCAAGATTTTATAGATATGACACCAAAAGCACAAACAATAAAAGAAAAAATAGATAAATTGGATTACATCAAAAGAGAAAATTTCTGTGCGTCAAAGGATACAATCAAGAGAGTGATGGCAACCCACAGATTGGGAGAAAACATTTGCAAATCGTCTCTGGTAAGAGAGAAATATCTAGAATATATAAAGAACCTTTTCAACTCAACAAGAACAAAAAGGAAGTTGACCCCAAGGGCTCTTCTTCCTTCTCCATCTGCAAACCCCCTCCACTGTATGGGCTTTCTGGGGCTGAGAGAACCCCCTCCCCACATTCCAGGCTGGACCCACATCTGCCCTGGGAAATCAGAGAGCAAGGGGGGGAAGTGTCTGCAGAGATGTGGTGGGAGGATTCAGGGACAGATTTGAGATTTGCTGGTGTCCGTGGAAACAGGCTGGGAAATAGCTTCTTTCAGACTCTTTTCTGAAAACCAACAGCCTCCACCCCAGAGCCTGGTGCCGATGGTCCAGGGAGCCACTACCAGAGACCGTGATGGTCTTGACTGTGGTCCCAGTGAGGCCAGGGACAGAGTTATGGACGAGGCAGGGATAGGATCCACTGTCATTCACAGTGATGATGGGGATGAAGAGCTCCTGTGTGGATTGCTGGGGCCTCCCATTGATAAGCCAGGAATACCGTGCAGGCGGGTTAGAGGCCGTGTGGCAGGAGAGGCTGAGGTTTGCCCCTGGATGGTAATAGGAGTCTGAGGGGGAAATGGTGGGGGCATCTGGGCCATCCAGAGCAAACAGAGTAAAGCCATTTGTGATGTAATCAGAGGGAAGGGGAAGCTCCTTGTCTGTACAAGGGCCACAGTGTTCCTCTGAGCCGGATCACACCCTTGTTTTAACGAGTCCCAACCATGACCCCTCTGCGTTCACTCATGCTGAGTCTGAGACATTAACCTGTTTCTCGCATCACAGGTTATTAACCCCAAGCCTCTCAAGACAGCAGCAGCCCGTCCTCTCCTATTCTTAGCTCAAGGCTGGGCCTGCCCAGATTTGCCTGAGACAGGAAGTCATGGCCAGCCTGGTGTCCAGGGGTGACAGTCTGTGTACTTGAATCTGAGAGGGATGGATGTGGCCTGGCCTCTGGTAGTGTGGATTTGGGCAGACACGCTGGGCCAGGTAGGGACAGGAGTTATTTACAGAGAACATTGAGGTAGAATGGGTCGCTACGACGGGCACTCACTGGGTTCCGGGTTTCACACTCATAGGGTCCTGTGTCATTCCTTGTGACACGGAGTAAAGTGAGAGTCCTGTTCCAGGGACAGCTCCAGCCAGGTGCTGTCCGGGAGGCTCTGATTGTTGATCAACCACAGGTAGGTGGTGTCCTGAGTGTCAGGTTCACATGTTAACACTACAGGGTCCTCATGCTCCACGGGGCTGGAGATGTTGCTTGTGATGGTGGGTGTGGGTAACTCCGTGTGCAGGTAACAGAGAGAATGTTTCCCTGTGTAGTACCTTTGATTCAATCAGAGTTGGCATCTCTCACCTCTTAAGTCCTTGAAAGAATAATGCAAGAGGATCCGAGTGCTCAGAGATCTAAGGCCACTTGCTCTATATCTGTGAGAAAGCGCAGACTTTCTGAGGTATCCATTCTGCAGCAGTGTTTGGTCATGGAAAGACACAGGACAGGAGTCAGAGACCCCCTGGCGCCTCTCCTGGTTCTTTCCTGACCAGCTGACTGCCTGGCCTGGGGACTGGGAGTCTGAGCAGAAATGAACGTGAGGAGACCAGGAGCAAGCCCTGAGGTCAGTTCAGTGCTCAGGCTGCATGCCCTGGAGGTGGGGCAGTTCTGTCCCGGTGTATGATAACAACTGACAGGAGACAGCGACCCCCTAAATGGTAGAGCAGAGTCCAACTAATCCAGAAAAGAGTGATGGGGGTGGAAGGAAGGAAAGAATGGTGAGTAAACGAATGAATGATCCGTAGTCTCTTCAGAGACTGCATCCTGAGTGCTGGGTCCTGGGTAGTTTTGGTCACACATGTTCCCTGTCCCTCCAGGGGAGAGACACCCACACCATCCGCTCCTTCCTCCTTCATCAGAAGCAATCGAGAGTGTGTTACACGCGGGCCCTGTGCTGGCTGCAGGTGTAGAGTGGGGAGAGAGATGGCAAAGTCTTTCCTTTCTACTCCAGTGGGAGTGACCCCAACATGTCCGGAAAGAAATCAGTGATGTCAAGTCCAGTGCAGGGAGGTTGAACAACAACCGAGGGGGCGGCCTGGACATTCCCTGCACTGACTGATTGTTGATGCAGGTAATTTAGTTCTAGAGTAAATGGTGATGAATTCTCCATTTGCTCTCACTCCCTAGACCAGAACTTCTCCCTCTGAGCTGAGGACACCTAAGAAGAAAGGATCTCAACCGACGGCTGGTCTTGGGTCCACAGACACCTTATAAGGCCCCGGGTGGAGGAGAGGACGGGGCTGTTGCTGCAGACAGATCTCGTGTCTGCCGCGCATGGTCTGTGAGACCCTTGTTCAGAGACTGTATCTCCCTGTGCCTCAGTTTCCCCTCAATAAAATAAGATAAATGGTAAGTGGTCTCTATTTGCCATGTTGTCTATGAATTAACCTTAATACATCCCCAAATACCTGACCTAAATCTTGGTAAGGTGCAGATGCCCAAATAATCATCATCTGTTATTGTTTGCCTCCACGGGAGAGGGCCCCCTGGGTTGATCGCGGGTCCTTGAGGAACTGCCAGGAGCATCTTCTCTGCTTTGTTCCTCCTCTGGGGGCACTGACCTTCCTCTGGAGTCTCCTAAGTCTCCCAGGGCACTCAGATAATACCCTGGGGACCTTACACATCTGCGCTCCCCACGCTGAGTCTCAGGTGAAGGATCAGGCTCCGCCCCTGCCCAGGTGTGGCTCTTGGGGCTGAGCCCTGGCTGGTGACCAGCTCAGGAGCCTTAAGACTCAGGCAGCCAGGAAATCCTTGCTCCCGGTCAGCGCTGCCCACAAGGCCAAAATCTAACCCTGGCACAGTCTCCCCAGCGTCACTGGAGTCAGGGTCCCTGGGACAGGGGTTTGTGCAGGGACTTCCCAGGGCTCAGCTTCTCTGTGAGAATCCCAGGTGGTCCCTCAGGTCAGCCCCTGACCAAGCTCTGCAGGGTCTTCCTCAGATTGTTGGAGTCTGGATGCTGGGAAAGGAATTCTGATCTTATGAAGTTTGTCTCCACTGTGTGTGTCCTGCACTAAATGCTCAAACTCCAACATGGGATGTAATGCAGAGGGGGATGCAGGCACAGTCCAGGCCTGTCAATCCTGTGTGTGAAGTAGAATTCGCCCCACCCAACACCAGAGGTCAGAGAGGAATCACTCACAGTATACGCGGAGCTGTCCAGTTCCTACTTCACTTAGCAAAATTTTCGTTATGACTTGTAGGGTGTAGTATCCTGTGTCCTTCTGGGTGACATTCTGGAACAGCAGGGATCCGTTGGGGTATATTGTCTCTCGACCACTGTACACAGGCCCTGGGGTAATTTCTTTTCTGCGTATCACATATGTTGCAATTTGTTGACTGGAATCTACTCTGTCCCCTTTGTACCAGGCATAGCCAGAAAGCCTCCCAGGCAGATTGTGGACAAGTAGAAGAACATCCTTTCCTTCAGCAGCTTTGGGCGGCACCGATTCGATAGTGAGTCGGGCAGTGGTGGGCGGGTTCCAGAAGGTTAAGAGTGAGACTAGAAGGGAAGAGAGAGAGATCAATCAATATTCGGACCTATGTATTGGGATGGAAAGATGAGGCCCTGGGTCCTGAGCAGGTCTCTTCATCTCTGAGACTTGGAGTGTGTGTGAGTGTGAGTGTGTGTGTGTGTGTGTGTGTGTGTGTGTGTCTACTGGTCAAGGTCAGCAGCATGACCACCATTACTTCAGCCCCCCTGAGCTTGTTATTTCCTCTGTTCATAACACTCTTCCCAGGTGTCTGCCCGGCTCACTCCCTCACTGCCCTCAGAGCCCTGCTCACTCTCAGGGGCGTCCTTGGGAGATGCCTTCCCTGACCTCCTGCTCTAAAGACTCTCTGTGTTCACTGTCTGACCTTTCCTGCTCTGTTCCCTTCATGGCACTTGTCAGTCCCTGACATCACATTCTAAATCTCTTTGCTCATCTGTCCTCCTCCCCAAGGAATGAGAGCTCAGTGAGGGCAGGGACTTGTGTGATCTAGTTGTACCCCCAGTGCCTGGAACAGGCTGCAAACACCTGTGGATGAGTGAATAAGTGTCTCCAGGACCCTCCACGTCCTGGTGTTTATTTGCCAATTTCTGAGGTTGGTGGATAAGGATAATTTTAGTGCCACTGGTTAAGTGTTTTTTTTCGGTGTCACCTCACATAAATTATTATTATCATCAGTTTTCAAAATTCAGTAGTCAGCGATGAATAACTTGGGAAACGAATAGTAAGTGAGATTTTCCTGCCCCTCACCAATTCCAGTTCACTGAGAATTTCCTGTTGCTGCGTCCCCTCCCCCATCCTACTCTGCTCCCGTGTCCTTTCCCCTTAGGTTCAAACAGAGGTTTTGTCCTCTCTCAGAGCCCTGTCCTCCCCAGGAGACCCCACCCAGTCTCTGTCCTCCCATCCTCCCTCCCTCCCACCCACCCTGAGGGAATGGTCCCCTCTCACCAGCCAGCAGGAGCCTCTGCCAGTGGCCGTGCCCTCTGTGGGCAGGGGATGAGGGGGGCTCCATGGTGTCTGCTGCCTGCTCTGTCCCTCCCTCTGTGAGGAGAGCTTGGGCTCCAGAAATGCTCACAAGGGCTGTGGCTCCTGATGCCTCAGCTCTGCTGTCCTTCCTCCCTCTGTGCTGAGCCTCCTGCTGTGGCAGGAGCACTTTGCCGGTCATGTGGGCCAGGGGCGGGGTCTGTGCCCAGTACTGTCCCTCTCCCTCCCCTCACTCCTGCCTCCCTCTTCCCCTTCTTGCCCTTTCACATCTGTCTCTATTTCTGTTCCCTGGGAGCTGCTGAAGCCTCTGCCTTCTTCAGCAGTGATTCTCATCACTACATACACACACACACACACACACACACACACACACACACTCACCCTTGTTTGGACAAGCATGAGCGTGGGGCATGGTGTCCTGGTCAGTCCCTACAGCTTCGGATGGGGGTGCACAGTCAGCCACCTCCCCCCATTCACATCTGGCTTTGTTCTTTTGAGCAGGAGCCTGGGGGCTACATCAGGAACTCTTGTCATAGGGATGTCACCCCCATTGTGCTTTGGAATCCACTTGTGAACTTTATGAAGCTTGTGAATGTCCAGGTGACAGGTTAGAAATGCTACTTTAGCAGGTGCTCTGGTAACATGGATGCCCTGCCATGCTGAGACCCCATGATGTGAGGGTGGGGCAGCCTCTCCCCATCTCCTGTGCACAGGGAGGGTCTGCAGATCTGTTAAGATGCAGATTCTGACCCGGCAGGTGTGGGGTGGACCCGAGAGTCTGCATCTAACAAGCTCTCAGGTGATGCTGATCACACTGGCCTGTGGAGCACACTTTCAATAGCAAGGCTGATGGGGACCCCTGTCCCCTGAGAAGATGACCCACCTGCCCCAGCATTGGCCTCTGCTGTGTCCTGGCCTTGGGGTCTGTCAGCACCACACAGAGACCCAGGGGTCTCCAAACCCAGGGGATTATTTCCATTTGTGACACAGAAACCCAGCTGGACGCCAGGGTCTTCCCAGTGTCCTCAAATGCTCTTGGAAGGTTGGATTTACTCTCAGCAGGAAGGTCACAGAGATGGCTCTGGGGATGAGAAAGGGGCAAGCTGAGTGACGACTGGTGAGGGGATCCACCCTCCGTCTCCAGTGTCATCAACCTGGCCTTTGCTTTCCGGGACAGACACCCAGTATGGGTGTGTCATAAGGAGCTGCAGTTCCCGGGTGTGAAGGGGGAGGTTTCCTGTGTGTCCTGGTGAGAGGAAGGTGGTGGTGGGAGGTGGTGGCTGTGGGCTCCCTTGTCCTCAGGGGAAGATTTCAGGGAGACCACCCCCCTTCCCCGTGTCTGTTGGTTGAGCTGTGGCTCAGAGCCTGTCCATGTGCTCCCTGACCATCCTGGGGCCTCTGTCCTCTGCCTGGCTGACTATCCTGTGGTCATTCCAACTTCCCTATGGTTGGTGCCAGGCGGAGAGTGGGGACCTGCAAAGGACCCCAAACAGAGCAGGGTGCTCTGAGTACCTTAGAGGGGCGGGTGGGACAGAGCAGGCATTTAGGAGGGGCCCAGAAGGATCTGTTGGACCAAGGGATGGAAATCAGGCTCCTTCTCCACCTCAGCCAAAACCATGTTCATGTGTTAATTTCCTGCTAATTGTGTGTCCCAATTTCACCCCCTGGAGTACATGAGGAGACCTGCAGCCAAGGTCAGGGGCTGAGCCAGGGATACTAACCAGGCTGCAAAGGCTGTGAGCTGACCCTGATCCTTGGACAGAGGTGGGCTCTGAACTCCAGGATGAGGGGCCTCTCAGCCTGGGCCCTGTCACTGGGGATCCCGGGCTGCCTGACTCCATCCCAGCGCAGGGTGAGCCCAGGGAGAGGCGAGGCGATGTCCAGTGGACTCCTGATCCAGTGTCCTGTGCTGCCTGGTGGGTTTTCTGCCTCAGCAGGAGCTCTTTGCCCCCAGAATTCAAAGGAAGGGCCCAGTGAATGGTCTCTTGAGGTCTCAAGGCACCCTGGGAGGTCTCAAGGCCTGGGAGTCTGGTCTCCATAATGCCCTGTGTTTCCCCATCACAGCACTGGACATTGTATCTGACTTATTTTATCCCTGTTTGTCATCTGCTATAGATCTCCACATAGGGTCCAGGACCTGGAGCAACACCACATGGAGACTCAGCCAGGGGATCCCCTGGGTTCTTCTCTTACAGGAGGGGAGGCCCCTGTGGGACCCTCAGCCCTTCTGAGATGGAAGCAAATGCAGATCCTGGTTCTCCTGTCCCATCCTGGGTGAGAATTTCCCCTTGTTTCCCCTGACACTTTGGGCTGGTGCGATGTCTTCCTGGGTCCACAGCCAGGTGTCCCCACTGACCAGGGATCCTGGGGATGGGGAGTCGCACCCTGGTTCCTTTGTGATCAGGGTAGGGCTGTGACCCACCCTGGTGGTAACTCCACCTTGGGTGGAGGATCCAGAGTTTGTGTCAGGTCAGGTCTGTGTGAGTAGAGGAAGGACCCAGGACTTCTCTCGGGGGAGAGAAGTCACTCACAAGGAAGAGATGGGGAGGGGGTGTGATATTCTGGGAGGAATGAGAATCTGACCCCTCAGTGTCAGGAGGCCCTTGTCCTCCCTCCGGACTCTACAAGGGGTAAAGACCCATCCCCAGGACAGCTGTGGGCACTTGCTGGCCTCCTCCCATGCTGACGCCAGTGCTCCTGTGTCTACACAGAACGTGTTCTGACACCCCCAGTGTCACGGGGGTGACATACTTCCACTGTGTGGTTTCCCTCATTTGTTTAACGAGTGTTTATTCAGCAGCTGTTCCTGGGTACAGACAGGGATGGCTGGGTATCTGGTCTGGCTTAGATCTCACCCTCATAGACGTTGTTGCTGGAGTGGAGGCTTCTGTTCAGAGTCCACCCTGGCACAAGGAAGGGATTGATCCTGGTGGCCCATGACCCGGCTCCGCCTCCTGCTCTCACTGCAGCTTCCTTGTCAAACCTCCGTCTCCCATTCTGGCACCAACTGAGGCCTCAGTAGCCCCTTCCTGGCACCGGGGTCTGGATGCTATTGGGTGCCAAGCCGACTAAACCCTCCACCTCACCTGACTCTCCTGGCTTAGGAGAAAAAGGCCAGGTGACGGGATCGGGGTGTCTCGTGGGAAAGCACCTCCAAGCCTCGGGGACCGCCTCTTGTGGGGACTGGCAGGTGGCATCTTGGTGGGTGGTCGCAGAGCTGCCTGTGAGAGCTGAGTGTGGGGTCGGTGCTTTCCAGTAGGTATTTGGCTTCCAGAACTTCCCCATGTCCCTGGACTCAGCTGAGGCGAAGAGCACAGGGTTCTGGTGATGGTTGGGATGGAGCCACAAAGAGAGCGCAGGGCTCGCTGGCCTCAACACACATCCACCCATCAGCACCCCGCCAACACATGGACATCAGGTCGCAGGGAGAGCCTGGGCGTCCGCAATGTCTTGAGGACCAGGGGAGCTGGAGCCTGGGCTCCTTCTGTTGCTGGTTGCAGGCGGCGGGATCTGGGAGAGGGCCCAGGAGCCACCTGTAGTTTTGTGTTTGAGATTTAAAGGGAAAAGGGGAGGGGGCCGGCCGGCTGGTGCAAGCAGTAAAGTGTGTGCACTCCGCTGCGCTGGCCCGGGGTACGCAGGTTCGGATCGCGGGCGCGCACTGATGCACTGCATGTCAAGGCATGCTGTGGTGGCGTGCCATATTAAAAAAGTGGAGGAAGATGGGCATGGATGTTAGCCCAGGGCCAGTCTTCCTCAGCAAAAAGAGGAGGATTGACAGATGTTAGCTCAGGGCCGATCTTCCTCTCACACACACACAAATAAATGAAGGGAAAAGGGGAGTCATTTCTACCAGGTCACAAAATTGTAGGTAGCCTGTTGACAGAAGGACACTCTTACATCATTGTAAAACTAACAGAATGCACTGGATGCTCTTTTAAGGAAAAACAAATGTCTGTTTTAGTTTTATCAGTAACTGTGATGCATGTTTTATTCTTCTAGTTCGTTATTAATGTCGCTTTTTGTAGTTTATCTCTTAAGGAAATGGTGAAAGCCGAGCAGGGTCCATGTTTTAGCACAGGAATGCGGATTTTATGTGGACTCTCCTATGATTTTAATGCCTTCCTATAATCTTCTGTGAACTCTAATGTGATTTGTCTTTGTCCATTTCTACCGGTCATCCCTGTGGAGAGAGTCGCATTTCTCCCTAAGAGTTGGAAAGCCTCCGATACTAAAAAAAAGTGTCCAAATCCTTCTGGGTGATGATGATGGCACTCAAGTGGAGGTCTGCTCAGGGTGGGAGTAGACATCTGTTTTTGAGAACTTTTCCCTGAAAATCACGAGCAGAAGGCACCTCTTGGACCTGTCACAATGTTGGGATGGAGGATGGACAGAAATAGAGGTTGGTAATCGAAGCATCAAATCGAAGATGGACAACACATTCTGCCCAGAGTTTGGGGATGGGTGAATGGCAAGGACACTAACAAGACCCCTCCTCAGTGAGGGTGCATCAAAGGCTCTTGTGATTAAGAGAGGAGCCTCGAGCTGGGGAGCAGGGTGCTGTCAGCCCACAGGTGCTGGGAATGAGACCCCAACACTGGCCAGTCTGTGACAAAGTCCACTTTTTGGGTGTAGATTCATCCTTAAGGAATGATGCCAAGATATATGATTCTGAAAATAATGAGATATTCCTTTGATATTATTTTCTTCTTAATGAGATATTTTTTCCTAATGATACAATGACTTTGCATTCATTGCTAAGCTGCGTCTTAAGATGGTAAGAACATCAGACTAGGCAGTCTAATGACATTGCATCTAGATTTGTTATCGTGTATTTTTTCATCTCAACATCTATAGTATTTCCCTCATCTCACGTTGCTGTATAACCCAGTGGTGTCATTCTGACTTGTGGTTACACCCTTTGAAACACCACAGGGGCCAGCCCAGTGGTGTAGTGGTTAAGTTTGCGTGCTCCGCTTCGGTTGCCTGGGGTTCACAGGTCCGAATCCTGGGCGTGGACAGACACATCACTCATCATGCTGTGGCAGGTGTCCCACATATAAAATAGAGGAAGATTCGCACAGATGTTAGCTCAGGGCCAATCTTCCTCACCAAAAAAAAAAAAAAGAAACACCAGTCTTCCAGCTGGTGAGCTACAAGCAGTCATAAGTGAATCACCCCTAAATATACCTCCTTCTGAACCTGAATGTGCCCTTTCTCCAAGGTCAGCCCTAACCTCTCAGCTCTCCTGGCCCTTCTTTGCTCTTCTTCCAGCAGGAACCATCCACTAGAGGGCACTCACGCTCCTCCTTGAGTCTGGGGACCTTTTCCATCACGTGGGACAAATGCAAATATTTTTACTGCCACAACCTCCAGCCCTCAAATACTCTTTAGATTTGTTCTGAGTGAAGCTCCTGGGACAGACGCCAGGGATCCCAGGGAAGAGCCCCCCATTGGAGGAGGTGGCAGCCTGGACTGCTGACCTGGAACCAAGCCCCGGGCCCAAGTCATTGGGGAGGGAGATGGTTCCAGGTGCAGTGGGCAGTGAAAGCTGGAGACTCAGGCCCCAGATTCCCCTGCCACGATGTAGACAATGGTGGAAATGGCCATGACCCTGCGGCCCTGAAGGCCCTGTCGCTTGGGATTTGTGCACATGGGCCTTGGCTGGGCTGCTGCGGAATATTCCAGACTGGGCCTTCCATGGCAGGAGACTGCCTCCCAGGTGTTTCAAGAACCTTCCTACTGTGAAGAATCAGGAGAGATGCATCATTCACCATGGCACAGCCTCTCTCAGGGCCTGAGGGAGCAGGTGGTGTCACGGCTTCACCATTGACACCAGATCAGGACCCAGGATGTGGGGAATGTGAGGTCCTGCTGACCCCACCTCTCAGGACACCACTGCTAGGCTGTCTGTGGGGAACTGGGCCTCCCTTCCCCATCCCTGCAGTGCAGGAAAGGGACCCCAGAGTCTCTTCATGTAGAGATGGACAGTGAAGGGGCACAGGCGAGTTTGGGCAGGTGGACGTGAGGAGAGGCCATTACTCCTGGAGGGAGGAGCTGTAGATGGTGGGCAGACAGGAGCGCACAGCCCTCAGAGCTGCTGCAGCTGAGTCATTTCCTTTGGAGAATCCAGCCTTTGCCCTGCAAACATTCTAGAACTTCCTAGTTCAGAGCTTCTGGCTGAGGCCCCTCAGTTCTGTTCCCCAACCCCGTCCTACATCAACTCTCTGTCCCCATCACACTTGGGCAGCTCTGTTTGACTGCTCAAGTTTCCTGATACCCCCAGGTCTTCAGAATGGTCAGTGCCACCCTGTGCCCACCAGTCTGGAGGCCGAGTCCTGCCTTCCTGGTCAGCTGTGGGACCAGGCTCTCAGGCTCTATCATCCTGATTATCCATAGTCTGCCAGGAGGTGGCAGCGGCTTAACAAAGGAGAGATGCCGGGAGAACTGTGAGCCACCTTGTGTGTCTGCAAGTGGACCTGTGGGGAAGGAAGCCAGGAAATGACTGAACTTCCTGCTAGTTTAGATGTGGGCAGTGTGTGCCCTGGGGACTTAATAGAGAATCCATGGGTATTTTCTCTCTTTTTTTTGCATGTGTGTGTGAGGAAGATCAGCTCTGAGCTAACATCCATGCCAATCCTCCTCTTTTTGCTGAGGAAGACTGGCCCTGGACTAATATCTGTGCCTATCTTCCTCTACTTTATATGGGATGCCGCCACATTATGGCCCGACAAGCAGTGCATCAGTGCACGCCCGGGATCCGAACCCGGGCAGCCAGCAGTGGAGTGCGTGAACTTAACGGCTACGCCATGAGGCCGACCCTGTATTTTCTTATTTTGTAGGACAGGCTTTTAAGTTTGGAATTATAGATTTCCCTTGATGTCACAGTCAACCTCACTCCCACTCACGTGGGGCACAGAGTGCTAATTCCGCACCCTGGAGCAGGGTTGGTGTTGGGGCCAAGGCACTGGTGGCCTGGCCCGGGGACCCTCTGTATATGCAGCTGCTGCCGAGAGGTGTGTTCTGGGTAGGGAACAGTGAGCCTTCCTCCCTTGAGCCCTCCCTACTCCGGGCAGCACCCCACCCTCTGAGACCAATACCCCCATCCCCAGCCTCATCTCAGCCCTCCCGGCAGGCTCTGAGCTGACGGCCCCAGGGCCGTCATGGGGGTCACTCACTCTCTTTGCTCTGCTCCTGATGCCTGCCTGGTGCTGTCCAGGATCCTGTAGGTTCCCTGTGGGTTGTTTGTGTGTGTGAGTGTGTGTGTGTGACAGGCCCTTGCACACACGTGAAATCTCAAGGTGGGGGAATTTGATTGTCATTTAACAAACATTTATTTTGAATGCAAGGATTCATGATTAGGACTTCCACATCTAATAAACGAGGGTTCATGTTATAGATTGGATCCCTCTTCTTAATCTTCCTGTCTTCCCGATGTTAGAATGACACATCCATGCCCTTTGCCTGCACCTTGCAGCTCCTCCCACTAGAAGGAGAGAATATCCTCAGCCTCATTTATCTCAGGCTTGGCCATAAGAACATGGAGTCCAGGGGTCTCCACTCTCAAAGATCACCCCCAGATAATTCTCAAGAACACTGAGAATATGAGAAACATTCCCCTAAATAGTATAATTTGAGAGATTCCACCAGTAGGACAGATCATTGCCATATTGTAGGTTACAGGAGATTTGCAAATAGCGTCTCCTTATCCTAATCTATAAAACTAAACCAAAATACTCAAGAAATTATGTAATGAAATACGTAGGAGTACCAGGAGTCTTAGGAGATAAAAATATTACCTGTGGCTCTGAACCCCTTTCAATAAATAGCAGAAAAGGATGATAGTTAAGTAACTATTCCCC
This sequence comes from Diceros bicornis minor, assembly GCF_020826845.1. Taxonomy (NCBI): domain Eukaryota; kingdom Metazoa; phylum Chordata; class Mammalia; order Perissodactyla; family Rhinocerotidae; genus Diceros; species Diceros bicornis. Next base: position 17,392,873 of record NC_080773.1, read on the forward strand.
ATTCTCCCACACTTCAGACAAGCATGTATCACAGACTCCGTCACTGTCTGGGGCAGCTGGACCAACAGCTTTGGACTAAAGTGAGGACCTGGTTCTTAAGGCTGTTGGAACGGGCCCTGTAAATGATCCTGGCAGGGCTGGCGTGTGTCAATAGCTACACCAAGGGAGTCTTCCTGGGGAAAACGCTCAGGAGATTTCAGTCTTCATGATCTTACCACAAAATTAACAGAAATGGGGATGTAGTCCAAGCAATAAAAGGACCTGGAGACCCACCCTCCCTGCTCACACCCACGCCACCTCCCCTCAAAAGTGGGAGCAGCCAGTGTGCCTGAAGCCTGGGGGGCAGATCGTGCAGGGCCTGGGGTGCAGCCCATCCAGAGTGACATGATTCTTACAGTATGAAGAGTCTGCGCTATAGTCCGAGTGTGGTAGGAAGTCACTGAGGGGTTTGTGTATTTGTTGTTTGATTGATTTGTTTTCTGATAGTGACAGATGTGTCCTCACAACCCTCAGCAGGAACCGACCCTGTTGACACCTTGATCTCAGACTTCAGTATCCAAGACTGTAAGGTAATAAAATTCTGTTTGTTCTAAGTCACCTGATTTGTGGGACTTTGTTACGGCAGCCATAGCAAACTAAGACACCACACTTAAAAAGTAAAAATAAGCAGACGAATTTAATTTTGTTCTATTTTATCGAAATATTATAATTCCACATGTAATCAATATAAAATTATTAATGAGATATTTTACACTCTTTTTTTCATTCTGAGTTTTGAAATCCAGTGTGTGTTTGGCACTTACAGCCCATGTCCCCTTGGACTCGCCCCATTTCAAGTGATCAGTAGCCACAGGTGGGCCGTGGCTCCCGGCTTGGACAGTGATGAACTGAAGGGTCACCTGCCAGAACTCTCAGCTGCAGGGTCTCACCTTGACATGCATCTTGGGAGGATTCTCTCTCCATCACGCAAAGCTGTTCTGGCTCCAACTGGAATATAATATCTGCTATAAAGGGTTAATCCCAGAGAATGGGGAAAGCCATAAGGGCCTGGAAAAACATGCAGGAGTCAAAATTACCCCCAAATTCGGTACTAGCTACACACGATTTTTGAAATCTCTCAAAGACAGATAAGATAAGGCTTCAGAAGGGACCCAGTGAAACTACCCCTTTACAACTTTAAAAATTAAAATCTTTTACCCAAATGTGAAAGAATGTCTCTTTCTCTGTGTGGTAGGGTTTCAGGCACTCTGGTCCCTGAATTTTAGACTCAAATTTTATGAGCTTGTGTCTTTGTGAGCTTTCTGGGCATTTCCAGAACCCCACAGCCTCTGACATCTGAGGAGATAAAGACCCACCACAATGGGCTGCATGAGAATTTGGAACATTGCTCTGAGCTACTGAGAGAAGGTTCCTGTGGTTCTCCAGCATCATGTCTCTATGTAGGTTTCTCTGAGAGGCATCCAGGATCCAAGTCCATGGCCACATCCTTGAAGGTCACTCGTCCCCCAAATTTAAGCTCATTCCTCAGTCAACCATCATCAACATCTATGTCTCTAGGATGAAGTGCATGAGCCCTGAGAATAGAGGTCAGGCCTGAAACAAAACGTGTTGATCAACTCCTTCCGGATAAAAATTTTCAGAAAAATTGTATTTCTCAGCTGCTTTTGGTTGAAAAGGAAGGGGTCCATGCCTGTAGCTTTAAAATCTCAGGGGAGTAGTATCCTGATTGTGGTCAGTTGGATGAAAACAGTGTTTTGTGTGCACTGATGTTGTCCTTTTGGTTGAAATTCTTCAGTGTGCATTTTCTAATGACCAGAACATTCTCTCACATAACCCGAATAAATCCAACAATAACAGGAAATGAACACTGATGCGATATCACAATCTAATGCAAAGACTCCCTTCGAATTTTGATAATTTTTCAAATAATATTTTTATAGTAAAAATTAAACAAAACTAAAAAAAAACTAAAGAAAACAAACTCCTTTTCCCTTTCCTTACTGTCCCAGGACCAGGTCCAGGCTGGCACGCTGCCTTGAGGTGTCAGGTCTCTGGATCTCCCTCTGTTTTTGTTTCATGACATTGACGTTTTTGAAGAGCTCCCGGACAAGATTTTGTTGAACACCCCTCAGTTGGGTTTGTCAATTATTTCCTCATGAAGAGAATCAGTTTATGTATTTTTGGCAGAAATGCCACAGAAGTGATGCTCTGTTTTCTCTATTACATCAAGAGATGCATAAAAGTTATTTACCCCATTATCATTTGATTGAGATGGTATCTGCCAGGTCTCTGCACCACGAATGTAATTAATAAGTCTTCTGTACTTAGCACTTACTAAGCATAAAGCATTCACATGTATTTTGGCGGAGATATTTAGAGGCTGTGCTGTGTGAACGTCCTGTTCTCTCAGACTTGCACCCACTGGAGCAACATTCACCAGTGTTCTCACCTAAACTGGTTACTACCGTGATTCTTGTCAGGCGGTTGTTCTCTAATTATGTCGTTTCTTCTGTATTTACTAGCTGGCATTTCACTGTAGAGTCCAGCTTTCTCTTCACTCTGTTTGTTTGTCTACATCTATAAATCTTGTTTATTAAAAAGCAGACAATCTTTCCTGTTACTTTACAGATAGAAGGAATACTTGGATTTTATTTGTCTTAAGTTTTTTTTTTTTTTTTTTTTTTAGTTGCTCAGCTAACATCTGCCACCAGGTGGCAGTCACAGCTCCCAGATGAAATTGTCTCTCCCTTTGATCTTCCCCCCCACCCCCTTGACTCTTTTTTTTTTTTTATAATTTTATTTATTTATTTTTCCCCCAAAGCCCCAGTAGATAGTTGTATGTCATAGCTGCACATCCTTCTAGTTGCTGTATGTGGGACCCGGCCTCAGCATGGCCGGAGAAGCGGTGCGTCAGTGCGTGCCCAGGATCCGAACCCGGGGCCGCCAGCAGCGGAGCGCGCGCACTTAACCGCTAAGCCACGGGACCGGCCCTAACTTAAGTTTTTTTTACCTGTGTCAACTTGGCCTTGTGGGTTAAAAATAAGAGAAATGGGCACCAACCCACCCTGTTTGTTTAAATTTATCAACAATTATCCACATCTAGTTATTTGCTTAAAAAGAAATGAAAATGTGATCTGGCATGATTGGCTTCACAAATTTTAAGTGTCTAGATCAGACTCTATGTGGTAAATGAGTTATAGGTAGCTTAAGAGGAAAGAGAAAGGGCTTCCTTCTCTCCAGAAAATACAACATTCGAGTATAACCAACACTCCAAACACAGGCCATAGTCATCCTTCACCAATTCATTCAATGCTATGGAATCCATTCTGGTTCTGCTCCAACTTGGGTGGGGAGTCTCATCCCCACATCTGAAATACTGATCTGGTCCACCGGGAGGATCTCAAAGTCATGGAAGGGATGTAATCAGAAGCCTGTGCCCGTGAGGATCTGGCAAAGCCCTTGTCCACGTGTCTCTGAGACAGTCCTCTTTGGTGGTAGAGGGGGCACTCTGGCTCTTGAGAAACACAGTAATATAAAAAACTATCAAGACACTTAAAATGGCTGTGTTTAACTTATTTAAAATTTTCAAAAGTGAAAAATCTGATGACGGTTCGTTACCAAATGATGCAATTGACAGAGAAATGTGGTTGATTAAGTAACATACAAAACAGTAAAAGATTTTAATAGTCAACAATGGAAGGAACATGATATTAGAACTTAACCCTTTGAAGAGTGAGAAGAATTGATTTGTTAAAAATCAAGGATGTGGGGCTGGCCGGTGGCCCAAGCAGTTAAGTGCACGCACTCCGTTGCGGCGGCCCGGGGTTCGCCGGTTCGGATCCCCGGCGTGCACAGTCACACAGTTTGTCAAGCCATGCTGTGGCGGCGTCCCATATAAAGTGGAGGAAGATGGGCGTGGATGTTAACCCAGGGCCAGTCTTCCTCAGCAAAAAGAGGAGGATTGGCAGATGTTAGCTCAGGGCTGATGTTCCTCACAAAAAAAAAAAAAAAAAAAAAAATCAAGGATGTGATAAAGTCAACATACAGCACAGAGAACTGTTCTGACATGACGCAGAATCTCGCCTTCTAGGGAGAGTCAAGAGAAGGCAGAGAATACTTTTTAAAACTTCTCCGTAAGAGCCAACTAGTAATCCAGGGAAATTTTGTCCTCCTCGCAGAGAGATAACCAAATTCTAGTTTTATATCAGTACAATACTGGTCATCAAAGCCCTCTTTAAAAATATTCTTATACATAAGCCCATTAAAGATGGGCCGGCTATGACCAAGACAAACAAAATTCACTGTCTGTGAACCCTTTGCCACTGTCTACATCCATTCGGGTTTTGTCCTACACTTTCCTCTTCCCTATTCTGGAACAATCCATCATTTCATGTTAGGACAAAACGACTCTCTTTTTTCCTTAACAAAATCTCATCCTGCATATTTTCCATGCACTATTGTTCTCTGTCATATTTCCTCCTATGAGAGTCTCATTCACATGGATGGGTTCTAATCTTAACCACAGAAACATCTACTTCACAGAGAAAACTAGGAGGTGGGTCATGGTGAACTGTCTGTCCTGTCCTAGCATTTTGCAGCAGAGCATATGCATATACATCCCACGTATGGTTATAACCATAGAAGTCCTTCCAGTAACATTCTCAATGTGACAGAATGAACACAGTCATTAACACACACAAAGATACTTATAGCCTGAAAATTATCCCTTGTAATTAATATTTCAGTGTGTTAACTTACTTAGGATTGATCTAGGTATTTAATGAATAGCCAATAATTAACTTAATTTAGCATCAGATAAGGTTGGAAGTTCCCGAAAGATTTTGAAAATTATTTTCATGGTGACATACTACAAAGATATAATTACTGCTGAAATAAAGTGTCATCAGAATGAATTCACTTTCCTTAATTTATGGGCATTTTAGAAATATTCAGTTACTTTTCTCTAGATCCCTGAACTAAAGCTCCCTGAAGGGATTTTATAATCTAATTAGTAACACCACTGGAAGGTGGGAAAATATTGCACATACGTACCTCCATAAACATCCAGACAGACACAAAGAGAGAGCTTCTTGCTTCAATTAAAGTTTTAGCTCCTGGTTTGTAGACAAGAGGGGTGCTTGTCCTTGCTCTATCTTGGGGTTCTTACCAGGACTGTGTTTCTGGCGGAAGCGGCAGGTTGAGGTCACCTGCTCAGTATGAGGCCTAAAGTGTCCCACCAGTATTTGAGGAGGAGGCCCTTTTAGGATGTCCTTTCCCAGAGTGTGTCATCCTGCGGGAGCTGTGGATAAAATTTCAGGCTGGGGGCCCAGGAGAGACTAGGTGGCCATCTGGGTGTCTCCAAAATGCATCCGAGTGGATAAAACATCCTGCCTGTTTCCAATGAGCTTTTTCAGCCTCAGGCAGCTCTGGGGGTCCCTGAGCCCCTTGAGAACCCACTTTGGGGGAAGAGGCCTGAATTCCCAGTGACTCTAGCACATTGAGGGGCAGGAGTAGGAAGAGAGAGGTTTGGGAGGGGTGTATAGAGGGAGAGAGGAGTGGAGGAGGGACAGGTGCTGAAGGGGGACAGATCAGAGGATGCCAGGGAGCTGACGGGAAGGCCTAAGGTGGGAAAAAGGAGGAAGGAGGAAGAGGGGGTGTCTCAGTCCATTGGGGCTGCCGTAACAGAATACCATGGACTGGGTGGCTTAAACAACAAAGTTTATTTCTCACAGCCCTGGTGGCTGGGAAGTCCAAGAACAAGGCACTGGCACATTTGCTGTCTGGTGAGGACCCTCTTCCTGGTTCAGAGATGGCCATTTTCTTTCTGTGTCCTCACACGAAGGGAAGGGTGAGGGTTCTCTCTGGGGTCTCTGTATAAGAGCACTAAACCGCATTCATGTGGGCTGTAATCTCTTGACCTATCACCTCTCAAAGTCCCCACCTCCTAATACCATCACATTGCCGATTAGGATTTCAGCATGTGAGTATTGGGCGGACACAAACATTCATTCCGTATCAGGGGGTCAGGGGAAGAGAGAGGTCTTGGAAGTTCCCAAGTGGCCTACAGTGGCCACTGAAACTCCCAACTGTCATTAGGACATGTTTGCATTTTTCTGAAGATATTGCTCTGAATCGATGCCATCCTGGTGAAGAACATAGTCAGTGGGAGAGGAGGAAGGAGAATGCGAGTTGTCCATGATATTGACAAATGATTAAGCCAAAGGGGAAAAAAAACTTTAAAGGAGCCAGGATAGAGTCCCCTTGATTAATTTCCTCACATAATCCCCTGGTCCAAGATGTGAGGGATCCTAGGAAATGGAATCAGAGCAGCTGCCCCTCAGGAAATCAACCACAGTAGCACCAAAACAGAAAGACTGTGGTCTGAGACTCTCTGAACATGGAAAGCCAGCAGTAGTGTCTGGATTCATATTAAGGGACTGGATTACTTAACCAGATTTTTGGAACTCACATCTCTCCCTGGGCACTGCTCCCCTCCTGCTCCATGCTGAACTGACCCACCCTGGGCTGGTGGAACTCATTTTACCTTCCCAGGAATCTCTGCACCTTGCGTCTCTCTAATCCCCAGCCTCTCTCGCAGCCCCTGGTCTGAGAGATGTTCGCACCAGGGCCTGCCCTCCGGGTGCACAATGGACCGGAGTTAACACCAGCAACTCTGACTAGTGCCTGAACAGTCCCTCTGAGGGCCCCTCCCACAGAGTCACCACCTCCTGCTGGCTCGAGGTACCTCCCTCCCTTTAGTGCTGGGCGTGTGGCACAGGCTCATTGGCCAGGACACTTCCTCTGTGTGTGGAGTAAGAGACAAGTCATACCCTTGTCTCCATTACTGCTCTCAGAGGCAGTCAGGTTCTACTGTGTTGTCTTAGATTCTGTATTTGTCCATTGGCATCCGTTCATCGCAGGGCCATTTACGTTAACTACATTTTCTTACTTTATATATTCTTGATACTTCTAAACAAAAAAGAAGAAAAACAGTTTAGGCTCCCTGAGACATAAGCCATTCTAAAATATTTTGTTTAAGAAAAAAAAGGGGGAGGGGACGGAAGGACTGATCATACTGCAGATAGAGCACTGGGCCCTTCCTCCACCCCCTGTGCCTCTAACCTGCTGGAGACGCAACAACCACAGCCGACACCTCTGCTTGCAGCTGCGAAAAGCCTAAAACACAACAAACAAAACAACACAAAGGGAAAAAGCGAAAAAGAAAAAGACCCCTAGATACAGGGGGAGAAAATACAAGCTAATTAAGTAAATTATGTATACCTATATAAATTTTAATGTAAATAGAATTTGTGTATATGTATATGCAATATAAAACTAAATGAAAACAAATTTTCATATTTTTATTCAATTGGAAATTCAACATTTATATACTAGATTTATATACAGAGGAATTCATACAACACGGTTAGAGCAGGCCACCAACAGGCTTTTGTGCCTCTCCACGGTAGGTTCTGAATTCATGTGAGCACTTGCTAAGATGCATCAACTGACAGCACTGCATGGAATTAATCAATACTGGAGCTCAGATTATAGCTATACCTGGAGCTCTCACCAAATTTAAGCATTGTACCCCTCTAATCCTAGGACGGTAACCACATATAAAATAGAGCGATAATATGTATGTCTCACTTTAACTGTAGCCTCATCTAAATTTCCCAAATTCATAAGACCCGTGGTCCTAAAATACCCCATACTGTGCATAAACACTCTAACATAATGAATATTAAAATTAAATTATTGTGTCTATAAATTGGTTTAATAAAAAGGGATCCCACAGACCTCTCAGTTGAAAGAGTTAATATGACGCAGTGCAAAATAAACACGGCCCTCGAGGCTAAAAATTTACATAAAAACCTCATTACAAAAGGGCTGATTGTCCCCACTCCTTCTCCATTTGACAGCCCAATCTTGTCTGTTCTTAAACCTGGAAGAAATAAAGGGTGCCTCATGGTGGATTAGTATAAGGTTAATACTGTGGTTCCATTCATTGGGCCCCCAGGCCCAATATCCAACTTTATGAACGTTACTAATTATATCAACATCCAACAAATATTTTGCTCTGATTGATGTGGCTAACACGTTCCGTTCAGCGCCTGTGTCACTGCCTGTCAACTACAGATTGCCTCTACCTCCAAAGGGACACAAGACACGTTTTCCAGGCTGCCCATGGGGCACCTCCATGGCTAGCCATCCCACACCATCTTTGCAGACAAGATCTTACCTGCATCCACCGTCCTCCAGAAGCACAGGTATGATGTAGCATGACATCCTCCAAGGAGATTCATTTGACACATTTCATTCATTAAGAACACATAAGTGCAACATCTTTTATTCCTTTTTGGGTTCTTTTTTTTTTTGTCCTGAGGAAGATTCACCCTGAGCTAACATCTACTGCCAATCTTCCTCTTTTTGCTTGAGGAAGATTCGTCCTGAGCAAACATCTGTGCCCATCTTCCTCTATTTTGTATGCCTTTTTGGGTTCTGATGGCAACATTATTCATTTACAAATTTTACTTCCATATTAAAATCAACAGGCAATCCCATTAGTGCCCTCAGAGACTCTTGCGCTAAAGAAACTTTAACAACCTCTTCTCATGCCTCCTGGAGTCTCTGGACCACTTGTGATGCCATAAGTTGCCCGAGGGTTTCTGCTGCAAGACGCTGCCCTTCTTGGCCTTGGACTGTACGTTGAAAAAATAAATGACTAGCTACCAGCTGGGCTCTCCTGGAAACAAAAGCTCTTACAGACCCTGAGCCTGTGACGCTGCATCTCCAGGTGCCCATTATGCTTTGGGTCATGGAAACAGCACCCTGCAAGCTTGGCATGGCTACCGAGGCCTCCTTAAGACAGGAGGGAGGCATACCTGGGCCCTCTGGTATGTGCCACCTGTGAGAGGGAGTAGCTTTCTCTGTCCTCAGTTCCTTGTCAGATATCAAGGGAGGTCACCCCTCTCCCAGCCCCTTGGCCACACGGGGAGCCCCTTGGGATGAACTGAGTGAACAGCAGTGGGAGACCACAGACTATGTGGATGACACTACACCACCATTTGTCATGGAATTCAGTGAAATGCTGCTGCTTTCCATCCCTTAGCCAGGGTGTCCCACATAAAGGATGGGACCCCAGCATCATCATGCTTGGCCAAACTTCAGGCAGTGGTGTTAGTGCTGGATGCCCTGGCCAATGAATGGTCCCATTTTCACATTTCTTATAAACCATTGGACCATTACCTAAAAATTACCTCTAGGATAAAGGACTCTGGGACTGTCCTGCCTCACATGTACCAAAATATACTTAAAAATCACACATCTTGGGCTGGCTCCGTGGCATAGTGGTTAAGGTCAGCTGGCTCCACTTTAGCGGCCCAGGTTCACGGGTTCAGATCCTGAGCGTGGAACTACACCACTTATCAGTCATGCTGTGGCAGTGACCCACATACAAAATAGAGGAAGATTGGCACAGATGTTAGCTCAGGGCAAATCTTTCTCAGCAAAAAAAAATCACACATGCCCACGTCCACTAAGGCCACAATACAAGGCCTCACCACATATTCTTTATTTCCTTTGATGCTACGGACATTACTGGTAGTAAACAAGACTCATTTCACTTCTCAAAATACACAATGCTGGGCTCTTGACAGAGACACTCAATAGAACTTTCTGGCCCTGTTAGGCCCCAGATAACTGGTTTAATTAAGAGACATAATGGTCTCCTCAAACAACTCCTTTTAAAATTCCAATCTGACACTTCCTTGATGAGTGTCTGTCTTGCCCCAGGCCTTAACCTGTCTTGATAAATTTTCCATGTTGCCCCCCTCCTATAAGGGCTAGAGGCCAGATCGAAGGCCATGCTCTCCTGTCACCCATTAACCACAGATGGCTCCGCAGGCCAGACAGTTGCTCAAGTAAGATGGGACTCATCTGAACCTAAACTTCCACCAGAAAACAGAGACAAAAGCCCTGTTCCTTTACAGCTACTGCCTTCCGTGACTGCTGGTTTCATTGCCACTGGCCTGGCTGCTTTCACTGCTTATGATCCAGACACTCACACCGTCCAAGAGAGCCATGGTTTCAGTGAAACACAGCAAACGCCGAGACCCACAGCAGCCCCAGTGGATACCCACTTGGAGAGGACACGCCAGTCTCATGTCCCAGATGACATCATCCCAGCCCAAGACCTCACCTTTGGAGGTGACTTGAGCCCCTGTGCCAGAGACCCCTGCAGTTTGGGCATAAAATTTCCACTCCAGCGACGTCCATGGACACCTCTCCTAAGACACAAATTAGACCTGGGACATTCATTGCTTTGCTTCCTTTGGTATTAGGAATTCTATTATGTTTCTGAGCCCCTGTCTGCTGAGCCCTTCATCCTGGTGTCCTCTTTGCTCCCTGCCTGAACCTCTAGCCTACAGTCACATGCCTGAAGGAAGTATGGGAGAGCTGCCCACTTGTGCTATTCTAAAAACTAACACAGATTACTGCTCACCCCAGGGGTACCTACTCCCAGTGCCTCTTCCTACTCTCTAGAGATCTCCATTATCATCTCTATAAGTCTCCCTAAAATTATGCCAAATAGCCACTGGCCGCATTGTTCTGTGTTGTCTGAGATTCTTTATTGGTCTATTTGACATCTGTTCATCCCAGGGCCAATTCTGTTAACTATATTTTCTTACTCTCTATATCCTTGAACCTTTGACATTTGGGGGCCTTACAGATGACGGGCGAGACTGCCCTTCCCAGGGCTAGCCAATTCCTAAAGACAGTAAAGAACTTTCTTGGGAGCAGGTCTCTCATATGTCAGACAGCTATTTCCTTATTTTTTTGAAATCTTTACTACACCGTATTGTCTCAATTGTCTAAAATTAACATCTACGTTTTTATGATTAAAATAGTCAAATATTATTTTTCCAGCTTTATTGAGACACAACTACCTCCTTATCTAACTCTCACACGTGAAGCCAATATTTCCCCTGCCCTCAATTGTCCCAGTGCTGCGTCCCAGGCAACTAGAGAGCACCCCTGTAGCCCAAGCCTCCAGAATCGTTCAATTAGACAGTAGTAAACTGTTTGCTCTGCCCGCCAGGGAGCCATTACTGGAAACCACAATAAGGGCTCTGACGTAGGCCCTCCCCTCTCATGATCTTCCACCACCTTCCTCACACCCGGCACTTCTCCTGGGTTTCTGCGTGGTGTGCAGTGCCTCTCTTGTCTACGGTAACGGTGCGTAAGTTTAAACTTTCTTTTAACGGCGTTGGCCTCTCTATATTGCCAGTCTGTCACCTTTATAAATTAGGACCCAGGCTCCAGGTTTGAAGTCGTAGCCGAGACTGAAGGAGATATTCATTATGTGTTCGATAATTTCACTTATAAAACGCATAATCATGGAATTTGTAGTGTGTAGCCTGGCGAAATTTCTCATGAGTGAGATGATGCTACATTTACCCGTGAAATTAGCAACGTATCTAGAGAAGTTACCAACGTTCATAAAATCGACGTGCATGTCTGCAGCTGAGAATATTCTTATGTGTGGAATCAGAAAGATTGTGGCTGCTATTAAAAACCTGTTGGATGTTAACTTTGCGAAAATTACCACGTATTTATGTAAGAAGAAGAAGCTTCATGAACCAATATGTGCAAATACCGTTTAATGAAAAAATTATACATACATATGGAAAACGAATGTTTTGCCTTCCTCAATGGATCATAATGGGCACCGTGAATTGGATTATTATCAGAAACAGAAAATATCTGTTATTGGAAATATGTCTGCTCTGATTAAATAAAGGTGCTTTATTTACCGAGTTGTTTTCTTTAAATCAGTGATCCGCTTTCACCATTTTTTTTGTTTTGTGAGGCAGATCAGCCCTGAGCTAACATCTGCCCATCCTCCTCTTTTTTGCTGAGTGAGACTGGCCCTGGGCTAACACCCATGTCCATCTTCCTCTACTTTATACGGGATGCCGCCACAGCACGGCTTGACAAGCGGTGCGTCTGTGTGTGCCGGGACCGGAACCTGCAAATCTGGGCGCCAAAGCTGAGCGCGCGCACTGAACGGCTACACCAGTGGGCCGGCCCCCCCCCCCCCCCCGCCCCGGCTTTCCTCATTTTATCAAATCTGCTTGCCTGACCAAGAAGGCATATTTGAACAACGGATAAAAATAAAATTTTATCAAATGGAATGCAGTCTATGGCCTGTTTCTGTGGGGAGGTCTGTCTGGGGTCCAGCCCAGGGACTCTGTCCTGGACACTCCAGGGCGGCTAGTCAGTGGAATGGAGTCCTGGGATGGGGGTGGGGAGGAGGTCTCTCTGGGGACTGGGGCGGCCTGCCCAGGGGCTTGAGCCTGGATGCAGTTCAGAGAATGGGGGAGGGGAGCCCCAAAGTCTAAAACTGTGGAGTTCAGAGTCCTGAGGGGCTTTGAGAAACTCCTGCCCCAGTAGGAGACTCTCCAGGGAGGCTGAGTCCCACTGCGGTGGTTTGAGGGGCAATTCCCGACCTGAGAGGAGGTGTAGAAACCAGGGCCAGAGTAGAAGTGGCAGCCTGGAGGATAAAGTGCGGGAATGAATGGACGTGGGAAAACGTTCCAGAGGCTTCCTGATATAATCTTTTTGGTCATTGGGTCCCAGGAGGCCAGATCTGCCTCTTTTTAGAATATCATTGGCACCTTCTCAGATGGCGGGAAGAGCCCTGCCCTACAAGCCTGTGCTTGTTATAAGTCTTGAAAACTGCACTGATCTGTGCATCTTCCATTGAAAACACAATTTTTGAATCCCTGTGCAAATAGCTGACCTCTGGAGAGGTGCCCCTCCCCCGATGTCTGCCTCAGTCATCTACGGTCCCACGGCCCCACCCTCACACCTTTCCTCACTCCCTTGGGCTTAACAAGTTCCAAGAACACCCCGCCCTCAACCCCTTCCACTTGGCACCCCAACACCCCACTGCCCTTCCCCACCCCCACCAGGCTACTCCTCAGCCTCTGCTCGGTGCACTTGCACTGAGCAGACCCTCGTGTGCACTTGCACTCAATTCCCTGGGGAGCTTGCTACCTTGCAGGCTCAGGAGAAGAGGTCTTGAGGGAGTGGGGAGGCAACATTTTGCTCTTTCAAGGTGCTCCCTGGTGATGCTGAAACCGCCCTACCCACAGCCTGCTTGGGCAACAAGCTGCACTGTCTCACCCTGGTCAGAGCTGACACTGGAAAACCCTGGCCCTCTCTCTGGAAACTGGGATCCCTGACTCTATCTCCCCCACACTCAGCCCCCCTGCCCCACTTTCCCACCCTTGCCCCAGGCGGGAGTTCAGAACCCTCTTCTGATCTGACACGTTGCACTCTGACTCCTTCCCTCCCTGGAATGGCCTCCTGGCTTCAGCTCCAGCTGTCTACCCCCACGCAGTCCCCTTATGCTCCCATCACTCCTCACTCCTTGGACTCTGGTCCTCACTGGACTCTAATCTCCCTCTCAGCCAGGACCCCTCTCCCAGCGTCCCCTTTAGCCCCTTCCCCTGGGCCACCCAGCCATAAACCACACACTTCTGTGCCCCGGGGATGTGTGTCTGCCTGTCCTTCGCTCTACCTCTCTTGAGGGACACTCTCCTCCCTCTGGTTTGTTGATGTTTTACTTCATTTTTTTTCATCCTTATGACCGCTCACCCCGGGATTCCCCAAATGAAGTGTTTGGTGCCAGTGTCAAGGGTGCTCATCTGAGTCTTCAAGTATCTTATTCTTTCCTCTAAACTCCATCCCTCCTCTCAAGATCACACCCAAGTCTGAAACAATGGCTCCCTCATCTTCACTCCCGCCCAGTTCCAGTGACTTTCTCCTCCATTGGGAATCCTCAGGCTCTCCTGAAGACCCACTCCCCCTCCCTATTCCTCCTACATTCTCCTCACCCTAAACCATGACTACACGCCGTACTCTTCCTTTTCTCCCTCCTTCCTGGTCCTTACAATTCCGCGTCCTCAGTCTGTCAGGACCCCATCCCTCCATGCCACCCCTCACTCCTCTTTGGTTTCCAAGCTCTGCCTGGACCACAGGTCTCTAGAATTCAGCCCAATGCTCCGAGGCCAACCTCAGCAGACAAAACCCAACAGAACGCAGGGGGTAGACTCTCTTTCCGATTTCCCAGGATCCTATTTCTGGACTGTCTTTTAGACAGGCACACTGTGTTTGTGAAAACAACAAAGAAAGCAAAGAGATGAGGACATGAATGTCTGCCCTGAAGTGGATGCCGCCCGAGGGCGCCAGTGATCATAGGGCAGTGAGGGCCATGGGGCCCACTGATCAGGGTGGCATTTATTTGTTTGCTAGAGCCCAACGCTCCCACCTGCTGCCTTTTTAAGGCATCCTTAGATACCACACACCGCTTCCATTCTATAAAAGAATATCTTTGAAACATCTGTGTGAGCTGCTCCCTCACATGTGAAGTGAAAATGTCTGTGGAATTGGAACAATGTTGGTGGTGAGGGGCTCGTACAGCTCTCTATCAAGTCATTGGTTATTTACCAAACATGTAATTTGTGCAGTGTCCCCCCAGATTCAATGAGGAGACCTTGAAAGATGTCCTCTGCCTGATGTGCCGTCCTGTGGAGTCTGTGGAGGAAATTTCAGACAAGGGACTAAGGAGTGAGCAGGGGGTCGCCTGAATGCCTCCAAAGCACATCTGAGTGGACAAAACATCCAGCCTGTTTCCAAATTCTCTAACAGTCCTGTAGGCCGGAATCCCAAAATGTGTTTCACTGTCCTGGAATCGAGGTGTCTGTCTGCAGGACTCTGCTCCCGCCTGGCACTCTGGGAAAGCTGTCTTCTTGCCTTTTGCAGCTTCTGGAGGCTGTCATCACTCTTGACTCATGGTCCCCCATCCAATACACCTTCCCTTCCCCTGCTACCACAGTCACGCCTGCTCTTCTCCTTCTGTAGTCCAGCCTCCCTCTGACTCTCTCTCTCATAAGAACAGTTGAAATTACATGGAGGGATCACGCAGGTAATCCAGAGTGATCTTTCCATCTCACCATCTATAACTTCATCGCATGTGCAAACTTTCTTTAGCCAGGCCATGTAACATTCACAGGTTCCAGGGATAAAACTCAGGATCTCTCTGGGGGCAATTATTAGCCCTACCCCAGTCTTAAAAGAACTTCAGAATGTCTTATCTTCACATCTTAAAAAGCTTTAAAAAACTGTCCTCTTCCAGTCCTGTATACTTGACTGTGGTAAAGTGTTGTCCCCACAGTTGTACCTCCTCATGCCCCCAGCCCTGGAGGGCAGTCACATTGAATTTCACACTCTTGGACATTTGCATGGTCAGGCATTCTTCCCAATAATCTGGTTGGGGGATGGTGACCTTGGAATGAAAATAAGGCTGGCACCTGTGCACTTGATCATGGGCCAGGAGCACTCCCCCTGGCGGTGAGGCAAGCTCAAGGCAGCTCTGTGATTCTAGAAGAGATAGACTCTCCAGGTCTGAAGTCTCAAGACTGAAACTAACTGACACACTTCATTCCTGAGACTGAAGCTAAAAGACACACTCATTATGTCTTCCAGAGATCCAGTAATTTCATTTATGAAAGACAAAGCTTTAGAATTTCTAATGGACAATTTGGTTACATCTCTCATGGATGAATTACAAATATTTCTGCCACACAAATTAGTGATGTGTGCAATGAACCAATCACCAAGATTCTTAAATCAGACGTCTAATCTTCCATTGAAGGAGGTTTTTATTTCTACTGGGCAAGATTGCTGTAGTTGAGCTTGTGTTAGCAGAAGAAAAGAGAGGACAAACTACGGAAGGAGAATTACCCATAGAATTGACAGAAAGTTAAACCAGAGAGAAAAAAATGAAAGCAGCAGGGAAAAGGTCCAGCTTAAACTCCTCCCTCAAACCCGTGATCTGAAGCCTTGGAATCCCAGTCCTGTTCTCACCTCAGGTCATCCCAGAGTGGGGCAGGAGAGGTTAGTGAACCCCTTTGGAGGAATGAGTTCAAGGAGATTTCAGGAAAGAGAATGAGAGTAACTGCTTCTTTGAAAGTCCATCCTCGTTAGCAACAGAACCATGGATTGGAAGACTTAAGGTTGTTAAAATGTCTGCACTACCAAAGTGATCTACCGATTCAATGCGATCCAATTTAAAATTCCAATGACATATTTCACAGAAATAGGAAAAAATCATCTCAAGTGTACATGGTATCTCAAGGGACCCTGAAGAGCCAAAAACTTTGAAAGAGAGCAAAGGTGGAGGCTTGCGCTTCCTGATTTCAAAACACAGTTCAAAGCTAAAGTAACAATAGTGTGCTACTGGCATCAAGACAGACTTACAGACCAATGGAACAGAACAGAGATCCCAGAAATAAACCCCCCTGTATATGGTCAAATGGTCTTCGAGAAAAGTGCCAAGACCCCTCAATGGGGAAAGGACGGTCTCTTTAACAAAAGGAGTTGGGAATATTGGATATCCACATAGAAAAGAGTGAAAGTGGACCCTTGTCTTATATCATGTACTAAAATTAAGTCAAAAAGGATTAAAGATCTGGACTTAATTCCCAAAACTGTAACATTCAGAGAAGAAAACACACGGAGAAAGCTCATGACATTGGATTTGGCAGTGATGTTTTAGGTTTGACCCCAAAACCTCAAGGAACAAAATCAAAATGGACAAATGTGACTACATCAAGGTTAAAAACTATCGGTCATCAAAAGAAACAATCAACTGAGTGAAAAGGGAGCCAACAGAATGGGAAAAAGTCTTTGCAAATCATAAATCCGTTAAGGGGTTAGTTAACATCTAGAATATATAAGGAAAACCTACAATTTAACAACAACAAAAAAACCCAAACTACCCAATTAAAAAATGGTCAAAACCAGAGAAAACTATATTGTGGTTACCAGGGGCAATGGGGGTGGGGGATGGGCACAAGGGGTGAAGGGAGACATATATGTGGTGATGGACAAACAAAAATGTACAACCCCAAATTTCCCAATGTTAAAAACTATTAAAACATCGTTAAAAAAATAAATAAAAAAAAAATGGTGAAAACACATGAATAGACAGCTCTCCAAAGAAGATATATGAACGGCTAACAAACTTGTGAAAAGATGCTTATCATCACTAATCATTAGAGAAATGCAAATCAAAACAACAATGGGATATCACCTCATACCCAGTAGGTTGGCCAGTATCCAAAAAAAAAAAAAAAAAAAAAATTGAAAACGACTTGTGTTGGCAAGGATGTGGAGAAATTGGAACTCTCTAGCACTGTTGTTGGAAATGTAAAATGGCACAGAAATAGACTTACCATATGATCCAGCAAACTGACTTCTACTTTTATAATCAGAAGAATGAAAAGCAGGACTTTGCAGAGGTATTTGTATATCCGTTATCATTGCAGCATTTTCCAAAATAGCCAAGAAGTGGAAACAACCCAAACGTCCACAGACAGAGGAATGAAAAAAGAAAACGTGGTCTATCCACACAATGGAATATTATTCAGCCTTAACGAGAAAGACATCCTGGACTTTACGCTGAGTGAAATAAGCCAGCCACAAAAAGACAAATACTGTATGTTTCTGCTTATATGGGGTATCTGAGGCAGTCACATTTATCGAAACAGAAAGAAGAACGGTGGTTGTCAGAGGCTAGGGGGAGGAGGAAACGGGGAGATGTGCAATGTGTATAGATTTTCATGTTTACTGGTGAAAAAGTGCTAGAGATCTGTTGTCCAACAATGAGAACATATACATACTACTGAACTGTACAATGATGGTAAATTTAATGTTATGTGATTTTTACTGTAATTCAATAAATATATTCTTTTAAGGGAGAATTTTGTTGTAAGAACCCTAGCCTTTGAGAACTTCCTGCCTCCACAGGTGGTGCTCTGTGTGTGATAAGTACAAAGTGTGGGTGGCTTGTGGGTTCATTTCCTGTTTGCAATCAGCCTGTTTCAGCCTTAGACGGTTGCTCTTGGAGTCTCTGAGCCTCTCAAGAGCCCAGGATGGGGGAGGAGGCCCCAAGCCCCAGGGACTATGGGAGCTGAGGCGCTAAGGTGGGAGAGGAAAGGTCTGGCAGGGGTGGAGAGAAGGGCAGAGGACGTAGGAGTGTAGAGGGGACAGATCCAAGGATTCAAGAGAGCTGAAGAGTCTAAGGTGTAAACAAAGGACAAATGAGGACAGGGGATGAGAAGGAGGAGACATCTGAGAGGAGCCAGGTTGGGGAGTTCCCACGTCAGTCCCCCAGGGTGGCCATTGAAGTTCCCCTTGTGTTTAAGAAACATTTGCCTTTTCTGAAGACATTAAACTGAGTCAATGACTTAACGGTGAAGCATGTAGTCAGGCGCAGAAGAGGAGGGAGCGTTGCCCGGAACATTAACAAATGGTCAAGGCAAAGAGAACATTTTTCAAAGGGCACAAAAAATGTCTCCCTTGATTACCCTCCTGCCACAAAGAAGACCCAGGTTAGGGCAAGGAGGGAACCCACTCAGGGCATCTAAGAGCTGCAGGGAGGGGACCAGAGCAATTGCTTCTCAGAAATTGACCATCCTTAGCACCAAAAGAGCCAGATCATGCACTTGAGACTGTCTTCATTCTGTATTCAAGGGTTCCATTGAGATTCACATTAAGAGACATGATTTCTTTCTTTTTTCTTTTTATTATTGTGATAAAATGCTTGTAACAACATTTGCCACCTTAACCATTTTTAAGTGCATAGTTCTGTGGTATTAGATACATTCAGATTGTTGTGCAACTGTCACCACCATCCATCTCCGCGAGTCTTTTCACCTTGTAAAACTGAAACAAAACTATTAAACACTAACTCCCCATCCTTCCCTCCCCAGCCCCTGGCAACCACTATTACACTTTTTGTCTCTATGACTTTGACTAAGTACCTCATACAAGTGGAATTATACAGTATTTTTCTTTTTGTCACAAGATTATTTCACTTAGCCTAATGTACTCAAGGTTAATCCATGTTGCAGTGTATTCCAAGATTTCTTTCCTTTTTAAGGCTGAATAATATTCCATTGTACGGAGCTACCACCTTTGGCTCATCCATTCACCCATCGATGGACACTTGGGTTGCTTTTAGATTTTAGCTGTTGTGAATAATGCCCTATGAACATGGGTGTACAAACGTCTCTTTGAGTCCCTGCTTTTAATTCTTGTAGGTATATTTATCCAGAAGTGAAATTGGTGGATCATATTCTATTTCTATGTGTAATTTTTCGAGGAACCATTCTACTCTTTTCCACAGCAGCTGTACATTTTACATTCCCACCAACAACACACAAAGGTTCCAATTTCTCCACGTTCCAGCCAGCACTTGTTATTTTCTGTTTTTTGATACCAGCTGTCCTGATGGGTGTGAGGTGGTATCTCACTGTAGTTTTGACTTGCACTTCCCTAAGAGACATGATTTCTCACCACGGCTTCTGACCCTCATGCACAGCTCTAGACACAAGTCCCCCTGCTGGATACACCTGCCCTGGGCGTGTTGAACTGACCTTCTCTCTCCCTGCGAGTCATTACAGATTGTGTCTTGCCTATGCCCAGCATCACCGCCTGCCAGTGGTCTGAGCGACCAGCCTTGCAGGGCTGCCCTTCCAGGCACACACGGGCGGGGGTGCAGGGTGGTGATGGAACTGAAGTTGCAGAGGAAGGAGCCCCTGCAGGGTTCAAGAGGAGATGTGAGGGGAAAGGGCACGAGAGGAACCACAGCCCAGTGGGGACACCTCTCCTGAGCTGACCTGGAAATGCGCGGCCTGCGCTGCTCTGGCTCTGTAGCCTCCTCATTCAAAACGGAGCATGGGAACACCAACCTCTACAGCAGCAATAGGAAGCCCTGTCACTTCAGACAAAAACAGAGGGAACGGGTCCTGAAGGTCCTTTTGCTGTCCTGGATCCACTGCCAGATCGTCCCTGTCCTCTGAAAATATCCTCAGCCCCTTGTTTTGTGCTGTAAGAGGAGAACCCTCCATGCTCCTGAGGGAGACAATCCTAAAGCCAACTAATTTGGGCACGTTGACTTCATACACAATTAGGATTCTGAATCCTAGTATGTTTAACATCAAATGAACCATTGGTGGAAAAAAAACGTCCTAACGGGCAAGTTTTGATTAGTGTTTGAAGGGGCACATTACGCTATAGAGCCCTTTAACATATGAAGAAGGAAAACTGTGTGGAAACAGCTCTGACCCTGGAGAGTTAACCTTCCCTCCAAGCTCATCCTCAATCCTCCAGGTCTTCTCTCCTTTTCTTAGCTTTTGGGACTAACTCCACACCCCGCTTTGAAAGCCAGTCCCACCCGTCTCACTCGGTCAGAAGTGGACATTGGAAACCCTGGCCTCACTCCGCAAACCTGGTCCCTCCACCATGGTCCCTCCACCCCAGGCCTGCTGTCCTTCCTGTTCCCAGGCTGAGGTCTGGAACCCTCTCCAGGTCACCACCCCCAGGCTCATAGTCAAGCCCTCACCTCCAGCCTCTGCCTCCCCGGTATCCAGACACCCCCAACCCCTCTCACACTGGACTCCTAATCCTTACTGGATTCTGTCTCCCTCTTGGCCTGTCCTTGGTCCCTTGTTCTGTGTGGGTCTGCTCAACTGGCCCGCACTCCTCATGCATAGCATCTGCACCTCCCTCCATCCACCTGCCTTGGGAACATTCCGCCACGCTCTACAGGCCACCCCTTACCCCACCACCTCCCCCTGCCTTCGCCCGACCGCATCCCCAAGGGCTGCCCTCCCAGGTACTCGCAGGAAGCCATTCACGCCCCAGGCCTTGAGCCCTGCTCTGAGGGGCACTGACTGGTAATCAGGGGGCCCACCTCCTCTGGTTGGTTCTGAGCCCCCGCGTCCTTGAACTACCCCTGACACTCTCTGTGCCTCAGAGTCTTTATTTTTATTTTATCTGAAGTGACTGCTCAGGCTCTATTGCTTGAAAATGAAAATACTGCTGTGTGCCTGCTGTAGGAGGAAGCTTTGAAACAGCAGTTTCTGTCTTTGTGTGGAAACATGTAGGAATGTGTATGTTCTGATTTTGTCATTGGCATTTGTATGAGTTCCCCATGCATGCACTGGGTTCCTGGGCCGACATCAAGGTGTCTGCAGTCGCTGCTCTCTCTGGAGGCTCTGGGGGAGAATCCTGTCCCTGACTTCCAGCCTCCAGAGACTGTCCTCGTTCCTTGCATCAGGACAGCATCACAGGCCTTTCCTTCTCTGCTTCCCTCCTGACTCCACTTCTCACTCTGGCCTTCTGCCCGGCTCTTAGAAGGACCCTGGGATTCCGTGTAGGATGGTCCAGAATATTCTCCCAATCTCAAGATTGTTAACTTTATCACATCTGCAAAGTCCCTTGTGCCATGTACAGGGACAATCACAGGTTCTGGGGATGAGACTCTGGATACCTTTTGCAGCCACTAGTCAACCTACCAAGTGTAAAAAGAACTTCAAAATGTTCACAATTTATATTAAAAAGCTTTTGCATAAACCATCCTTTTCAAAAGCTGTTTACTTGATGGTGGTAAAGTGCTGTTTCCTTATTTGCACCTCCTTGTGCGGCCCCAGCTCTCACTGTGGGAGGGTCCCTGCTGCCTCTCACCCCCTGGACATTTGCACTGTTGGTGTCACACCTGCCAGTCTGGTTGGAGCTGGTGACTGTGGACGGCCCATGGTGCTGGGCGCCGGGGCACAGGCTCCTTGGCCAGGAGCATCTCAGCAGTGTGGGAGGAGCAGAGGTCATATCCTTTACTTCTTTCATGGCCGACTCTCCAGGGATGAAATCATAACCGGGACTGAAGCAGGAAGACACAGTGTGTATTCCAAGTATTCGATTATTCCATGTGCAGAGGACTGGGCTACGCCAGTTCTAGTGGATATTGTGGCTGCATTTCTCATGGACGAGGTACGGACAACTCTCGCAGACTAATGACATGGTCAAAGAAAGAGTGAGTGCTGTTCCTAAACCAGGTGTCTAATTTCTAATTGAGAGGCTGCCTGAATTTGTAGTGGGCAAGAGAGTTCCAGTTTTTATAACCGGTTGGTCATGAAATGTTTAAAAACAATATGATTTTTTAAAAGATGTGTCACAAACCAACAGCAATGATTGTGAGTTTTTACTGCTTACCAATTGAGCCCAGTATCTACATACCAAGGTCTTCCTGAAATGTTTAAAAGAAAAAGTCACATCTGGAAATAGTGTTTATAGTTCCACAACATTCTGAATGTACTTGATGCCAATGAATTGTATGCTGAAAAAGGGTTAAAATGGCCAATTTTACTTAGATGTATTTTACCACAGTGAAAAATAAAGTTAAGGGAAGTCCAAAAAGGAATGACACCCCTGTTTGCTGCAATAGACTTGAAACTTACAACCTAATAGAGAGTAAAAGATTCAAGAGAAAGTGGCAGTTGGAGTGTGATGTGGGTAAACGGAGGTTTGAGAAGACAAACTCTAACCCCGATCTCCAGATTCAGGTGTAGTTGGGAAAACTGGGGAAATAATGGGAATGACCATGAATTCAGGGAATGGTCACTTCTAGGTTCAAGGGAGTAGCTTGGGGCCGGGACTGGACCCAGAGGCACTTCTGAAGCTGGCAATGAAGGAGTTTCTGACTTGGGTGGTTACCCAGGCGGCAGCTGTTACGTTTTGTTAGTTTATGCCAACGTGGTATGAACTTTCTCGTACTTTCTAAATAAACTAGCTTATAAAGAAATGCTCTTGGTTTGGTTTCATAATCATCTTGTCTTTAGATACATAATTGCTTTATCTTTAGTATGAACATTTATACAAAAATATAATGACTCATTTTAGATAAACGATATTATGTTGCCATTTATCGTTAATGTAGTCATCTATTAAAATAAGATTATACGGTCCTTTCAAAAGATAGAAGATTCATATCTCTTTAAAAATACAATACTCAGGGTTTTAAGAGTAGTGAGATTGTCCTTATAGAAAATAAAATGATTATATCTTCTTATTAACAGTAAAGATACTTCCCTTTGAAAAGTATAATATACTTTTAAAAGTATGATGACCTTTTCCTTTGAAAACATCCAGACCGTGTCCCGCAGACATTCAATGATCCTGCCTTTAATAAATGCGTCATTTCATTTAGAGAAAGTGTAAAAACCTTGTAGCGACAACAATGAGAGAAACACGACCACATGTGTCAACTTGGATGTGGCTCAAAGACACGTTCAGTAAAAAGAAGCCAGACACTAATCCATGGGTCTAATGTACGTAGTGTGTGTGTGTGTGTGTGTGTGTGTGTGTGTGTGTGTGTGTGTGTGCGCGCGCGCGTGCGCAGATAGGAGAGGGAAGAGTCTTACTGTTTCACATGGACGTGGTTAAGTGACAACACCAGCGTGAGTCTCTGTTTTCTCTCTGTAGAAGCAGCGTGAGAACTGTGTGACTCTCTCAGCGTTGTCACAGACATGACGTGCGGAAAGACATGAAGAGCCAGGGGGTGAGCCCTCCACAGGGACCCCCAGTGTCCCTCCTGCTGAGAGCGTCACCCAAGATTTTGGTTCTTCTCTCTCCCTGGTGCACAAGTTTATCGTCTCTCAGCATGGCGGAGTTTATAAAGTTTTCAGGTCCCTCATCATTTCTGACATGGTACAATGTTAGGTTTGGGGTGTTTTGTTACATAGGAACAGATATCAGGAATGAGGCCCAACCTTCCCTGATTCCTACATGTTAACAGGGCTGGAATCATCCACATTTTACAGACAGTGAAATTGAAGGGACTGCACTCACTTCCCAGTGTGCAATTATGAACAGGTGAGTGAATCCACTGTCTGAACACCGAGCACACATCTGCGCAGGCTTGTAGTGGTTGTAGGGACACAAAAGTGAACGTGACAGACGGTCACTGGCCTTGGGGAGCTGATGTTTTGGTGAAGAAGGAAAAGTAATCCAGATAAACAAATAAGCAGTAGTTCACACGGTGACAAGTCCTCTAAAGGAAAACAAAGTGGGTGAAGGAGACAGGGAGTGGCCAGGTTGTGGGGCGTCTTTCTATTTTACATAAGATGGTCAGGAAATCCTCCATGACAAGGTGACAATTGTGCAGGATCTGAAGGAAAGGAGGAAGGGATCACGTAGGTCACTTGAGGAAGATTATTCCATGGAGAGGGAACAGCTAGTGCAAAGGCCCTGGGGCAGGAGCGTACTCGGCACGTTTGAAGGTCAGGAAGCCACTGTGACCACAACAGATGGGATGAGGAGGATGACATGAGAGTGTAGGCAGGGATTAGCTTGTATAGGAGAGTGCTACCCAGAGGGTGATCTGCAAGGAGCCAAGGAGCTTGGGCCAGAAAGTAGACCAACCACATCACTAAGTGCCCTGTTTATTTCAGCTGACATTTCCTTCCTTGCAAGATGTTCTCCACCAGAGCACTGAGTTGATCGACCTTCCAGTGGAAACTCCCTGTCTTGCTGCAGACCAGCACTGTGAGTAGGACCAACCTGAGCCTCTGGGCTGGCGAGGACATTGGATTTTGGGGTGCTTGAAATGTGAGCAACAGGAAGGCTTTGAGCTGAGAAAGGATGACCCGAGTAAGTTTTGAAAGAATTCGCCTCTGTGGATTCAGAGATCCTACTGTGAGGAGACAGCTGTAAGGCAGCGAGGAGAAGGAGGCGGCAGAAGGACCAGATAGGAGACTAGTGCAATAACCCACGTAGGGGTGGTGGTGGTTTGGACCTGAGAGTTTGGATTCTATTTATATTCTGTAGATGGATGGCAGGGTGTGCATGTGGATTAGAGATTAGTGTGAGAGCACAGAGGCCTCAAGGATAACACCAAGATTCTCAACCTTAGCTCCTGGAAAGATGGAGTAGACCTTGACTGAGAAGAGGAAGACTCTGGGAGGGTCAGGCTGGGAGGTGGGGGAATAAAGGTCTTGGTCGTGGACGTGTTATGTTGGAGGTCCCCATGACGTCCAGGATAGACACCCCAGACTGACCTAACTCATTCTCCTCCAACCCCCTCCAAAAACACAAGAAAGCCTCAGAAGCTGAAGACAGCAGCTCCCGGGATCTCTGACAGCAGGCTCATGCTGTGGAAGAAGGAAGCGCTCCTCGTGAGATGCAGGTGGAGTTTATCCCAGAACTCAGGGCCATGGAGCCAGTGGGGCTCTAGCTTGTCTTTACCCAGAGACTGCAGAGGGGCAGCAGCACAGGGTCTTGATTTCCCAGTTTTTTCATCAAGGCAGTAGGGAGAGCTTCCTTAGTGAGCTGAACTTCCATTCCTGCCCTTGGAGATCTTCTGGAAGCTGCAACTAGAGCCTGATTCTAAATATATGAGTAAAAAAACAAAACTAAGTTCCATAAGTAACAGTTCTCTAAAAAAAGGAAAGCAGGTGATGTATGGACGGGTGATGATTCTGGGTCATGAACCAAGGATTCTAATTTTTCAATTCTATGCTCCTGATGTCAAAAAAACAGAGAGAACGTGTCAGTCCCTATCATATGTCATATGGACAAAGACTTAAGAGGTTTGGGCTTCTAGGAAGAATCTTGATCAGGTGTGTAAGGTTTGCCCCGGGCGGGGGGGATATTGTTTTGATGTGAACCACCGGCAACTCCAAGGAGATTTCAGCTTGTCATGCATGCATTGTAGCCAGAACAATGAAATTATTATTGCATTCCAGGTATTCACACTGTGAGCAAAACCAGTCTTGGCTCCCTTCTGTTGGATGTTCTCTGTCTTGTATTCGTGACAACACTGGACTTGGCTGTGATGAGCCCAGTGTCTCTGTGTCCTGTTCAGTGATCACAGGAAGGTCCTGGCTTCTCCTGTCCAGGCCACATGGAGGAGATCTGCCCCACACAGCAGCAGCTCCTCCAGACGGAACCAGAGTCATCTCTGAATAACATGTTCTGAGGCTACTTACTGATTTTTCACTTTCAGACATTATGTAAGGTCTTCCCTCTTGGAAGATGAGGATTTAGCTCCTTTCTTCCCCATCACCATCACACACCCCCTGCCCATGTCTCTCGTATTTTCCTAAGACCAACACTCAGTGTGGACCTTATGATGTCTATTTAACAGTTTTCACCTTTGAGCCAACTAGTTCAATGGACTAATGATTTCTTCCTGCCTCCACCCCTGTCTTGGATGTGGAGTCTAAAATTTGAACCTCTGAAGTCCATCGGGCCTGGAGAACCTTACCTCTGTGAGCTACAGATGTGGAGGGTGGTGGTGGTGGGGGCAGTTAGGGACTTATAACCACACAGATAGAGTAGAAAAAGCCAAACTCCTCCACATCTCTCTTCACAACCCTCCAGGTTACCCTGTGGTGGTGCCACCCTCTTGTGGCCAAATTTCAAAGTGCACCTCCCAATGGGGTCAAACTTTTTTTTTCAAAGGGAGCTCATCAGCCCATGGTCACTCCTAGGGACAGAAGCAGCAACATACATTGCAGGACTAGGTGTAAAGCAAAAATCAGGGCTCTTTGTTCAAAAATCACGAAGAATGTCGAGATGGTGAAAGCAAAGCATTAAACCTACCACAGGCTTTCTAAGTGACTGCACAGATGCGAGCCCACGAAGCTGGCCCTACCTAGCAGAGCAAATGGATGTGTTCGTCTAGCAAGCCAATTCCACACCAAACTCAAGTCATAAAAAACCTACAGACCTACAGCCGCTATCATACTGAATGGTGAGAACTGGAAGATTTCCTGCTAATGATGAACAAGAAACGGCAAATATTCTGAACGCCTTGGTGAGAAACGTGTGCTCCAAAGGGTGGAAGTGGATGTCTGCTAATACTGAAGACAGAAGACAATGACATCAGTGTTGACAGTGTTGTCAGTGACAGGCTCAGCTCTGGTTGTCAACACTGTAGACCAAGTGTGAGAGTTCCATGGGCTGTAGGGTCATCCACATCTGGGACCATTCAGGGACCTGCTCCATCTGTGAAGGTGTTAGGGCTCCAATAGTCTGGGGCATGCTGGACACACCCTCCAGAGGAAAGGACAAGTCCCTGCACCTGTACCTCCATCCAACCCACGTGAGAAGGATCAAAGGTGCTTCGTGGAGCCTCTGGCAGGACATAATGAGTTAGTTCCACGCAGACTCCTAGGGTTCCGAGCAAGGCCATGCCTTCTGCAGCAATAGAAAAACAGCTCCTGGCCTGTTTCTAGGCCTCGGAAGACACAGAGCTTCTGAACATGGGACAGAATGTGTCCAGGGACCCAGAACTTCTCATCATGGCCTGGGTTCTATCACACCCACCAATGTAAGGTCAGGTGAGGAGAGCAGAAGCATCACAAATGGAAGTGGTACGTCCTGGGTTAGAGGAGGACAGGTGCCCAGACCGTCATGGCACCTCCCACTCCTCACTGACACCTGTCACACAGCTCTCGCCTGTGCACTCATGGGCAGTTCACTCTGACTAGTCGACAAAGGAGGAGAAGGCTCCACACTCTCCAACTTCATTCTGCCCCCAATCCCCACCCCACATTTGCCCTCCCCTGCCTGTCCCCAGCTGCTATTCAGCCTTACTCACTCACACACAAATCCCCTGGGGACGTGGCTCACTTGCTGACTCAGCTGAAGTAGGTCTCAGGGTACAAGGGTGAGATCTGGCTTTTCTACAGTGCTCCAGGCTTTGAGAACAACCTGCACATGTCTCAACCGGTCAGAACTGGAGACTGGAAAACTCTGCCCCTCAGTTCGGTCTTCACTGCCACCCCTGCCCTGCATTCCCCACCTTCCCCCAGGCTCCATCCCAGATCCCTTTTCTAGTCTGAATATCTCACGCTCAAATTCCCTTCTTGACTTGATTCCCCACATGCCCTCAGCTCAGGTCTTCTGTGTTCATGGTGCCCTCTGTCCTCAAATCCTTCATGGCTCTCCAGACTCTTAGCCCCCAGGGGATGCTCATTTCACTCTCCCCGTTGTCACCTGTCCCATGTTCCCTTCAGCCTATATATCTGGTGCTCCGCCCTTGTCCCCAGTGTCAGGGCACTAATCTGCACCTTCCAGATTCTTTCGTTTTCCCCAGTCACATGTCTCACCCCACACGTCATCCAAGTCTGGAAGGATGGCGCCCCACCTTCACCGAACCAGCTCCAGTAGCTCCTCCCTCAACAGGGGGTCAGCTGCTCACTCAGAATTCTCAGCCCCAGCCTGGGGTCCCCCCAAAAAGAGCCCTCCCGCGTGTCCCCACTAGATCCCAAATCATGCCTGACACCCTGAAACCCCACCCAGGATTTACTATTCCTCATCCAGACTCCGTGTGGTCCCCATCCCTCTCTGCCCCCCATCAACGCCCACCTCTGCTTACCCACACTCCACCTCACTGCCGGATCTCCAAGGATTCAGCCAAACACCCCAGAGATCAAAAGGAGCAACAGGACAGAGAACCAGAGGACAGATTCTATTTACCATTTCCCAGGTACCATCTGTGGACTCTCCTTAGAATAGGCATGTGGAGATTGTGAAAACAACAAAGAAAGCCAAGAATTGAGGACACAGATGTCTGGTCTGAGCCCGAGGCTGGAGAGGGCCCTGGACAGGGTGGTCCTATGCAGGCATGTGGGTGGCTGACGTGGCAGGGACCTGATTGTCCACTGGAGTGGTTGGGTTTTTTGACAGAATAGTTTAAAAATCTGTGATCTTGTTTCCTGAAGGTGAGGTGAAAATGTGCATGGAATGAGAACACTGTTGGGGTCAGGGCCTCTGTGGCGGGTGCCTTCCATGTCTCTGTGAAGATGTTGGACTTCAGCTCACAGGGCTTCTCAGATTCTGGGGATGGAGAATGGGTAGGAGGCAACCTGGGACCCCAGAAGGTTCTGGGCAGTCAGGTCATCTCCTCCTCTGGATGCCAAGTCAGAAGGCATGGAGAAAAATTGAAAATATTCCTTTGGAGGGTTGTAGCCAGATAAGGAAAGAAATTAGAGGATTTGAAAATATGGTGAGGATTGACACTGTGTGCAAGATGCCAGGATCAGCTAAGTGCAGGTAGGTAATGTCCAAGCAAAAATTGCACCAGACAAAGTTACAGGGGCAGAAGGACTTTATCCAAGACCAGGGCAATAGGGGAGAGAGACTGAACTCAGCTCCGGAAACAAAAGTCTGGAGAGTTTTTAAGAACAGGTAGAGGGACTTGTAGGCACTTGTGTTGCTAATCAGCATTACTCAACAGAAAAGTAAAACTTCTCATTTATTCCTGACAGGAGGTAGTTTTACATCCTGGTGGTAAAGGGAGCCCAAGTTAGGCTCCTGCTCTCCCTCAGAGACTGGAAGGTGGGGGCAGGATTTTCCAGGAGGATTACATTTCAAAGGGATGGGCCCAGAACCTTGAGAAAGACATTCCCTGGATCCTAAAACCGGCAAGACAATTTTAAGGAGACATATATGCATTTCGAAAGGACAGAGAAAGAATCTGCATTTATAGATTTCAATTACATTTCTAACAGAAACCTTCTAAGAAAATGGAGGCCAGGGGCCTGCAGTCAGGAAGAACTGCCTAAAGTTTAGTGAGTCTGAAGGGAACGTGAGGCCTCTAGGTCATGACAAAACTGCTTTCTGCAGAGTGGGAGGGAACCTCAACTCCATCTCGAGCCAAGACCCAACCTGCATCTCCATCAGTTCCCTGCAATTTATAAACGTGCAAAAGAGCAGAGAGACAGTGAACAGGGCCAGAATCTGACCATCAGAAGGCTCCGTTTGCTGGACGTTCCATGGAAACACAACACTTCTCCAACAGTCACTTTCCGTTTGAACAAAGTTCGTCTCTAAGGAAGAGTGTTCTTGATCCCAAAGCAAGGTTGCTCTCACTTGATTTGGCCTGATTATTTACACAGGTGCAGCAGGATTGCACACTCACCACAGAGTTTCTCCTCTGATGCAGGTTTTCCTAAGGAGCCTCAGATGGGACTTTTAACAGCCTCTTGACGTTAGGAAGCCTAGACATCAGGACCCACCTGCAGTCTCTAGAGCTTTGAATGAGGCGCTCTCTTCTCCAGATCCCCAAAATACCCATCAAGTCAACCTTAGCTCCTTAAAGTGTGGATCATGTCTGATCCCATGGGCATCGTTCTAAACTAGGACAATCAAGTCAAAGCCGTGGTTGTACGGCTTGTACCGTACGGTTGCACGGTATCAATGTTTCCAACGATATCCAAGTAACAAGGAGGACAGAGTCTTACTGAACCTACGCAAATAACTCTATTGCCATGGAAATAAGAATGCTCAAGAAGACTTTAGGACTTCCTTGAGAGGAATCAGACAGGGAGAAAAAGACCAGTGTTGATACCCGCATGGCTGTCCTCCTGTCTTTTCCCGTTGTTCGTGTCACAGTCCATCCACACCTCCCTCAGAGGATGGTTGGAACTGAGATTCCTAAGAGCTTATCATGTGCTCCCACCCCTCATTGCACAACCACTGCCCGCCCTTCCACTGGGGAGATTGTGCAACTGAGACCAACAGGAGCTGGGGACTGGAGTGGAATGTGACCTTAAGCCAACAATAATGAGAATGCCTGTTCACATTGCTGTGCATTTATTAGCTCAATGCAAGTCTTCTAAGGACTTTCCACCTTCATTATTGACTATCACAGCAACTCTATGCAAAAAGTACATCAGATCATCATTTTACAGATAAGAAAAAAAAAATCTATCAGAGTTTAATAACAGAGGAGGGTGAGAGAGCCAAAGGGCCAGACTCATCTTGCACATTGAGCCTGGGGAGGTCACTTTTGCTGGAACTGACCAGGTTGGAGGCCTCACACTGATAATCCCCAGCATCCTCCATCCTGACGGGGTCTATGGCGAGGGTGCTGTTGTCCGGGGACAGCTTCAATGTCTCTGTGAGCCGCAGACTCTGGTCATTGAAGAATCACTGGATGAAGATGCCGGTGTCATTTGTCAGCCAGGTCAGGACCACGGGCTCCTTGTGTTCCATGACTGGGGTTGTTCTGTCCTCTGCGGACTCTGGTGGAGGGCTTTGCGACTGGCTCTGTGGAGAAACAGAGGAGGTGACTGATTCATAGTGGGCCTGGGGCCTGGGACCATGCTCCTTCCTCAGATCTTATCTGCTCTGTAGGTGACCCAGATGATGGCCCTGAACCCTGCAGAAGGATGAGCATCTTTGCTCAGGTGACCATCTGTAAGGAGAGGGCTGCACCACCCCTTTTGATCTCCAGATCACCCCAGGGTGACCCTTGATCAGTCCCCCGGGACATCTCTGTAGTGTCAGCACCAGGAACGTCTTCTCATCCCATGGGTCCTACAATCTCATCATCAGGTGAAATTTTTCTCTCATGAACTTTCATTGATTCTTTCTTAGAACTTTCCTTGACTTGAGAAAAGATCAGGCCATATTCCCTATATACACTTCCGTGTGTGTTGGGGAAGGCAGGCTTGCCAGCCCTGTCCATCTCTGCGGCCAAGGGAACATTACATAAAGTGGGAAGGCATTTACTTCTTGTGAAATCATTTATTATGGGTTGAGGATGGCCCCACCCACTCTTCACAACCTTAGGATCTGGAGAATTTCTAATCTAACCGATTTCTCACTCTAAGGAGGACTTTTACATCCTGGTCTGTGGATTAATTATCACAGTGAAGGAAATCTCAAGAGAGAAGTGGTTAGGGTTTTAACAAAAGACAGGCCTGTTAGGAATAGAAGGAAATTGCTCAATATAACAAAGGTCATAAATGAAAAGCCCACAGCTAACATCATACTCAATGGTGAAACACTGAACACTTTCTACAAAGATCCTGAACAAGACAAGGATGCTGCTTTCACCACTCTATTCAACATAGTACAGAAGCCCTAGCAGAACAACGAGGCAAGAAGAAGAAATAAAAGGCATCCAAAGTGGAAAGGAAGAAGAGAAATTATCTCTTTTAGCAGAAGACATAATCTTACATGTAGAAAACCCTAACGATTTCACCCACACACAAACTGTTAGAACTAAATAAGCAAATTCAGCATAGTTGCAGGAAATAAAATCAGCACTCAAAATCAGTTGCCTTTATATACAATAACAATGAACAACCCAAAAGGAAATTAAGAAAACAATTCCATTTACAATAGCATCAAAAAGAATAAAATACTTAAAAATAAACTTAACCAAGGAGGTGAAAGATGTGTGCACTGAAAACCACTAAACGTTCTGAAAGAGATTAAAGAAGACACAAATAATGGAAAGACATCCATGTTCATGGATGGGAAGAATTAATATTGTGAAGATGCCAAGATACCCCAAACTGCCTACATATTTGATACAATCCCTATCAAAATCCCAATGAAATTTTTACACAAATAGAAAAATCCAACCTAAAACCCAAGGGACCCTGAATAGTTAAAAGTCTCAAAAAGTTGAAAAAAATTGGAGGACTCACACTTCCTGATTTCAAAACTTACCACAAAGCTAAAGAATCAAAATAGTGTGGCACTGACATAAAGACAGACATATTGACGATGGAATACAATAGAGATCCAGAAATGAAGTCTTGATAATGTGATCAGATGATTTCAACAAGGGTACCAAGACCATTCAACGTAGAAAGGATAGTCTTTTCAACGAACAGTGTTGGAAAACTGGATATCCACATGCAGAAGAATGAAGTTGGACCATTGCCTCCACCATATACAAAAATTCACTCCAAATGGATCAAATCCTAAAGTAAGACCTAAAACTATAAAATTCTGAGAAGAAAATATAGGGTGAAATCTTCATGACATTGGATTTGGCAATGATTTCTTGAATATGACACTAAGAACACAGGCAAAAAAAGGAAAATACAGATAAACTGGACATGGTCAAAATGAAGACTTTGAGTTCGTTCAAGCACACAGTCAACAGAGTGAAAGGTGACCTATGGAATGGGAGAAAATAATTTGCAAATTATACATCAATAAGGGGTCAATATCCAGAATATACAAAGAACTCCTAAACTCAACAACAACGACAATAACAACAACAAAACCAAATAGTCTGACTGAAAAATGGGCAAATCAGAGTTGGCATCTCTTACTTCTCAGCCAGCCCGAGTCCTTGAAAGAATAAGGCAGGTTTGTGGACCTCAAGACAAATGCATGAGGCTCAGAGTGCTCAGACAAGGTAAGGCCGCCTGCTCTATGTCTGGGAGAAAGCACCGACTTCCTCAGGTGTCAGTGTTAGCAGGATCTGGTCTTGAAAAGACACAAGATGAGAGTCAGAGACCCCTCCACCCCTAGTCTTCTCTGGTTCTTCGCTGTCCAGCTGACTGCCTGGCCACTCAGGGGTGATTCCTGCCCACTGCACTCACCTCCATCACTGAGAGAGGTGTGTTTTCTCTGAGGCACCATGTTGCAGGTTCTCCTAGAGATGGGTAATGGTGATTCTGGGACATGAGGACCAGGAGCAAACAGAGCAGTCAGGTGAGTGTTCAGGCCTCAGGGCAAATATGTGGATCAGATCCTCCCACGTGAGTGTGACTGACATGGGCCAGTGACCCAATAAATGATAGAGGGAGTCTAAGGGATGATCCAGAACAGAGTGAAAGGACAGGCAGGAGCTGCCTGGCTTTGGCAGCAGAAGCTGATCTCTCCCTTGGTCTTTAACGTTTCTTGTGTCTCTTCTGAGGGCAGGTGTGGACGTGTGTAAATGCAGAAGGGCTGACTGATGGAAAGGGGGGAGCCTGAACTGCCTGATAATCTGGTCCCTGTGGACCATCTGTGTTTGGTGGTTATGAGATAGAAAATTAAGGAGAAGTTTAAATTCTCTCATATGGGAAAATTATGATTAATATCCCAGGGCCTCAGACCAATAGTGGGAAGGAAATTTCTCTAGAGAGCAGTAAAAGGTCTGACACGTGGGCCTCAGCTCCTGGAGGGTCAGAGAACCTGTCCTGTGTGGCCAGAATTCCAAGGACTCTGCATCCAGGTTCCAATATCTAAAGAGATTTGAATCATTCATTCATTCATCCATTCACCATTCCTTCCTTCCTTCCTTCATCAGAAGCAATTGAGAGTTTGTTACATGCAGGCCCTGTGCTGGCTGCAGGGGTAGAGTGGGGAGTGAGATGGCAAAGTCTTTCCTTTCTACTCCAGTGGGAGTGACCCCAAGACATCAGGAAACAAAGAAGTGATGTCAAGTCCAGTGCAGGGAGGTTGATCATCTACCTGAGGGGGCGGCCTGAACATTCCCGGCACTGACTCTGATTGTTGATGCAGGTGATGTAGCTCTAGAGTAAATGTCTCTTTCTGAGCTGGAGACACGTAGGAAGAAAGGATCTGGACTGATAATTTGGTCTAGGGGTCCACAGACACCTGATAAGGCCCCTGGTGGAGGAGAGGATGGGGCTGTGGCTGCGGACAGTCCTTGTGTGACTTATCTGTCCTTACGGTCTGTGTGACCATCATTTAGAGACTGTATCTTCCTGTGGCTCAGTTTCCCCTCAACGAAGTAGGATAAGTATTTGGCACCCAGGTTGTGAGTGTTTTAACCAGAACTATTCATAGTACCTGACCTAAATCTTGGGAGAGAGGAGCTGCCCAAATAAATGGCATCTGTTATTGTATGATTGCAAGAGAGAATGCCCCTGGGCCTGATCCCTGGTGGATGAGGAGCTGCTAGGAGCATCTTCTCTCCTCTGTACCTCCCCTGGAGACACTGACCTTCCTCTGGAGTCTCCTAAGTCCCCCAGTGGCCTGGGGACCTTGTCCATCTGTGTTCTCCATGCTGAGTCTCAGGTGAAGGATCAGGCTCTGCCCCTGCCCAGATGTGGCTCTTGGGGCTGAGCCCTGGCTGGCGACCAGCTCAGCGACCAGCTCAGAGGCCTCGGGACTCAGGAAGCCAAGAAATCATTGCTCCCAGTTGACTCTGCCCAGGAGGCCAAAACCCAACCCTGGCACGGGCTCTCCAGGGTCACTGGAGTCGGGAGCCCTGAGACAGAGGTTTATGCAGGGGCCTTCCGGGCTGGGCTTCTCTGTGAGGATCCCAGGGATCCCCAAGCCCTGCAGGGTCTTTCTCAGGGTCATGGCCCCAGGGTGGGGCTCCAGGGGGTGGGACTGAGACTGATCTCCTTCTGCTGAGTTACTCCCATCAGCCTGGTCCTTCTCTCTGCAGGGAATGTTTGCAGGGTCTTGATTCCGGGAAAGGAATTCCAATCTTATTATTATTTTCTTTTTTGGTGAGGAAGATCAGCCCTGAGCTAACATCTGTGCCCATCTTCCTCTACTTTATATGGGACGCTGCCACAGCGTGGTTTGACAAGTGGTGCGTTGGTGTGCGCCCGGGATCTGAACCTGCGAACCCTGGGCTGCCGAAGCAGGGTGCACGCACTTAAACACTACGCCACAGGGCCGGTCCAGGAATTCCAATCTTTTGAAGTTTGTCTCCACTGTGTGTGTCCTGAACTCAATGCTCAAACCCCGACAATGGATGTAATGCAGAGGCGGATGTAGGCACAGTCCAGGCCTGTCAATCCTGTGTGTGTGAAGTAGAATTCACCCCACCCAACACCCAGAGTTCAGAGAGGAATCACTCACAGTTTACACGGAGCTGTCCAGTTCCTATATCACTAACCAAATTTCTCTTAAAGGCTTGTATGGTGTAGTATCCTGTGTCCTCCTGAGTGGCGTTCTGGAGCAGCAGGGATCCATCATCATATGTTATCTCTCGACCACTGTAAAGGGTCCCTGGGCTAATTTCCGATGTGTTCATTACATAGGATACAATTTGACGTTTGGGATCTACTCTATCCCCTTTGTACCAGACATAGCCTATAAGATTCCCAGGCAGATTGGAGACAAGGAGAATAACATCCTTCCCTTGGATACCATTGAGCTGCAGTGATGTAACGGTGAGCCGGGCAGTGGTGGGCGGGTTCCAGAAGGTTAACAGTGAGACTAGGAGGGAAGAGAGAGAGATCAATCAACATTTGGAGCTATGTATTGGGATGGAAAGATGAGATCGTGGGTCCTCAGCAGGTCTCTTCATCTCTTAGACTTGGAGTGTGTGTGAGTGTGTGTGTGTATGTGTGTGTGTGTCTGTGTCTATGTCTACTGGTCAAGGTCAGCAGCATGACCACCATTACTTCAGCCCCTCTGAACTTGTTATTTCCTCTGTTCCCAACACTCTTCCCAGGTGTCTGCCCGGCTCACTCCCTCACTGCCCTCAGAGCCCTGCTCACTCTCAGGGGCGTCCTAGGGAGATGCCTTCCCTGACCTCCCCTCTAAAGACTCCCTCTGTCTTCACTGTCTGATCTTTCCCTGCTCTGTTCCCTTCATGGCACTTGTCTGTCCCTGACATCACATTCAGATCTCTTTGCTTGTCTGTCCTCCTCCCCATGGAATGTGAGCTCCTGAGGGCAGGGACTTGTGTGATCTAGTTGTACCCGCAGTGCCTGGAACAGGCCGCAAACACCCGTGGATGAGTGCATGAGTGTTCCCAGGCCCCTCCATGTCCTGCTGTTTATTTGTCAATTTCTAAAGTGTAGTGGGTAAAGACAATGTTTAGTGTCCCTAATTAAGATATTTCTGGTGTCATCCTCAAATAAATTAATATTATTACCATCAATTTTCAAAAATGATTGCTCAGTGATAACTAACTTGGAAGGGTACAGCAGTTGAGATATTCCTGCCCCTCACCTCTTCTAGATTGTGAAATTTTCCATTTGCTGAGCCCCTCTACCCCCATCCTACTCTGCTCCCATGTTCTGTCCCCTCAAGTCCAAACAGAAGTCCTCTGTCGTCTCTCAGAGCCCCATCCTCCCAGGAGACCCCAGCCAGTCTCTGTTCTCCCATCCTCCCGCCCACCCTCAGGGAATGGTCCCCTCTCACCTGCCAGCAGGAGCCCCTGCCAGCGGACACGCCCTCTGTGGGCAGTGGTTGAGGGCGATTGCATGGTGGCTGCTGTCTTCTCTGTCCTTCGGTCTATGAGAAGAGCTTGGGCTCCAGAAATGCTCACAAGCACTGCTGTCCAGATGCTTCGGCTCTGCTGTCCTTCCTCCCTCAGTGCTGGGCCTCCACCCTGGGCAAGAGCACTTTACCTGGTCACGTGGGCCAGGGGTGGGGCCTCTGCCCAGGACCCTCCTCCTCCCTCCCCTCATTCCTGCCTGCCTTGTCCCTTCTTTCTATCTCCTTTCTATCTATGTTTCTGTTCCTGGGAACTACGGACTCCTCTGCCTTCTTCAGCAGTCATTCCCCACCACACACACACACACACACAGACACACACACACACACACAGACACACACACACACGCCTTTGTTGGGACAAGCACAAGTCTGGGGCATCGTGTCCCGGGCTGACCCCACAGCTCTGGGTCTGGGTGCAGCATCACCCTCCCCCTCTCTCATCTCCTTCTGACTTTTCCATTCAGAGCAGGAACCCAGGAGGCCCCATCAGGAGCTATTGTCACAGGGATGTCACCCCCGCTGTGCATTGGAATCACCTGTGGAACTTTATAAAGATTGCGAAGTGCAGGTGACACCTTAGAAATGCTACTTTAGCAGCTGCCCAGGTTTCTGGATACTCAGCCAGGCTGAGACCCCATTTTGTGGGGTGGGGCAGCCTCTCCCCTTCTCCTGTTCAGAGTCAGAAGATTCTGTTAAGAGGCAGATTGTCACCCCGCAGTTGTGGGGTGGACCCGAGAGTCTGCATCTAACGAGCTCTCGGGTGATGCTGATCACAGTGGCCTGTGGGGCACACTTTCAATAGCAAGGCTGATGGAGACCCCTGTGCCCTGAGAAGATGACCCACCTGCCCCAGCATTGGCCTCTGCTGCGTCTTGGCCTTGGGGTCTGTCAGCACCACACAGAGACTCAGGGGTCCCCAAACCCAGGAGATTATTTCTGTTTGTGACACAGAAACCCATCTGGGCACCAGGGTCTTCCCAGTGTCCTCAACCTTCCTCTGGGAAGGTTGGATTTACTCCCAGCAGGAAGGTCACAGAGATGACTCTGGGGATGAGAAAGGGGCAAACTGAGTGATGACTGGTGAGGGGACCCACCCTCCATCTCCAGGTGTCACTAGCCTGGCCTCTGCTTGCAGGGACAGAAACCGAATACTGATGTCTCAGAAGGAGCTGCAGTTCTTGGGTGTGAAGGGGGAGGTTTCCTGCATGTCCTGGGTGAGAGGACGGTGGTGGTAGGAGGTCAGGTGGCTGTGGGCTTCCTGGTCCTCAGAGGAAAGTTTCAGGGAGACCACCCCCCTTCCCCGTGTCTGTTGGTTGAGCTGTGGCTCGGAGCCTGTCCATGTGCTCCCTGACCATCCTGGGGCCTCTGTCCTCTGTCTGGCTGACTTTCCTGTGGTCACTCTGCCTTCCCCATGGGTGGTGCCACGCAGGGAGTGCAGAGCTGCACAGGGACCCGTGACAGAGCAGGGTGCTCTGAGGCACGTAGAAGGGGCAGGCATGGCAGAGCAGACACATAAGAGGGGCCCAGAAGGATCAGTTGGACCAAGGGATGGAAATCCTGCTCCTTCTCCACCTCCTCAGCCAAAGCCACATGATGCATTAATTTCCCGCAAGTTGTCTGTTTGTTGCAATGTCGCCCCCTGGAGGGCATGAGGAGACCTGCAGCCAATGTCAGGGGCTGCACGAGGGATGCTGACCAGGCTCCAGGAGGTGTGAGCAATCTTGAGGCCTGGACGGAGGTGGGCTCTGACCTCCAGGCTGAGGGGCCTGTCAGCCCAGGTCTTTGTCACTCCAGGTCCCCAGGCTTCCTGACTCCATCCTGGTGCAGGGTGAGCCCAGGGAGAGGACAGGCGATGTCCAGTGGACTCCTGATCCAGTGTCCTGTGCTGCCTGGTGGAGGCGCTGCCTCAGCAGGAGCTCTCTGGCCCTGAGGTTTCAAGGGAAGGGCCCAGTGAGTGGTCTCTTGAGGTCTCAAGGAACCCTAGGTAGTTCTAAGACCTGGGAGGCTGGTCCCCAGAATGGCCTGTGTTTCCCCCGTCACAGCACTGGGGCATTGCATCCGACTTGTCTGTGTCCCTGTCTCTCACCTGCTCTAGGCCTCCCCATAGGGCCCAGGACCTGGAGCAACACCACATGGGAGACTCAGACAGGGGATCCTGTGGGTCCTCTGTTAGGAGAGGGGAGGCCTCTGTGGGACTCTCAGCCCCTCTGAGAGGGAAGCAAATGCAGATCCTAGTTCTCCTGTCACATCCCAAGTGGGAGATTCCCCTTGTACCCTGGACATCTTGGGCTGACGAGATGTCTTCAGGGGACGACAGCCAGGTATCCCCACAGGCCAGTGATCCTGGAGACATGGAGTCTCCCCCTGGTTCCTTTGAGGTCAAGGTGGGGCTCTCCCCTCTCCTGGTGGTATCTTCACCTGGTGCTGAGAATTCAGAGTTTGTACCAGGTCAGGTCTCTGTGAGAAGGGTAGAAACACAGGCTGCTGGCCCAGGCTCTCAGGGGAGAGGAGAAGTCACTCATAAGGTAGAGATGGGGAGGGGGGTGGCGGCCCCGTGGTTTAGTGGTTAAGTGTGCGCACTCCGCTGCTGGTGGCCCGGGTTCGGATCCAGGGCGCGCACCGACGCGCTGCTTCTCCGGCCATGCTGGGGCCGCGTCCCACATACAGCAACTAGAAGGATGTGCAACTTTGACGTACAAGTATCTACTGGGGCTTTGGGGAAAAAAAAGAAGGAGGAGGATTGGCAATAGATGTGAGCTCAGAGCCGGTCTTCCTCAGCAAAAAGAAGAGGATTAGCGTGGACGTTAGCTCAGGGCTGATCTTCCTCACAAAAAAAAAAAAAAAAGAGACGGGGAGGGGGTATGATTTTCTGGGAATCAATGGGGATCTGACCCCTCACTGTTAGGAGGCCCCTGTCCTCCCTGCTGAGTCTACAAGGGGTAAAGGCCCATCCCTGGGACAGCCACAGGCACTTGCTGGCCTCCTCCCATGCTGGTACCAGTGCCCCCATGTCTACACAAAACATGCTCTGACCCCCAGGTGTCACAAGCGATGACAAGCTTCTGTTGTGTGGTTCCCCTCATCTATTTAATGAGTATTTACTGAGCATCTGTGACGTGTCAGGCCTTGGTCTGGGCCCTGGGAACTCCACAGACAACAGGACACACGTGGGCCCTGGGGTCACAGAGTTTACCTTGTGACAGGGAGAGACAGGCACTAAGAGAAAATCATGGAACTAAGGAGTTAATTGTAATTGAGAGAAGGGCTGAGAAGGGAAAGTGTCTAGTGCATCTGGAGCATGTAATGGAGTCTCAGCTGGTCTGGGGATCACCGAGAGCACTCCTGAGAAAGTGACCTTTGCTGAGACCTGACGTGTGGGTAGACATTCACCCCATGAAGGACGAAGGGTGTGGAGAGAGGAGCTGTCTGCAGAGGGACCGGCCCTTAGGAGGGCAGATGCCTGGCTGATGGAGGGGCTGAGAGGGTCAGTGTGGGGAGCTTGGAGAGCGAGGAGGACGGTGGACTGAGTGAGGCTGGTGAGGGACAGACCCTGCTGGGCTGTGGGCGATGCTGAGGGAGGTCAGCAGCCCCCTGGGGAGGCTCCAGACAGTGGGATAGCTCTGCTGCCCTCTGCTGGACAAACAGGAACATGTGCAAGAAAAAATGCTGCTCAGTTTTGCATTTTTAATTTAACTTAAACTTCAAGCAATATTTCATATGTCTATATATGATTTGTAACAGCTTTATGGAGTTATAGTTGACATACAATAAACTTAGCATATGGAAAGCATATATTTATTCTTTTTCCCCATATGCACGCACAGAGACGTTAGTACTACAGTGAAGGAGGAGAATATGTCCCTTCCTCTCAAAGTCCCTTGTGCCCCCTTGTAGTCTCTTCATTCTGCCCCTCTGACCCCCTCCCCAGTGTTCCCAGGGAATCTCCATCTCCATTCTGTATTATAGATTAGTTTGCATTTTCTGGAATTTTTAGAAAGAGGACAAGTGAGTAAGAAGGCTGTACTCACTCAGGGAAGGGAGAGTTGGGACCCTACAGCTGCAGCACATCCCTTGGGATGACCCTGCTTCCTGCCGACTCTGCACCTGGCTTTATCCACACCTGTTGTTCCAGGATGATGAATGGTTGGGCGGAGTTGCACAGTCTGAGCTAACGTTTACTTTCTCAGGGGCATGGTGGATGGGGAGAATGCCAAACTTGGAGCTGGGAGGTCCGGGTCGAGGCACACTTCTTTATCCTCTAAGAGAACAGCCCTTCAGATCCCAGCTCTGGCTCAGACACATGGGCACAAAAGGGGTTCTGCCACTGACCATCAAGGAGACTTCAGACAAATGACTCATTCTCTTCGGGCCTCAGTTTCTTCGGCTGTAAAATTGGACAAGGACAGCATCTACCTCATAGGGTTGGTTTTATAATTAATTGAGTAAATATACACAAAATGCGTGGGGTGTCTGGCATGTAACAGAGTTAGTGGTTAGTGTGAGAAGAGTCCTTGGAATCATCCACTCCAGTCCCTGCTCACGGGGAAAGGCAGTGTGTGTAGGGGTCAAGTGCATGGGCTCAGGAGCCACAGTGCCTGGTTTGAACTCAGATCTGCCTTTTCCTGGCTGTGTGACCTTGTGCAAGTTACTTGACCTCTCTGAGCTTCAGTTTCCTCATCTGCACAATACAGACAATAAACTATAACTACTTGATATGGTTGTTGAGAGGATGAAATGAGTTAACATCTGTAAGATTCTTGGAGCTGAGCATGGGACACAGTAAATCCTTGAAAATATTACCTGTTGTTATTAAGATTCCAGTATCTGGGCTTATGGGAAGAACTGAGAGACTGGATCCCAGGGTCCTAGTGCCTGGCTCTCCAGGGAGCCTGTGAGACCTTGGGCAAGTGGGTTCCCCACCCAGGGCCTCTGTTTCCCACTGGGACCTGGATGAAGTTCCCACCTCTGTTCCCTCTGTGTCTTCTCAGTTCTCCAACCCTGGGCAATGGCTCTTATCCTTAATTCTCACTGTTAAAATACTTGGAGCAGCTTTTGGATTCTGACTGACATGTTCTCCATCCCTTAGAACCAGTGGGGGCTGGGGAATTGGGAGG
This sequence comes from Diceros bicornis minor, assembly GCF_020826845.1. Taxonomy (NCBI): domain Eukaryota; kingdom Metazoa; phylum Chordata; class Mammalia; order Perissodactyla; family Rhinocerotidae; genus Diceros; species Diceros bicornis. Next base: position 17,434,854 of record NC_080773.1, read on the forward strand.
TGGGCACTGCCTTCTTCCACCAACAAGTCAGAGCCAGCAAACACCAACGACTCTGAGGCCCCCATTCTTCACACATGGAATCTGGCATTTAACGAACACCCACATGTGCCAGGCAAAGGGTGGGGATTTTACCCATGTCTAAACTTCCTTATCCTATGCCTCTGAGGTAGGTATTTATGTCAGATGAGCAAGGCCATGATCCTTGGAGTCCCTGACGCCTACAGCATGCAGGACCCTCTGAGCTCTCAGCTTTCCCATCTGTAAGATGGGGATGATGATTCCCATTTCCTAGCGTCATTGTTGGGGTCAAGTGATATAGTGAACATAAAGTGTGTTTTGTGCAGTGTGGCACATAGTAGGTCTTGCTTGGTAAAAGGAAGTGGGTTTGATCTGAAGGTAATGATAATATCAGCCCCTGATGTCTTCAGCCCTTTGTACATTTCAGACACTCGTGTGTATTCCCTCATTCTCACTCAGACATTCTACCCATTTCCAGAGGCCTTGGGATACTTACAACACAGACCCACGTGGCATGACAAGGACACCCACAGAGTGTGTGGGACTCAGACAAGGGCAACCAAACAAGGGTCAATCCAGTCTGGAAACATCTGAGGAGGCTTCCTGGAGGAGGTGACATTGGAACTGAGTCTAGAAAGGAACAGAGGATGTTGGCAGGGAGAATTGCATGGGGAAAGACCTGGAGGAGACAGAATGCTTGATTCATCAGGGGATAGATAAGATGGGTAAACATGGAAATGCATAAGGAAAAGGGAGTTCACGGAAAAGGAAGTGCAAATGACCCTTGTTGCCGCCCTCCACACCCTTACTAAGAGAAAGGCAAAGTCCAATGATGCTGAGATGTGTTTCCTCAATCAGCTTGGCAGAAATTCAAACACGTGCTTGCACACCACGTGCTGAGTGTGTGGGCGACAGTCGCTGTCAGTCTCAGCAGGTTGGAGTGCAAAGGGGAACAACCTGGAGGAGGGCAGTTTTGCGATTTCCATCAAAATCACAAGTGTACTTACTTTCTGACTAACCAGTCCCCTTCTGGGAAATGCAAAACGTGAAATGACATCCGTGCAAGGCAAGTCACTGCAGAATTGTTAGAAATGGCAATAGACTGAAATGACTCAATTGCTCATTAAGGGGGGCTGGTTGAATAAGCCGTGGTCCATATCATGGAATACTGTGCAGCTGTTAGAGGAATGAGGGATGCTCTCTGTCTGCTGATATGGACAGTCGTCCAGGATAAACTGTAACGTGAGAAAAACAAGCGATAGAACAGGGTATAGCGTGCTACCTTTTGCATACAAAGGGGCAAATGTAAAAATAATTCGTAAATGGCCAATAAGCACATGAAAGATGATCAATGTCGCTAATCATTAGGGAAATGCAAATCAAAACCACAATGAGATACCCCCTCACACCCATTAGGATGGCTACTATCAAATAACAGAAAATAGCAAGTGTTGGCGATAATGTGCAGAAATTAGAACACTTGTGCTTTGCTGGTGGGAATGTAAAATGTTACAGCATTATAGAAAACAGTATGGTGGTTTCTCAAAAAAATTAGACATAGAAATATGATATGACCCAGCAATCCACGTCTGGGTATATACTCAAAAGAGCTGAAAACAGGGAATAAAACAGATATTTGTATACCCACGTTCATAGGAATGTTATTCACAATAGCCAAAGAGTGGAAACAACACGAATGTCCATAAATGGATGAGTGGATAGACGAAATGTGGTGTGTTCATACAATGGAATACTATGCAGCCTTAAAAGGAAGGAAATTCTGACACATGCTACAACATAGATGGACCTTGAAGACATTATGCTAAGTGAAATAAGCCAGACACCAAAGGACAAATACTGTATGATTCCTCTTCTATGAGATTGCTACAGTAGTCAGATTCATAAAGACAGAAAGTAGAAAGGTGGTTGTCAGGGGTTGGGGGGAGGAGGAATGAGGAGTTAGTGTTTAACGGGTACAGAGTTTTCAGATTTAAAATTTCTAAAGATGGATGTTGATGATGATTGCACAGCAATGTGGGTATACCTATTGCCACTGAACTTAAAAATGGTTAAAATGATAAATTTTGTGTAACGTGTATTTTACTACAATGTTTAAAAATTCTTGTTTGATTTGCATAAAGAAACTGTAGAAAGCTTTGTAAGTCGCTAATAGCAGAGGTCACCACTGGGGACCTGGATAGATAAAAAATAGGGATGGGACAAAGACTTTTCATGTTTAGACACATATACACACTTATGTTACATGTGACCATGTAAATATAATATGTATTCACAAAATTAAGTTAAAAAAAATGTAATATAGCTCAAGGCTGGGGTTAGGCGGGGCCCCTGTTAAGGAGGACTTCAGAGGCCAAATCATGCAGATCCTTGTATGCCTCCCTCAGCCGTGTGGATCTTGTGGACTTGGGGAACTCTGGAAACGTAACCAGACCAGAGGTGGACCTGAGAAAGATGATCTCAGCCAAAGAGAAAAGAAGGGACTGGAGGCTGGTGGGAACCAGTGGAGACAGAGAGACGGGGGAGGCCATTGCATAAATTCATAGAATTGATGGTGGACTGAACTTAGGCGATGGCCAAAGTGTGGAGAAGAGGAAATAGAAGAAAGAGAGATTTAGGACACAGAAAGGCCAAGAATGAGTGACCACTGGATGTCGAGGGCAAGAAGAGTGCGGGACTGGGTGCGCACAGTGGTACCTTTCCCCAAGAGGGCAAACCAGGGACAAGAGCTGATTTGGGAGAAAACAACCCAGCTCACTCCTACTAGTGGACACAGAAAAGGAATTGATCGAAGCACACTGTGGGCAGACCGCAGAGCTCCAAGGGATCAGAGAAGCGGGTTTGGAGGCCACACGGCCCAAGACGGTGCCCAGACTGTAGGCACAGGGCAACTCGGATCAAGATCTTCTGCCCCACTGCTGGGCATTGAAACCACAATGGACACTGCACTGCTGAAGCTGGCCCTGGAGTCCAGAAGCTCCTGCATCACCACCACCACCAATCCTCACTCACGACGATCAGTGTCATGTGCTCTCTGCTTTGTGCTGCTCCTTGCTTCCGGGCCTGTGTCTTGTGTGGGTGCATCTGATTGACAGAGCCTGGGTCCCATGTCTGTGTCATTCCTGCAGTGGATGCTGGGAAAATGAGCTTTCTGCCTTGGAAAGGCAGAAAACTCCCAAAAGATAGTGAAAGTGTTTAAAATGTGCTGGGCAGCCAGAACACGAACTGTGTCCATCACAAGAGTTTCCAATGTGACATCCCAGTGGAGATGCCCAATGGACGTTGGATACTGGAGCCTGGAGTTCAGGAGCGAGGTCCTGCCTAGAGTCAGGGATTTGAGAGGCACCAGCTTAAGGAAGAGAAGCGAAGCCATGAATGAAGATAGGAGAGGGTGTGAACAGTGAAAGGAGGGGGACCTTGGGGAACAGCCGCATTGAAAAGCTGGGTGAAACAGCTGAAAAAGGAGGAAGAGTGGCTAGCAGGGAGATGTCTTAGAAATTCTGAAGTCGGGGGTGTCAGGAAAAGGTCATTAAAAACAAATCTAGCAATTTCACATCTGTGTATAAAACCAAAGGAAATGAGAACAGGATATTGAAGAGATATCTGCACTCCCAGGTTTATTGTATCATTATTCACAAAAGCCAAGATATGGAGACAATCTGTGTGTCCATCAACAGACAATGGATAAAGAAGATGTGGTACATGTAAACAGTGGAATATTATTCAGCCATGAAAAAGGAGGAAATCCTGCCATTTGGGAGAACATGGATGGACCTTGAGCTCATTACGATAAGTGAGATAAGTCAGACAGAGAAAGACAAACACTGTATGACATCGCTTATATGTGGAATCTAAAAAAACCAAATGTGTAAAATTAGAAAGTAAAATAGTGGTTACCAGGGAATGGGGTGGGAGGGGATAAGACAGATGGTGTTTAAGGGTACAAACTCACAAAGAGAGTAAAGAAGCCCTAGAGATCTAATGCACAGTATGTATAATGAATATAGACAACAGTATTGTACTATCATCATCAAACTTGCTAAGGGACTAGCAAGGACTTAATTACTCCAACCACTAAAAAGAAAGGATAATTATGTAATGTGATAGAGGTGCTAAATAGCGCTACATATTACGATATATAAATGTATCTAATTAATATATTGTACACTTTAAATTTACACAATATTTTATATCAAATATATTCAACAAAAAAGGAAAAAATTTAAAAACACAGAGGCTCCTCCCAACCCTGAAAACCTCCCCACACAGCTAGAAGAGAAAAAAAACAGTCTTATTATTGAATAAGCATTAAACTAGAATGTGATTGCACCACAGGCAATCTGCTAAGAAACTGCAAAGACAGAAGGAACGCTCACCCTTAACTTGCCAGGCAGATACAACCCCTTACACACATGTTCTCAAGACAAACAATACAAGTTCTCAAGAAGGAGAACTTGATGGCACCGTTGGTCACACAGAGTTCATCCTAAGTACTCCTGGTAATTGGGGTGACCATCTGTGTTAGTTAATTGGCTTTATCCAAATGAAGAATAACCTTCTCATATCTTTATGAATGGAGGTCATTTTGCACCATGAGTGAGATGCCCACCTCAGTTAGGCTCCTATCCTCCCCCAGAAACTGGGAGACAGGGTGCTATCTTTGCTGATTCAAAGAGATGGCTCCTGTGTCCTTAAGAAAGTCATCCCTGGGTTGTAAAGCGGGAGAGTCTTATTTAGATTTTTTAAAGATTTATATATATATCAAAGGGACAAAGAAAGAGTTTACAATTATACATTTTTCTAAAGAAAATGCTCTGGAAGAAAGGGGGATCGCTTTCCTTTTTCGCACCAGGAAAATTAATTTCTCTTTCTTTTTAAATTCGTATTTACCTTTACACGGGTTATTCTAGAACAGAAGTGGGGTATCGAGTCAAATGCTGCAAAACTAGCCTGTGGGGCCCCTGGCAGGTTTAGCAATAAAAGTCTCTACAAAGAAACAAAACAAAAAAATATCTAAATTCCAATGCGTTCTACTTCTGGAGTAGCCTACAGTTGATTTTTTGCAATGGATCAGTAACTTGCAATCTATTTTTAAAATCTTGTAACCTGGTTTCACCAATACAATTGGGCAAAACCCTTCCTTGCTGTAAGAGGAACTCACACTTGACTAATCCTCATGCTGGCTCTGAAGAAGCAAATCCAGTGCTCATAAATGCAGATACATTTTAATACCAACTAGTGGGGATGGGAAACCATAGGTCAGATGGGCAATAGCCATAAATCATAAAAAGGACAAACCATTTAAACCACAAAAAAAAAAAATACCAGAAATTAACCCTAGCATCCTCTTACCAAAATCTTTCAGTTGGACATATTAGAATATTCTTTTAAATAACTCTTGGGTGATTATATTTAGATGTTAATGACAATAAGTAAGTCTATGTTTCCAATCCAGCGTATTTTTTTAATGGAACATCTTATAAGCTCCAATAGGAGAATCACAGTGCAGACTCCAGGTTTTGGAGGAAACCTGTGCCTCTTTCCGCAGGCAGTGATCCGACATTTGAAAGGGCTCCTGACTTGTCACTGGGCCCCAGTGGGGTCTGGGTGCCTGGTGCACTGGACTGAATGTCTGTGTCCCTCCAGAATTCATATGCCGAAACCCTAATCCCAGGGTGAAGGTGTTTGGAGCTGGGACGATTGGGAGGTAATTAGATCATAGGTGTGGAGCCTCATGAATGGGATTAGAGCCCTGTATTAGTCAGGGTTCTCCAGAGAAACAGAACCAATAGGATATGTAGAGACATATAGAAAGATTTATGATGAGGAATTGGTTCATGCAATTATGGAGGCTAAGAAGTCCCAGGATCTGCTGTCAGGAAGGCTGGTGGTGGAGTTCCAGTCCAAACCTCAGGCCTGAGAACCGGGGGAGCCAATGGTCCATGTTCGAAGGCCAAAGAACAAGAGGGCCAATGACTGAGGGCAGGAGAAGATGGAAGTCCCAGCTCAAGCAGAGAGCAAATTCCTCCTTCCTCCACATTTTTGTTCTATTCAGACTCTCAGCGGATTGGAAGAAGCCCACTGGCACTGGGGAGGACCATCTTTACTCAGTCCACCAGTTCAATTTCTATTCTCTTCTGGAAACACCCTCCCAGAAATAATGTTTTACCAGCTATCTGGGCATCCCTTAGTATCCCCAGTCAAGTTGAGCTTAAAATTAACCATCACAGCACCATTATGTGAAGAATCCAGACTACTCAGCTCTCTTTCGTGTGTGTGAAGATACAATGAGAAGTCTGCCATTTGCAGCCCAGAGGAGGGCCCTCTCCAGAAGCTGATCATGCAGGCAACCCATCTTGGACGTCCAACCTCCAAAACTGTGAGAAATAATTTTCTGTTGTTGATAACCATGGTATTTTGTTAGAGAAGACCAAACTGACAAAGACACCTGGCCACAAACAAGAAGGGCATTGTGACCTGAACTGCACGTCACATACTGGGTGCAGTCAAGCTCCCAAACCACGACATTGCGCATGCAGACCACCATCCGTCACCATGGAAAAGGTGTGTGCGGGATCAGGCTCAAGCAGGAACGGAGGGCACAGGTGAAAACCCCAGCAGGTGGCTCAGATGCCCGTGGCAACTGATCCTCCTGCCTCTTCCTTTAACCACATCTGTGGGCTCAAGGGTCCCTGTGATCTGTTTACAGAGGAGGAAAGTACAGACCAGGTGTACAGACGGATATGCATGGGGGTCTGGCACCAGGCACAAGTGGATGGCTGCTGGGTTAGCACTTCACTCACATGTCCCTGAAAGAGTAGGAAATCCTTTAGGTGGCAAAAGTTCAGGGGTCCACCTTGTGGGAGGGAGGGATGTCCTTGTGTCCACTTCTGCATGGATCCATGGTGAGCCAGCTGGTCAAGGACTTGGAAAGAATAAAAGGATAAAATTAAGACAGGGAGGATATGTGGATGGTCCCGTGGGATGGGCACAGAGTGTGAAGCTGTTCATGTCTTACATGAATGTTCATGGGACCCGTGCACCAAAGAGGAGCCTCTTGGTATGTAGTGGACAGTGCCAGGCAGCTTCTTTCCCCATCAGGGTTTGCTCACTGGGCCCATGGGCAAAGTGGGCATGTGGGCCGGGGTGGAGGCTCTGAATGGTTACAACAAACGGGCTCACTCTCCCCAAGGCTGATGACTGTACTCGGTGCCCAAACCAACAGAGGTAGAGGCCAACACTAACCTGTTATGGCAGCATTCTATGGTGGGACTACGCATGACATGGTCCACCATGGAGGGGACTGTATTTTATCCCTCTGTCTTGCAACCTCTCCATGTTCCAGTAGGATGGTAACAGAAACCCAGTGCTATCAGCACCAGAGAACTGCTCTAACCCTTGTGTTTCTCCACAATAGGTGCACACTTTTGTCAATTATCTTGGTTTTAATCTCTTCTCCAGTCACTCTGATGGGTCAGAGCCCTTTTGTGCTGGGGCCCTAACTGTTAAGTATGAATCCCATCTTCACCTCCCAGGTCATGGTGATGCCCAAATACCTTCGTCTGCAGCATCCTGAAGGCTCTGCTGCTACTCAAGGTGGAATGGAGACATGCCCCAGACCAGTGAAGGATGGGCCTAAGATGGGGAATCTCTCTTTGATTTCTTTTCCTCCTCATGCCAGATCTCTGGGTGTCCTTGCCTCCACTGCACATAGAGAAAGCCTGTCTCTGAGGAAAAAGATGGTGTCTTTATCATCAGACACAGGTGACCACTCCCTAATAGTTTCTTCTCCTACAGGGTGAATTTAGCTGCTCCTGAATCCTCTCATGAAGTGTCACGATGTGATAAAGTGTGTGTCTGTGTGATGGGTGATATATGGAAGGGATGGAGAAATACTTAGGTTCAGAGGCCATTAGGTCATATGCTCCTAGAGAAGGTTGGATTTGGGGGAATCATTGGGAGCTTGAGAAGCAGAGGTCATGCAATCAGTATGCCAAAGGCCAGGACGGCCGTATAGGAGAGTTCCAGTAGCTCTTCCTCAACATCTGATATTGTCAGTTCCTTTGATTTTAGCCACCTTCCTTAGTGCGCTTTCCCAACCTCTTTTGTGTAAAGTCTTTCCATTCCCCTAGGAGCCTATACACTTGAATCATAAAAGCTGAGAGCAGACACCCTTTTCTCTGCTAGTATCATATATCCCTTCTCTGAGAGAATAAGGATTCTGGGGGATGAGCACTGTGTCCCTGATGACATCATCACTGAGGGAATAGGGATCTAGTTTTCTGAGGGGAGGGGATTGTTATGGGCTGAATTGTGTCCCCAGTGCCTCAGAATGTGACTGTATTTGGAGATAGGGCTTCTATGGAGGTGATTAAATTAAAATGAGACCGTTATGCTGGGCTGTCATCCAATCTGAGTGGTGTCCTTATCAGAAGAGGAGATTTGAACACACAGAGAGACACTGGGATTCGCGTGCACAGAGGAAAAACACGAGAGGACACAGGGAGAAGGAAGCCACTTGCCAGCCTAAGAGAGAGGCCTCAGGAGAAACCAAACCTGCTGACAACTTGATCCTGACTTCTAGCCTCCAGAACTGTAGGAAAATAAATGTCTGCTGTCTAAGCCACCTAGTGTGGTATTTTGTTATGGGAGCTCCAGCATGCCAACACAGGGACTGTGGGGGTTGAGAGGACAGTGGGGATAGATGACACCAAGCACCAAGTTCCACTCCTGCCCCCACCTCTGACACTATTACACAGCCCCTGAGTGACAAGACAGACCTCAAACTCAGGTCTGCCTGGCTTGGTGAGGGGCACTTTGTACACACTATTTCTAAACCTCATCACTTGCCTGCAAGGCAAGAATTACTACCATTTTGAAATGAGGACACTGAGGCTCAGAAATGTGAAGTCATTTCCTGAAGGCTGGGAGATAATATATATTGCACCTTGGGCCGGCTCTGCAGCCCCAAACTGTAGACTTGAGAATCAACCTGGCGGTCCTTTCTTCCTCAGCACTCAGCAAAGGCTCTTCTTTAATTTTAGAAGACTTCCCAGATAGGTAGTCCTGGTGGGTTCTAAAACAGAACTCTCGCAAGGAGCAAGCAATATGATTGGGGGATCCCTCATCCAGGGCTGTGCCTTCTCTGTCCACACCTCTGGGCAAGAGAATCTCTAGATAGACCCCCCTCCACTCCCCCACACCAGTCATGGGACTAATACCAAGGACCCAGGCACCCTCACTCCCATTCTCAGGTCTCTCTCTGATCCCCACTACTCCTTTTTCTCTCACTTCAACTCCTGGCCCCCAGATTTACAGTGTATTGGTAAAACCACCATAGACGTTGGTAAAAGCTTAACTAGTGTACTATTCAAGGTTTCACCTGGAAAACAGAAACCCCTCTAGGTATTTCTAACAGAAAGTCTTTAACACAGGGAATTAGGTGCTTATAAAACAACTGAAACACTAGAGCAATGGAGGTTAGGGAGTTGCCATCGAAAATCTGATTTCAAGGTCACACTGCCACAGCCCCCACCCAGAGGAATAAAACACCTGCCTTTTCCCATAAAGCTTGTGTCTGCTGCCCATCACCCAACTCCATAGCAGAAACAATGGCTTCCATCTCCCTTCCACCTTTCACATCCCACACAAGTGTGTCTGAGGGGCAGAATCTAAATTATATCTGGAAACTCATTTTCTGGGAGGTGGTAACAAAGGCAGTATTTAGCCTTTCAGTCCCTCTGATATTGGGGGGTGGAATATAGATGCCAAGTGCCCACAGACAACGCATGACATGTCTGGGTCCGAGTCCCAGCTCTGCCACTTGCAGGTTGTGTGACTCTGGGCGAGTGATCCCACCTGCTGAAGCCTCAGTTTCCCCAGGTGCTATCACAAAAAAATATTTGTTCTTTGTCCCTGGTCCCTGGCACAGAGCTCCTAACACCCTTGGAATTTTCTGAGTGATAAGGGTGATAGTGTCTTTTGTTCTAATGAGATAACTCCTGGTGGGCCTCTACATAGCTTAGGATGGGAGCTGGTCACTATGAAGACCGAGTCTGGATTAGAAGCTTAGAACTTTTGGCCCCACCTCCCAACCTCTGGGGAAGGGAGAGGGGCTGGAGATTGAATCAATCACCAATCAATCGTACCTACGTAATGAAACCTCCACAGACCCCTAACTGATGGGGTTCAGAGAGCTTCCATGTGGGGAACACATAGACACGTGGGAGTGTGGTGCACCCAGGGAAGACATGGAAGCTCCTTGCCGCTTCCCCCATATGTGCCCTACGCATCTCTTCCATTTGGCTGTTCCTGAGTTGTGTCCTTATAAGAAACCAATAGTCAGATAGTAAGTAAAGCCCTTTCCTGAGTACTGTGAGTCATCAAAGAGAATTATAAAACCTAATGGGAGTCGTGGGAACTCCCAGATTTATAGCTGGCCAGGCAGAAATGTGGGGGGCCTCGGCCCTCCATTTGTGATTGGCATTGGAAGGGGGCAGTCTTGTGGGACTGATCCTTTAACCTGTGGGGTCTGCACTGACTCTGGGTAGTTGTGTCAGAACTGAATTGAATTGCCAGATACCTGGTTGGAGATGGAAGAAAAAACCCTTTTATCTCGTGAAAAATGACCCGGTGGGTGGGATGCTAGAAGTGATGATGATCACGTATGCGATCTGCACAGATCAGGTGCTCAGGGAGTTTCAGAAGACTTTCTTTCCACTCTCCTCTTTCCCTAAGACCTCTCACACCTTGACAGGTACCCTTCACCCCTTTCCCTGCTCTCTCTTCTCACAGAGCTAGGCCTTATGCGGCATTTCTCATCCCAGGAGCAGTGGAGGGACCAACCTGTAAATCTATATGTATCACCCAAACCCTTTCAGGTTTAACTTAATTTACTTTCACAAGTGCACACAGCGTGAATAGTCTGTGGAGGTCCTGATGTAATTCGCAAAAACAAATGAGTTTATCAGGGCCCCTGAGTCCTGGTAACTTTTTGCGTCTCTGTATTTTCTTAGTCAGCAAGAACTATTGTGTTTGGGTGTCCAGGAAACTGATTGTCCATCCCTTCTTCATTTGTTGATCCCGGAAACACGTAATGGGCTCCTGCTATGTACCAGACACAGTCCTGGCCCTGGGAGCACAGCAGTGAACCAGAGAGACAAAATGCACATTATTGCTGACATCTGACTATGACTTGACACCTGATTTCTAAAAGGCATTTCAAGATGCCCTCAGATTCTTGATCCCAAGCCAAATTTCTGATCTCAGTTTGCTGCCCCAAAGTTTCCCCCATCTCAGGAGGGGCCACGTTGGAGTTTTCCCAGCCCCTCTCTCTCTCTCACACGCCACGTCCAATCCGTCAGCAAATCCTCTGGACTGCACTTTCAGAACATATCCAGAAACTGGCTCCTTCTTCCCATGTAGTTGGGCCACCGTCTCCTCTCACCTGGATTACTGCAGTCGCCTCCTCACTGGGCTCCCTGCTCTCAACCCAGCAGCCACAGGGATCCTGACAGAGCACAGATCACTCACATCCCTCCTCTGCTCCGAACCTCAGTGGCTCCCCAGCCCACTCAGAGTAAAGCCACAGTCCTGGCCACAGGGGCTGGGAGGCCCTCACCATCCAGGCCCTCCCTCTCTAACTTCATCTCCTCTCATCTCTCCCTCTCTCTGCTCCAGCTGGGCCTCCTCCTTGCTGCTCAGACACGCCCACAGAGCCCCAGAGCTCATTCCTTCACCTCCTTGATGTCTTTGCTTAAATGTCACCTTTTCAGTGAGAATTTCCCTGACCACCATTTTTTAAAGAAAAAGGAAAAGCAAAACAAAACAAAACAAAACCCCAAGCATACCTTATTTCATTCTAACACACTGCAGTACGTTATTATTATTGTTGTTGTTTGGTGTATTGTGTGACACCCTCAGTACATGTCAGGCCTATGAGGTCTGGGAGTCTTCCATGTGGCTCTAGGGTCACCCTTGACCCAATGTAGATGGAGGAAGGAGAAGGCACTCCTGCCTCTTAAGCACTCAGGCTCAGAAGTGACACCAGTTATTTCTGCCCACATTTCATTGGTGGGAATTAGTCACATGGTCACCTAGAGATGGGGGTGCTGGGAGATGTAGTCACTGGCTGTGCCGTCACCACTTGTAACATCTTTACAATCTGAAGGGATCATGGATCTTTGGTGGGCAGTTATCTCTGCCACATTGTGTGACCTTGGGCAAGTCATTTAAGTCCTCTGGGGCTCAGTTTCTTTACCTATAAACTTGGGCTGTTAATAGGACCTCTTCATAGTCATGGTCATGATTCAGTGAGTTGCTAATCACAAAGTGCTTAGACTAGAGTTTGGAACAGAGTCAGAGGTCATCATATTAACCATTTTTATCATTTGTTGAGAATCTACTTTGGGTCATATATGGATCTCATTCCTCAAGACAACCCATGGGGTGCAGATAACCATCACACCTACTTTACAGAAGAGGATGATGACATTCAGAGAGAGGAGGTGAATGACCCGAGGCTACACAATCAAGGAGCAGCAGAATCAGCCTGGCAGCAGACAGAGTGTTACACCAAGGACTGTCAGATGTTTTGCTAAACAGCCCCACCCCTAGCCTCTGCATTTGCCGCTTGAAATACGGGAACTCCCAGGAAGGTTTCCTTAATGTCCTGACTTAGTACTGCATTGCTGGCTCCAACACCCTTTCCACTCTCATCTCCTATCACTCTCCCTCTTCCCCACGACAGTCCAGCCACCTAGTGCCTTCTAATCCTCACACCTCAGGGCCTTTGCACCTGCTCTTCCCTCTGCCTGGAATGCTCTTCCTGCATATGTTTCCATGGCTGGCTCTTTCTTTTCATTCTGCTCTCAGCTCAAGTGTCACCTCCTCAGGGAGGTCCTCCCTGATCCCAGCTCAGTCACTTATTTTCACTTATGACTCTATGTACCTCTTTGCACACCCTTTTTCCCCCTCTGTCTCCAGGGACACTGTTTGAGGCCACACACAACTCCAGAGGGCGCCTTTCCAGACAGCAGCAATGTAAACTGTTGGGGAAGCATGGCGTTTCTACAGTGCACAACTCACACAAATGTACTGATGGCTCTGTTCCCATCTTTCTCTCTCCATCAGTTAATTCATTTGTTCAATAAATAAACTTTTATTGAGTATATACTATACGCCACAGTAGTGGTGTAGATGCAGCGGGAGATGAGAGAAACATGTCTCTGCCTGGGTGGCAAACTTTAAAGTTGCAACACAAATAAAAATAGAACATATAAAGGTGTCAAAAATAGATATACAATGGGGAGGTACACAGTCGTTGCTCTTTCTCCTCTATATTTTTCTTGTCCTCTCTTTTCTCCCTTTCCTCTCTCCTTTGCCAACACCCACATCGAGCCTCTGCAGTCACTGACAGATACCCCTCAATCTCTCCTGTCTCTCTCCTACCCAGTGTGCTAGAGCTGGTTGGCACAGGCTTGCAAAAGCCAATTGTTAAATAATTAGGAATTGTGTGAGCTGTTTGTCAAACTGTTGGTAGCTTAAAATCAGAGGTGGAGAAGTATTTATGTCATAGACACAGGCTAACAGTACAAGGCAGGGTGTGTTGATGCTGTTTTTCTGAGAAGCTGGTTTTCTAGCACACCACTGTTCCCATCTGTTTCTAGCAAAGAAACTTTGCTTTGGCAAAGAATATCCTAATTCCCCCATAGATTTCAGTCTCCACCACGAATCCCTCCCCCTGCCATACCTCAGCTCCCACTTGGGTGACAAGAAGTGGAGACTCAAGGTCGCCTGCTGTGCTGGGAGGGGAGAGAATAGAAGAGGAAGAAAAGCATGAGGGAAGGTTGTGAAAAAGGGAATAAAAAGTAAAGCAACGTAGGAAGGAAAGAGAAAGAAAAGAGAAGTAGGAATCCATGGGCGCAGAGGTTAGGATAGAGAGAACATGGGACTGGTCAATACCCACTGCACAATGTCCTCACATGCAGTTGGGCCATTTCCCCCCCTGGGACCTGAAGGTGACCAGGTTGCCATGAGAGATGAGGAAACCACCTTCCCAAACTACCCTGAAACAGGGTGGGGGTGGAGACCCACATAGCTGGGTTCAGGAGGAAAGAGCTGGACCAGTGGGGCCTATGGGCCAGCGTGCCTCAGTCTCTAACTTTTGACGGGGTTGGGGGCCTGGACTCCTGGGTCTGAGCGAGGCAGGTCTGGGTCTGAGAGGGAGGAGGGAGGTTTCAGATTTCCAGGCCTTTAAGCCTTGAGACTCAGAGGGTGGGCCCAGGCCTCCTTCAGCAAGGCCATCCCCTCCCCACCCACTTCCTGCCTGCCTTGGACAGGGTAAGATATAAAAGGTCTCAGTTTCCTGGGAGAAAGAGCAGGAGCAGGAGAGTTCCAGCCATCCCGATTATGAGCCCCGCTCTCCTGCTGGCCCTCCAGGGCATCACCTTCATGCTGCCTGGTGAGTGAGGGCCCCTACCTGTGTGTGTGTGTGGGTTTACCTGGAGGACAGGCTGAGATGGATTTGCTTTTCCCATCTCAGGAGCGCTGCCCCTGACCTGTCAGTCAGTGAGAGCTCAGGGTGTGAAGACTGTATCGGAACTGCCGCTTGTGTGGACCAATGTTCAACAGTGAGTCTGTGAGGACGGCTGGGGTTGCCAAGACACACTGATACTCACTGTTAACGGTGAGAAGGGCCCCGTAGGCCCAAAGCCCGAATCCCACCCTCTCCTGTGCAGAGACATCCCTCTCCCTGCCCAGTCCTACCTGCATTCTGTCTGGGAACTCAGAAGACCCCTCCCGTCATACCAGAAGCAGACCCCACCCCAGCAGAGGCAAACTCTTAATTGTCCACTGGCCTATTCTCCAGTCCCTCACCCCAGGCCACGATGCAGATCCTCCCTCTAGGACTTGGAGTCCTGACCCCACCCCGGCCTCCCTCTCACTCTTGGTCCAGAACCCCAAGTGCATCTGGTGGTCAGCAAGGGCTGCACCCCGGAGGCAGATCAGGAGGCCCGCGTCACCCAGCACAGCGCAGGCCCCGGCCTCTCTATCGTCTCCTACATCCACGTGTGTCGCGACAGGGACTTATGCAATGACGTCAACGACACCGAACCTCTCTGGGACTCACCTCCGCCAGCAGGTAGGTGAGGGAGGAGGGAGAGGAGGAGGAGGGGAAAGGGGTGTGGGGAGGAGGGGAGCAACAGAGCTGAGGGGATTTAGGTGAGCACAGAGGGACTGTCCCTAATTCCCCCCACTCTTGGCCTGCATAGGAGGAGATCAAGGAGGGCATGTCTGGGGGAGACAGGGGAGGTTGATTTCTGGGGGGAGGAAAAGTGGGGCAGAGAGAAGGCACCTGATCTGAAGGCAGAGCCCTCTCATCCTCCCTCCCCCTCTCTCTCACCTCCCAGCCCTAGGGTCCCAGTGGTGCCCAGTCTGCTTGTCCACAGAAGGCTGTCTGTCAGCAACAGAGCTGCCCTGCCCTGAGGGGAGCACGAATTGTTACAATGGGATCCTCCAGATCAGGGGAGGTGAGCTGGGACAGCAGGGTCCCTGTGGGGCACTGAATGGGCAGGTCTGAGGACCAAGGTCTGGGTCTCTGGGGAGGGAGGGTAGCAGAGGCCTGGGACAAGAGGAGGGTGGGCCTGGCTTCCCAGAGCTGCACCTCCCCCTGAAGCTTGGATGGTCCCAGTGGCAGCGTCTCCCTCTCTCCCTCTCTCCTCCTTTCCACAGCAGACTTCTACTACAATCTGAGAGTCCAGGGGTGCACATCCCAAGCAGGCTGCAACCTGCTTAACGACACTCAAAAAATTGGGACCCTGACTGTGAGAGAGAACTGCGATCCTAAAGGTGAGTCCCTGGTGCGGAAGACGAGACTGTGCCCTGCAATGCCGCCATGGGGCACAGTGACCTTGTGAAAGTCGGACATCCGAACACAACCCACCCAAGCCAGCACCCACAAGTCATTCAGAAGTTTATTACTCACTCAGGGTGTGCAAAGGGAGGGATTCACCTGGAGGGCGCATTGGTGGGGATGCCAGTAAGAGCTGTGCAGCCGCAGGGGGGAGAGAGGATGCGCTGCCCTGGGAACAGATAAACAGGGCCGGAGCCCACCAGTAGGTGTTTTAATTGATGCCAGGCCAGGCTGACTAGGTCAAGGTGGCCTGTCCAGGCGGGAGGGGAACCAGAGAGCAGAGAGGAAGGTCAGAGGGGCAGAGAGGGCGGCTGCTTTGCATTCCACTTTCCCCACTGGGTGTGGAAGTGAGGGCAGGAGCGCCTGCTGGTTTTCACCCTGGGAGGGACTCAGTGCTTCCAACTCCATAGCTCCACACCCCTGACCTGGGGTCACCCTGGGTCTCCCACTTCCCCTTGACCACCTCACCCCTCTCTCACCCACCCCCACCCATGGTCCTGGAGCACCCAGCAGCCCTGCTGCCTAGGAAAGAAGACCAGAGAACACTGAGGGTGCTCCAGGTGAGACAGGGCAAGCAGGAGCCAAACGGGGACACTGGGAGTGTCCCCACTTCCCCACGGAAACAACACGCTGGGCAGACTGAGAGCTGCCTGGAGTGTCAAAATGAGAAGGGCAGGGAGGGGAGAAGGGAACTTGGAGAGTGAGGGAAGGGCCGTCACTGTCTGAGCCTCAGTTTCCTCGTCTCTCTACGGCACCCTGACCCCTAAAGCTTCAAGAGAGAGTTGAGTGAGTTCAGCACACGTTCCTCTTTGTGCGTGGATCCCTCTGGCTGGACCGGGAGCCTGAGGACAGGGCCCGATGTCACTGACACCGAGGTTTACAGCCTTGGGCAGCACAAGGGCAGGCTCAGGTGGGGTGCCCGGGATTTGTATGTTGAAGTGAGTTCACACAGGATTCCAAGGTCTCCCTGGGGACCCCAGGGGACTCAGACCCCGCCCCTGCCCTAAGGGCCTCCAGGACCAGGAGGGGAGACATCACAGAGCAGAGGGAACAGGGCTGTGGGGGAGGGCTCTGGGGTCTCAGAGGAGGGAAGATACTGATGTCCTGGGGGGTGGGTGTCAAGGAGGGCACCCCGAGGAGGTGACTGTGAGCGGTGTCTTCAGGATGAGTTGCGGTTTATTTGTAGAAGAGGAAAAGGACACGAGCAGGCAGAGGGAACAGCGTGTGCAAAGGCCTGGAGGTGGGTGAGCCTGCTGTTGTCAAGAAGGCTTCCTGGGCTCTGCCTGAGACGGCTGATGAGGAGGATGGGCTACAGCCGGGACTGGGGGTGATTACAGGTTTTCCAGGTAGACGAGGGGGGTGTGGGCCATGAAGGGAGAGCCACTCCAGGCAGAAGGAACAGCTGGGGCAAGGCCACGGAGGCAGCAAACGACCTGGCGTGTCTGGGGAATGGATATTGGTGGGGACGGGAGAGGTGGGGGGGGCTGGTGATGTCCCCGCAAAGCCAGACTGAGGGCTTGGCCTTTCTCCTGAGGGCAGGGGAGTCCTGGCCGGGGGCTGAGCAGGGAGAGTCAGAGTCTCAGTCTCTCCTTCTCATTAAGGCTGGTTTAATTGTCTGGCCCTCCTCTCTGGGACCAGGCAACATTCGTAACCCAGAAGACGTTTCAGAAACAAATCAGATGCAACACATGCCACACACACACACACACACACTCACACAACATACACACACTCACACAACACACACCCCCCATGCCACATACACACCACACATCCATACCACACACTCGTCTCCTTACAGCTCACATGTTCCACACACACCCCAACCCTAAAAAGCACACACAACCCACAGACCATACACCACACACACCATATATTACATGCAAACAACACACAGACACACAGAACACACACCATGCCACACCCGCACAACCAGGACATACCAAGTCCGTCACACACACACTGTATCACTGCATAGACACACCACATATCACATCACATAACACACACACATATGCTACACACACCGTACAAACATACCATAAACATATCACACACCCGATACAACTCCATATCTCCCCCACGCATACTACACCCTCACACACATACCATACACATACGCTACACGAACCACTCATGTACCACATAAAACATCGGTTTTACACCACAAATGAATATTCCTAACATATATCCATATTCTGTTAGCTTTCGACATTGGAATCAGATCTTGGAGGGTGTGTTTGGCTTCCCTGGTTCAGTTCAGATCAGCAGTTTAGCAAGAATTTCCTAAGCATCAGCGAGACCAAGCATCAGAAGCTGGGAACCACAAGAGGTCAGGGAATAAGGGGAGGAGAGAAGCGCATTCCCGGTGACAGAACAGCTCCTGCGAAAGCATGGGACCTGGAGAGGGCTGGGGGCAAGAGCACACACTGCCCACCATGGGCCATGGCAGGAGCCCAGGCTGAGGAAGAACCAAAGGGCTGGAGCGTGAACAGACTTGACTGCCCCCTAAGCAATTGTTTGGTGGTCCCAGTGAGAGTGGTGGGTCGACCAAGTCAGGAGAGCATAGCAGTTAAGATCTTAATGTCCGATTCAAAGAGATGTGGACTCCTGTCTAGGCTCTGCCACTGAATCAGCTTTTGAGGATCACCACATCTTTGAGCCTCTTTCACCCAGTTCAGGAAGGAGGCGGTGATTGCAGACAGTCAGGAGCAGGGGAGCATATGCAAAGGCCCTGGGGTGAGCATATGCTTGCTGTGTGTTGAAGGAGGAGCCTGGAGGCCAATGTGGCTACAGCAGTGTGATCAAGGGAGAGCAGAGTAGGACCTGTAGACAGAGGGGGAGGGGGAGGGAGAGGCCAGATCATGTAGAGCTGGTGGGGCCAATTTAAGGACTGAGAATTGTATTCTGAGTGGGATGGGGACCTATTGGAGTCTTCTGAGCAGAGGAGTGACATGAATTGACTTACCTTTATGGGGATCCTCTGCCTGCTGGGTGGAGAATAGAGTGAGGGGGAGGTGGGAGTGGGGGAGGGGCCCCCAGGGAGACTCAGGAGGAAGGAGGCGAGACCCAAGGGCGTCCTGGAAGCAGTAGAGCTGGTGAGACGTGGTCAGGGTCTGGAGGGATTTTGCAGCTTAAGCCAACAGGATTTCCTGATGGGCGCAACACGGGGCGTAAGAGAAAGGGGATTGTCAAGAATGACTTGAGCAACCGCTGAAAGGAGCTGCCATTGACCAAGGCGGGGAAGATGGGTGGGGAGAGCGGGGGCCAGGCTGGGAGGAGGGAGCAGGAGCCGCGATTTTGTCATCTGTGAAGGGACATGAGTGGTCCTCCTTCGTGAGGGCTGCTGTGAAGGTTACCCGTGTCTGCGGATGCTACGTGGTCAGCCCAGGAGTTTCTGCCTCAAGGAACATGTCACTGCTGATCATGTGATGGCCTTAAGAGAAGGTCTAGGCTTACGGTTTTCGCACTGACTCCTGAGGGCCACAGGGGCCGAGGAAGCCATGGACGGTCACCGATCCCTGTCTTTCCCACCATCTAAGGTGATCCAAGCACAGTAAACCCCTTGGGAGGCATCAGTGGGCTAATCCAAGGAAAGCAACATCACAGCCAGGCTCATAGTAAATAATCACTGCATGCCAGGTATTTGAGTCTTTTTGTTTAGAACATGTGGTTTCTCAGTGAAAAGAAATATATGATGTCATGCTACCCTGCTCATTATCCAGATGAGGACCTTGAGGCCCAGAGAGGGAAGCAGAGATTGGCTCAGGCTGAGGAAGAACCCTCCATCTCTCTCCCTCCCAAAGGGAGGAGCAGCCTTCCTCTGGGGTGTTGAGAGAGGTCCCTGCAGGTATTCGAGCAAAAACACGGTAAAGAAAGGACGTGGGGCTGACTTCCCAGGTCCCTTCTAAATCTGAGATTGAGGGACTCTGTGGCCAGGTCGCCAGGAGTGTGACTCAAGGATTATATCACCTTCCCAATCTTGGGACCTGGAAGGACAGACATGGCTGGTTCCCTGGCTTACCCAGACCCTGGTAATTCCTTCTCCCCAGCTCCTCTGACCTGTCAACGGGGGATCATGTTCAGGATACAGCGAAACTCGGCTCAGACACCCATCGAATGGACCGGGAGTGGCTACCAGACATGTAATGTTGGAGAGATCTGTCAGGAGACGCTTCTGCTCATAGACGTAGGTGCGTGGTCTGCGCAAGAGGGTAAGGCCCCTGAGCTGGGTCCTGGGCCTCCCAACCCTGGATTCTGTCCCTGAATTTCCTGCCTGGTTCCCTTCACACCTGGATTTCTAAACCCAACTCTTCTTCTTTCCGTGCCTTGGTTTCCCCTTCTGTAAACTGAGGGCAATTACAGTACCTACCTTGCTGGGTGGTCGTGAGGATATACTCGATAGCCCGTGCAAAGGGCTTAGAACAGAGCTGGCACAGAGGAACCCAATGGCTTCATTCGAGGTTTACTGAGCATCTGCTGTGTGCCAGGCACCGTGGGTTCCATTGTGTCTGCCTTCGTGCAGGTTTACACGCGAGGGGTGAAACAGAAAAAAACCAACAAGAAAGAGGAAGATATGAGTGTGGAGATAAGTGCTATGGAGAGAAATCCCAACGAGAAACATAGTGAGGGGAAGGTTGCAACGTGAAAATGAGTGCTCCGGGGAGGCTGTGCTAAGAACGTGATGTTGGCGCAAGAACTGAGTGGTGGCAGCGCTGGGGGAGGACCCAGCCTCTGGCCCCAGTCTTCGCCTACATTCAAGGTGACCTGTGCTCTTATTAGTACTCAGGGAACCTGTGCTCACCCTCTGCCTGCTGAGCATCAGGGAACCACTGCCTCCTGCCTCCCTCGAAGCCTCCCCTCCCTCAGCCCAGCTCTCACTCTCTCACCCCTCAGGACCCAGATCACTCATAGTGGGGAGCAAAGGCTGCAGCAATATCAGCACACAGGATTCCAGATCTATCAACATCTACTCGGAGCCCCCTGGAATGCTCGTTGCCTCTTATGCCCAGTTCTGCTCCTACGATGGGTGCAACAGAGCTGACAGCAGCAGTGTCCTGTTGGACGCCCTGCCTCGTCCAGGTGTGGATCCCAGCGGGCTCGGTGGGACCAGGGACACGGACAGATGGGGTCTCAGAGACAAGAGCCTCTGGGGCTCAGGGAGGGTGGCTGCAGCGAGGAGTAGAGCTGTACCCCCAACCTTCTCTCTGCTCCCCAGCTCCCCCTGTCCCAGGAGACCTGCAGTGTCCTGTCTGTGTGAATTTGTTTGGATCCTGCTCACAAAACTCTGAAGTTGTGACCTGCCCTAAGGGCACCATTCATTGTTACCAAGGTTACTTTAATCTCAGGGGAGGTGAGTGCGGAGGGTAGCAAGGGTGAAGGGGTTAGGGGCCTGGATTCACTGGTCCTGAGGTTGGAGGGTGCTTGAGGCCCTGACTCATGGGTTTGTGGGTAGAGGGAGCCGGGGACCCAGCTGTCTAGGTCTACGGGAAGAGGGGACTAAGAGGCTGATTTCCTGGTCTGAGGGGTGAGAGGGCGCATCTGGGATTTCTGGGTCTTAGGAATTTAGTGTGCTGTGCTTTGAGTCCTCTCTGACTTAGCCTTCACTCTCTAGGTGGACTGTCCTCCTCACTGAACCTTCAGGGATGCATGGCCACACCTTCCAGATATTTGTTGTATGGTGACCGCAATATTGGGGTCTTCTCTGTGACTGAGTATGCGAATGAGAATTAGCTTCTTCTTCAAGATGGAGCTGCCCCTGCCTCCTACGTGGCTTTGGTGGTGGGGCTGGGGCTATGCCTAGCCCTTTGGTGTGGGGTGCCCTCCCTGCTGACCCCATTTCCCCTTGATTCTTAGCCTCTGCTGACCCCCTAAAGCCAACCTTCCCCCGATCTCATAACCAAACACCGAATTATTTTTCCATCCTCTCCATGAGTTACCATCCACACACACCCACACACGCTTGGTGACCTGATGAGAACATATGGAAGGGCCTGGAGCAGCTGAACTTGCCCTGTGGGAGAGTAGACATTCAAGCAGTGGCCACATGTGTCTGATAATAAATACATCGTGCTTTATCCCAGTGCTGGGCTCTCTCTATGTGAGGGGAGGGCAGGACACACAGAAATCTGGCACAGGGGAGGAGAGGAATCTGTGAGAGATGCCCCATCTCAGGCCCGTCCTTCGCTGGTCTGGAGCACGTCTCCATTCCAGCTTGAGTGGCAGCAGAGCCTTCAGGATGCTGCAGACAGAGGTATCTGGGCATCACCACGACCTGGGTGGTGAAGGTGCACTCCCACCAATGAGGCTTCTACTTAGCATTTGGAGACCCAGCTCAAACAGAAGGTCGTCCCACGTGAATAACTTGACGTAAGGGTTTCTGTGAAGTAGAGAAACAAGAGGGTTTGCACAGTCTCCTGAGGCTGATATCATTGGGTCTGTCATCTTCCAGGCCTGAAAGACTGAGAAGTTATTACGATTCTAGAATCTGGAGGGGGTGGATGGGAGAGGTCTGGAGTTGGCTGACCGGAGCAGTGATCTCAGGCTGAATAATCTGTCTACCCCCCCTGTGACACTGTAGGGAGGGAGCTGGAGAATTAATACCCCAACCTCACTCCATGTCCTCCCTCTGGTCTCCTGTTGGGGCTCCCCAGTGCCTGAACCCGGATGGAAGCTAGGAGATCCCGTTAACACAGTTCTCATAATTCTGCCACCCACAGAGCAGAGCAGAGGGGAGAAGGGGAGAGAGTGAATCTGGAGAAGGAAACAGAAAGTGTCCAGCACAGTCCACCCTCTTCCTCCTCAGCAACGACCCTTTTCCTTTGTCCAGATGAAAATAGAGTACTCAATATTGAAGGCACACAATTCCCATCTGTCACTTAATCATAGGAACATGGTGTGCTAATGACAATGAGTCAGACTCCCACAGTGTTAGACAACTAGTTCTTCATACACCACAGTGAGAGGAGGATGGAGGAGAAACTCCCATAAACAAAGCTGTGAGGGTCCTGGGTGTGTAGCTGGTGGTCATCAGAGCCGCCTTCTTCCACCACCCAATCCACAGTCAGTACCATCTGCCAACACCCAGTTAAACGACTGTGGTTGACAGAAATCTTCATTCTGATGGGAAGGGAGTGTTCCATGGTCTTGTCTTTATGGAGTTTCTGCAGTTTTCCACTGAGCAAGGACTCTGATCAATAAAATATGAAAATGTACCCTCGACACGTTGCCTGGCTTCAAACAGAGTCCTCCTTGACCCAGCAGCGCAACCTGCCTCTGGTCGTCGGGTCCCCTCTGGCAATCAGCACAGTGACCCTCTTCTCTGCCTGTTGTTTCAGCAGCATGAGGAGCACAAGATGGCTAGGGGACAGTCATTGGGCTCAACTGATTAGAAGTATGATGGGATTCCTCCCCCACAACAACATAGAGACAAAAACAAAAGTCCTTTGAGAGGGCTGTGAGCTGCACTAGTGGGAGGGGGCACTCCCTTATCCCTCCCTTGTTTCATGGACCCCTGCATTCTGTCTATGGGGGAAGTGACATGATAGACTGGCCACTGTTTTAAGAGACACAGCATTTCCTGTTGGATGGGTGGGTGCTGTCTCTCACCTGGTGCCCTTATAAGCCATCATGGGCCATTCCACTCCTGAAAGGCCAACTGTCTCTGTGTCGTGGGGCTCCTGGAAGATCAGTGAGCTCCATGGGTATGAGATCATTGCCTCACTTCCTTTGCTTTAAAATGTATCCCTTCATTTGACCATACTTCATGGGATACCGTAGCAGTAGAAAACACGTTTCCTGGTTGTCACATGACAATGTTGACAGAAGCCTCGAGTACGAGGAGGGCAAATCAGAGACCGCGGTTTCTATCCATCCCTGTGAGGTAAAGCTCAATCTCCTCCATGATGGGTCATGTCCTGTGTGGTCCTACTGTCAAATGACGCTGTAACAGATTACTGTTGGCCTCTACCTCTGTAGCTTTGAGCACTGAGTACAGTCAACAGCCAGGTCAGCCTCTGGGAGAGTGAGCCCGTTTGTTGTAACCATGCAGAACCTCCACCCCTGCCCACATGTCCACTTTGCACATGGCCCAGGGAGCAAACCCTGATGGGGAAAGAAGCTACCTGACACTGTCCACTATATACTCAGAGCCTCCTCCTTGGTGCACGCATCTGGTGTGATTCGTGTGGGACGTCAACATCTTCACACTCGGTGCCCATCCCCAGAGGACCATACACATATCCTCCTTGTCTTAATTTTATTCTTTTATTCATTCCAAGTCCTTGATCAGGTAGCTCACCATGGTTTCCTGCCAAAGTGAGCCTAAGGACATCCGTCCCTCCTACAAGGTGGACCCCTGAAGGATTTCGCCACCTGAAGGATTTCCCTACGTCACTCCTTCAGGGCCATATATACAGAGTCTTAATGCAGCAGCCATCCACTTCTGCCTGGTGCCATTCACCATGCACATCCATCCATAAACCTGGTCTGTGCTTTCTCTCCTCTGTAAACAGATCACAGGGAGTTCCCTTCAGCCCATAGTGTGGGTGGAGGAAGACGCAGAAGAAGCAGGTACCATGGACATCTAGCCAACTGCTGGGACGTTTCCCTGTGCCCTTCATTCCTGCTTGATCTGATGCCATACACACCTTTTCAATAGATGACGGATGCTGCTGTGCACGCCCAATGTCATGGTTTGATAGCTGAGACAGCTCCCAGTATGTGATGTGCAGTTAAGCTCACAGCTCCCTTGGTGTCCAGTCGTCAAGTATTGAGATTTCACTGGGACCTAATAATAAGCCAGGGATGCTTTCCAAATGGAGGATAGTTATTTGCAGAAGGAGACATACCTTTGCTCCAAAACCCTGAGGTTCTGCACTATGGTTATCCCATGATCTCTTTATGTTACAAAAACTTTCAATGACATTGGTCCTGTTGGGTCATATGGACCAAAGTTCATGGGAGCTGGGTTTCCAGCATGAACTTTCATCAGAGTCCTCTCTTGCTCTACGATCCACACAAAACTGGCAACTTAATTTATGGGTTCCGTCACAAATGAGTAGGAGTAGTGTATCAAAATGTGTTACAGTCCCCCCCTAAATCCTAAGGGACCTATCTCTTTGGATTAAGGCAGCCACACAAGGTGTAGCAAATTGTCCCTCAGTTTAGAAGGAATATTGGGACATGCCCCAGACCTACAGGCCCCTAGGAATTACACCAGTGTGATGTAGGGCTGGATGTTGCACAGTTTATCTCCCACCCTCTGGCATACAGATGTCTTATTCCTGAATCGTCAAGGATTCTTGCTACTTCCTGTTCACTGTGTCTGATTAAATAACACAAATTCATCAATGACGTGGACCAGTGTGGGGTTCTGCCGAAAATCAGATGACCAAGGTCCCTCTGGACTATATTATAGGAGAGAGCAGAAGAGCTGACCAAGTCCACAGGTGAGTCTGCATGCTCAGTGTCACCCTTGGCCATTTCAGGATCCTCTTTTCCAGCATTTTCCATCAGCATCGTCTGTCTCAGAAGTGAGTCACCACAGAGCTCTCGATGTCCCCTCCTCTGTGTATTTCTTATTGCCTTCCCAGGGGATATGGTAAGGAGGGGACTGAGGAACCTGCACGCGACAGACTCATTCTAGCTTCCCCAAGTGCCCCAAATTGGGACTGTATTTCTCTCCAACATGCCAGAGAAGGTCTAGCACTGACTCCAGATGTTAACTCACTACCAGCAGACTAGTAATGAAGTTCCCAGATGTTTCAGCCAACACCTTATAGCCTACATGCCATGAGAAAGAATCGGCCCCATCAAGCCTTCCCCTTGGTCCTATTTGGTCTCACACCCTTGGAATCTCTATCAGTCAGGGTCCAGGCAGGAGTCAGAAACCACATACTAACTTTAACAGGTACCTTTAATATAAAGAACGGGTACATTTAATATAAAGAACCATTAACTAGTAACAGGGGATTGGGGTTAACCGGGGTTTGTTACTAAAGGGTGAAGAGAACTCTAAAGAAGAAGGGAATAGCAGACACAGGGAGCAACCGCTACCACTGCCTAGGCCTGGAGAGAAGCCCTTCCTCCTGCAATGTCCCTCTGGTGCCCTCTTCTGACAAAGTCTAGAGTCGTGCCAGGAGGAGGATGAAAGATGCCTGCAAGATCCAGCAGGGCGGTGGAGAGTGGATGTGGAGCAGAGAGGCAATAAATGGATCACTGGCACAGAATCTGTTCACACCCATGCTCTGGGACTCCTGCCAGTGCAGGTTGCTGAGGTCCTGTAACTCACTCTCAGTGCATGGCGTACTTGTCCCCGACCAGGCCCTGTGCTCCACTGGCCCCTGTTGAACCTCACTCTTGTTGTGGGTCAGGAGGAGAACAAGCATTTCCTTGTGAGAAGATGGCCTCAGGGGCATGATTGGCATGCTTTTATGCAAGGAAGGTTGGTTCTCCCAGATGAGAGTGGGGGATGTCTTCACTGGCAGTCACGTGCAGCAGATTTCGTCTGCCCCAGGTCTCCATTCCATGTCTGAGGGTCACACTCCCTTCTCCACTGGTGTCTTCACCTTAGCACAGCCTGGCCGGGTGGAACGCCTACCTGGAAGTGCAACTCTGCCACCTTTTCTCTCAGGCTCTGGGCTTGGTCCTCAGTCATAGCTGCCCTGGGGTACAGAAGACAAGGGACACAGCACACTCAAGTCTAAAAAACCTACAGACATACAGCTTCTGTCATACAGAATGGTGAGAACTAGAAAGCTCTCCTGCTAATGATGAACAAGAAATGGCAAGTATTCTGAATGCCTTAGTAAGACACATGTGCTCCAAAGGGTGGAAGTGGATGCCTGCTAATACTGAAGATAGAAGACAATGACATCAGTGTTGACAATGACATCACTGACAGGGTTTGGTCTAGTAATCAACAATTTCAACAAATGTGAGAGTACCACAGGCTGTGGGGCCATCCACATCTGGGACCATTGAGCGACCTGTTCCATCTATGAACGTGTTAGGGCTCCAGTAGTCTGGGGCATGCTGGACACACCCTCCAGAGGAAAACACAAGTCCCTTCACCTGTACCTCCTTCCAACCCACATGAGAAGGATGAAAGGTGCTTTGTGGAACCTCTGGCAGGCTCCAATGAGAGAGTTCCATGAAGATTCCTAGGGTTCTGAGAAAGGCCATGCCTTCTGCAGCAATAGAAAAATAGCTCCTGGCCTGTTTCTAGGCCTCGGGAGAGACAGAGTGTCTGAACATGTGACGTGAAGTGACCAGGGAGCCAGAACTCCTCATCCTGACCTCGGTTCTATCATACCAAGCAACGTAAGGTCAGGTGGGGAGAGCAGATGAATCATAAATGAAAGTTGTACGTCCTGGATTAGAGGAGGACAGGTGCCCCGACCGTCACGGCACCTACCACTCCTCACTGACACCTGTCACACATCTCTCACCTGTGGACTCATGGGCAGTTCACTCTGACTATTCAACAAAGGAGGAAAAGGCTCCACACTCTCCAACTTCATTCTGCCCTCTATCCCCACCCCAACACTTACCTTCCCCTGCCTGTCGCCAGGCTCCTATTCAGGCTTCCTCACACACAAATCCTCTGGGGACATGGCTCACTAGGTGACTCAGCTAAAGTGGCTCTCAGAGTACAAGGGTGAGATCTGGCTTTTCTACAGTTCTTCAGGCTTGGCGACAACCTGCACATGTCTCAACTGGTCAGAACGGGAGACTGGAAAACTGTGCCCCTCAATTTGGTCCTCACTGCCACCACTGCCCTGCATTCCCCACCTTCCCCCAGGCTCCATCCCAGATCCCTTTTCTAGTCTGAATATCTCACACTCAAATTCCCATCTTGACTTGAGTTCCCACGTGCCCTCAGCTCAGGTCTTCTGCGTTCATGGTGCCCTCCGTCCTCAAAGACTTCATCGCTCTCCAGGCTCTTAACCCCCAAGGGATGCTCATTTCACTCTCTCCATTGTACCTTGTCCCATGTCCCCTTCAGCCTGAACATCTGATGCTCCCTCTTGTCCCCAATGTCAGGGCACCAATCTGAGTCCTCAAGAATATTATCCTTCTCCCTGACCGTATATCTCACCCCTCATGTCATTCAAGTCTGGAAGGATGGTGCCCCCACTTCACTGCACCAGCTCCAGTTGCTCCTCCCCCAATACGTAGGTCAGCCTCTCATTCAGAATCTTCACCCTACCCTGGGACCTCCCCAAGAAAGAGCCCTCCTGCATGGCCCCATTTCACCCCAAATCATACCTAACATCCCAAAATCCCACCCAGGCTTTACTATTTCTCATCCAGACTCTGCACAGACCCCATCCCTCCACACCATCCCATGATGCTCACCTCTGCTTACCCACACTCCACCACACTGCTGGGTCTCCAAGGTTCAGCCATATACGCCAGAGACCAAAAGGAGCGAAAGGACAGAGAACCAGAGGACAGATTCTATTGATCATTTTCCAGGTTCTGTCTACAGACTCACCTTAGAATAGGCAAGTGGCATTTGTAAAAACAACAAAGAGAATAATAGTAGGGAATCTTAACACCCCACTTACATCAATGGATAGATCATCCAGACAAAAAGTCAATAAAGAAATAGTAGACTTAAAAGAAAAACTGGACGAGATGGACCTAGTAGACATATACAGAGCACTCCATCCAAAAACAGCTGACTACACATTCTTCTCAAGTGCTCATGGAACATTCTCTAGGATAGACCATGTGTTGGGAAACAAAGCAAGCCTCAATAAATTTAAGAAGATTGAAATCATAACAAGCATCTTTTCAGACCATAAGGCTATGAAACTGGAAATGAACTATGAAAAAAAAAACTGGGAAAGTGACAAAAATGTGGAGATTAAACAACATGCTACTGCACAACCAATGGATCATTGATGAAATTAAAGGAGAAATCAAAAATATCTGGAAACAAACAAAAATGATAATATGCCATATCAAACCATATGGGATGCAGCAAAAGCGATCTTGAGAGGGA
The DNA here is from genome assembly GCF_020826845.1 of Diceros bicornis minor. Lineage (NCBI taxonomy): Eukaryota > Metazoa > Chordata > Mammalia > Perissodactyla > Rhinocerotidae > Diceros > Diceros bicornis. Next base: position 17,463,815 of record NC_080773.1, read on the forward strand.
AAATCATAGCGATATAAGCCCACCTTAACAAACAAGAAAAAGCCCAAATAGGCAACCTTAAATTACACCTAACAGAACTAGAAAAAGAAGAACAAACCAAGCCCAAAGCCAGCAGAAGGAGAGAAATAATAAAAATCAGAGCAGAAATAAATGAAATTGAGACCAAAAAAACAATAGAAAGGATTAATGAAACAAAGAGTTGGTTCTTCGAGAAGATAAACAAAATCGACAAACCCTTAGCCCGGCTCACTAAGAAAAAAAGAGAAAAGGCTCAAGTAAATAAAATTAGAAATGAAAGAGGAGAAATTACAATGGATACTACGGAAATACAGAGGATTATAAGAGAATACTATGAGAAATTATATGCCAACAAATTGGACAATCTAGAAGAAATGGATAAATTCTTAGACTTATACAACCTCCCGAAACTGAACCAAGAAGAAATGGAGAATCTGAATAGACCAATAACAAGTAAAGAGATTGAAATAGTAATCAAAAACCTCCCAAAAAATAAAAGTCCAGGACCAGATGGCTTCTCCAGTGAATTTTACCAAACATTCAAAGAAGATTTAATACCCATCCTTCTCAAACTATTCCAAAAAATAGAGGAAGATGGAACACTTCCTAAATCATTCTACGAGGCCAACATCACCCTGATACCAAAGCCAGACAAAGACAATACAAAGAAGGAAAATTACAGGCCAATATCACTGATGAACATTGATGCAAAAATCCTCAATAAAATATTGGCAAACTGAATACAACAATACATTAAAAAGATCATACACCAAGATCAAGTGGGATTTACATCAGGGACACAGGGATGGTTCAACATCCGCAAATCAATCAATGTGATACATCACATCAACAAAACAAAGAATAAAAACCACATGATCATCTCAATAGACGCAGAGAAGGCATTTGACAAGATACAACATCCATTTATGATAAAAACTCTCAATAAAATGGGAATAGCAGGAAAGTACCTCAACATAATAAAGGCCATATATGACAAACCCACAGCCAACATCATACTCAACGGGGAAAGACTGAAAGCCATTCCTCTGAGAACAGGAACGAGGCAGGGCTGCCCACTCTCACCACTCCTGTTCAACATAGTACTGGAGGTTTTGGCCAGAGCAATTAGGCAAGAAAAAGGAATAAAAGAAATCCAAATAGGTAACGAAGAAGTGAAACTCTCACTATTTGCAGATGACATGATTGTATACATAGAAAACCCTAAAGAATCTGTTGGAAAACTATTAGAAACAATCAACAGCTACAGCAAAGTTGCAGGGTACAAAATCAATCTACAAAAATCAGTTGCATTTCTGTATGCTAATAATGAACTAACAGAAAGAGACCTCAAAAAGATAATACCATTTACAATTGCATCAAAAAGAATAAAATACCTAGGAATAAATCTTACCAAGGAGGTGAAGGACCTATACAATGAGAACTACAAGACATTATTGAAAGAAATCCATGATGACATAAAGAAATGGAAAGATATCCCATGCACGTGGATTGGAAGAATAAACATAGTTACAATGTCTATATTACCTAGAGCAATCTACAGATTCAATGCAATCCCAATCAGAATCCCAATCAGAATCCCAATGACATTCTTCACAGAAATAGAAAAAAGAATACTAAAATTTATATGGGGCAACAAAAGACCCCGAATAGCTAAAGAAATCCTAAGAAAAAAGAACAAAGCAGGAGGCATCACAATCCCTGACTTCAAAACGTACTACAAAGCAATAGTAATCAAAACAGCATGGTACTGGTACAAAAACAGACACACAGATCAATGGAACAGAATTGAAAGCCCAGAAATAAAACCACACATATACGGACAGCTAATTTTCGACAAAGGTGCTAAGAACATACAATGGAGAAAGGAAAGTCTCTTCAACAAATGGTGTCGGGAAAACTGGACAGCCACATGCAAAAGAATGAAACTGGACCATGTGCTATCGCCATTCACAAAAATTAACTCAAAATGGATCAAAGACCTGAAGGTGAGACCTGAAACTATAAAACTCATAGAAGAAAATATGGGCAACACACTATTTGACATTGGTTTTAGAGGAATCTTTTCAGATGACATGCCTACCCAGACTAGGGAAACTAAAGAAAAAATAAACAAGTGGGACTTTATCAGATTAAAGAGTGTCTATAAGACAAATGAAACCAGAATCAAGATGAACAGACAACCAACCAGCTGGGAGAGAATATTTGCAAAACATACATCTGACAAGGGGTTGATCTCCATAATATATAAAGAATTCACACAACTGAACAAGAAAACAAAACAAACAACCCGATCAAAAAAATGGGCAGAGGAAATGAACAGACACTTCTCCAAAGAAGATATACAAATGGCCAATAGGAACATGAAAAGATGTTCAACATCACTAATCATCAGGGAAATGCAAATCAAAACAACACTAAGATACCACCTCACGCCCGTTAGAATGGCTATAATCACCAAGACAAAAAACAACAAGTGTTGGAGAGGATGTGGAGAAACAGGAACCCTCATACACAGCTGGTGGGAATGCAAACTGGTGCAGCTTCTGTGGAAAACGGTATGGAGATTCCTCAAAGAATTAAAAATAGAGATGCCCTATGTCCCAGCCATCCCACTACTGGGAATCTATCCAACGAACCTGAAATCAACAATCCAAAGAGGCTTATGCACCCCTATGTTCATTGCAGCATTATTCACCATAGCCAAGAAGTGGAAGCAACCTAAGTGTCCCTCGACTGACGATTGGATTAAGAAAATGTGGTATATATATACAATGGAATACTACTCAGCCACGAAAAAAGACAAAATCGTCCCATTTGCAACAACATGGATGGGCCTGGAGCGTATTATGTTAAGTGAAATAAGCCAGAAAGAGAAAGACAAACACTGTATGATCTCACTCATATGTGGAATATAAACCAACACATGGACAGAGAAAACTGTACTGTGGTTACCAGGGGCAGTGGGGGTGGGGGGGTGGGCACAAGGGGTGAAGGGAGTCATATATATGGTGATGGACAAACAAAAATGCACAACCCAAAATTTCACAATGTTACAAACCATTAAAACATCAATAAACAACAACAACAACAACAACAACAACAACAACAAAGAGAGCAAAGAAATGAGAACAGAGATATACGGCCTAAACCCAAGGCTGGGGAGGGCCCCGGACAGGGAGGTCCTGGGCAGGCGGGTGGGTGGCTGTTAAGGGAGGGACCTGCTTGTCCACTGGAGTTGTTGGGTTTTATGACAGAATATCTTTGAAAATATGTGTGATCTTGTTCCCTGATGGTGAGGTGAACATGTGTGTGGAATGAGAACACTGTTGGGGTCAGGGCCACTGTGGTGGGGGCGCCTTGCTCGTCTCTCTCATGTTGTTGGACTCTAGCTCCCGGGGATTCTCAGATCCTGAGGACAAAGGCCAGGTAGGAGGCAACTTGGGACCCCAGAAGGCTCTGAGCAGTCAGGTCGTCTCCTGCTGTGGATGCCAAGTCAGAAGGGAGGGAGGAAAATTGGAAATGTTCATTTGGAGGATAATAGCCAGATAAGAAAAGAAATTAGGGGATTTGAAATTATGGTGGGGATGTATGCTGTGGGCAAGATGCCAGGATCAGCTAATTGCAGGTAGGTAATGTCCAAGTAGAAATTGCACCAGACAAAGTTAAACAGGCAGAAAGACTTTATTTAAGACCAGAGCAATAGGGAAGAGGGAATGAACTCAACCCCTGACACAAAAGAACACATACATTTTAAGAGCAAACAGAGGCAACTGTAGGACAACTGCGTTTGATATTCGTCCTTACTCAACAGAAAAGTAAAACTTCCCCTAAAATCCTTTCAGGAGGTAGTTTTACATCTTGGTTGTAAGGGCACCCACCCAAGTTAGGCTCCTGCCCTCCCTCAGAGACTGGGAGGTGGGGGCAGGATCTTCCAGGAGGATTACATTTCAAAGGGATGGGCCCAGGCCCTTGAGACAGACATTCTCTAGATCCTAAAACTCCTAAAACAAGAAAATTTTAAGCAGACATATATGCATTTCAAAAGGGCAGAGAAAGAATCAGCAATTAAAGATTTCAATTACATTTCTAAAGGAAATGCTCTGAGAAAATGGAGGCCAGGGGCCTACAGTGGGAAGAATTGTCTAAAGTTTAGTGAGTCTGAGGGGAACATTAGGCCTCTAAGTCATAACAAACCTGCTTCCTACACAGTAGGAGGGAAACACAACTACATCTCCATCAGCCAAGACCCAGTCTGCATCTCCATCAGCTCCCTGTGATAAACAAATGGCAAGCAATAGGTATATTGGAGCATGTGAGGAAGCCATTTGGTGTAAAACTAATTCGGCCTGACCTTGTTTTTCCAAAAGGGCCTGTGGCCTTTGAACTTGCATTGTATATCTGCTTTAAGCATTAATCATGTCCCAAAGACAAGAACAAATGCTCTTAATATAAGGATGCAACTTCCCTGGCATTGACATTTCCTTAAGGATGAGCATTTCTCCCTAGGCCAGGATTTGATTGCTGCACTCATCCTATGACCACCCAACTGGAGGCAACAGACCCGCTACCTGCTGTGCCCATCAAGACAGCAGACTTGATACCTGCTGTGTCCATCAATAGCAGTGGTGACAGAACAATCTCGTGACTATTGTAAAAGGGACATTGTAATCAAATGTGATACATGCTGTTTGATGGTACATAACCGCTCTGTACACCCCACTTCTTTGGTGCCCTCCCTTTCTTGGGGAAGGAAGGCCCTGGGCTATATGGTCCTCAAATTTAGATCATAATAAACTCTCTCCAATATTTATTTATAGATTGATTGTGGATTATTTGCGTCAACACTTGCAACTTATAAAGAGGTGCAAAATAGCTGAGAGACAGTAAACAGGGCCAGAATCTAATCATCAGAACACTCTGATTGCTGGACTTTTCCATGGAAACACAACATTTCTCTCACAGTCACTTCCCTTTTGATCACAGATCATCTCCAAGGAAGAGTGTTCTTGATCCCAAAACAAGACTGCTCTCACTCAATTTGGCCTGATTATTTATACAGGTGCAGCAGGATTACACACTAACACACACTTTCCTCTGATGCAGGTTTTCCCAAGGATCCTCAGATGGGACTTTTAACAGCCAGTTGACCTTAGGAAGCCTAGACATCAGGATTCACCTGCAGTCTCTAGAGCTTTGAGTGAGGCCCTCTCTTCTCCAGATCCCCAAAATACCCATCAAGTCCACCTTAGCTCCTTAAAGTGTGGGTCATATCCGATCCTATGTGCATCAGTCTCAACTAGGACAATCGAGTCAAAGCCATGGTTGTACCATCAGTGTTTCCAATGAAATCCTAGTAACAGGGAGGACAGAGTCTTACTGAACCCACGCAAATAAATCTATTGTCAGGAACATCAGAATACTCAAGAATATTTTAGGAATTCTTTGAGAGGAATCAGATGGGAAGAAAAAGATCAGTATTGTTACCCACACGGGTGTCCACCTGTCTATTCCCGTTGTTCATGTCACAGTTCTGGCTCCATCCACACCTCCCCCAGAGGAGGGATAGAACTGAGATTCCTAAGGGCTTATCATGGGCTCCCACCCCTCATTGCACAACCACTGCCCATCCTTCCACCATGGACATGGTGCAATAGACCAACAAGAGCTGGGAACTGGAGTGGAATGTGACCTGACGCCAACAATAATGACAATGTCAGTTCACATTTATGAGCGTTTATTGACTCAATGAAAGTCTTCTAAGGAATTTCCACCTTCATCATTGATTATCACAACAACTCTACTCGAAAAGTGCATCAGATCATAATTTTACAGATAAGAAAAAAAATCTATTCATAGTTGAGTAAGATAGAGGAGGGTAAGAGAGCCAGAGGGCCACACTCGTACTTCACATCCAGCCTGGGGAGGTCACTTTTGCTGGAACTGACCGAGTTGGAGGGCTCACACTGATAATCCCCAGGATCCTCCCTCCTGATGGGGTCTATGGTGAGGGTGCTGTTGTCCTGGGACAGCATCTTCCTCTCTGTGAGCCTCAGACTCTGGTCATTGAAGAATCACTGGATGGAGATCCTGGTGTCACTTGTGAGGCAGGTCAGGACCACGGGGTCTTTATGTTCTGTGACTGGGATCCTTATGTCCTCTGTGGACTCCGTTGGAGGGCTTTGTCACTGGCTCTGTGGAGAAACAGGGGAGGTGACTGAGAGTGGGACTGGGGCTTAGGGCCTCGCTCCTTCCTCAGAGATCTCAGCCCCTCACAGGGCCCCACTGAGCTCTGTAAAAGTGACCCAGATGATGGCCCTGGCCCCTGCAGAATGATGAGTGTCTTTGTTCAAGTGACCATCTGTGAGGAGAGGGATTCACCTCTCTCTTTGATCCCCAGGTCACCCAGGCTGACCCCTGATTAGTCCTCCTGGATATCTCTACAGTATCCGCACCAGGAAGCTCTTCTCACCCCACGTGTCCCTCAACCTCATCATCAGGTGGAAATTTTCTCTCATGAACTTTCACTGAATTTTTCCTAGGTTCTCCTGGAGATGGGTAATGGTGGGTCTGGGGTTTGAACAGAAACAACACATGAGGACCAGGAGCACACGAGGCCGTCAGGTGAGTACTCAGGCCTCAGGGTGAAGATGTGGATCACATCCTCCCAGTTAAGTGTGACTGACATGAGCCAGTGACCCAATAAATGATAGAGAGTGTCCAAGGAATGATCCAGAAAAGAGTGAGGGGTTAGGCAGGAGCTGCCTGGCTTTGGCCACAGAACCTGATCTCTCCTTTGGTTTTTAATGTCTTTTCTGTGTCTGCTGAGGGCAGGTGTGGATGTGTGCAAATACAGAAGGGGTGACTGATGGAAAGGGGGGAGCCTGAACTGGCTGCAAATCTGGCCCTCGTGGACCACCTGTGTTTGGTGGTTATAAGATAGACATTTGAGGAGAAGATTAAATTCTTCCATATGGGAAAATTAGGATGACTACCCCAAGGACTCAGACCAATTGCAGGAAGGAATATTTCTCTAGAGAGCAGTGAAAGGTCTGACACATGGGCCTCAGCTCCTGGAGGGTCAGAAAACCTGTCCCGTTTGACCAGAATTCCAAGGCTCTGCATCCAGGTTCTGGTCTCTGAAGAAAATTTGGATTATTCATTCATTCATTCACGATTCATTCTTCTCTCCTTCATGAAAAGCAATTGAGAGTTTGTTACACATGGGCCCTGTGCTGGCTGCAGGGGTAGAGTGGGGAGTGAGATGGCAAAGTCTTTCCTTTCTACTCCAGTGGGAGTGACCTCAACACGTCAGGAACAAATAAGTGATGTCAAGTCCAGTGCAGGGAGGTTGATCATCTACCTGAGGGGGCGGCCTCAACATTCCCGGCGCTGACTCTGATTGTTGATGCAGGTGATGTAGCTCTAGAGTAAATGGTGATGAATTCCCCATTTGCTCTCACTCCCCAGTGAGAATCTCTCCCTCTGAGCTGGGGATGCCTAAGAAGAAAGGATCTGAACCGACAGTTGGTCTTGGGGTCCACAGACACCTAATAGAGCCCCTGGTTGGAGGAGAGCATGGGGCTGTGCCTGCAGACAGACCTCATGTGACTGTTCTGCTGCTTATGATCTGTGTGACCCTGATTCAGTGACTATATCTCCCTGTGCCTCAGTTTCCCCTCAGTGAAGTAGGATAAATATTTGGCTGCCAGCTTGTCAGGATATTAATCTTAAAATATTCATAGTACCTGACCTAAATCAGTAGTGAAGAGCTGCCCATATATATGGCATCTGTTATTGTTTGATTCCAAAGAGATAATAACCCTGGGCCTGATCCTTGGTGGATGAGGACCTGCCAGAAGCTTCTTCTCTCCTTTGTTCCTCCTCTGGGGACACTGATCTTCCTCTGGAGTCTCCTAAGTTCCCCAGGGCAGTCAGCTAATGTCCTGGGGACCTTGTCCATCTGTGCTCTCCATGCTGAGTCTCAGGTGAAGGATCAGGCTCCACTCTTGCCCAGATGTGGCTCTTGGGACTGAGCCCTGGCTGGTGACCTGGGAAGGTTGGATTTACTTCCAGCAGGAAGGATACAGAGATGACTCTGGGGGTGAGAAGGGGACAAGCTGAGTGATGACTGGGGAGGGGACCTGCCCTCCATCTACAGTGTCACCAGCCTGGTCTCTGCTTCTGGGGACAGAAACCCAATATGGGTGTCTCAGAAGTAGCCGCAGTAACCAGGTGTGAAACGGGAGGTTTCCTGTGTGTCCTGGGTGAGAAGACGGTGGTGATGGGAGGTCAGGTGGCTGTGGGCTCCCTGGTCCTCAGGGGAAGGTTTCAGGGAGACCCTCCCTCTCCCTGTGTGTCGGCTGAACTGTGGCTCAGAGCCTGTCCATGTGCTCCCTGACTATCTTGGGGCCTCTGTCCTCTGCCTGGCTGACTTTCCTGTGGTCACCCACCTTCCCCATGGGTGGTGCCAGAAATGGAGTGGGGAACTCCACAGGGATCCCTGAGAGAACAGAGTGCTTTGAGGCCTCTGGAAGAAGTGGGTGGGACATTCCAGGAAGGTAGGAAGGACCCAGAAGGGTCTGTTAGAGGGAGGGATGGAAATCAGTCTCCTCTTCCACCTCCTCAGGCAAAGCCACATTCATGTGCTAATTTCCTGTGTGTTGTCTGTGAGTCCCAATGTCCTTCCCTGGAGGACACGAGGAGACCGCAGCCACTGTCAGGGGCTGCACCACGCATGCTGACCAGGCTCCAAAAGGTGTGAGCTGCCCCTGAGCCCTGGGCAGAGGTGGGTTCTGACCTCTAGGCTGCAGGGTTGGTCAACCCAGATCCTGGGCAGTGTGCATCCCCGGGCTGCCCGACTCCATCCCAGTGCAGGCTGAGCCCAGGCAGAGGACAGAGGATGTCCAGACGACACCTGATCCAGTGTCTTGTGCTGCCTGATGTATGTGCTGCCTCAAGAGGAGCTCTCTGATCCTGAGGTTCAAAGGAAGGACCTGGTGAGGGGTCTTTTGAGGATTTCAGATGAGGGTGCCAGCCTCAGTGGCTGGTCCCAGAATGCCCTGCATTTCCCCCATCACAGCACTGGGGCACTGCACCAAAGTCATCTGTGTCCCTCTCTGATGTCTGCTCTAGGCCTCCCAACGGGGCCCAGCAGCTGGGGCAGCTCCACATGGAACTCAAGCTGGGGATCCCATGGATTACTCTGTTTGGGAAAGGAAGGCCCCTGTGGGACCCTCAGCCCCTGTGAGATGGAAGCAAACACAGATCCTGGTTCTCCTCTCCCATCCTGGGTGGGAAGCTCCTCTTGTTCCCTGGGATGTTTGAGCTGGTGAGATGTCTTCAGGGGACCACAGCCAGGTGTGCCCACAGAGCAGGGCTTCCTCCCACACTGATGCCAGTCCCCTGTGTCTACACAGAACGTGCTCTGACCCCCAAGTCTTACACGGGAGTGTCGGTCGTTTGTTGTGTGGTTTCCCTCATCCATCTGATAAGTATTTACTGAGCATCTGTGACATGTCAGGTCCTGGTCTGGGCCCTGGGAACCCCACAGACAACAAGACACACATGGGCCCTGGCCACACAGTTTACCTTGTGACAGGGAGACAGGCACTCAGAGAAAATCATGGAACTAAGGAGTTAATTGTAATTGAGAGAAGGGCCATGAAGGGAAAGCGTCTGGTGCATCTGGAGCATGTAATGGAATCTCAGCTGGTCTGGGGATCACTGAGAGCACCCTGAGAAAGTGACCTTTGTGAGACCTAGAGCGTGAGTGGGCATTCATCGCGTGGAGGATGAAGGGCGCAGAGGGAGGAGCTGCCCGCAGAGAGACCAGGCTTTAGGGGGCAGACACCTGGCTGGATGGAGGGGCTGAGAGAGTCTAGTGTGGGGAGCTTGGAGAGCGAGGAGGACGGTGGACTGAGTGAGGCTGGTGAGGGACAGACCCTGCTGGGCTGTGGGGGATGCTCAGGGAGCTCAGCAGCCCCCTGGGGAGGCTCCAGGCTGTGAAGTAGCTCTGCTGTCCTCTGTTGGACAGGAAGGAAAATGTGCAAGAAAAAGTCTTGCTGCAGAGTTTTGTATTTTTAATTCAACTTATACTTTAAGGAATGTTTTGTATGTCTATATATGATTTGTAACATATGATATGATTGTATTGAGTTATAGTTGACATGAAATAAACTTAGCATATTGAAAGCATATGTTTATTCCTTTTGCCCTTATGCACACACCAGAGACGTTAGTACTACAGTGAAGGTGATGAAAATGTCCCTTCCTCTCAAAGACCCTCTTGCCCTCTTGTAGTCTCTTCATTCTGCCCCTCTGGCTCCCCGCCCCAGTGTTCCCAGGGAACCTCTGTCTGCTTTCCGTCATTTTAGATTACTTTGCATTTTCTATAACTTTTAGAAACAAGATGCAGGGGAGGAAGTCTTATCCCCTACCCACTCTGGGTCCTTTCTTGCTGGGCTATGAATTAAATTGCCATGAGACAGAACAAAGGGAGAAAATCAAACAAAGCTAGCCAGGATTGCTGAAGTGCCAGGTTAAATAGCATCTTCAGCTAAAGGCAAAGGAGGATGTTGGGGGTAGTGGTTTGGGATGAAAGGGGAGGAAGACAATTCACATGGAAATGGAAAAGCAAATGTTTGTTAGGCAACTGTTTACTGGGCCACCTATAGAGAATGTGGCCCAAGAGACAGAATTTGATACGATGGGCTTGTTGGTGCCTTTCTTATCATACATTTTACATTATACTATAGTTATCTCATGATATTAGCTCCTTCCTGGGACAGGCCTTCTATCTTAAATTCTTTTAGGCAGTTAGGGGGAAGGCCAACGTTTCTTTCAGACTCTTTTGCTCTTAAAAGTAATAAACCAAGGCAAAATGACACATTCTCTGGTGGGCAATTCTGATCCCCCACAGTCCCGTCTTTGAAACTTGAAGAAGTTTCACAGTCCTTTGAAACTTGAAGAAGTTTCGTAGTCCAGAAGCTGAGTTGGTAGATTGTTCCATCTCACTGGACACATTTTTTAGTCCTGGTAATAGATCAGTCCAGCGAAATTCATTTTAGGAGGTGGTGATGCAGGTGGGCTCCCAAAGTTAGACCTATATTGTGTAAGCAAGCAATCCTGTATTTAATAAGAAGTATTTCTATGGAAAGAAAAAGAAAAACAAGGTTAATGTTTCGCGCAAATTATAAACAGTTTTCTGAGTTCAGAGGACAGCCAGTTAAGAATACTTCTAGGTGTCAGCATCAAAGCATCTTTTGCAGCTTAAAATGTCTCTGATGATGTCATCAAGTATTCAGCTATCCTTCTGAGTGGCTTACACAGCAACATGCATGCTATCGTGATAATTTCTATAAAGTTTATATCAAGTTATCTGCTTCAGTTTGCAAGGATTCAGGAAAAAGTGCAGGTTCAGTTCTCAATGATTCCGAATGAAAATGATGAGAACAATTGAAAATGTTAGTTCAGAGATTTGTAGCCAGATATTTCAGGAGACTAGAAGAATTCAGGATCCAGTCCAGTCAACAGACATAAAACAAAAACCTCAAAGACAATTAACAAAACTATGATATAATATCCACAAATGTGTACTGTAGATTTTAGTGAAAAATAATTTTTCCCTCTAAAATCAACCTCGTTTTTATGAAAGATAGCCAAATTAAGACTAACTAGTTTGTAAAATAAGTCTAATTTCAATAAATTTGGCCCAATTATTTACATAAGTGCAGCAAGAATAGCAACTATCATATAGGCTCTTTTAAATCTGCTTTGCTGGAACTTTTTATAAGGAATCTCAGATTGAACTTTAAAGGCCTCTCAAGGCCAGGAAAGCCAAGCTAAGGACTTTGTCATCAGACTTGGCCTGCAATACCTACAGATTTGGGTGAATTCCTCTCTTTTCAAGGTGCCCCCAAATATTCTGAGGTTCCTTGCACCTGCCAGATAAGTGACATTCCTTACTTACCCAGTAAGGTTGCTGGGAACACTGTACACAAGGTACCAGGCCAATATTTCCAAGTGGCTTTATTCCATAAAGCCCAATCTTTGTCTCTCAAAAGCTGTCTGGTCATATCTGAGTCAATGCATGTTTCTCTCATATATGATATTCCAGTCAAAACTTTGGCAATATAACCAGTGTTTCCAATTGTGTCCTGTTATAAGGAGAACAGATGCTTATTGAACTTATGCAAATAACTATATTGTCATGAAATAAGAATATTCACTTACTAAGAGTTTCCAAATTCTGGAGGGATCAGTCGAGAGAAAAAGATAAATGCCTCAATTCTGTTTACAAAAGTATAATTTACCAAATTGCTATAAGTCATAGTTAGCTTAAGAGAAAAGAGAAAAAGTTTTCCTTATGTCTAAAAAAACAAAACATTTTTAAAAATAAGCAATATTTCAAACAAAAGTCATAAAAATTATAATCGTCCTCATCAGTTCATTCAGTCTTGTGTAATTGATTTTTGATCTTCATCTTCTGTTAGCAGTGTTATGGGGCCATCAGTTTCTCCGTTAGAGTTCTATGATTTCTTACCCAGTTCAGTTTTATAATCTGAAAGTTTGTCAGAAACCTGCATTCCAGAGTAAATGTCAGAGTCCTTTCCATGAATCTCTCTGAAGATGAAAACATTTGCAAAAGCATCAGAGCAAGACAATAACTGTCTGTAAACACCAAAAGACTCAAAAATGACAATTGACAAAGAAACTTGGTTATTTCTGTGACATGCAACACTTTAAGATAATAACTAGAATTATGACTGATGACCAGGACAGATCAGAATTCTAGGAATGTTATATAATTTTTAGAACACTTACATCAAGAACATTTACCCACACAATATTATAGGTCCCTATGAAGCAATGCTTAGTTATCCGTTAACCATGGTGACAATTAAAGATTTTCAGGAAAATGCAGAAAATTAAATAGCTGTAAGAAAAACCTTAGCACCTGTGATTAAAGGCCTGATAAAAACTATGTAGGAAATGTATTTTGATAAAACACAAAATTCCTACGCTTCCTGTAGACTATTCAAAGAAAAAACCTTTGAAAAGTATAATATACCTTTAACAGTATGATGACCTTTCCCTTTGAAAACATCCAGACCCTGTCCCGCAGACATTCAATGATCCTGCCTTTAATAAATGCGTCATTTCATTTAGAGAAAGTGTAAAAACCTTGTAGTGACGACAATGAGAGAAACACGACCACATGTGTCAACTTGGATGTGTCTCAAAGACACGTTGTTCAGTAAAAAGAAGCCAGACACTAATCCATGGGTCTAATGTACGTAGTGTGTGTGTGTGTGTGTGTGTGTGCGCGCAGATAGGAGAGGGAACAGTTTACTGTTTCACATGGACGTGGTTAAGTGACAACACCAGCGTGAGTCTCTGTTTTCTCTCTGTAGAAGCAGCGTGAGAACAGTGTGACTCTCTCAGCGTTGTCACAGACATGACGTGCGGAAAGACATGAAGAGCCAGGGGGTGAGCCCTCCACAGGGACCCCCAGTGTTCCTCCTGCTGAGAGCGTCACCCAAGATTTTGGTTCTTCTGTCTCCCTGGTGCACAAGTTTATCGTCTCTCAGCATGATGGAGTTTATAAAGTTTTCAGGTCCCTCATCATTTCTGACATGGTACAATGTTAGGTTTGGGGTGTTTTGTTACATAGGAACAGATATCAGGAATGAGGCCCATCCTTCCCTGATTCCTACATGTTAACAGGGCTGGAATCATCCACATTTTACAGATAGTGAAATTGAAGGGACTGCACTCACTTCCCAGTGTGCAATTATGAACAGGTGAGTGAATCCACTGTCTGAACACCGAGCACACATTCTGCGCAGGCTCGTAGCAGTTGTAGGGACACAAAAGTGAACGTGACAGACGGTCACTGGCCTTGGGGAGCTGATGTTTTGGTGAAGAAGGAGAAGTAATCCAGATAAACAAATAAGCAGTAGTTCACACGGTGACAAGTCCTCTAAAGGAAAACAAAGTGGGTGAAGGAGACAGGGAGTGGCCAGGTTGTGGGGCGTCTTTCTATTTTACATAAGATGGTCAGGAAATCCTCCATGACAAGGTGACAATTGTGCAGGATCTGAAGGAAAGGAGGGAGGGATCACGTAGGTCACTTGAGGAAGATTATTCCATGGAGAGGGAACAGCCAGTGCAAAGGCCCAGGGGCAGGAGCTTACTTGGCATGTTTGAAGGTCAGGAAGCCACTGTGACCACGACAGATGGGATGAGGAGGATGACATGAGAGTGTAGGCAGGGACTAGCTTGTATAGGACAGTGCTACCCAGAGGGTGATCTGCAAAGCCAAGGAGCTTGGGCCAGAAAGTAGACCAAGCACATCACTAAGTGCCCTGTTTATTTCAGCTGACATTTCCTTCCTTGCAAGACGTTCTCCACCGAAGCACTGAGTTGATTGACCTTCCAGCGGAAACTCCCTGTCTTGCTGCAGACCAGCACTGTGAGTAGGACTAACCTGGGCCTCTGGGCTGGCGAGGACATTGGATTTTGGGGTGCTTGAAACGTGAGCAACAGGAAGGCTTTGAGCTGAGAAAGGATGACCCGAGTAAGTTTTGAAAGAATTTGCCTCTGTGGATTCAGATATCCTGCAGTGAGGAGACAGCTATAAGGAGAAAGGAGAAGGAGGCAGCAGAAGGATCACATAGGAGACTAGTGCAATAACCCACGTAGGGGTCCTGGTGGTTTGGACCTGAGAGTTTGGATTCTATTTATATTCTGTAGATGGATGGCAGTGTGTGCATGTGGATTAGAGATTAGTGTGAGAGCACAGAGGCCTCAAGGATAACACCAAGATTCTCACCCTTAGCTCCTGGAAAGATGGATTAGACCTTGACTGAGAAGAGGAAGACTCTGGGAGGGTCAGGCTGGGAGGTGGGGGAATAAAGGTCTTGGTCGTGGATGTGTTATGTTGGAGGTCCCCATGAAGTTCAGGACAGACACCCCAGACTGACCTAACTCATTCTCCTCCAACCCCCTCCAAAAACACAAGAAAGCCTCAGAAGCTGAAGACAGCAGCTCCCGGGATCTCTGACAGTAGGCTCATGCTGTGGAAGAGGGAAGCGCTTCTTGTGAGATGCAGGTGGAGTTTCTCCCATAACTCAGGGCCGTGGAGCAAGTGGGGCCCTAGCTTGTCTCTACCCAGAGACTGCAGAGGGGCAGCAGCACAGGGTCTTGATTTCCCAGTTTTTTCATCAAGGCAGTAGGGAGAGCTTCCTTAGTGAGCTGAACTTCCATTCCTGCCCTTGGAGATCTTCTGGAAGCTGCAACTAGAGCCTGATTCTAAATATATGAGTAAAAAAACAAAACGAAGTTCCATAAGTAACAGTTCTCTAAAAAAAGGAAAGCAGGTGATGTATGGACGGGTGATGATTCTGGGTCATGAACCAAGGATTCTAATTTTTCAATTCTATGATCCTGATGTCAAAAAAACAGAGAGAATGTGTCAGTCCCCGTCATATGTCATATGGACAAAGACCTAAGAGGCTTGGGCTTCTAGGAAGATTCTTAATCAGGTGTGTAAGGCTTGCCCAGAGGGGGAATATTGTTTTATTGTGAACCACCTGCCACTCCAAGGAGATTTCAGCTTGTCATGCATGCATTGTAGCCAGAACAATGAAATTATTATTGCATTCCAGATATTCACACTGTGAGCAAAACCAGCCTTGCTCCTTTCTGTTGGATGTTCTCGGTCTTGTATTTGTGACAACACTGGACTTGGCCGTGATGAGCCCAGTGTCTCTGTGTCCTGTTCAGTGATCACAGGAAAGTCCTGGCTTCTCCTGTCTGGGCCACATGGAGGAGATCTGCCCCACACAGCAGCAGCTCCTCAGGACGGAACCAGAGTCATCTCTGTGTAACATGTTCTGAGGCTACTTACTGATTTTTCACTTTCAGACATTATGTAAGGTCTTCCCTCTTGGAAGATGAGGATTCAGCTCCTTTCTTCCCCACCACCATCACACACCCGCTGCCCATCCCCTCCTCTCTCCTATTTTCCTAAGACCAACACTCAGTGTGGACCTTATGATGTCTATTTAATAGTTTTCACCTTTGAGCCAACTAGTTCAATGGACTAATGATTTCTTCCTGCCTCCACCCCTGTCTTGGATGTGGAGTCTAAAACTTGAACCTCTGAAGTCCATCGGGCCTGGAGAACCTTACCTCTGTGAGCTACAGATGTGGAGGGTGGTGGCAGTGGGGGCAGTTAGGGACTTATAACGACACAGATAGAGTAGAAAAAGCCAAACTCCTCCACATCTACCTTCATAACCCTCCAGGTTACCACGTGGTGGTGCCGCCCTCTAGTGGCCAAATTTCAAAGTGCGCCTCCCAATGGGGTCAAACTTTTTTTCAAAGGGAGCTCATCAACCCATGGTCACTCCTAGGGACAGAAGCAGCAACATACATTGCAGGACTAGGTGTAAAGCAAAAATCAAGGCTCTTTGTTCAAAAATCACGAAGAATGTCGAGATGGTGAAAGCAAAGCATTAAACCTACCACAGGCCTTTCTAAGTGACTGCACAGATGCGAGCCCACGAAGCTGGCCCTACCTAGCAGAGCAAATGGATGTGTTCATCCAGCAAGCCAATTCCACACCAAACTCAAGTCATAAAAAACCTACAAACCTACGGCAACTATCGTACTGAATGGTGAGAACTAGAAGCTTTCCTGCCAATGATGAACAAGAAACGGCAAGTATTCTGAACGCCTTGGTGAGAAACGTGTGCTCCGAAGAGTGGAAGTGGATGTCTGCTAATACTGAAGACAGAAGACAATGACATCAGTGTTGACAGTGACATCAGTGTCAGGGTCAGCTCTGGTTATCAACACTGTAGGCCAAGTGTGCGAGTTCCATGGGCTGCAGGACCATCCACATCTGGGACCATTCAGGGACCTGCTCCATCTATGAAGGATTTAGGGCTCCAATAGTCTGGGGCAGGCTGGACACACCCTCCAGAGGAAAGGACAAGTTCCTGCACTTGTACCTCCATCCAACCCACGTGAGAAGGATCAAAGGTGCTTCGTGGAGCCTCTGGCAGGACCTAATGAGAGAGCTCCATGCAGACTCCTAGGGTTCCGAGCAAGGCCATGCCTTCTGCAGCAATAGAAAAACAGCTCCTGGCCTGTTTCTAGGCCTCGGAAGACACAGAGCTTCTGAACATGGGACAGAATGTGTCCAGGGGCCCAGAACTTCTCATCATGGCCTGGGTTCTATCACACCCACCAATGTAAGGTCAGGTGGGGAGAGCAGATGAATCACAAATGGAAGTGGTACGTCCTGGATTAGAGGACGACAGGTGCCCAGACCGTCATAGCACACTCTCCAACTTCATTCTGCCCCCAATCCCCACCCCACATTTGGCCTCCCCTGCCTGTCCCCAGCTGCTATTCAGCCTTCCTCACTCACACACAAATCCCCTGGGGACGTGGCTCACTTGCTGACTCAGCTGAAGTAGGTCTCAGGGTACAAGGGTGAGATCTGGCTTTTCTACAGTGCTCCAGGCTTTGAGAACAACCTGCACATGTCTCAACTTGTCAGAACTGGAGACTGGAAAACTTTGCCCCTCAGTTCGGTCTTCACTGCCACCCCTGCCCTGCATTCCCCACCTTCCCCCAGGCTCCATCCCAGATCCCTTTTCTAGTCTGAATATCTCACACTCAAATTCCCTTCTTGACTTGATTCCCCACGTGCACTCAGCTCGGGTCTTCTGCGTTCATGGTGCCCTCTGTCCTCAAATCCTTCATGACTCTCCAGACTCTTAGCCCCCAGGGGATGCTCACATCACTCTCCTCGTTGTCACCTGTCCCATGTCCCCTTCAGCCTATACATCTGGTGCTCCCCCTTGTCCCCAGTGTCAGGGCACTAATCTGAGTCTTCCAGATTCTTTCCTTTTCCCCAGTCATACGTCTCACCCCTCACATCATCCAAGTCTGGAAGGATGGCGCCCCACCTTCACCACACCAGCTACAGTTGTTCCTCCCTCAACAGGGGGTCAGCTGCTCACTCAGAATTCTCAGCCCCAGCCTGGGGTCCCCCCAAAAAGTGCCCTCCCGCGTGTCCCCACTAGATCCCAAATCATGCCTGACACCCTGAAACCCCACCCAGGATTTACTATTCCTCATCCAGACTCTGTGTGGTCCCCATCCCTCTCTGCCCCCCTTCAACGCCCACCTCTGCTTACCCACACTCCACCTCACTGCCGGGTCTCCAAGGATTCAGCCAAACACCCCAGAGACCAAAAGGAGCAACAGGACAGAGAACCAGAGGACAGATTCCATTTACCATTTCCCAGGTTCCGTCTGTGGACTCTCCTTAGAATAGGCACGTGGAGATTGTGAAAACAACAAAGAGCCAAGAAATGAGGACACAGATGTCTGGCCTGAGCCCGAGGCTGGAGAGGGCCCTGGACAGGGTGGTCCTGTGCGGGCATGCGGGTGGCTGACGTGGCAGGGACGTGATTGTCCACTGGAGTGGTTGGGTTACTGACAGAATAGTTTAAAGATCTGTGATCTTGCTTCTTGAAGGTGAGGTGAAAATGTGCATGGAATGAGAACACTGTTGGGGTCAGGGCCTCTGTGGCGGGTGCCTTCCATGTCTCTGTGAAGATGTTGGACTTCAGCTCACAGGGCTTCTCAGATTCTGGGGATGGAGAATGTGTAGGAGACAACCTGGGAATCCAGAAGGTTCTGGGCAGTCAGGTCATCTCCTCCTCTGGATGCCAAGTCAGAAGGCAGGAAGAAAAATTGGCAATATTCATTTGGAGGGTTGTAGACAGAGAAGGAAAGAAATTAGAGGATTTGAAAATATGGTGAGGATTGACACTGTGTGCAAGATGCCAGGATCAGCTAAGTGCAGGTAGGTAATGTCCAAGCAAAAATTGCACCAGACAAAGTTACAGGGGCAGAAGGACTTTATCCAAGACCAGGGCAATAGGGGAGAGAGACTCAACTCAACTCCGAAAGAAAAGTCTGGAGAGTTTTTAAGAGCAGGTAGAGGGACTTGTAGGCACTTGTGTTGCTAATCAGCATTACTCAACAGAAAAGTAAAACTTCTCATTTATTCCTGACAGGAGGTAGTTTTACATCCTGGTGGTAAAGGGAGCCCAAGTTAGGCTCCTGCTCTCCCTCAGAGACTGGAAGGTGGGGGCAGGATTTTCCAGGAGGATTACATTTCAAAGGGATGGGCCCAGAACCTTGAGAAAGACATTCCCTGGATCCTAAAACCAGCAAGAAAATTTTAAGGAGACATATATGCATTTCAAAAGGACAGAGAAAGAATCTGCATTTATAGATTTCAATTACATTTCTAACAGAAACCTTCTAAGAAAATGGAGGCCAGGGGCCTGCAGTCAGGAAGAACTGCCTAAAGTTTAGTGAGTCTGAGGGGAACATGAGGCCTCTAGGTCATGACAAAACTGCTTTCTGCAGAATGGGAGGGAAACTCAACTCCATCTCTAGCCAAGACCCAACCTGCATCTCCATCAGTTCCCTGCAATTTATAAACGTGTGCAAAAGAGCAGAGAGACAGTGAACAGGGCCACAATCTGACCATCAGAAGGCTCTGTTTGCTGGACGTTCCATGGAAACACAACACTTCTCCAACAGTCACTTTCCGTTTGAACAAAGTTCGTCTCTAAGGAAGAGTGTTCTTGATCCCAAAGCAAGGTTGCTCTCACTTGATTTGGCCCGATTATTTACACAGGTGCAGCCGGATTGCACACTCACCACAGAGTTTCTCCTCTGATGCAGGTTTTCCTAAGGAGCCTCAGATGGGACTTTTAACAGCCTCTTGACGTTAGGAAGCCTAGACATCAGGACTCACCTGCAGTCTCTAGAGCTTTGAGTGAGGCCCTCTCTTCTCCAGATCCCCCAAATACCCATCAAGTCAACCTTAGCTCCTTAAAGTGTGGATCATGTCTGATCCCATGGGCATTGTTCTAAACTAGGACAATCAATTCAAAGCCGTGGTTGTGCGGCTTGTACCGTACGGTTGCACGGTATCAATGTTTCCAACGATATCCAAGTAACAAGGAGGACAGAGTCTTACTGAACCTACGCAAATAACTCTATTGCCATGGAAATAAGAATGCTCAAGAAGACTTTAGGACTTCCTTGAGAGGAATCAGACAGGGAGAAAAGACCAGTGTTGATACCCGCATGGCTGTCCTCCTGTCTTTTCCCGTTGTTCGTGTCACAGTCCATCCACACCTCCCTCAGAGGATGGTTGGAACTGAGATTCCTAAGAGCTTATAATGTGCTCCCACCCCTCATTGCACAACCACTGCCCGCCCTTCCACTGGGGAGATGGTGCAACTGAGACCAACAGGAGATGGGGACTGGAGTGGAATGTGACCTTAAGCCAACAATAATGAGAATGCCTGTTCACATTGCTGTGCATTTATTAGCTCAAGGCAAGTCTTCTAACGACTTTCCACCTTCATTATTGACTATCACAGCAACTCTACGCAAAAAGTACATCAGATCATCATTTTACAGATAAGAAAAAAAAAATCTATCAGAGTTTAATAACAGAGGAGGGTGAGAGAGCCAAAGGGCCAGACTCATCTTGCACATTGAGCCTGGGGAGGTCACTTTTGCTGGAACTGACCGGGTTGGAGGCCTCACACTGATAATCCCCAGCATCCTCCATCCTGACGGGGTCTATGGCGAGGGTGCTGTTGTCCGGGGACGGCTTCAATGTCTCTGTGAGCCGCAGACTCTGGTCATTGAAGAATCACTGGATGAAGATGCCGGTGTCATTTGTCAGCCAGGTCAGGACCACGGGCTCCTTGTGTTCCATGACTGGGGTTGTTCTGTCCTCTGCGGACTCTGGTGGAGGGCTTTGCGACTGGCTCTGTGGAGAAACAGAGGAGGTGACTGATTAAGAGTGGGCCTGGGGCCTGGGACCATGCTCCTTCCTCAGATCTTAGCTGCTCTGTAGGTGACCCAGATGATGGCCCAGAACCCCGCAGAAAGATGAGCATCTTTGCTTAGGTGACCATCTGTAAGGAGAGGGCGGCACCACCCCTTTTGATCTCCAGATCACCCCAGGGTGACCCTTGATTAGTCCCCCGGGACATCTCTGTAGTGTCAGCACCAGGAACGTCTTCTCATCCCATGGGTCCTACAATCTCATCATCAGGTGAAATTTTTCTCTCATGAACTTTCATTGATTCTTTCTTAGAACTTTCCTTGACTTGAGAAAAGATCAGGCCATATTCCCTATATACACTTCCGTGTGTGTTGGGGAAGGCAGGCTTGCCAGCCCTGTCCATCTCTGCGGCCAAGGGAACATTACATAAAGTGGGAAGGCATTTACTTCTTGTGAAATCATTTATTATGGGTTGAGGATGGCCCCACCCACTCTTCACAACCTTAGGACCTGGAGAATTTCTAATCTAACCGATTTCTCACTCTAAGGAGGACTTTTACATCCTGGTCTGTGGATTAATTATCACAGTGAAGGAAATCTCAAGAGAGAAGTGGTTAGGGTTTTAACAAAAGACAGGCCTGTTAGGAATAGAAGGAAATTGCTCAATATAACAAAGGTCATAAATGAAAAGCCCACAGCTAACATCATACTCAATGGTGAAACACTGAACACTCTCTACAAAGATCATGAACAAGACAAGGATGCTGCTTTCCACCACTCTATTCAACATAGTACAGAAGCCCTAGCCAGAACAACTAGGCAAGAAGAAGAAATAAAAGGCATCCAAAATGGAAAGGAAGAAGAGAAATTATCTCTTTTAGCAGAAGACATAATCTTACATGTAGAAAACCCTAAAGATTTCACCCGCACACAAACTGTTAGAACTAAATAAGCAAATTCAGCAAAGTTGCAGGAAATAAAATCAGCACTCAAAATCAGTTGCCTTTATACACAATAACAATGAACCACCCAAAAGGAAATTAAGAAAACAATTCCATTTACAATAGCATCAAAAAGAATAAAATACTTAAGAATAAACTTAACCAAGGAGGTGAAAGATGTGTGCACTGAAAACCACCAAACGTTCTGAAAGAGATTAAAGAAGACACAAATAGTGGAAGGACATCCATGTTCATGAATGGGAAAAATTAATATTGTGAAGATGCCAATATACCCCAAACTGCCTACATATTTGATACAATCCCTATCAAAATCCCAATGAAATTTTTACACAAATAGAAAAATCCAACCTAAAACCCAAGGGACCCTGAATAGTTAAAAGTTTCAAAAAGTTGAAAAAAATTGGAGGACTCACACTTCCTGATTTCAAAACTTACCACAAAGCTAAAGAATCAAAATAGTGTGGCACTGACATAAAGACAGACATATTGACGATGGAATACAATAGAGATCCAGAAATGAAGTCTTGATAATGTGATCAGATGATTTTAACAAGGGTACCAAGACCATTCAACGTAGAAAGGATAGTCTTTTCAACGAACAGTGTTGGAAAACTGGATATCCACATGCAGAAGAATGAAGTTGGACCATTGCCTCCACCATATACAAAAATTCACTCCAAATGGATCAAATCCTAAAGTAAGACCTAAAACTATAAAATTCTGAGAAGAAAATATAGGGTGAAATCTTCATGACATTGGATTTGGCAATGATTTCTTGAACATGACACTAAGAACACAGGCAAAAAAAGGAAAATACAGATAAACTGGACATGGTCAAAATGAAGACTTTGAGTTCAATCAAGCACACAATCAACAGAGTGAAAGGTGACCTATGGAATGGGAGAAAATAATTTGCAAATTATACATCAATAAGGGGCCAATATCCAGAATATACAAAGAACTCCTAAACTCAACAACAACAACAACAACAACAAAACCAAATAGTCTGACTGAAAAATGGGCAAATGAGAGTTGGCATCTCTTACTTCTCAGCCAACCCAAGTCCTTGAAAGAATAAGGCAGGTTTGTGGACCTCAAGACAAATGCATGAGGCTCAGAGTGCTCAGACAAGGTAAGGCCGCCTGCTCTATGTCTGGGAGAAAGCACTGACTTCCTCAGGTGTCAGTGTTAGCAGGATCTGGTCTTGAAAAGACACAAGATGAGAGTCAGAGACCCCTCCACCCCCAGTCTTCTCTGGTTCTTCACTGTCCAGCTGACTGCCTGGCCACTCAGGGGTGATTCCTGCCCACTGCACACACCTCCATCACCGAGAGAGGTGTGTTTTCTCTGAGGTACCATGTTGCAGGTTCTCCTAGAGATGGGTAATGGTGATTCTGGGACATGAGGACCAGGAGCAAACAGAGCAGTCAGGTGAGTGTTCAGGCCTCAGGGCAAATATGTGGATCAGATCCTCCCGCGTGAGTGTGACTGACATGGGCCAGTGACCCAATAAATGATAGAGGGAGTCTAAGGGATGATCCAGAACAGAGTGAAAGGACAGGCAGGAGCTGCCTGGCTTTGGCAGCAGAATCTGATCTCTCCCTTGCTCTTTAACGTTTCTTGTGTCTCTTCTGAGGGCAGGTGTGGACGTGTGTAAATGCAGAAGGGCTGACTGATGGAAAGGGGGGAGCCTGAACTGCCTGAAAATCTGGTCCCTGTGGACCATCTGTGTTTGGTGGTTATGAGATAGAAAATTAAGGAGAAGTTTAAATTCTCCCATATGGGAAAATTATGATTAATATCCCAGGGCCTCAGACCAATAGTGGGAAGGAAATTTCTCTAGAGAGCAGTCAAAGGTCTGACACGTGGGCCTCAGCTCCTGGAGGGTCAGAGAACCTGTCCTGTGTGGCCAGAATTCCAAGGACTCTGCATCCAGGTTCCAATATCTAAAGAGATTTGAATCATTCATTCATTCATCCATTCACCATTCCTTCCTTCCTTCCTTCATCAGAAGCAATTGAGAGTTTGTTACATGCAGACCCTGTGCTGGCTGCAGGGGTAGAGTGGGGAGTGAGATGGCAAAGTCTTTCCTTTCTACTCCAGTGGGAGTGACCCCAAGACATCAGGAAACAAAGAAGTGATGTCAAGTCCAGTGCAGGGAGGTTGATCATCTACCTGAGGGGGCGGCCTGAACATTCCCGGCACTGACTCTGATTGTTGATGCAGGTGATGTAGCTCTAGAGTAAATGTCTCTTTCTGAGCTGGAGACACGTAGGAAGAAAGGATCTGGACTGATAATTTGGTCTAGGGGTCTACAGACACCTGATAAGGCCCCTGGTGGAGGAGAGGATGGGGCTGTGGCTGCGGCCAGTCCTCGTGTGACTTATCTGTCCTTACGGTCTGTGTGACCATCATTTAGAGACTGTATCTTCCTGTGGCTCAGTTTCCCCTCAACGAAGTAGGACAAGTATTTGGCACCCAGGTTGTGAGTGAATTAACCAGAACTATTCATAGTACCTAAATCTTGGGAGAGAGGAGCTGCCCAAATAAATGGCATCTGTTATTGTATGATTGCAAGAGAGAATGCCCCTGGGCCTGATCCCTGGTGGATGAGGAGCTGCTAGGAGCATCTTCTCTCCTCTGTACCTCCCCTGGAGGCACTGACCTTCCTCTGGAGTCTCCTAAGTCCCCCAGTGGCCTGGGCACCTTGTCCATCTGTGCTCTCCATGCTGAGTCTCAGGTGAAGGATCAGGCTCTGCCCCTGCCCAGATGTGGCTCTTGGGGCTGAGCCCTGGCTGGCGACCAGCTCAGCGACCAGCTCAGAGGCCTCGGGACTCAGGAAGCCAAGAAATCATTGCTCCCAGTTGACTCTGCCCAGGAGGCCAAAACCCAACCCTGGCACGGGCTCTCCAGGGTCACTGGAGTCGGGAGCCCTGAGACAGAGGTTTATGCAGGGGCCTTCCGGGCTGGGCTTCTCTGTGAGGATCCCAGGGATCCCCAAGCCCTGCAGGGTCTTTCTCAGGGTCATGGCCCCAGGGTGGGGCTCCAGGGGGTGGGACTGAGACTGATCTCCTTCTGCTGAGTTACTCCCATCAGCCTGGTCCTTCTCTCTGCAGGGAATGTTTGCAGGGTCTTGATTCCGGGAAAGGAATTCCAATCTTATTATTATTTTCTTTTTTGGTGAGGAAGATCAGCCCTGAGCTAACATCTGTGCCCATCTTCCTCTACTTTATATGGGACGCTGCCACAGCGTGGTTTGACAAGTGGTGCGTTGGTGTGCGCCCGGGATCTGAACCTGCGAACCCTGGGCTGCCGAAGCAGGGTGCACGCACTTAAACACTACGCCACAGGGCCGGTCCAGGAATTCCAATCTTTTGAAGTTTGTCTCCACTGTGTGTGTCCTGAACTCAATCCTCAAACCCCGACAATGGATGTAATGCAGAGGCGGATGTAGGCACAGTCCAGGCCTGTCAATCCTGTGTGTGTGAAGTAGAATTCACCCCACCCAACACCCAGAGTTCAGAGAGGAATCACTCACAGTTTACACGGAGCTGTCCAGTTCCTATATCACTAACCAAATTTCTCTTAAAGGCTTGTATGGTGTAGTATCCTGTGTCCTCCTGAGTGGCGTTCTGGAGCAGCAGGGATCCATCATCATATGTTATCTCTCGACCACTGTAAAGGGTCCCTGGGCTAATTTCCGATGTGTTCATTACATAGGATACAATTTGACGTTTGGGATCTACTCTATCCCCTTTGTACCAGACATAGCCTATAAGATTCCCAGGCAGATTGGAGACAAGGAGAATAACATCCTTCCCTTGGATACCATTGAGCTGCAGTGATGTAACGGTGAGCCGGGCAGTGGTGGGCGGGTTCCAGAAGGTTAGCAGTGAGACTAGGAGGGAAGAGAGAGAGATCAATCAACATTTGGAGCTATGTATTGGGATGGAAAGATGAGATCGTGGGTCCTCAGCAGGTCTCTTCATCTCTTAGACTTGGAGTGTGTGTGAGTGTGTGTGTGTGTGTGCGTGTGTGTGTCTGTGTCCACTGGTCAAGGTCAGCAGCATGACCACCATTACTTCAGCCCCTCTGAACTTGTTATTTCCTCTGTTCCCAACACTCTTCCCAGGTGTCTGCCCGGCTCACTCCCTCACTGCCCTCAGAGCCCTGCTCACTCTCAGGGGCGTCCTAGGGAGATGCCTTCCCTGACCTCCCCTCTAAAGACTCCCTCTGTCTTCACTGTCTGACCTTTCCCTGCTCTGTTCCCTTCATGGCACTTGTCTGTCCCTGACATCACATTCAGATCTCTTTGCTTGTCTGTCCTCCTCCCCATGGAATGTGAGCTCCTGAGGGCAGGGACTTGTGTGATCTAGTTGTACCCGCAGTGCCTGGAACAGGCCGCAAACACCCGTGGATGAGTGCATGAGTGTTCCCAGGGCCCTCCATGTCCTGCTGTTTATTTGTCAATTTCTAAAGTGTAGTGTGTAAAGACAATGTTTAGTGTCCCTTATTAAGATATTTCTGGTGTCATCCTCAAATAAATTAATATTATTACCATCAATTTTCAAAAATGATTGCTCAGTGATAACTAACTTGGAAGGGTACAGCAATTGAGATATTCCTGCCGCTCACCTGTTCTAGATTGTGAAATTTTCCATTTGCAGAGCCCCCCTCCCCCCATCCTACTCTGCTCCCATGTTCTGTCCCCTCAAGTCCAAACAGAAGTCCTCTGTCGTCTCTCAGAGCCCCATCCTCCCAGGAGAACCCAGCCAGTCTCTGTTCTCCCATCCTCCCGCCCACCCTCAGGGAATGGTCCCCTCTCACCTGCCAGCAGGAGCCCCTGCCAGCGGACACGCCCTCTGAGGGCAGTGGCTGAGGGCGATTGCATGGTGGCTGCTGTCTTCTCTGTCCTTCTGTCTATGAGAAGAGCTTGGGCTCCAGAAATGCTCACAAGCACTGCTGTCCAGATGCTTTGGCTCTGCTGTCCTTCCTCCCTCAGTGCTGGGCCTCCACCCTGGGCAGGAGCACTTTACCTGGTCACGTGGGCCAAGGGTGGGGCCTCTGCCCAGGACCCTCCTCCTCCCTCCCCTCATTCCTACCTGCCTTGTCCCTTCTTTCTATCTCCTTTCTATCTATGTTTCTGTTCCTGGGAACTACGGACTCCTCTGCCTTCTTCAGCAGTCATTCCCCACCACACACACACACACACACACACACACACACACACACACACACACAGACACACACACACACACGCCTTTGTTGGGACAAGCACAAGTCTGGGGCATCGTATCCCGGGCTGACCCCACAGCTCTGGGTCTGGGTGCAGCATCACCCTCCCTCTCTCTCATCTCCTTCTGACTTTTCCATTCAGAGCAGGAACCCAGGAGGCCCCATCAGGAGCTATTGTCACAGGGGTGTCACCCCCGCTGTGCATTGGAATCACCTGTGGAACTTTATAAAGATTGCGAAGTGCAGGTGACACCTTAGAAATGCTACTTTAGCAGCTGCCCAGGTTTCTGGATACTCAGCCAGGCTGAGACCCCATTTTGTGGGGTGGGGCAGCCTCTCCCGTTCTCCTGTTCAGAGTCAGAAGATTCTGTTAAGAGGCAGATTGTGACCCCGCAGTTGTGGGGTGGACCCGAGAGTCTGCATCTAACGAGCTCTCGAGTGATGCTGATCACAGTGGCCTGTGGGGCACACTTTCAATAGCAAGGCTGATGGAGACCCCTGTGCCCTGAGAGTATGACCCACCTGCCCCAGCATTGGCCTCTGCTGCATCTTGGCCTTGGGGTCTGTCAGCACCACACAGAGACCCAGGGGTCCCCAAACCCAGGAGATTATTTCTGTTTGTGACACAGAAACCCATCTGGGCACCAGGGTCTTCCCAGTGTCCTCAAATGCTCTGGGAAGGTTGGATTTACTCCCAGCAGGAAGGTCACAGAGATGACTCTGGGGATGAGAAAGGGGCAAGCTGAGTGATGACTGGTGAGGGGACCCACCCTCCATTTCCAGGTGTCACTAGCCTGGCCTCTGCTTGCAGGGACAGAAACCGAATACTGATGTCTCAGAAGGAGCTGCAGTTCTTGGGTGTGAAGGGGGAGGTTTCCTGCATGTCCTGGGTGAGAGGACGGTGGTGGTAGGAGGTCAGATGGCTGTGGGCTTCCTGGTCCGGAGGGGAAGGTTTCAGGGAGACCACCCCCCTTCCCCGTGTCTGTTGGTTGAGCTGTGGCTCAGAGCCTGTCCATGTGCTCCCTGACCATCCTGGGGCCTCTGTCCTCTGTCTGGCTGACTTTCCTGTGGTCACTCTGCCTTCCCCATGGGTGGTGCCACGCGGGGAGTGCAGAGCTGCACAGGGACCCGTGACAGAGCAGGGTGCTCTGAGGCACTTAGAAGGGGCAGGCATGGCAGAGCAGACACATAAGAGGGGCCCAGAAGGATCAGTTGGACCAAGGGATGGAAATCCTGCTCCTTCTCCACCTCCTCAGCCAAAGCCACATGATGCATTAATTTCCCGCAAGTTGTCTGTTTGTTGCAATGTCGCCCCCTGGAGGGCATGAGGAGACCTGCAGCCAATGTCAGGGGCTGCACCAGGGATGCTGACCAGGCTCCAGGAGGTGTGAGCAATCTTGAGGCCTGGACGGAGGTGGGCTCTGACCTCCAGGCTGAGGGGCCTGTCAGCCCAGGTCTTTGTCACTCCAGGTCCCCAGGCTTCCTGACTCCATCC
Source organism: Diceros bicornis minor (assembly GCF_020826845.1). Lineage (NCBI taxonomy): Eukaryota > Metazoa > Chordata > Mammalia > Perissodactyla > Rhinocerotidae > Diceros > Diceros bicornis. The sequence continues at coordinate 17,492,451 of NC_080773.1, forward strand.
TGGTGCAGGGTGAGCCCAGGGAGAGGACAGGCGATGTCCAGTGGACTCCTGATCCAGTGTCCTGTGCTGCCTGGTGGAGGCGCTGCCTCAGCAGGAGCTCTCTGCCCCTGAGGTTTCAAGGGAAGGGCCCAGTGAGTTGTCTCTTGAGGTCTCAAGGAACCCTAGGTAGTTCTAAGACCTGGGAGGCTGGTCCCCAGAATGGCCTGTATTTCCCCCGTCACAGCACTGGGGCATTGCATCCGACTTGTCTGTGTCCCTGTCTCTCACCTGCTCTAGGCCTCCCCATAGGGCCCAGGACCTGGAGCAACACCACATGGGAGACTCAGACAGGGGATCCTGTGGGTCCTCTGTTAGGAGAGGGGAGGCCTCTGTGGGACTCTCAGCCCCTCTGAGAGGGAAGCAAATGCAGATCCTAGTTCTCCTGTCATATCCCAAGTGGGAGATTCCCCTTGTACCCTGGACATCTTGGGCTGATGAGATGTCTTCAGGGGACGACAGCCAGGTATCCCCACAAGCCAGCGATCCTGGAGACATGGAGTCTCCCCCTGATTCCTTTGAGGGCAAGGTGGGGCTCTCCCCTCTCCTGGTGGTATCTTCACCTGGTGCTGAGAATTCAGAGTTTGTACCAGGTCAGGTCTCTGTGAGAAGCGTAGAAACACAGGCTGCTGGCCCAGGCTCTCAGGGGAGAGGAGAAGTCACTCATAAGGTAGAGATGGGGAGGAGGGTGGCGGCCCCGTGGTTTAGTGGTTAAATGCACGCACTCCGCTGCTGGCGGCCCGGGTTCGGATCCCGGGCGCGCACCGACGCGCTGCTTCTCCGGCCATGCTGAGGCCGCGTCCCACATACAGCAACTAGAAGGATGTGCAACTTTGACGTACAAGTATCTACTGGGGCTTTGGGGAAAAAAAAGAAGGAGGAGGATTGGCAATAGATGTTAGCTCAGAGCCGGTCTTCCTCAGCAAAAAGAAGAGGATTAGCGTGGACGTTAGCTCAGGGCTGATCTTCCTCACAAAAAAAAAAAAAAGAGATGGGGAGGGGGTGTGATTTTTCTGGGAATCAATGGGGATCTGACCCCTCACTGTTAGGAGGCCCCTGTCCTCCCTGCTGAGTCTACAAGGGGTAAAGGCCCATCCCTGGGACAGCCACAGGCACTTGCTGGCCTCCTCCCATGCTGGTACCAGTGCCCCCATGTCTACACAAAACATGCTCTGACCCCCAGGTGTCACACGGCGATGACAGGCTTCTGTTGTGTGGTTCCCCTCATCTATTTAATGAGTATTTACTGAGCATCTGTGACGTGTCAGGCCTTGGTCTGGGCCCTGGGAACTCCACAGACAACAGGACACATGTGGGCCCTGGGGTCACAGAGTTTACCTTGTGACAGGGAGAGACAGGCACTCAGAGAAAATCATGGAACTAAGGAGTTAATTGTAATTGAGAGAAGGGCTGAGAAGGGAAAGTGTCTAGTGCATCTGGAGCATGTAATGGAGTCTCAGCTGGTCTGGGGATCACCAAGAGCACTTCTGAGAGTGACCTTTGCTGAGACCTGACGTGTGGATAGACATTCACCCCATGAAGGACGAAGGGTGTGGAGAGAGGAGCTGTCTGCAGAGGGACCGGCCCTTAGGAGGGCAGATGCCTGGCTGATGGAGGGGCTGAGAGGGTCCAGTGTGGGGAGCTTGGAGAGCGAGGAGGACGGTGGACTGAGTGAGGCTGGTGAGGGACAGACCCTGCTGGGCTGTGGGCGATGCTGAGGGAGATCAGCAGCCCCCTGGGGAGGCTCCAGACAGTGGGATAGCTCTGCTGCCTTCTGCTGGACAAGCAGGAACATGTGCAAGAAAAAATGCTGCTCAGTTTTGCATTTTTAATTTAACTTAAACTTCAAGCAATATTTCATATGTCTATATATGATTTGTAACAGCTTTATGGAGTTACAGTTGACATACAATAAACTTAGCATATGGAAAGCATATATTTATTCTTTTTCCCCATATGCACGCACAGAGACGTTAGTACTACAGTGAAGGTGGAGAATATGTCCCTTCCTCTCAAAGTCCCTTGTGCCCCCTTGTAGTCTCTTCATTCTGCCCCTCTGACCCCCTCCCCAGTGTTCCCAGGGAACCTCCATCTTCATTCTGTATTATAGATTAGTTTGCATTTTCTGGAATTTTTAGAAAGAGGACAAGTGAGTAAGAAGGCCGTACTCACTCAGGGAAGGGAGAGTTGGGACCCTACAGCTGCAGCACATCACTTGGGATGACCCTGCTTCCTGCCGACTCTGCACCTGGCTTTATCCACACCTGTTGTTCCAGGGTGATGAATGGTTGGGCGGAGTTGCACAGTCTGAGCTAACGTTTACTTTCTCAGGGGCATGGTGGATGGGGAGAATGCCAAACTTGGAGCTGGGAGGTCCGGGTCAGGGACACTTCTTTATTCTCTAAGAGAACAGCCCTTCAGATCCCAGCTCTGGCTCAGACACATGGGCACAAAAGGGGTTCTGCCACTGACCATCAAGGAGACTTCAGACAAATGACTCATTCTCTTCGGGCCTCAGTTTCTTCGGCTGTAAAATTGGACAAGGACAGCATCTACCTCATAGGGTTGGTTTTATAATTAATTGAGTAAATATACACAAAATGCGTGGGGTGTCTGGCATGTAACAGAGTTAGTGGTTAGTGTGAGAAGAGTCCTTGGAATCATCCACTCCAGTCCCTGCTCATGGGGAAAGGCAGTGTGTGTAGGGGTCAAGTGCATGGGCTCAGGAGCCACAGTGCCTGGTTTGAACTCAGATCTGCCTTTTCCTGGCTGTGTGACCTTGTGCAAGTTACTTGACCTCTGAGCTTCAGTTTCCTCATCTGCACAATACAGACAATAAACTATAACTACTTGATATGGTTGTTGAGAGGATGAAATGAGTTAACATCTGTAAGATTCTCAGAGCTGAGCATGGCACACAGTAAATCCTTGAAAATATTACCTGTTGTTATTAAGATTCCAGGATCTGGGCTTATGGGAAGAACTGAGAGACTGGATCCCAGCATCCTAGTGCCAGGCTCTCCAGGGAGCCCATGAGACCTTGGGCAAATGGATTCCCCACCCAGGGCCTCTACTTCCCACTGGGACCTGCATGAGGTTCCCATGTCCATCCCCACTGTGTCTTCTCAGTTCTCCCACCCTGGCAATGGCTCTTATCCTTAATTCTCTCTGTTAAAATACTTGGAACAGCTTTGGGACTCTGACTGACATGTTCTCCATCCATTAGAACCAGTGGGGGCTGGGGAATTGAGAGGTGGGCACCGCCTTCTTCCACCAACAAGTCAGAGCCAGCAAACACCAACGACTCTGAGGCCCCCATTCTTCACACATGGAATCTGGCATTTAATGAACACCCATGTGCTCCAGGCAAAGGATGGGGATTTTACCCAAATCTAACCTTCTTTATTCTATGCTTCTGAGGCAGGTATTTATGTCAGATGAGCAAGACCATGATCCTTTGAGTCCCTGCCTCCTACAACATACAGGACTCCTCTGAGTTTTCAGCATTCATAACTGTGAGATGGGGATGATGATTCCCATTTCCTAGAATCATTGCCAGGGTCAAGTGAGATAGTGAACAAAAAGTACATGTTGTACAGTGTGGCACACAGTAGGTATTGCTTGGTAAAGGGAACTGGGTTTGATCTGAAGGTAATGATAATATCAGCCCCTAATGTCTTGAGCCCTTTGTACATTTCAGACAGTTCATGGGCATTCTTTCATTCTCCTTCAGAGATCTGACCCATTTCCAGAGGCCTTGGGATACTTACAACACAGACCCACGTGGCATGACAAGGATGCCCAAAGTGTGTGGGACTCAGACAAGGACAACCAAACAAGGGTCAATCCAGTCTGGAAACATCTGAGGTGGCTTCCTGGAGGAGGTGACATTGGAACTGAGTCTAGAAAGGAACAGAGGATGCTGGCAGGAAAGATTGCATGGGAAAGACCTGGAGGAGACAATGCTTGATTCATTAGGGGATAGATAAGATGGGTAAATATGGAAATGCATAAGGAAAAAGGGACTTCACAGATAAAAGGAAGTGCAAATGACCCTTGATGCCCCCTCCCCAAACTTACTAAGAGAAAGGCACCCTTAGTAAGAGAAAGGTAAAGTCCAATGACCCTGAGTTGTGTTTCCTCAATCAGCTTGGTAGAAATTCAAACACGTGCTTGCACAGCACGTGCTGAGTGTGTGGGAACAGCCGCTGTCAGTCTCAGCAGGTTGGAGTGCCTTGGGAACAACCTGGAAGAGGGCAATTTGGTAATTTCCATCAAAATCGCAAATGTACTTACCTTCTGACTAACCAGCCCCCTTCTGGGAATTTCAAAACGTGAAATGATACCCGTGCAAGGCAAGTCACTGCAGAATTGTTAGAAATGGCAAAAGACTGGAAATGACTCAGTTGTTCAGTAAAGGGGGCTGGTTAGATAAGCCTTGGTCCATATCACGGAATACTGTGCAGCTGTTACAAGAATGAGGACTGCTCTCTGTCTGCTGATATGGAAAGTTGTCCCAGATATACTGTAACATGAGAAAAACAAGAGGCAGAACAGGGTATGGTGTGCTATCTTTTGCTTTATGAAGGGAGAAATGTAAAAATAATCTTTTTTAATTGAGGTTATATTGGCTTATAATATTGTGTAAATTTCAGGTGTATATTATTATATTTCAGTTCTGTATAGACTGCATCATGTTCACCACCAATAGTCTCCTTGTTTTTATTCGTCACTATACATGTGTGCCCCTTTATCCCTTTTGCCCTTCCCCAACCCTTCTTCCTCTGGTAACCACTAATCTGCTCTCCTCATCTGTATGTTTATCTTTCACATATGAGTGAAATTATACAGTGTTTGTCTTTCTCTGGTGGACTTATTTCGCTTAACATATACTCTCAAGGTCCATCCACATTGTTGTAAATGGCATGGTTTAATCTTTTTTATGGCTCAGTAGTATCCCATTGTATATATACCCCACATCTTCTTTATCCAACATAGTTGATGGGCACTTGGGTTGCTTCCACATCTTGGCTATTGTGAATAATGCTACGATGAACATAGGGATGCATAAATCTCTTTGAATTGTTGATTTCATGTTCTTTGGGTAAGTACTCAGTAGTGGGATAGCTGGATCATATGGTATTTCCATTTTTAATTTTTTGAGAACTCTCCATAGGGTTTTCTGTTCCCATCAGCAGTGTATGAGGGCTCCTTTTTCTCCACATCCTCTCCAACACTTATTTCTTGTCTTGTTAAATATGGCAATTCTGACAGGGGTGAGGTGATATCTCATTGTACTTTTGATTTGCACTTCCCTAATAATTAGTGACGTTGAACATCTTTTCATGCACATATTGGCCACATGTATGTCTTCTTTGTAAAAATGTCTGTTCATATCATCTGCCCATTTTTTGCTCAGGCTGTTCATTTTTTTATTGCTGAGTTGTATGTGTTCTTTATATATTTTGGAAATTAACCCCCTGTCAGATATGTGATTTGCAAATATTTTCTCCCAGTCGGTGGGTTGTCTTTTCATTTTGTTGATGGTTTCCTTGGCTGTGCAGAAGCTTTATAATCTGATGTAGTCCTATTTTTTTTTCTTTTGTTTCCCTTTCATGAGTAGACACAGTATTCAAAAAGATACTGCTAAAACTGATCTCAAAGAGTGTACTGCCTATATTTTCTTCTGAGAGTTTTATGGCTTCGGGTCTTACATTCAAGTCTTTCATCCATTTTGAGTTAATTTTCGTATATGGCATAAGATAATGGTCTACTGTCATTCTTTTGCATGTGACTGTCCAATTTTGCCAGCACCACTTATTGAAGAGATTTTCCTTTCTCCACTGTATGTTCTCGGCTTCTTTGTCAAAGATTAGCTGTCCATAGACGTGTAGTTTTATTTCTGGGCTGTCAGTTCTGTTCCATTCATGTGTGTGTCTCTTTTTGTACAAGTACCATGCTGTTTTGATAACTAAAGCTTTGATATATGTTTTGAAATAGGGGATGGGGATACCTCCAGCCTTGTTCTTTTTTCTCGGGATTGCTTTGGCTATTCAGGGTCTTCTGTTGTTCCCCATGAATTTTAGGATTCTTAGTTCTATTTTCATGAAGAATGTCATTGGGATTCTCATTGGGATTGCATTGAATCTGTAGAATGCTTTAGGTAATATGGACATTTTACCTATGTTTATTCTTCCAATTCATGAGCAGGGAATATCATTCCATTGCTTTATGTCTTCTTTGATTTCTTTCAATCATGTCTTATAGTTTTCAGTGTATAAATCTTTCACCTTCTTGGTTAAATTTATTGCTAGGTATTTTATTCTTTTTTGTTGCAATTGTCAATGGGACTGTATTCTCAACTTCACTTTCTGCTAGTTTGTTATTAGTGTATAGAAATGCAACTTATTTTTGTATGCAGATTTTGTATCCTGCAACTTTACTGTATTTCTTGGTTATTTCTAGTATTTTTCTGGTGATTTCTTTAGAGTTTTCTATATGTAGAAACATGTCATCTGCAAATAGTGAGATTTTCACTTCTTCCTTTCAAATTTGGATACCGTTTATTTCTTTTTCTTGCCTAATTGCTCTGGCTAAAACCTCCAGTACTGTGTTGAATAAGAATGGTAAGAGTGGGTATCCTTGTTTTTTTTCCTCTTCTCAGAGGAATGGCTTTCAATTTTTCACCATGGAGTATGATTTTAGCTGTGGGTTTGTCATATATGGCCTGTATTATGTTGAGGTGCTTTCCTTCTATACCCATTTTATTGAGAGTTTTTGTTATAAATGGATGTTGGATCTTGTCAAATGCTTCTCTGCATCTGTTGAGATGACCATGTGATTTTTATTCTTCATTTTGTTAATGTGGTGTATCACATTGATTGATTTGCAGATATTGAACCATCCTGGCATCAGTGGAATAAATCCCACTTGATCATGGTGTATGATCATTTTCACGTATTGTTGTACTCTATTTGTTAATATCTCATTGAGGATTTTTGCATCTATATTCATCAGCGATATTGGCCTGTAATTTTCTTTTTTTGTGTTGTCCTTGTGTGGTTTTGGTATCAGGGTAATGTTGGCCTCATAGAAGGAGTTAGGAAGTGTCTCATCTTCTCCAATTTTTTGGAATAGTTTGAGAAGGATAAGTATTAAAGCTTCTTTGCATGTTAGGTAGTTTTCTCCAGAGAAGGCATCTAGTCCTGGACTTTTGTTTTGGGAGGTTTTTGGTTATTGTTTCTATCTCTTTGCTTTTGATTGATCTATTCAGATTCTCTATTTCTTCTTGATTCAGTTTTTGAGGTTGTGTGATTCTAAGAATTTATCCATTTCTTTCAGGTTGTCAAGTTTGTTGGACTATAGCTTTTATAGTATTCTCTTATGATCCTTTGTGTTTCTGTGGTGCCTGTTGTAACTTCTCCTGTTTCATTTTTGATTTTATTTCTCGGAGTCTTCTCTCTTTTTTTCTTAGTGAATCTGGCTAAAGGTTTGTCAACTTTGTTTATCATCTCAAAGAACCAGCTCTTAGTTTCATTGATCTTTTCTGTTGTCTTTTTAGTCTCTATTTCATTTATTTCTGCTCTGATTTTTATTATTCCCTTCCTTCTACTGAGTTTTGGCCTTGTTTGTTCTTCTCTTTCTAGTTCTTTTAGGTATAGGGTAAAGTTGTTTATTTGAGATTTTTCTTGTTTGGTGAGGTAAGCCTGTATTGCTATAAATTTCCCTCTTAGTATCACTTTTGCTGCATCTAATAAGAGTTATTATGTTGTGTTTACATTTTCATTTGTCTCCAAGTTTTTTTGATCTCTCTTTTGATTGCTTCATTGATCCAATGCTTGTTCAGTAGCGTGTTCTTTAGTCTCTACATATTTGTGACTTTCCTAGCTTTTTTCTTGTAGTCGATTTCTAGTTTCATAGCACTGTGATCGGAAAAGATGCTTGATATGATTTCAATCTTTTTAAACGTATGGAAGCTTGCCTTCTTTCCCAACATATGGCCTATCTTTGAGAATGTTTCATGTGCACTTGAGAAGAATGTGGACTCTGCTGTTTTGGGATGGAATGATCTGTAGATCTCTATTAAGTCCATCTGGTTTAGTGCTTCATTTAAGGGCGCTGTTTCCTTGTTCATTTTCTGTCTGGATGACCTATCCATTGATGTCAGTTGGGTGTTGAGTTCCCCTACTGTTATTGTGTTGCTGTCAATTTCTTCTTTTAGGTCTGTTAATAGTTGCTTTATATACTTTGGTGCTCCTGTGTTAGGTGCATATATATTAATATGTGTTATGTCTTCTTGGTGCAATGTCCTGTTTTTCGTTACATAATGCCCCTCTTTGTCTCTCATTATCTTTTTTATCTTGAAGTCAGCTTTGTCTGATATAAGTATGGCTACCTCCACTTTCTTTTGCTTGCCTTTTACTTAGAGTATCATATTCCATCCCTTCCCTCTGAGCCTCTGTTAGTCTTTAGAGCTGAGCTGTGTTTCCTGGAGGCAGCATATCATTGGGTCTTGTTTTTTAATCCTTCTAGCCACTCTTGTGTCTTTTGTTTGGGCAATTCACTCGATTTGCATTTAGAGTGTTGATATATAAGGGCTTAATACTGCCTTTTTATCTGTTGTTTTCTGGTTTTTCCATTTCCATTGTTTCTTTTCCCTTGTATTCATGACTGCCATTTCAGTTTGGTGGTTTTCCGCTATTGTTTTCTCAGTTTTCTCTTTATTTATGATTTCTGTCTCTGCTCTGATTTTTTTTTTTTGTAATGGTTACCATGAGCTTTGTAAAAAAGATCTCATAGATGAGATAGTCCATTTTCTGATGGTCTCTTATCTCCATTGTCTAAGCAGGCTCCATCTCTTTCCTCTTCCTCTTCTGAGTTATTGTTTTCACCAGTTATTCTTTTTTGTGTTGTGAGTTTGTGACTAAATTGAAGTTTTTATAGTTACTTTTGATGCTTTCTTTCCCTTTCTCTTTTATGTTATAATTGTTTGCTAACCTATTCTGATAGAGAGCTGCAATTTTCTGATTTTGTCTGTCTATTAATCTCCTTATTCAAAGCTTTGTAAACCTTTACTTTTTTTCTTCAGGTAGGAGGGTTCCCTTCATAATTTCTTGTAGGGCAGGTCTAGTGGTGAACTAGACCTAGTGATGAACTCTCTCAGCTTTTGTTTATTTGGGAAAGCTTTTATTTCTCCATCATCTCTGAAGGATAATTTCACTGGATAGAGTATTCTTGGTTGATAGTTTTTGTATTTCAGTATTTTGAATATATCATTCTATTCTCTCCTAACCTGTAAGGTTTCTACTGAGAAATCCATGGAAAGCCTGGTGGGTGTTCCTTTGTAGGTTATTTTCTTCTCTCTTACTGCCCTTAATATTTTTTCTTTGTGATTGACATTTGCCAGTTTTAATATTATGTGCCTTGGAGAAGGTCTTTTTGTATTGATATATGTAGGAGTTCTATTGGCTTCATGTACTTGTATGTCCCAGTTCCTTCCCCAGGTTTGGGAATTTCTCAGCTATTATTTCTTAGAACAAACACTCTGCTCCCTCTCCCTCTGGGATAGCTATAATCCTTCTGTTACTTTTCCTAATTGAGTCAGATATTTCGTGAAGAATTTCTTCAGTTTATCAAAGTCTTAGTTCTCTCTCCTCCTCCACCTGAAGTATTTCTAGGTTTCTATCTTCAAGCTCACTAATTCTCTCCTCCAAAAGTTCTGCTCTATTTTTTATGATTTCTACATTATTTTTTATCTCATTAATTTGTTCTTCATCTCCAGAATTTCTGTTTGTTTTTTTTTGGGGCTTCAATCTCTTTGGTGTAGTGTTCCTTCTGTTCATGAATTTTATTCCTGAGCTCATTGAACTGTCTTTCTGTGTTTTCTTGTTTCTCATTGAGTTTCTTTATGACAGGTATTTTGAATTCTCTGTCAGTTAGATTATAATCTCCTGTGACTTCAGGTTTGGTTTCTGGAGAGTTGTCATTTTCCTTCTGTTCTGCCATGTTAGTGTAGTTCTTCATGGTGTTTAAAGAATTGACCCTCTGCTGGTGCATTTGTGGTAGTAATCTCCTTCTCTTATTTGGGTACAGCTTTGGTTACTTTGGTTCTGGCCACCTGGGTCTCTTGTTCCTCCACTGGCTTTCCATAGGCTCAGATGCTGCTGTTGGTCCCATGCGCCAACTGTGCTGCTGTTCCTGGGTTGTCTTGGGGTGCTGGATGCACAGCTGTCAGGGGTGCAGGGTACACAGTTGTCACTGTCACTGGTGGGCACCTGGGGACCCAGGAACTTGTGTGCAGCCCCCAGTGCTAGTGGAGCTGGTGTTGGGGTTGCTGCCACTGGTGGCTGGGTCCCCAGTTCTGCTGTGGCTCCTGATGCTTCTGGTCACAGATGCCAACTGCCACTGCTGGAGGGGGGTCAGGAGCCGTTTTCTCTGTTCCTGCTCTGTCTGCTCATAGTTGCGCCAATCAGGCCACTCTCCATTCATGCAGGGTTGGTTGTCACCACTCAGTGTGGCACTTTCATGCTAGCCGGGCCATGGCCAATCTGTGGAGAGTGTTCATGTGGGCAGGGCCACCGCAGCTCAGTGAGCACTCCCGCAGGCTGGGCTACTGACACTTTGCAAGTGTCCACGCATCGGCCAGGCTGCCCCCACTCCACTCTCAGTCGCATTGGCTGCTTTTTGAGGATCTGCATCCTAGATTACTACCACTGGGAGGGTCGAGGGGGCTGCTCCCCTAGTTCCACTGCTTCCTGGGGGTCCAGTTCACCCACCTTCAGATATACAGCTGCATGGATCTCTCTGGCGTCCTGTCATGCTGTGTAGGGCATCCTCTGTTGGGGTTAATGGATGTCTGTTTTGAAGTAACTTAGAGGGGCGAGGCAAAGGGAGCAACTGACTCCACTATAATGCTGACATCACTCAGACCACAAAAATAATTCTTAAATGGCCAATAAGCACATGAAACGATGATCAACATCATTAATCATTAGGTTAATGCAAATCCAAGCCACATGAGATACTGCCTCACACCTATTAGGATAACTAATATCTAAAAGGAACACAAAATAACATGTGTTGGCGAGAATGTAGAGAAATTGGAACCCTGGTGCTTTGCTGGTGAGAATCTAAAGCATTACAGTCACTGTAGAAAACAGTATGGTGGTTTCCCTAAAAGTAAAACATAGAAATACCATATGAGCCCACAATCCCGCTTCTGGGTATATGGACAAAGGAACTACAAGCAGAGACTTGAACAGATATTTGTACACTCATGTACATAGGAACATTATTCACAATAGCTAAACTGTGGAAACAACCCTAGTATCCATCAATGGATGAGTGGATAAACAAAATGTGGTGTATACCTACAATGGAATATTATTCAGCCTTACAAAGGAAGGAAATTCTGACACATACTACAACATATATAGACCTTGAAGACATTGTGCTAAGTGAAATTAGCCATACACCAAAGGACAAATACTGTATGATTCCTCTTCTATGAGTTTCCTAGAGTAGTCAGATTCGTAGAGACGGAAAGTAGAAAGGTGGTTGTCAGGGGCTGGGGGCTGGAGGAATGAGGAGTTAGTGTTTCCTGGGTACAGAGTATTCAGATGAAAAATTTCTAAAGATAGATGTTGATGATGATTGCACAGCAATGTGAGTGTACCTAATGCCACTGAACTTCAAAATGGTTAAATGGTAAATTTTGTTATGTATATTTTACTGCAATGTTTAAAAATTCTTATTCTATTTGCATAAAGAAATGGTAGAAAGTTTCTACATAGCAGAGGTTACCATTGAGGACCTGGGTAGATTAGAAATAGGGGTAAGACAAAGACTTTTCATGTTATACGCTTGTACATAAAAACAAACATATATATAATTTTTGAGCCAGGTAAATTTAATACCTATTCAAAACATTAAGTTGAATAAAATAAATGTAATATAGCTGAAGGATGGTGTTAGACAGGGCCCCCGTTGAGGAGGACTGCAGAGGCCAAATCAGGCAAAGCCTTGTATGCCTCACTCAGCCGTGTGGATCTTGTGGACTTGGGGAACTCTGGAAAGGTAATCAGACCAGAGATGGACCTGAGAAAGATCATTTCAGCCGAAGAGAAAATAGTGGACTGGAGGCTACCTGGAACTAGTGGAGACAGAGAGACAGGGGAGGCCATTGCATAAATCCAGAGAAAAATTTATGGTGGTCTAAACTTAGACGGTGGCCAAAGGGTGGAGAAAAGATTTAGGACACAGAATGGCCAGGAGTGAGTGACCATTGGATGTTGAGGGCAAGAAGAGTGGGGTGACCTGGTACACAGTGGCACCCTTCCCTAAGAGGGGGAACCAGGGACAAAAGCTGATTTTGGAGGAAACAACCCAACTCACTCCCGCTAGTGGAAGCAGAAAAGGAATTGATTGAAGGACACTGTAGGCAGATCGCAGAGCTCCGAGGGACCAGGGAAGCAGGCTTGGAGGCCACACAGTCCAGGACGGTGCCCAAACTGTAGGCACAGGGCAGCTCCAATCAAGATTTTCTACCCCACTGCTGGGGCAGGAAACACAGAAACCACAATGGACACTGCACTGCTGAAGTTGGCCTTGAAGTCTGGAGGCTGCTGCATCACCACCACCACCAATCCTCTCAAGACAATCAGTGTCATGTGCTCTCAGCTTTGTGGTGCTCCTTCCTTACAATCTTATGTCTTGCGTGGGTACATCTGATTGAGAAAGACTGGGTCCCATATCTGTGTCATTCCTGCAAAGGATGCTGGGAAAATGAGCTTTCTGGCTTTTTGTCTTGGAAAGGTAGAAAAGCCCCAAAAGACAGAAAAAGTGCCCAACCAGATGTTCTGGACAGGGAGAACATGAGCTGTGTCCACCACAAGAATTTCCAGTGGGACATCCCCGTGGAGATGCCCAATGGGAAGTTGGATACCGGAGCCTGGAGTTCAGGAGCGAGGTCTTGCCTAGAGTCAGGGATTTGAGAGGCACCAGCTTAAGGAAGGGAAGGGAAGCCATGAACAAAGATAAGAGATGGTGTGAACGGTGAGAAGGAGCCAGCACAGACCCTGGGGAACAGCCACATTGAGAGGCTGGGTGAAACAACCGGAAAAGGAGGAGTGACTAACAGGGTAATGTCTTAGAAATTCACAAGGTTGGGGTGTCAGGAGAAGGTAATTAAAAACAAATTTAACAATTTCAATTCTGAGTATATTCCTAAAGGAAATGAAAACAGGATATTGAAGAGATATCTGCAATCCCATGTTTATTGCAGCATTATTCACAATAGCCAAGATATTGAGACAACCTATGTGTCCATCAACAGATGATGGATAAAGAAGATGCAGCACATGTACACAATGGACTATTATTCAGCCATAAGAAAGGAAGACATTCTGTCATTTGGGACAATATGAATGGATGTTGAGCACATTATGCTAAGTGAGATAAGTCAGAGAGAGAAAGACAAATACCATATGATATCACGTATATGGGAATCTAAAAAAGCCAAACTCATAAAATCAGAGAGTAAAATAGTGGTTACCAGGGGATCGGGTGGGAGGGGATAAGATAGATAGTGTTTAAGGGTACAAACTTGCAAAAAGAGTAAAGAAGCCCTAGAGATCTAATGCACAGTATGTATAATGAATACAGACAACAGTATTGTACTATCATCATCAAACTTGTTAAGGGACTAGCAAGGACATAATTATTCCAACTACTAAAAAGAAAGGATAATTATGTAATGTGATAGAGGTGCTAAATATCACTAGAATGATAATCATATTATAATATCTAAATATATCAAATTAATATATTGTACACCTTAAATTTACACAATGTCATATCTCAAATATATTTTTTAAAAATGACAAAATTAAAAAATAAAAACAAGTTCTCTCCTCAATCTAGAAAACATCTCCACACAGCTAGTAGAGAAAAAAAGACAGTTTTATTATTGAATAAGCATTAATCCAGAAAGTCATGATCAACGCAGGCAATCTGCTAAGCAACCACAAAGACAAAAGGAAAACCCACGCCTTAACTAGCCAGGCAGATACAACCCCTTACATACATGTTCCCAAGATAAACAATACAAGTCCTCAAGTAGGAGGACTTGATGGCACCGTTGGTCACACAGAGTTCATCCTAAATGCACCTGGTAATTGGGATGACCGTCGGCGTTAGTTAATTGAATTTATCCAAAGGAAAATTAACCTTCTCATATCTTTATGACTGGAGGTAGTTTTGCACCAGGAGTGAGGTGCCCACCTCAGTTCGGGTCCTACCCTCCCCTAGACACTGGGAGACAGGGCGCTATCTTCTTTGCTGATGACATTTGAAACAGATGGCTCCCATGTCCTTGAGAAAGACATCCCTGGGTTGCAAAGCTGGCAAGAGGCTTATTTAGATTTTCTAAAGGTTTAGACACATCTCAAAGGGACAGAGAAAGAATTTACAATTTTACATTTTCTAAAAAAATTGCTCGGGGCCAGCCCAGGGACATAGTGGTTAAGATTGAGCACTCTGCTTTGGCGGCCACAAAAATAGAGGAAGATGAGCACAGATGTTAGCTCAGGGTTGATCTTGCTCATCAAAAAAAGGAAAAAAGAATAAAAATTTTTTAAAAAAGTTAAATTAAATGTGCTTGTAAGAAAGGGGGATCCCTTTCCCTTTTTGCACCAGGGAAAATTAATTTTTCTTTCTTTTTAAACTTGTATTGACCCTTACAGGTGTTGTTTATTCCAGGACAGAAGTGGTGTATTGGGTCAAATGCTGCAAAACGAGACTGAGGGGCCCCTGGCAGATTCAGCGATAAAAGTCTCTGCAAATAAACAAACAAAATCTAAATTCCAATGCTTTTTTCTTCTGGAGTAGCCAACAGTTGGTTTTTTTGCAATGGATCAGTCACTCGTATCTATTTTTAAAATCTTGTAACCTGGTTTCACCAATACAATTGGGCAAAAACCTTCCTTCCTATAAGAGGAACTCACACTCGACTAATCCTCATGCTGGCTCTGAGGAAGCAAATCCTGTGCTCATAAATGCAGATACATTTTAATACCAACTAGAGGGGCTGGGAAACGATAGGTCATACGGGCAATAGCCATAAATCATAAAAAGGACAAACCATTTAAACCACACACACACACAAAAATACCAGAAATTAACCCTAGCCTCCTCTTACCAAAATCTTTCAGTTGGAAATATTAAAATATTCTTTTAAATAACTCTTGGGTGATTATACTTAGATGTTAATGACAAGTAAGTCTGTGTTTCCAACCCAGCGTACTTTTTTAATGGAACATCTTACAGGCTCCAATAGGAGAATCACAGTGCAGACTCCAGGTTTTGGAGGAAACCCGTGCCTCTTTCCACAGGTAGTGATCCGACATTTGAAAGGGCTCCTGGCTTGTCACTGGGCCCCAGGGGGGTCTGGGTGCCTGGTGCACTGGACTGAATGTCTGTGTCCCTCCAGAATTCATATGTTGAAACCCTAATCCCAGGGTGAAGTGTTTGGAGCTGGGACCATTGGGAGGTAATTAGATCATGGGGGTGGAGCCTCACGAATGGGATTAGTGCCCCGTATTAGTCAGGGTTCTCCAGAGAAACAGAACCAATAGGATATGTAGAGACATATAGAAAGATTTATGATGAGGAATTAGCTTATGCAATTATGGAGGCTAAGAAGTCCCAGGATCTGCTGTCAGGAAAGCTGGTAGTGGAGTTCCAGTCCAAACCTCAGGCCTGAGAACCAGGGAAGCCAAAGGTGTAAGTCTCATTTCACTTTCAAACACCAGAGAACAACAGGGCTAACGTCTGCGGGCAGGAGAAAATGGAAGTCCCAGCTCAAGCAGAGAGCAAATTCTTCCTTCCTCCACATTTTTGTTCTATTCAGACCCTCAACAGATTAGAAGAAGCCCACTGGCACTGGTGAGGACCATCTTTACTCAATCCACCAATTCAAATGCTACTCTCTTGTGGAAAAATCCTCCCAGATATACCCAGAAATAATGTTTTACCAGCTATCTGGGCATCCCTTAGCCAAGTCAAATTGAACACAAAATTAACCATCACATTGCCCTTATATAAAGAAGCCAGAGCTACTCAGCTCTCTTTCCACCATGTGAAGATACAATGAGAAGTCTGCCATCTGCAGCCCAGAGGAGGGCCCTCTCCAGAAGCTGATCATGCAGGCACCCCATCTTGGACGTCCAGCCTCCAAAACTGTGAGAAATAATTTTCTGCTGTTGATAACCATGGTATTTTGTTAGAGAAGACCAAACTGACAAAGACACCTGGCCACAAACAAGAAGGGCATTGTGACCTGAACTGCACGTCACATACTGGGTGCAGTAAAGCTCCCAAACCATGACATTGGGCATGCAGGCCACCATCCGTCACCATGGAAAAGGTGTGTGCGGGATCAGGCTCAAGCAGGAATGGAGGGCACAGGTGAAAACCCCCAGCAGGTGGCTCAGATGCCCGTAGCAACTGCGCCTCCTGCCTCTTCCTTTAACCACATCTGTGGGCTCATGGGGCCCTGTGATCTGTTTACAGAGGAGGGAAAGTACAGACCAGGTTTAGGGATGGATCTGCATAGTGGGCTGCCACCAGGCAGAAGTGGATGGCTGCTGGGTTAGCACTTTACTCACATGTCCCTGAAGGAATAGGAAATCCTTTAGGTGGCAAAACTTCAGGGGTCCACCTTGTGGGAGGGAAAGATGTCATTGTGTCCACTTCTGCATGGATCCATGGTAAACCAGCTGGTCAAGGACTTGGAAAGAATAAAAGCATAAAATTAAGACACGGAAGATATATGGATGGTCCTGTGGGGATGGGAACAGAGTGTGAAGATGTTCACATCCTGCACGAATGTCCATGAAACCCGTGCACCGAGAAGGAGGCCCTTGGTATGTAGTGGACAGTGTCAGACAGCTTCTTTCCCCATCAGGGTTTGCTCAATGGGTCATGTGCAAAGTGGGCATGTGGGCACGGGTGGAGGCTCTGCATGGTTATGACAAACGGGCTCACTCTCCCCAAGGCTGACCCGGCTGTTGACTGTACTCAGTGCCCAAACCAACAGAGGAAGAGGCCAATACTAACCTGTTATGGCAGCATTCTATGTTAGGACTACACAGGACAAGGTCCACCATGGAGGGGACTGTGCTTTATCCCTCTGTCTTGCAACCTCTCCATGTTCCAGTAGGATGGTAACAGAAACCCAGTGCTATCAGCACCAGAGAACTGCTCTAACCCTTGTGTTTCTCCACAATAGGCGCACACTTTTATCAATTATCTTGGTTTTAATCTCTTCTCCAGTTACTCTGATGGGTCAGAGCCCTTTTGTGCTGGGTCTCTGACTGCTAAGTAGAAGCCTCATTGGTGAAAATGCACCTTCATCTCCCAGGTCATGGTGATGCGAAGATACCTTTGTCTGCAGCATCCTGAAGGCTCTGCTGCCACTCAAGGTGGAATGGAGATGTGCCCAGACCAGTGAAGGACAGGCCTGAGATGGGGCATCTCTCTCTGGTTTCTTTTCCTCCTCATGCCAGATCTCTGGGAGTCCTTGCCTCCACTGCACATAGAGAAAGCCTGTCTCTGAGGAAAAAGATGGTGTCTTTATCATCAGACACATGTGACCACTCCCTAAAAGTTTCTTCTCCTACAGGGTGAATTTAGCTGCTCCTGAATCCTCTCATGAAGTGTCACGATGTGATAAAGTGTGTGTCTGTGTGATGGGTGATATATGGAAGGGATGGAGAAATACTTAGGATCAGAGGCCATTAGCTCATATGCTCCTAGAGAAGGTTGGATTGGGAGGAATCCCTGGGAGATTGAGAAGCAGAGGTCATGCAATCAACAGTCCAAAGGCCAGGGTGGCCATATAGGGGAGTTCCAGTTGCTTTTCCTCAACATTTGATATTGTGAGTTCCTTTAATTTTAGCCACCTTAGTTAGGGCTCTTTCCCAACCTCTTTTGTGTAAAGTCTTTCCATTCCCCTAGGGGCCTAGACATTTGACACAAAAGCCAAGAGCAGGCACCCTTTTCTCTGCTAATACCATATATCGCTTCTCTGAAAGAATAAGGATTCTGGGGGTGAGCACTGTGTGCCTGATAACATCAACACTGAGGGAATACTGATCTAGTTTTCTGAGGGGAGGGGACTGTTATCGGCTGAATTGTGTCAGAATGTGACTGTATTTGGAGATAGGGTCTCTATAGAGGTGATTAAGTTAAAATGAAACATTTAGGATGGGCCCTAATGCAATCTAACTGGTGTCCTTATCAGAAGAGGAGATTTGAACACACAGAGAGACACTGGAATTCCTGTGCACAGAGGAAAAGCCATGTGAGGACACAGGGAGAAGGCAGCCGCCTACAAGCCAAAGAGACAGGCCTCGGGAGAAACCAAAGCTCTGACACCTTTTGATCCTGACTTCCAGCCTCCAGAATCGTGGGACAATAAATGTCTGTTGTTTAAGCCACCCAGTCTGTGGTGTTTTGTTATGGGAGCTCCAGCATGCCAACACAGAGACTGTGGGTGTTGAGATGACAGTGGGATAGATGACACTATGCACCAAGTTCCACTCCTGACCCCACCCCTGACACTATTCCACAGCCCCTGAGTGACAAGACAGGCCTCAAACTCAGATCTGCCTGGCTTGGTGAGGGGCACTATATACACACTATTTTTAAATCTCATCACTTGCCTGCAAGGCAAGAATTACTACCATTTTCAAATGAGGACACTGAGGCTCAGAAAGGTGAAGTTATTTCCTGAAGGCTAGGAGATAATATATGTTGGTCCTCAGGCCACCTCTGAAGTCCAAAGATTGTAGACTTGAGAGCCAACCTGGGGGTCCTTTCTTCCTCAGCACCCAGGGAAGGCTCTTCTTTAATTTTAGAAGACCTCCCAGATAGGTAGTCGTAGTGGGTTCTAAAACAGAACTCTCACAAGGAGCAAGCAATGTGATGGGGGATCCCTCATCCAGGGCTGTGCCCACACCTCTGGGCAAGAGAATCTCTCGATAGACCCTGCTTCCACTCCCTCACACCACTTTCATGGGACTCATACCAAGGACCCAGGCACCCTCACTCCCATTCTCAGGTCTCTCTCTGATCCCCACCACTCCTTTTTGTCTCACTTCAAACTCCTGGCCCCCAGATTTATAGTGTATTGGTAAAAACAGCATAGGCATTGGTAAAAGCTTACCTGCTGTACCATTCAAGGTTTCATCAGGAAAACAGAAACCCCTCTAGGTACTTCTAACAGGAAAGTCTTTAATGCAGGGAATTAGGTGCTTATAAAACAATTCAAAGGCTAGAGCCATGGGGGTTAGGGAGTTGCCACTGAAAGTCTGATTTCAAGGTCACACTGCCACAGCCCCACCCAGAGGAAAGAAACACCTGCCTCTTCCCATAAAGCTTGTATCTGCCACCCATCAGCCAACCCCATAGGAGAAATAATGGCTTCCATCTCCCTTCTACCTTCCAAATCTCGTACAAGTGTGTCTCAGGGGCAGAATGTAAATTACATCTGAAAACGCATTTGCTAGGAGGTGAAAAAAAAAAGGTGTTATTTAGCCTTTCAGTCCCTCTGATATTGGGGTGGAATATAGATACCAAGTGCCCATAGACAACGCATGGCACGTCTGGGTCCGAGTCCCAGCTCTGCCACTTGCAGGTTGTGTGACTCTGGGCGAGTGATCCCACCTGCTGAAGCCTCAGTTTCCCAGGTGCTATCATAGAAATATATTTGTTTTTTGTCCCTTGTTCCTGGCACAGAACTCCTAACACTCTTGGAATTTTCTGAGTGATAAGGGTGATAGGAGTGTCTTTTGTTCTAATGAGGTAACTCTTGGTGGGCCTCTAGATAGCTTAAGTTGGGGGCTGGTCACTATAAAGACCGAGTCTTGATTAGAAACTTTGGACTTTCAGCCCCACCTTCCAACCTCTAGGGAAGGGAGAGGGGCTGGAGATTGAATCAATCACCAATGACCAGTGATTTAATCAGTCGTACCTATGTAATGAAACCTCCATAGACCCCTAACTGATGGGGTTCAGAGAGCTTCCATGTTGGTGAACACATTGACGTGCTGGGAGGGTGTCACACCTGGGGAGGACATGGGAGCTCCGTGCCCCTACCCCTGACTGTGCCCTCTTCCATTTGGCTCTTCTTGAGTTGTGGCCTTTAATAAACCAGTCATAGTAGTTAAAGCCATTTCCTGAGTTCTGTTTGTTTTCAAGACAATTATAAAACCTGACTGGGGTCATGGGATCCCCCAAATTTGTAGTTGGCCAAGCAGAAATATGGGGGGCCTTGGCTCCCATTAGTGATTGGCATTTGAAGTGAGGCAGTCTTGTGGGACTGATCCTTTAACCTGTGGGGTCTGCACTGACTCTGGGTAGTTGTGTCAGAACTGAATTGAATTGTGGGACACCCAGTTGGAGAACTGGTTGCTGATGGGAGAAAAATACCCTTCCATCTGTTACGAAAAATGACCCTGTGGATGTGATGCTAGAAGTGACTATGATCACGTACGTAAGCTGCACAGAACGGGTGCTCAGGGAGTTTCAGAAAACTTTCTTTCCACTCTCCTCTTTCCCTAAGACCTCTCACACCTTGACAGGTATCCTTCACCCCTTTCCCTTCTCTCTGTTCTCACAGAGCTAGGCCTTAGGTGGCGTTTCTCATCCTAGGAGCAGTGGAGGGACCAGCCTGTAAATCTATGACCAGCCTGTAAATCTATACGTATCACCCAAGCACTTTCACGTTTAACTTAATTTGCTTCCACAAACGCACACAGGGTGAATAGTGCATGGAGGACCTGATGTGATTCACAAAAACAAATGGGTTTTCAGGGCCCTTGAGTCCTGGTAACTTTGTGCATCTCTGTATTTTCTTAGTCAGGAAGAACTACTGTGTTTGGGGTGTCCAGGAATCACTTTGATTATCAATCCCTTGTTCATTTTTTCATCCCGGAAACATGCAATCGTCTCCTGCTATGTACCAGGCACGGTCCTGGCCCTGAGGGCACAGTAGTGAACCAGAGAGACAAAATGGACATTATTGCTGACATCTGACTATGACCTGACAGCTAATCTCTAAAAGGCATTTCAGGATGCCCTCAGATTCCTGATCCCAAGCCAAATTTCTGGTCTCAGTTTGCTGCCTCGGAGTTTTCCCCCATCTCAGGAGTGGCCACCTTGGAGTTTTCCCAGCTCCTCTCTCTCTCACACACACCACATCCAATCCCTCAGCAAATCCTCTGGACTGCATTTGCAGAACATATCCAGAAACTGGCTTCTTTGCATGCGGTTGGGCCACCGTCACCTCTCACCTGGATTACTGCAGTCACCTCCTCACCAGCCTCTCTGCTCTCAACCCAGCAGCCACAGGGATCCTGACAGAACACAGATCACTCACATCCCTCCTCTGCTCTGAACCTCAGTGGCTCCCCAGCTCACTCAGAGTAAAGCCACAGTCCTGGCCACAGGGGCTGGGAGGCCCTCACCATTGGGCCCTCCCTCTCTGACTTCATCTCCTCTCATCTCTCCCTCTCTCTGCTCCAGCTGGGCCTCCTTCTTGCTGATCAAACACGCCCACAGAGCCCCAGAGCTCATTCCTTCATCTCCTTGATGTCTTTGTTTAAATGTCGCCTTTTCAATGAGGATCCCTGATCACAATCTTTTAAAGAAAAAGGGGAAAAAAACCACCAAAAGCATGCCTTATTTCATTCTAACATACTGTACCACAGTATTATTATTGCTGCTGTTTGTTGTATTGTGTGACACCCCCACTAGCATGTCAGGTCTAGGAGGACTGGGAGTCTTCCAGGTGGCTGCATGGTCACCCTCAAACCAACATAGATGGAGGAAGGAGAAAGCACTCCTGCTTCTTAAGCACTCAGGCTCAGAAGTGACACCAGTCATTTCTGCCTACGTTTCGCAGATGGGAATTAGTCACATGGTCCACCTAGAGGCAAGGGATGCTGGGAAATGTAGTCCCTGGCTGGGCAGTCTTCGCTTGTAACATCTTTACACCCTGAGGGGAGCGTGGATCTTTGATGGGAAGTTATCTCTGCCACATTGTGTGACCTTGAGCAAGTTATTTAACTCCTCTGGGGATCAGTTTCTTTACGTAAAAACTTGGGCTATTAATAGGACCTCCCTCATAGTTATGGTCATGATTCAATGATTGGAAACATACCAAGTGCTGGGACTAGGGCTTGGAACAGAGTCAGGGCTCATCATATTAACGATTTTTTAAATTGATGTTTTAATAGTTTATAACATTGTGAAGTTTTGGGTTGTACATTTTTGTTTGTCCATCACCGTATATATGTCTCCCTTCACCCCTTGTGCCCCACCCCCTACCCCCATTGCCCCTGGTAACCACAATACAGTTTTCTCTGTCCATGTGTTGGTTTATATTCCACATATGAGTGAGATCATACAGTGTTTGTCTTTCTCTTTCTGGCTTATTTCGCTTAACACGATACCCTCCAGGCCCATCCATGTTGTTGCAAATGGGACGATTTTGTCCTTTTTTATGGCTGAGTAGTATTCCATTGTATATATATACCACATCTTCTTGATCCAATCATCAGTTGAGGGACATTTAGGTTGCTTCCACTTCTTGGCTATAGTGAATAATGCTGCAATGAACATAGGGGTGCATAAGCCTCTTTGGATTATTGATTTCAGATTCGTTTTATAGATTCTCAATAATGGGATAGCTGGATCATAGGGTATTTCTATTTTTAATTCTTTGAGGAATCTCCATACCGTTTTCCATAGAGGCTGCACCAGTTTGCATTCCCACCAGCTGTGTATGAGGGTTTCTGTTTCTCCACATCCTCTCCAAAATTTTGTTGTTTTTTTGTCTTGGTGATTATAGCCATTCTAATGGGCGTGAGGTGATATATTAGTGTTGTTTTGATTTGCATTTCCCTGATGATTAGTGATGTTGAACATCTTTCCATGTGCCTATTGGCCATCTGTATATCTTCTTTGAAGAAGTGTCTGTTCATTTCCTCTGCCTATTTTTTGATCAGGTTGTTTGTTTTTTGTTCTTCAGTTGTGTGATTTCTTTATATATTATGGAGATTAACCCCTTGTCAGATATATGTTTTGAAATATTTTCTCCCAGCTGGTGGGTTGTCTGTTCATCTTGATTCTGGTTTCATTTGTCTTTTAGAAGCTCTTTACATATTAACGATTTTTATCATTTCTTGAGAATCTACTTTGGGTCGTATACGTATCTCAGTCCTCACCACAACCCATGGGGTGCAGATAACCATCACACCTAGTTTACAGAAGAGGATGATGACATTCAGAGAGGGGACATGAATGACCCAAGGCTACACAGTCAGGGAGCAGCAGAATCAGCCTGGCAGCAGACAGAGTGTTACACCAAGGACTGTCAGACTTTTAGCTAAACAGCCCCACCCCCAGCCTCTGCATTTGCCACTTGAAATATGAGGGACTCCCAGGAAGGTTGCCTTAATCTCCTGACTTGTCCTGCATTGCTAGCCTTGCCAGCCTTTCCACTCTCATCTCCTATCACGCTCCCTCCTCCCAGCCACAGTCCAGCCAGCTGCTGTCTCTCCAATCCTCACACCTCAGGGCCTTTGCACCTGCTCTTCCCTCTGCCTGGAATGCTCTTCCCACATGTTTTTCCATAGCTGGCTCTTTCTTTTCATTCTGCTCTCAACTCAGATGTTGCCTCCTCAGGGAGGCCCTCCCTGATCCCAGCTCAGTCACTTATTGTCACATCCCTGGTTTTCTCTCTCTGCAGAGCACCCAGCACCATCTAATATTTTTTTGTGCTCATGCATTTGTTAGTGCCTGTCTCTCTCACTAAGCTATGAGCTCAACACAAGCAGTGGCCTCATTCTTTTTGGTGTCCCTGTCTCCCTAACAACTAGGAGAGTTCCTGGGATGCAGTGTAGCCTCAGTAAATATTTATTCACTAAAACAGGACATTTGACTGACTACCTATGACATTATGTACCTCTTTGCCCACCCTTCTTTCCCCTGTTCCTCCAGGGACACTGTTTGAGGCCACACACAACTCCAGAGGGCACCTTTTGAGACGGGAACAGTGCGAATAGTTGGGGAAGGATGGTGTTTCTACAGGGCGCAACTGCACAAATGTAGTGATGGCTCTGTTCCCATCTTCCCCTCTCCATTCACTCATTCATTCATTCACTCAATAAATATTTATTGAGTATATACAGTATGCCACAGTAGTGGTGTGGACGCAGTGGGAGATGAGAGAAACATGTCTCCACCTAGGTGCCAAAGTTAAAACTTGCCAACACAAATAAAAATAGAACATATAAAGGTGTGAAAAACAGATATACAATGGGGAGGTACACTCATTGCTCTTTCTCCTCTATATTTTTTCATCCTCTCTTTTCTCTCTTTCCTCTCTCCTTACCAGACACCCACGTCTAGCCTCTGCAGTCACTGACAGATACCCCTCAATCTCTCCTGTCTCTCTCCTACCCGGTGTGCTGGAGCTGGTTGGCACAGGCTTACAAAAGCCAATTGTTAAATATTTAGGAATTGTGTGAGCTGGTTGTCAAGCTGTTGGTAGCTTAAAATCAGATGTGCTAGAAGTGTTTACACCACAGAAATGGGCCAACAGTACATGGCAGGGTTTGTTGCTGCTGTTTCCTGAAAAGCTGGTTTTCTAGCACACCACTGTCCCCACCTGTTTCTGGCAAAGAAACTTTGCTTTGTCAAAGAATATCCTAATTCCCCCATAGATGTTCGGTCTCCAGCCCATCCTCTTGCCATACCTTAGCTCCCTCCTGGGTGGCAGGAAGTGGAGGCTTTAGGGCCCATGTTGTGCTGGGAGGGGAGAGAATAAAAGAGGAAGAAAAGCATGAAGGAAGGTCGTGAAAAAGGGAATAAAAAGGAAAATAATGTAGGAAGGAAAGAGAAAGAAAAGAGAAGTAGGAATCCGTGGGGGCAGAGGTTAGGATAGAGAGAACATGGGACTGGCCAATACCCGCCGCACAATGTCCTCACAGGCGGTTGGGCCATTTCCCCACCTGGGGCCTGAAGGTGGCCAGGTTGCCATGAGAGATGAGGAAACCACCTTCTCAAATTACCCTGAAACAGAGTGGGGGTGGAGACCCACATAGCTGGGTTCAGGAGGAAAGAGCTGGACCAGTGGGGCCTGTGGGCCAGCGTGCCTCAGTCTCTAACTTTTGAGGGAGTTGGAGGCCTGGACTCCTGGGTCTGAGGGAGGAGGGGTTTGGGGTCTTGGACTCTTGGATATGAGGGAGGACAGAGGATTCAGATTCCTAGGCCTTTAAGCCTTGAGACTCAGAGAGTGAGCCCAGGCCTCCTCTAGCAAGGCCCTCCCCTCCCCACCCCAATCCTGGGCTGCCTTGAACGGGGCGAGACATAAAAGGTCTCCGTGTCCTGGGAGAAAGAGCAGGAACGAGAGAGTTCCAGCTGCCCTCATCATGAGCCCTGCCCTCCTGCTGATCCTCCAGGGCATCACCCTTGTGCTGCCCCATGAGTGAGGACCCCAACCTGGGGTACGCTTCCCAGGAGGATGTGCTAAGATGGACTTGCTCTTCTCATCGCAGGAGTGCAGGCACTGACCTGCCAGTCGGGGAGAGGTCAGGCTGTGAAGAATGTATTGGAAATGCCACTCCAGTGGACGGTGACTAACCAGCAAGCTTGTGAGGACGGCTGGGGTTGCAAAGACACAATGATGCTCATTGAGAATGGTGAGAAGGGCCCCGTAGCCCCAAGCCCGACTCCCACCCTCTCCTGTGCAGAGACATCCCTCCCCCTGCCCAGTCCTACCTGCATTCTGTTTGGGAACTCAGAAGACCCCTGCCCTCCTACAGGGAGCTGTCCCCTCCTCAGCAGGGGCACAGTCCGGTATCCAGTCACCTCCTCTCCAGTCTCTCACCCCAGACCACGATGCAGACTCTCCCTCGAGGACCTGGAGTCCTGACCCCACCTTGGCCTCCCTGCCTCTCTTGGTTCAGGACTCCAAGTGTATCTGGTGCTCAGCAAGGGCTGCACCCTGGAGGCAGATCAGGAGGCCTGTGTCACCCAGCACAGGGCAGGCCCGGGTCTCTCCATTGTCTCCTACACCCACGTGTGTCACAGCAGGGACTTTTGCAACGATGTCCCCAACACAGTCCCTCTCTGGGACGGGCTCCCTCCAACAGGTACGTGAGGGAGGAGGGAGAGAAGGAGGAGGGGAAAGGGGTGTGCAGAGGAGGGAGCAACAGGGGGGATTGAGGTGAGCACAGAGGGACTGTCCCTAATTCCCCCCACCCTAGACCTGCAGGAGAGGATCCCAAGGAGGGCATGTATGGGGGAGACAGGGAAGGTTGATTTCTGGAGCGAGCAAAAGGGGGGGCAGAGAGAAGCCACCTGATCTGAAGGCAGAGCCCTCTCATCCTCCCTCCCATTCTCTCTCACCTCCCAGTCCCAGGGTCCCTGCGGTGTCCAGTCTGTTTGTCCACAGAAGGCTGTCTGTCTGCAACAGAGCTGCCCTGCCCTGCTGGGAGCACGCATTGCTACAATGGGGTCCTCCAGATCAGGGGAGGTGAGCTGGGACAGCAGGGTCCCTGTGGAGCACTGAATGGGGAGGTCTGAGGACCAAGATCTGGGTCTCTGTGGAGGGAGGGTAGCAGAGGCCTGGGACAGGAGGAGGGTGGGCCTGGCTTCCCAGAGTTGCACCTCCCCATGAAGGTTGGATCATCCCAGGGGCAGCATCTCCATCTCTCGCTCTCTCATCCTTTCCACAGAGGACATCTCCTACAACCTGAGAGTCCAGGGGTGCATGTCCCAAGCAGGCTGCAACGTGCTTAATAACACTCAAAAAATCGGGGCTCTGACAGTGAGCAACAACTGCGATCTTAAAGGTGAGTCCCCCGTGTGGAAGACGAGACTGTGCCCTGCACCACAGCCTTGGGGCGCAGCGACCCTTGTGAAAGATGGACCTCCAAACACAACCCACCAAAGCCAGCACCCACAAGTCATTCAGAAGTTCATTACTCACTCAGGGTGTGCAAAGGGAGAGATTCTCCTGGAAGGTGCTTCGGTGGGGATGCCAGTAAGAGCTGTGCAGCCACAGGAGAAAAAGAGGGCCCATGGTCCAGGGGACAGATATACAGGGCCGGATCCCATGCAAGGTGTTTTAATTGATGCCAGGCCAGGCTGAATAGCTCAGGGCAGCCTGTCCAGACAGGAGGGGAAGTGGGGAGCAAAGAAGAAGGTCAGAGGGGCAGAGAGGGTGGCTGCTTTGCATTCCACTTTCCCCACTGGGTGTGGAAGTGTGGGCAGGAGCGCCTGCTGGTTTTCACGATGGGAGGGACTCAGTGCTTCCAATTCCATAGCTCCACACCCCTGACCTGGGGTCACCCTGGGTCTCCCACTTCCCCTCGACCACCCCACCCCACTGTCAACCACCCTGACCCATGGTCCTGGAGCACCCAGCAGCCCTGCTGCCTAGGAAAGAAGACCAGAGAACACTGAGGATGCTCCAGGTGAGACAGGGCAAGCAGCAGCCAAACGGGGACACTGGGAGCATCCCCACTTCCCCATGGAAACCACACACTGGGCAGACTGAGAGCTGCCTGGAGTGTCTCAATGAGAAGGGCCACTGCAGGCGGGCAGGTGGGAAGGGAACTTGGAGGCTGAGGGAAGGGCCGTCCCTGTCTGAGCCTGTTTCCTCGTCTCTCTACAGCACCCTGACCCCTAAAGCTTCAAGAGAGAGTTGAGTGAGTTCAGCACACGTTCCTCTTTGTGCGTGGATCCCTCTGGCTGGACCGGGAGCCTGAGGACAGGGCCCGATGTCACTGACACCGAGGTTTCCAGCCTTGGGCAGCACAAGGGCAGGCTCAGGTGGGGTGCCCGGGATTTGTTTGCTGAAGTTAGTTCATGCAGGATTCCAAGGTCTCCCATGGAGATCCCAGGGGACTCAGACCCCGCCCCTGCCCTAAGGGCCACCAGGACCAGGAGGGGAGACATCACGGAGCAGAGGGAACAGGGCTGTGGGGGAGGGGTCTGGGGGCTCAGAAGAGGGAAGATATTGATGTCCTGGGGGATGGGTGTCAAGGAGGGCACACCGAGGAGGTGACTGTGAGCCGTGTCTTCAGGATGAGTTGCGGTTTATTTGTAGAAGAGGAAAAGGACACGAGCAGGCAGAGGGAACAGCGTGTGCAAAGGCCTGGAGGTGGGTGAGCCTGCTGTTGTCAAGAAGGCTTCCTGGGCTCTGCCTGAGACGGCTGATGAGGAGGATGGGCTACAGCCGGGACTGGGGGTGATTACAGGTTTTCCAGGTAGACGAGGGAGGTGTGGGCCATGAAGGGAGAGCCACTCCAGGCAGAAGGAACAGCTGGGGCAAGGCCACGGAGGCAGCAAACGACCTGGTGTGTCTGGGGAATGGATATTGGTGGGGACGGGAGAGGTTGGGGGGGCTGGTGATGTCCCCGCAAAGCCAGACTGAGGGCTTGGCCTTTCTCCTGAGGGCAGGGGAGCCCTGGCCGGGGGTTGAGCAGGGAGAGTCAGAGTCTCAGTCTCTCCTTCTGATTAAGGCTGGTTTAATTGTCTGTCCCTCCTCTCTGGGACCAGGCAACATTCGTAACCCAGAAGCCGTTTCAGAAACACATCAGATGCAACACATGCCACACACACACACACGCACACACTCACACAACATACACACACCATGCCACATACACACCACACATCCATACCACACACACGTCTCCTTACAGCTCACGTGTTCCACATACACCCCAACCCTATACACCACACTCAATCCACAGACCACATACCCCACACACCATATATCACACACAAACAACACAGAGTCACACAGAACACACACCGTGACACACTCGCACAACCAACACATACCATATACGTCACACACACACTGTGTCACTACACACACACACCATGCATCACATACCATGCACACACACACTACACACGTGGTACAAATATGTCATACACGTGTACACACCCAATGCAACCCCATATCCCTCCACACACATACTACACCCACACACACATAGCATACACATACACTACATGAACCACTCATGTACCACATAAAATACAGGTTTTATGCTACAAATGAATATTCCTAACATATATCCATATTCTGTTAGCTTTCTACATTGGAGCCACATCTTGAAGGGTGTGTTAGGCTTCCTTGGTCAAGTTCAGTTCATCAGTTTAGCAAGTATTTCAAGAGCATCAGCAATGTCAGGCATCAGAAGCTGGGAACCACAAGAGGTCAGGGAATAAGGGGAGGAGAGAAGGGGTGGAGAGAACAGCTCCTGCAAAGGCATGGGGGCAGGAGAGCACTGAGGGCAAGAGCACGGACTACCCACGATGGGCCATGGCAGGAGCCCAGGCTGAGGAAGAACCAAAGGGCTGGAGCATGAACCGCCTTGACTGCCCCCTAAGGAATTGGGTGGTCGTCCCAGTGAGAGTGGTGGGTCGACAGAGTCAGGAGAGCACAACAGTTAACATCTTAACGTCCGAATCAGAGAGATGTGGACTCCTGTCTGGGCTCTGCCACTGAACCAGCTTTTGAGGATCACCACATCGTTGAGCTTCTTTAGTCCAATTCAGGAAGGAGGTGATGATTCCAGACAGTCGGGAGCAGGGGAGCATATGCAAAGGCCCTGGGGGGTGTGGCCGGGGCATATGCCTGCTGAGTGTTCAGAGGAGCCTGGAGGCCAATGTGGCTACAGCAGTGTGATCAAGGGAGAGCAGAGTAGGACATGTAGAGAGAGGGTGAGGGGGAGGCCAGATCACGTAGCCTTGGGGCCAATTTAAGGACTTAGAATTTTATTCTGAGTGGGATGGGGACCTACTGGAGTCTTCTGAGCAGAGGAGTGACATGAATCGACTTACCTTTATGGGGATCCTCTGGCTGCTGGGTGGAGAATAGAGTGAGGGGGAGGTGGGAGTGGAGGAGGGGCCCCCAGGGAGACTCAGGAGGAAGCAGGTGAGACCCAAGGGCGTCCTGGAAGCAGTAGAGCTGGTGAGATGTGGTCAGGATCTGGAGGGATTTTGCAGTTTAAGCCAACAGGATTTCCTGATGGGCGCAACACGGGGTGTAAGAGAAAGGGGATTGTCAAGAATGACTTGAGCAACTGCTGAAAGGAATTGCCATTGACCAAGGTGGGGAGAACAGGGGCCAGGCTGGGAGGAGGCAGCAAGAGCCACCATTTTGTCATCTGTGAAGCGGGACATGAGTGAGTGGTCCTCCTTCGTGGAGGCTGCTGTGAAGGTTACCCATGTCTGTGGATGCTACGTGGTCAGCCCAGGAGTTTCTGCCTCAGGGGACACGTCACTGCTGATCATGTGATGGCCTTAAGAGAAGGTCTGGGCTTACTGTTTTCACACTGACTCCTGAGGACCACAGGGGCCGAGGAAGCCAAGGATGCTCACCGATCCCTGTCTTCCCCACCATCTAAAATGATCCAGACACAGTAAACCCCTTGGGAGGCATCAGTGGGCTAATCCAAGGAAAGCAAGCATCACAGCCAGGCTCATAGTAAATAATCAGTGCATGCCAGGTATTTGAGTCTTTTTTGTTTAGAACATGTGGTTTCTCAGTGAAAAGAAATATATGATGTCATGCTACCCTGCTCATTATCCAGATGAGGACCTTGAGGCCCAGAGAGGGAAGCAGAGATTGGCTCAGGCTGAGGAAGAGCCCTCCGTCTCTCTCCCTCCCAAAGGGAGGAGCAACCTTCCTCTGGGGTGTTCAGAGAGGTCCCTGCAGGTATTTGAGCAAAAATACGGTAAAGAAAGGAGGTGGGGCTGACTTCCCAGGTCCCTTCTAAATCTGAGATTGAGGGACTCTGTGGCCAGGTCACCTGGAGTGTGACTCAAGAATGTGATCACCTTCCCAATCTTGGGACCTGGAAGGACAGACATGGCTGGTTCCCTGGCTTACCCAGACCCTGGTAATTCCTTCTCCCCAGCTCCTCTGACCTGTCAACGGGGGGTCATGTTTAGTATACGGCGAAACTTGGCTCAGACACCCATCGAATGGACCGGGAGTGGTTACCAGACGTGTGATGTCGCGGAGATCTGTCAGGAGATGCTTCTGCTCATAGACATAGGTGCGTGGGCTGTGCTAGAGGGTAAGGCCTCTGCCCTGGGTCCTGGGCCTCCCCGCTCTGCAGTCTGTCCGTCACTTTCCTGCCTGGTTTCCCTCACACCTGGAGTTCTAAACCCAACTCTTCTTCTTTCTGTGCCTTGGTTTCCTCTTCTGAAAAGTGGGGGCAGTAACAGTATCTACCTTGCTGGGTGGTCGTGAGGAAATATTCAATAACCCATGCAAAGGACTGAGAACAGAGTTGTCACAGAGTGATCCAATGGGTTCATTTGAGGTTTATTGAGCATCTGCTGTGTGCCAGGCACCCTAGGTCCCATTGCATCTGCCTTCGTGCAGCTTTATGAGCCAGCGATGCAACAGAAAAAAACCAACAAGAAAGAGCAAGATAAAGGTGAAGAGTCAAGAGCTATGGATAGAAGTCTTGCAGGAAAAGGGGAGAGGGAGAGTGAGGGGAAGGTTGCAACATGATAAAGCATGCTCAAAAGGCTCTGCTGAGAAGGTGACGTTGGCACAAGAACTGAGGGGTGGCAGCGCTTGGGGAGGACGCCACCTCTGGTCCCAGTCTTTGCCTACATTCAAGGTGACCTGTGCTCTTGTTAGTACTCAGGGAGCCTGCGCTCGCCCTCTGCCTGCTGAGCATAAGGGAACCACTGCCTCCTGCCTCCCTTGGAGTCTCCCCTCCCTCAGCCTAGCTCTCACTCTGTCACCCCTCAGGACCCAGATCACTCATAGTGGGGAGCAAAGGCTGCAGTGAGTACAGGACACAGGATTTTGGAAATGTCACCACCTACTCGCAGCCCCCGGGGATGCTCATCGCCTCCTATGCCTGGTTATCTGATGGGTGTAACAGAGCTGACAGCAGCAGTGTCCTGTTGGATGCCCTGCCTCGTCCAGGTGTGGATCCCAGCGGGCTTGGTGGGACCAGGGACACGGACAGATGGGGCCCCAGAAACATGAGCCTCTGGGGCTCAAGGAGGGTGGCTGAAGCGAGGAGCAGAGCTGTACCCCCAACCCTCTCTCTGCTCCCCAGCTCCCCCTGTTCCAGGAGACCTGCAGTGTCCTGTCTGTGTGAATTTGTTTGGATCCTGCTCACAAAACTCTGAAATTGCGACCTGCCTTTAGGGCACCACTCATTGTTACCATGGTTCCATTGATCTCAGTGGAGGTGAGTGCTGAAGGTCGCAAGGGTGAAGAGGTTAGGGGCCTGGATTCACTGGTTCTGAGGTTGGAGGGTGCTTGAGGCCATGACTCATGGGTTTGAGAGTGGAGGGGGCTGTGGATCCAGATGTCTAGGTCTAGGGGAAGAGGGGACTAAGAGGGTGATCTCGTGGACCAAGGAGGGAGAGGGCACGTCTGGGATTCCTGGGTCTTAGGAATTTATTGTGCTGTGCTTTGAGTCCTCTCTGACTCAGTCTTCACTCTCTAGATGCGGTGTCCTCCCCAGTGAACCTTCAGGGCTGCATGGCCAAACCTTCCAAATATTTGTTGAATTGTGACCACAGTATTGGGGTCTTCTCCATGATGGAAAATCTTGAGTATAAGAATAAGAATGTGCCTCTTCCAGACGGAGCTGCCCCTATCTCCTACGTGTCTTTGGTGGTGGGGCTGGGGCTATCCCTAGCCTTTTGGTGTGGAATACCCTCCTGGCTGACCCCATTACCCCTTGATTCTTAACCCCTGCTGACCCCTAAAGCCAACCCTCCCTCTGACCTCATAACCAAAGACTGAATTATATTCCCATCGTGTCCATGAATTATCATCCACACACACCCACACACACTTGGTGACCTGATGAGAAGGTATGGAAGGGCCTGGAGCAGCTGAACTTGCCCTATGGGAGAGTAGACATTCAAGCAGTGGCCACATGTGTCTGATAATAAAGACATTGTGCTTTCTCCCAGTGCTGGGCTTTCTCTATGTGAAGGGTGTCTGGATGGGACACCCAGAAATTTAGCACAGGGGAGGAGAGGAATTTGTGTGAGATGCCCCATCTCAGGCCCGTCCTTCACTGGTCTGGAGCACGTCTCCATTCCAGCCTGGGTGGCACCAGAGCCTTCAGGGTCCTGCAGACAGAGGTATCTGGGTATCACCATAACCTGAGAGATGAAGGTGCACTCCCACCAATGAGGCTTCTACTTAGCATTTGAGGACCCAGCACAAACAGAGGGCTCGTCCCACATGAATAACTTGACGTAAGGGTTTCTGTGAAGTAGAGAAACAAGAGGGTTTGCACAGTCTCCTGAGGCTGATATCATTGGGTCTGTTATCTTCCGGGCCTGAAAGGCTGAGTGAAAGTCATTACCGTTCTATAATCTGGAGAGGGTGGATTGGAGAGGTTTGTAGAGGGCTGCCTGACAGGAGCTTAGATCTCAGGCTGAAAAATCTGTCTAGTTCCCCAGTGACACTATAGGGAGGGAGCTGGAAAATTAATACCCCAACCTCACTCCATGGCCCCCCTCTGGTCTCCTGTTCGGGATCCCCAGTGCCTGAACCCAGACGGAAGCCAGGAGATCCCACTGACATTGTTCTCATAGCTCTGCCACCCGCAGTGCAGAGCATGAGGGAGAAGAGGAGAGAGTGAATCTGGAGAAGTAAACAGAAAGTGTCCAGCACAGTCCACCCTTTCCTCCTCAGCATCCACTTTTTTCCCTTGTCCAGATGAAAATCCGAGTCCTCAAAATTGAAGACACACAATTCCCGTCTGTTACTTAATCATAGGAACATGGTGTGCTAATGACAATGAGTCAGACTCCCACAGCATTAGACGACCAGTTCTTCATATACCACAGTGAGAGGAGGATGGAGGAGAAAATCCCACAAAACAAAGCAGCGAAGTTCCTGGGTGTGTAGCTGGTGGTAATCAGAGCTGCATTCTTCCACCACCCATTCCACAGTCCCTTACCACCTGCCAACACCTAGTTAAATGATTGTTGTTGACACAAATCTTCATTCTGATGGGAAGAGAGTGTTCCATGGTCTTGTCTTTATGCAGTTTCTGCAGTTTTCCACTGAGCAAGGACTCTGATCAATAAAATATGAAAATGTATCCTCGACACATCGCCTGGCTTCCAAACAGAGTCCTCCTTGACCCAGCAGCCCAACCTCCCTCTGGTCATCAGGTCCCCTCTGGCAATCAGCACAGTGACCCTCTTCTCTGCCTGTTGTTTCAGCAGCATGAGGAGCACAAGATGGCTAGGGGGCAGTCATTGGTCCCAACTGAATAGAACCATGATGGGATTCCTCCCCTACAACAACATAGAGACAAAAACAAAAGTCCTTTGAGAGGGCTGTGAGATGTACTAGTGGGAGGCGACACTCCCTTATTCCTCCCTTGTTTCATGGACCCCTGCATTCTGTCTATGGGAGAAGTGACATGATAGACTGGCCACTGGTTTAAGACATACAGCATTTCCTGTTGGATGGGAGGGTGCTGTCTCTCATCTGGTGCCCTTAGAAGCCATCATGGGCCATTCCACACACTGAAAGGCCAACTGTCTCTGTGTCATGGGGCCCCTGGGAAGATCAGTGAGCTCCACGGGTGTGAGTTCATTGTCTCACTTCCTTTGCCTTAAAATGTATCCCCTCATTGGAAACAATACTTCATAGGAGACCATACCAATAGAAAACACATTTTCTAAGTTCCTGAATGGCAGTGTTGACAGAAGCATTGAGTACAAGGAGGGCAAATCAAAGACCACAGTCTGTGTCTATCCGTGTGAGGATAAAACTCAGTCCCCTCCATGATGGACCATGTCCTGTGTAGTCCTACCGTAGAATGATGCTGTAATAGGCTAGCGTTGGCCTCTACCTCCGTTGGCTTGGGCACTGAGTACAGTCAACAGCCAGGTCAGCCTTCGGGAGAGTGAGCCCATTTGTTGTAACCATGTGGAGCCTCCGCCCCTGCCCACATGGCCACTTTGCACATGGCCCAGTGAGCAAGCACTGACGGGGAAAGAAGCTGCCTGACGCTGTCCACTATATACCAAGAGCCTCCTCCTCCGTGCCTGTGCCTGGTGGTCATTCGTGTGGGACGTGAACATCTTCACACTCTGTGCCCATCCCCAGAGGACCATCCACATATCCTCCCTGTCTTAATTTTATGCACTTATTCTTTCCAAGTCCTTGACCAGTTGGCTCACCATGGATTCATGCAGAAGTGGACCTAAAGACATCCCTTCCTCCTGCAAGGTGGACCCCTGAAGTTTTGCCACCTGAAGAATTTCCCTACATCACTCTTCCATGAACAGAGTGCTATCCCAGTAGCCATCCAGTTCTGCCTGGTGCCAGCCCACCATGCAGATCCATCCCTAAACCTGGTCTGTACTTTCCCTCCTCTGTAAACAGATCTCAGGAAATCCCCAGGAGTCCATAGTGAGGGTGGAAGGAAGAGCAGTTGGAGCAGATGCCATGGGCGTCTAGGCCACCTACTGGGGCTTTTACCTGTGCCCTCCATTCCTGCTTGATCTGATGCCATGCACACCTTTTCTGTGGATGACAGTTGCTGCTGTGCATTCCCACCATCATGGTTTGGCAGCTGAGACTGCACTCAGTATGTGATGTGCAGTTCAGGTCACAATGCTCTTGGCAATCATGGCTAGGTGTCTTTGTCAGTTCTGCTTCTGTAATAAAATGCCACGGCTTATCAAAAACAGAAACTTATTACTCACTGTGTTGTAGGCTACAAGTCCGAGATAAGGGGGTTTGCATGATCAGCTTCTGGTAAGCACCCTCCTCTGGGCTGCAGACAATAGACTTCTCATTGTATTTTCACAGGGATGAAAGAGAGCTGACTAGCTCTGGCTTCTTCACATAATGGTGCTATGATGCTTAATTTTATGTTCAACTTGACTGGGGATGCTAAGGGATGCCCAGATAGCTGGTAAAACATTACTTTTGGGCTTTTCTAGGAGGGTGTTTCCAGAAGAGTATAGCATTTGAATTGGTGGACTGAGTAAAGATGGTCCTCACCAGTGCCAGGGGGCTTCTTCTAATCCGTTGAGGGTCTGAATAGAACAAAAATGTGGAGGAAGGAGGAATTTGCTCTCTGCTTGAGCTGGAACTTCCATCTTCTCCTGCCCTCAGTCATCAGCCCTCTTGTTCTTTGTCCTTTAAACATGACCTGCGAGCATAGACCATTGGCTCCCCTGGTTCTCAGGCCTGAGGTTTGGACTGGAACTCCACCACCAGCTTTCCTGACAGCAGATCCTGGGACTTCTTAGCCTCCATAATTGCATGAACCAATTCCTCATCATAAATCTTTCTATATGTCTCTACATATCCTATTAGTTCTGTTTCTCTGGAGAACCCTGACTAATACAGGGCTCTAATCCCATTCATGAGGCTCCACATCCATGATCTAATTACCTCCCAATGGCCCCAGGTCCAAACACCTTCACCTTGGGATTAGGGTTTCAACATATGAATTCTGGAGGGACACAGACATTCAGTCCAGTGCACCAGGCACCCAGACCCCACTGGGGCCCAGTGACAAGTCAGGATCCCTTTCAAATATCGGATTACTACCTGCAGAAGGAGGCACAGATTTTCTCCAAAACCTGGAGTCTGCACTGTGATTCTCCTACTGGAGTTTGTAAGATGTTCCATAAAAAAATGTGCTGGGTTGGAAACACAGACTTACTTATTGTCATTAATATATAAATATAATCACTCAGGAGTTATATAAAAAGATATTTTAATATTCGAGCTGGAAAAGTTTGGTGGGAGGGGGCTAGGGTTAATTTCTAGTATAATTCTTTTGTGGTTTAAAGGGTTTGTCCTTTTTATGATTTATGGCTATTTCCCATGTGACCTATCGTTTCCCATCCCCACTAGTTGGTATTAAAATGTATCTGCATTTATGAGCACAAAATTTGCTTCTTAAGAGCCAGCGTGAGGGTTAGTCAAGTGTGAGTTCCTCTTATAATAAGGAAGGCTTTTGCCCAATTGTATTGGTGAAACCAGGTTACGAGATTTTAAAAATAGATTACAAGTGACTGATCCATTGCAAAAAACCAACTGTGGGCTACTCCAGAAGAAAAAAGCATTGGAATTTAGATTTTGTTTGTTTATTTGCAGAGACTTTCATTGTTGAACCTGCCAGGGGCCCCTCAGTCTCGTTTTGCAGCATTTGACCTGATACAACACTTCTCTCCTGGAATAAACAACCCCTGTAAGGGTCAATACAAGTTTAAAAAGAAAGAAAAATTAATTTTCCCTGGTGCAAAAAGGGAAAGGGATCCCCCTTTCCTGTGAAATTTAATTTTATTTTTAGTTTTTTAAAATATTTATTCTTTTTTCTTTTTTTTTTTTGGTGAGGAAGATCGACCCTGAGCTAACATCTGTGCCCATCTTCCTCTATTTTTGTATATGGTATGCTGCCACAGCATGGCTGGTTGAGCAGTGCATAGGTCTGCGCCTGGGATCCGAACCTGAGAACCCCGGGCTGCCAAAGAAGAGTGCGCGATCTTAACCACTATACCCCTGGGCTCGCCCCGAGCACTTTTTTTTAGAAAACGTAAAATTGTAAATTCTTTCTCTGTCTCTTTGAGATGTATCTAAACCTTTAGAAAATCTAAATAAGCCTCTTGCCAGCTTTGCAACCCAGGGATATCTTTCAGAAGGACATGGGAGCCATCTGTTTGAAATGTCATCAGCAAAGAAGACAGCTCCCTCTCTCCCAGTGTCTGGGGGAGGGTAGGACCCGAACTGAGGTGGGCACCTCACTCCTGGTGCAAAACTACCAGTCATAAAGATATGAGAAGGTTAATTTTCCTTTGGATAAATTCAATTAACTAACGCAGACGGTCATCCCAATTACCAGGTGCATTTAGGATGAACTCTGTGTGACCAACGGTGCCGTCAAGTCCTCCTACTTGAGGACTCGTATTGTTTATCTTGGGAACATGTATGTAAGGGGTTGTATCTGCCTGGCTAGTTAAGGCGTGAGCTTTTCTTCTATCTTTGTGGTTGCTTAGCAGATTGCCTGCATTGATCATGACTTTCTGGATTAATGCTTATTCAATAATAAAACTGTCTTTTTTTCTCTACTAGCTGTGTGGAGAGGTTTTCTAGATTGAGAAGAGAACTTGTTTTTTTTTTTTTTTGTGAGGAAGATCAGCCCTGAGCTAACATCCATGCTAATCCTTCTCTTTTTGCTGAGGAAGACCTGCTCTGAGCTAACATCTATTGCCAATCCTCCTCCTCCCCCCCCCCCAAAGCCCCAGTAGATAGTTGTGTGTCATAGTTGCACGTTCTTCTAGTTGCTGTATGTGGGACGCGGCCTCAGCATGGCCGGAGAAGCGGTGCGTTGGTGCGCGCCCAGGATCTGAACAAATGCCGGCAGTAGCAGAGTGCGCACTTAACCGCTAAGCCACGGGCCCGCCCGGAGAACTTGTTTTTATTTTTTAATTTTGTTCTTTTTTAAAAATACATTTGACATATGACATTGTGTAAATTTAAGATGTACAATACATTAATTTGATACATTTAGATACTGTAATATGATTATTATTCTAGCGATATTTAGCACCTCTATCACATTACATAATTATCCTTTCTTTTTAGTGGTTGGAATAATTAAGTCCTTGCTAGTCCCTTAGCAAGTTTGATGATGATAGTACAATACTGTTGTCTATATTCATTATACATACTGTGCATTAGATCTCTAGGGCTTCTTTACTCTTTTTGCAAGTTTGTACCCTTAAACACCATCTATCTTATCCTCTCCCACCCCATCCCCTGGTAACCACTATTTTACTCTCTGATTTGATGAGTTTGGCTTTTTTTAGATTCCCATATAAGCGATATCATATAGTATTTGTCTTTCTCTATCTGACTTATCTCACTTAGCACAATGTGCTCAACGTCCACCCATGTTGTCCCAAATGGCAGGATGTCTTCCTTTCTTATGGCTGAATGATAGTCCATTGTGTACATGTAGCGCATCTTCTTCATCCATTCATCTGTTGATAGACACATAGGTTGTCTCCATATCTTGGCTATTGTGAATAATGCTGCAATAAACATGGGATTGCAGATATCTCTTCAATATCCTGCTTTCATTTCCTTTAGGTATATACTCAGAGTGAAATTGTTAAATTTTTTTTAATTACCTTCTCCTGACACCCCCATCTTGTGAGTTTCTAAGACATTACCCTGTTAGTCACTCCTCCTCCTTTTCAAGCTGTTTCACCCAGCCTTTCAATGTGACTATTCACCAGGGTCTGTGCTGGCTCCTTCTTCTCACTGTTCACACCATCTCTTATCTTTGTTTACAGCTTCCATTCCCTTCCTTAAGCTGGTGCCTCTTAAATACCTGACTCTAGGCAAGATCTCTCTCCTGAACTCCAGGCTCCAGTATCCAACTTCCCATTGGGTGTCTCCACTGGGATATCCCATTGGAAACTCTTGTGATGGACACAGTTCATGTTCTCCCTGCCCAGAACATCAGGATGGAGACCTTTGCTTTCTTTTGGGGATTTTCTACCTTTCTAAGACAGAAAGTCAGAAAGCTCATTTTCCCAGCATCCTTTGCAGGAATGACACAGATACAGGACCCGGGCTTTCTCAATCAGATGCACCCATGCAAGACACAAGATTGTAAGCAAGTAGCACCACAAAGCAGAGAGCACACGACACTGATTGTCTTTAGTGAGGATTAGTGGTGGTGGTGATGCAGCAGCCTCTGGACTTCAAGGCCAGCTTCAGCAGTGCGGTGTCCATTGTGGTTTCTGTGGTTTCTGCCCCAGCAGTGGGGCAGAAAATCTTGATAGGAGCTGCCCTGTGCCTACAGTTTGGGCACCATCCTGGGCTGTGTGGCCTCCAAGCCTGCTTCCCTGGTCCCTCGGAGCTCTGCGATCTGCCTACAGTGTCCTTCAATCAATTTCTTTTCTGCTTCCACTAGCGAGAGTGAGCTGGGTTGTTTCCTCCCAAATCATCTCTGGTCCCTGGTTCCCCCTCTTAGGGAAGGACACCACTGTGCACCCGGTCACCCCACTCTTCTTGCCCTCAACATCCAGTGGTCACTCACTCCTGGACATTCTGTGTCCTATATCTTTCTTTCTTGTGTTTCCCTTTCTCCACCCGTTGGCTGCCATCTAATTTTAGACCACCATCAATTTTTCTCTGGGTTTATGCAATGGTCTCCCCCGTCTGTCTCTCTCCACTGGTTCCCACCAGCCTCCAGTCCATTCTTTTCTCTTTGGCTGAGATCATCTTTCTCAGGTCCATCTCTGGTCTGATTACCTTTCCAGAGTTTCCCAAGTCCACAAGATCCACACGGCTGAGTGAGGCATACACGGCTTTGTGTGATTGGCCTCTGCAGTCCTCTTCAGCAGGGGCCCGCCTAACCCCATCCTTCAGCTATATTACATTTATTTTATTCCACACAATGTTTTGAATAGGTATTAAATTTACATGGCTCAAAAATTATAGATATGTTTGTGTATACGTACAAGTGGATAACATGAAAAGTCATTGTCCTACTCCTATTTCTAATCTACCCAGGTCCTCAATGGTGACCCTTGCTATGTAAAAACTTTCTACCATTTATTTATGCAAATAGAATAAGAATTTTTAAACATTGTAGTAAAATATACATAACAAAATTTACCATTTAACCATTTTGAAGTTCAGTGGCATTAGGTACACTCACATTGCTGTGCAATCATCATCAACATCCATCTTTAGAAATTTCTCGTCTGAATACTTTGTACACATTAAACACTAACTCTTCATTGCTCCTCCCCACAGCCCCTGAAAACCACCTTTCTACTTTCTGTCTCTATGAGTCTGACTAGTCTAGGAACCTCACAGAAGAGGAATCATACAGTATTTGTCCTTTGGTGTATGGCTAACTTCACTTAGCATAATGTCTTCACGGTCCATCCATGTTGTAGTATGTGTCAGAATTTCCTTTCTTTGTAAGGCTGAATACTATTCCATTGTATGTACACACCACATTTCGTTTATCCACTCATCCCTTGATGGATACTTGGGTTGTTTCTGCCACCTGGCTATTATGAATAATGTTCCTATGCACATGAGTGTACAAATATCTGCTTGAGTCTCTGCTTTCAGTTCCTTTGGGCATATACCCAGAAGTGAGATTCCTGGGTCATGTGGTATTTCTATGTTTTACTTTTAGACAGAGCCCCATACTGTTTTCTGCAATGGCTGTAATGCTTCAGATTCCCACCAGCAAAGCACAAGGGTACCAATTTCTCTACATTCTTGCCAACGCATGTTATTTTCTGTTTCTTTTTGATAGTAGCCACCCTAACGTGTGTGAGGTGGTATCTTATTGTGGCTTTGTTTTGCATTTCCCTAATGATTAATGATGTTGATCATCTTTTCATGTGCTTATTGGCCATTTAAGAATTATCTTTGTGGTCTGAGTGATGTCAGGATTATAGCAAAGTGACTTTCTCCCTTTGCCTCTCCCCTCTGACTTACAACAAAACATACATCCATTAACCAACAGATGATTCCCTACACAGCACGACAGGACGCCAGAGAGATCCATGCAGCTGTATGTCAGAAGGTGGGTGGACCGGACCCCCAGGAAGCAGTGCAACTAGTGGAGCAGCCCCCTCCACCTCCCTGGTGGCAGTAATCTAGGATGTGGATCCTCACAGCAGCCAATGCTACTAAAATAGTGGTGGGGCAGCCTGGCTGGTACATGGACCCTTGCAAAGTGGCAGTAGCCCAGCCTGCAGGAGTGCTCACTGAGCCACGGTGGCCCTACCCACATGAACACTCTCCACAGAGTAGCCATGGCCCAGCTCGCATGAAGGTTCCACACTGGGTAGCAGCCCTGCACGCATGAGCTCAACCCACCTGGAGATGGTGGCCTGGAAGCATGAAGGTACCCCACCAAGCAGCTGTGTCCCAGCCCATATGAATGTGCCCCACTGAGTGGTGACAACCAACCCTGCATGAATGGAAAGTGGCCTGACTGGCACAACTATGAGCAGACAGAGCAAGAACAGAGAAAACAGCTCCTGACCCCCTTCCAGCAGTGGCAGGTGGCATCTGTGACCAGAAGCATCAGGAGCCACAGCAGAACTGGCGACCCAACCCCCAGTGGCAGCAGCCCCGACACCAGCTCCACCAGCAGTGGGGGCTGCATACAAGTTCCTAGGTCCCCAGGTGCCCACCAGTGACAGTGACAACTGTGAACCCAGCACCCCTGGCAGCTGTGCAACAAGTACCCCAAGACAACCCAGGAATGGCAGCGCAGGAAGGGCATGAGACAGCAGTATCTGAGTCCACAGAGAGCCAGTGGAGGAACACGAGACCCAGGTGACCAGAACCAAAGTAACCAGAGCTGTACCCAAATAACAAAAGGAGATTACTACCACAAATGCATTGGCAGAAGATCAAATCATCAAACACCATGAAGAACTACAGTAACATGGCAGAACAGAAAGAAAATGACAACTCTCCAGAAACCAAACCTGAAGCCACAGAATATTACAATCTAGCTGACAGAGAATTCAAAATTCAATGAGATACAAGAAAACTAAGACAGTTCAATGAGCTCAGGAATAAAATTCATGAACACAAGAAATACTACACCAAAGAGATTGAAGTGCTAAAAAAAGCCACATAGAAATTCTGGAGATGAAGAACACAATTAATGAGATAAAAAAATAATGTAGAAATCCTAAACAATAGAGCAGAACTTATGGAGGGGAGAATTAGTGAGCTTGAAGATAGAAATTTAGAAATGCTTCAGGTGGAAGAGAAGAGAGAACTAAGATTTTTAAAAACTGAAGAAATTATTCAAGAAATATCTGACTCAGTTAGGAAAAGTAACAGAAGGATTACACCCTATTGCAGAGGGAGAAGGAGCACAGAGCTTGTTCAAAGAAATAATAGCTGAGAACTTCCCAAACCTAGGGAAGGAACTGGGACATACAAGTACATGAAGCCAATAGAAGTCCTAAGTATATCAATGCAAAAAGACCTTCTCCAAGGCAGATAATA
Organism: Diceros bicornis minor; assembly: GCF_020826845.1. NCBI lineage: Eukaryota > Metazoa > Chordata > Mammalia > Perissodactyla > Rhinocerotidae > Diceros > Diceros bicornis. Next base: position 17,535,622 of record NC_080773.1, read on the forward strand.
CTAAAACTGGCAAAAGTCAATGACAAAGAAAAACCATCAAGGGCAGCAAGAGAGAAGAAAACAACCTACAAAGGAACACCCACCAGGCTTTCAGCAGATTTCTCAGCAGAAACATTACAGGATAGGAGATAATAGAATGATATATTCAAAATACTAAAACACAAAAACTATCAGCCAAGAATACTCTATCCAGTTAAATTATCCTTCAGATATGATGGAGAAATAAAAGCTTTCCAAGATAAACAAAAGTTGAGGGAGTTCATCACCACTAGACCTGGCCTACAAGAAATTATGAAGGGAGCCCTCCTACTTGAAGCAAAAATGCAAAGGTTTACAAAGCTTTGAATAAGGAGATGAATAGACGGACAAAATCAGAAAATTGCAGCTCTCTATCAGAATAGGTTAACAAACAATTATACCATAAAAGAGAAAGGGAAAGAAAGCATCAAAAGTAACCACAAAAACTTCAATTTAGTCACAAACTCACAACACAAAAAAGAATAACTGGTGAAAACAATAACTCAGAAGAGGAAAGGGATGGAGCCTACTTAGGCTAATGGAGATAAGAGGCTATCAGAAATGGACTATCTCATACATGAGACCTTTTATACAAAGCTCATGGTAACCATTACAAAAAAAAATCAGAGCAGAGACACAAATCATAAATAAAGAGAAAACTGAGAAAACAATAATGGAAAACCACCAAACTGAAACGGCAGTCATGAATACAAGGGAAGAGAACCAATGGAAATATAGAAAAACCGGACAACAATAGATAAAATGGCAGTATTAAGCCCTTATATATCAATAAACACTCTAAATGCAAATCGATTGAATTGCCCAAACAAAAGACACAGAGGGGCTGGATGGATTAAAAAACAAGACCCGGTGATAAGCTGCCTGCAGGAAACACACCTCTGCTCTAAAGAGAAACAGAGGCTCAGAGTGAAGGGATGGAAAATGATACTCTAAGCAAATGGCAAGCAAAAGAAAGTGGATGTAACCATACTTAGACAAAGCAGACTTCAAGATAAAAAAGATAATAATAGACAAAGAGGGGCATTACGTAATGAAAAAAAGGCCAATCCACCAAGAAGACATAACATGCATTAATATATGTGCATCTAATGCAGCAGCACCAAAATATATAAAGTAACTTTTACCAGACCTAAAAGAAGAAATTGACAGCAACACAATAATTCTAGGGTACATCAACACCATAACTTACATCAATGGATAGGTCATCCAGATAGAAAGTGAACAAGGAAACAGTGGCCTTAAATGAAACAATAGACCAGATGGACTTAATAGAGATCTACAGATCATTCCATCCTATAACAGCAGAATTCACATTCTTCTCAAGTGCACTTGAAACATTCTCAAAGATAGGCCATATATTGGGAAACAAGGCAAGCCTCAATAAGTTTAAAAAGATTGAAATCATCTCAAGCATCTTTTCCAATCACAGTGCCATGAAACCAGAAATCAACTACAAGAAAAAAGCTGGGAAAGTCACAAATATGTGGAGAGTAAAGAACATGCTAGTTAGCAAGCATTGGATCAATGAAGCAATCAAAAGAGAGATCAAAAAAACTTGGAGACAAATGAAAATGTAAACACAACACAATAACTCTTATTGGATGCAGTAATAGTGGTACTAAGAGGGAAATTTATAGCAATACAGATCTACCTCAACAAACAAGAAAAATGTCAGATAAACAACTTTACTCTATACCTGAAAGAATAAGAAAGAGAAGAACAAACAAGGCCCAAAATCAGTAGAAAGAAGGGAATGATAAAAATCAGAGCAGAAATAAATGAAATAGAGACTAAATGACAATATAAAAGATCAATGAAACTAAGAGCTGGTTCTTTGAGATGATAAACAAAATTGACAAACTCTTAGCCAGACTCACTAAGGAAATAAGAGAGAAGACTCAAAGAAATAAAATCAAAAATGAAAGAGGAGAAATTACAACAGGCACCACAGAAATACAAAGGATCATAAGAGAATACTATAAAAGCTATAGGTCAACAAACTTGACAACCTGGAAGAAATGGATAAATTCTTAGAATCATACAACCTCCCAAAACTGAATCAAGAAGAAATAGAGAATGTGAATAGATCAATCAAAGGCAAAGAGATTGAAAGAGTAACCAAAAACCTCCCCAAAACCAAAAGTCCAGGATGAGATGGCTTCTCTGGAGAATTCTACCTAATATGCAAAGAAGTTTTAATACTTATCCTTCTCAAACTATTCCAAAAAATTGAAGAAGACAAGACACTTCCTAACTCATTCTATGAGGCCAACATTACCCTAATAGGACAGAGAAGGACATTACCTAGGACATTACCCTGATACCCAGAGAAGGACAACACAAAAAAAGAAAATTACAGGCCAATATCGCTGATGAACATAGATGCAAAAATCCCCAGCAAGATATTAGCAAATAGAGTACAACAATACATGAAAAGGATCACACCCCATGATCAAGTGGGATTTATTCCACTGATGCCGGGATGGTTCAATATCTGCAAATCAATCAATGTGATACACTACATTAACAAAATGAAGAATAAAAATCACATGATCATCTCAACATATGCAGAGAAGGCATTTGACAAGATCCAACATCCATTTATGACAAAAACTCTCAATAAAATGGGTATAGAAGGTATCAACATCATAAAGAGCATATATGACAAACCCACAGATAAAATCGTATTCAATGGTGAAAAACTGAAAGCCAGTCCTCTGAGAACAGGAACAAGACAAGGATACCCACCCTTACTACTCTTATTTAACATAGTACTGGAGGTTTTAGTCAGAGCAATTAGGCAAGAAAAAGAAATAAAAGGGATCCAAATTTGAAAAGAAGAAGTGAAACTCTCAGTATTTGCAGATAACGTGATTCAACATACAGAAAATTCTAAAGAAATCACTAGAAAAATATTAGAAATAACCAAGAAATACAGTAAAGTTGCAGGATACAAAATTGGCATACAAAAATCAGTTGCATTTCTATACACTAATAACAAACTAGCAGAAAGTGAAGCCAAGAATACAATCTTATTGACAATTGCAACAAAAAAGAATAAAATACCTAGCAATAAATTTAACCAAGAAGGTGAAAGTCCTATACACTGAAAATGGTAAGACGTGACTGAAAGAAACCAAAGAAGACTTAAAGCAGTGGAAAGATATTCGATGCACATGAATTGAAAGGATAAACATAGTTAAAATGTTCATATTACATAAAGCATTCTACAGATTCAATACAATCCCAATGAAAATCCCAATGACATTCTTCATGGAAATAGAACTAAGAATCCTAAAATTTATATGGAAAAACAGAAGACCCTGAATAGCCAAAGCAAAGCTAAGAAAAAAGAACAAAGCTGGAGATATCACAATCCCCGATTTCAAAATATACTCCAAAGCTATAGTTATCAAAACAGCATGGTACTGGCAGAAAAACAGACACAAAGATCAATGAATCAGAACTGACAGCCCAGAAATAAAACCACACATCTACGGACAGCTAATCTTTGACAAAATAACCAAGAACATGCAATGGAGAAAGGAAAGTCTCTTCAATAAGTGGTGCTGGTAAAACTGGATGGCAACAAGCAAAAGAATGAAAGTAGACCATTATCTTATACAATACACAAAAATTAACTAAAATAGATTAAAGACTTGAATGTAAGACCTGTAGCCATAAAACTCTCAGAAGGAAATATAGGCAGTACACTCTTTGAGATCAGTTTTAGCAGTATCTTTTTGAACACCGTGTCTACTCATGAAAGGGAAACAAAAGAAAAAATAAACAAATGGGACTACATCAAATTATAAAGCTTCTGCACAGCAAAGGAAACCATCAACAAAACAAAAAGACAACCCACCAACTGGGAGAAAAATATTTGCAAATCACATATCTGACAGGGGGTTAATTTCCAAAATGTATAAAGAAATCATACAACTCAACAACAAAAAAATGAGCAACCTGATCAAAAAATGGGCAGAGGATATGAACAGACATTTTTACAAAGAAGACATACAGGTGGCCAATAGGTGCATGAAAAGATGTTCAACATCACTAATTATTAGGGAAATTCAAATCAAAACTACAATGAGATGTCACCTCACACCTGTCAGAATTGCTATATTTAACAAGACAAGAAATCAGCGTTGGAGAGGATGTGGAGAAAAGGGAGCCCTCATACACTGCTGGTGAGAATGCAAACTGGTGCAGCCACTATGGAAAACTGTATGGAGATTTCTCAAAAAATTAAAAATAGAAATATCATATTTTCCAAATATCCCACTACTGGATACTTATCCGAAGAACATGAGATCAACAATTCAAAGAGATTTATGCATCCCTATGTTCATCGCAGCACTATTCACAATAGCCAAGATGTGGAAGCAACCCAAGTGCCCATCAACTATGTTGGATAAAGAAGATGTGGTATATATAAATACAATGGAATACTACTCAGCCATAAAAAAAAAGACTAAACCATGCCATTTACAACATGGATGGACCTTGAGAGTATTATGTTAAGTGAAATAAGTCCAACAGAGGAAGACAAACACCATATGATTTCACTCATACGTGGAAGATAAACACATAAACAAGGAGAACAGATTAATAGTTACCAGAGGAAGAGGGGTTGGGGGAGGGTGAAAGGAAACAAGTGCCACACATCTATGGTGACGGATAAAAACTGGACTATTGGTGGTGAACACATATGCAGTCTATACAGAAACTGAAGTATAATAGTGCACACCTAAAATTTACACAAGATTATAAGCCAATATGACCTCAATTAAAAACATTTTTTTCCATTTCCCCCTTTATAAAGCAAAAAGTAGCACACTATACCCTGTTCTGCCTCTTATTTTTCTCACATTACAGTTTATCCTGGACGACTGTCCATATCAGCAGACAGAGAGCAGCCCTCATCCTTGTAACAGCTGCACAGTATTCCGTGATATGGACCACGGCTTATTCAACCAGCCCCCCTTACTGAACAACTGAGTCATTTCCAGTCTTTTGCCATTCCTAACAATTCTGCAGTGACTTGCCTTTCACAGATATCATTTCATATTTTGCATTTCCCAAAAGGGGCTGGTTAGTCAGAAAGTAAGTACATTTGTGATTTTGATGGAAATAGCCAAATTGCCCTCCCCTGGGGTTGTACCCATTTGCACTCCAGCCTGCTGAGACTGAGAGTGACTGTTTCCCCACACACTCAGCACGTGGTGTGCAAGTGTGTTTTTGGATTTCTGCCGAGCTGATTGAGGAAACACATCTCAGCATCGTTGAACTTTGCATTTCTCTAAGTAAGGGTCATTTGCACTTCCTTTTCTGTGAACTCCCATTTTCCTTATGCATTTCCTTATTTACCCATCTTATCTATCCCCTAATGAATCAAGCATTCTCTCTCCTCCAGGTCTTTCCCCATGCAATCCTTACTGCCAACAACATCTGTCCCTTTCTAGACTCAGTTCCAGTGTTGCCTCCTCAAGGAAGCTGCCTCAGATGTTTCCAGACTGGATTGACCCTTGTCTTAGTCCCACACACTCTGGACATCCTTGTCATGCCACATGCGTCTGTGTTGTAAGTATCCCAAGGCCTCTGGAAATGGATGAAATGTCTGAATGAGAATGAAGGAACGCACACAAAGTGTCTGATATGTACAAAGGGCTCAAGAAATTAGGGGCTGATATTATCATTACCTTCAGTTCAAACCCACTTCCCTTTATCAAGCAAGGCAACTATGTGCCACACAGCACAAAATACACTTTATGTTCAATATCTCACTTGACCCTGCCAATGACCCTAGGAAATGGGAATTATCATCCCCATCTCACAGATGGGAAAGCTGAGAGCTCAGAGGGGTCCTGCATGCTGTAGGAGGCAGGCACTCCAAGGATCATGGTCTTGATCATCTGACATAAATACCTACCTCAGAGGCATGGGATAAAGAAGGTTAAATTTGGGTAAAATCCCCACCCTTTTCCTGGCACACACGGGTGTTCATTAAATGCAGATTCCATGTGTGAAGAATGGCGGCTTCAGAGTCATTGGTGTTTGCTGGCTCTGACTTGGTGGAAGAAGGCGGTGCCCATCTCTCAATTCCCCGCCCCCACTGGTTCTAAGGGATGGAGAACATGTCAGTCAGAATCCAAAAGCTGCTCCAAGTATTTTAACAGAGAGAATTAAGGATAAGTGCCATTGCCCAGGGTTGGAGAACTGAGAAGACACAGAGGGAACAGAGGTGGGAAACTCATCCAGGTCCCAGTGGGAAGCAGAGGCCCTGGGAGGGGAACCCCTTTGCCCAAGGTCTCATAGGCTCCCTGGAGAGCCAGGGGTAGGACCCTGGGATCCAGTCTCTCAGTTCTTCCCATAAGCCCAGATCCTGGAATCTTAATAACAACAGGTAATATTTTCAAGGATTTACTGTGTGCCGTGCTCAGCTCTGAGAATCTTACTGGTGTTAACTCATTTCGTCCTCACAACAACCATATCAAGTAGTTATAGTTTATTGTCTGTATTGTGCAGATGAGGAAACTAAAACGCAGATGGGTTGAGTAACTTGCAAAAGTCAGGAAAAGGCAGATCTGAGTTCAAACCAGACAATCTGGCTCCTGAGCCCATGCATTTGATCCCTACACACACTGCCTTTCCCAGTGAGCAGGGACTGGAGTAGATGATCCCAAGGACCCTTCTCACACTAAACACTAACTCTGTTATATACCAGACACTGTCTAAGCATTTTGCATATGTTTGCTCATTTAATTATCAGACGAACACTGTGAGGTAGATGCTGTCATTGTCCCATTTTACAATGATTAAGAAACTGAGGCCCAAAGAGAAAGAGTCACCTGCCTGAGGTATCGTTGATGGTCAGTGACAGAACGCCTTTTGCGCCCATGTGTCTGAGCCGGAGCTGGGATCTGAAGGGCTATGCTGTTTTCTTAGAGAGTAAAGAAGCGTGCCTTGACCCAGACCTCCCAGCTCCAAATTTGGCATTTTCCCATCCACCATGCCCCTGAGAAAGTAAACATTTGCTCAGAGTGTGCAACTCTGCCCAACCATTCATCACCGTGGAACAACAGTTGTGGCTAAAGCCTGGTGCAGGGCTGGCAGAAGCAGGGTCCCTTCCAAGGATATACTGCAGCTATAGAGTCCTAACTCTCCCTTCCCTGCATGAGTGCAGCCTTCTTACTCACTTGTCCTTATGCTGGATCAGAATTGGCCACCCCAAAATGTGTCTTTTTGCCAAGGCTTGATTATTTTTAAGAAGAAAAGACTCTGAAAGAAAATTTGGCCTTCCACCTAACTGCCTAAAAGAATTTAAGATAGAAGGCCTGTTCAGGAAGGAGCTAATACCACGAGATAAGTATAGTATAATGTAAAATAAGTGTGATAAGAAAGGCACCAACAATCGCATCTTAACCAAATTCTGTCTCTCAGGCCACATTCTCTATAGGTGGCCCAGTAAACAGTTGTCTAACAAACATTTGCTTTTCCATTTCCATGTGAATTGTCTTCCTCCCCTTTCAAATCCCAAACCACTAGCCCCAACATCCTCTTTTGCCTTTAGCTGAAGATGCTATTTAACCTGGCACCTTGGCCATCCTGGCTGAGTTACGCAGTATTTCCTGGGTTTCTCCTATGTATACATGTTATAAAGCTTTGTTTGATTTTCTCCTGTTATTCTATCTCATGTCAATTTAATTTGTGGCCCAGCCAGAAAGGGCCTAGAGTGGGTAGAGGACATGTCTTCCTCCGCTACAGTTTGGCGACCTGGACAGGATAAAAATTCACTGGCTGGACACTTCACCCCTGACTATTGCAGCTGAGAGATCCTGGAGCCCTGACAAGAGCTGGAAGGATGTAAGCATTCTTACCACGTCGTTCTCCCAGATCTCTCCCTGCAGGGTCCCAGGGAAGTGAGAGTGGTGAATTTTTTTCCTTTTCTAAATTTAGATTAGCGGGAGAAAATATTGGTGAAGGTAGATTCTTGGACCTAGTGACTCTAGGAAATTTGGTTGAGTACTCCTTGGTTGTAGATCCTTTTCCTCCCAGAGGTAATATTTTTCCTTGTATCTGTCTCTTTCTTGTTTGTCATAAGACACAGGCATCTCTATAAGCCTGATGTCTGGGAATACGTGCATGAGGTGAAAGCTGTTGCTAAGGGAATCCTGGAAGCCAAAAAGCCTGCAAATTTGGTGGGCAAGGGTCAAGCAGTTCAGAGCCATTGGGGGTCTTGCCACCTCAGGAAGGCTCCCACAAAAGGATGGACTGGGTCACAGAATGGGGTAGATGACACAGTTTCCCTTGTCAATTTCAAGAAAATGTCCGTGCCATGACGAGGTACATTGTAAGGCACACGTGATCACAAACCCCGTGGCACCTCCCTTCTAGGTATTATTCTGGCTCCAAGAGACCCAAGACTCAGCTAAAGCTGTTAATGTGCATGTCACATGGATTCTTTTTCTTTGTCTGTTTCCATGTCTTGAGAGCTTGGCTTTATGACCTTTCTGGTCTCTGCCATCCAGAGATGCATGTACCATGCATCTTGGTGGCCAGTAGAGTAGACTAGTGTTCCAGGGTTACTCTCTTTTTCTGGCTGTGTCTGCTCTCAGGCGAGTTTGTCATAAGGGATCCCAATTGCTTTCATAAGGGGCCTTTCTCATCTCAGCCTTCATTGCTTACTGTGCACTGATGGCCTTTGCTTCCTTAGGCTATTTTTGGGAGTGAAAATTTGTGGATCTCTTTTGAGGATGCCTCTTGCATCCACAGTTATTGGTATGAGTCGCTGTTAAGATCTTACTCATCGACGTGGCCAGATGATGGATCATTTAAATTGGAAAAACTTCTAAATTGGGGGAAAAAAATTTGTGAGAGCTGTCATCATAATTGCTTTATTGGTACCTAGGAAAAGGCCAAATTAAAAAGGAAATACACACAAAAATAATGACTAGCCTTAAGACCCTGACTCAGGTTACAATTAAATTGAGAAAATGTAAAAGTATAAATGTTGATAAGATTATAAAGGTTGGAATGTTTGAGCTAATTTTACATAAAGAAGTTACATCAACTTTGCCTGAGTATGTTTTAAAACGTCTGACTGGGAATGCTTCCCCTGTCCAAAATTATAAGATCAAGACCTATAGATAAAGTCCTACTGAAAGCTATGATTAGAGGTATGAGTTGATGGAATTCAGATGAAATTTGGCAGAAAAATTGATAAAATTATAGGCATTATGTGAAGTGATTGTGTTGGATTCCCAAGGGGAAGGGGAGGGAAATACCAACTCACCAGGTCTCGGGATGACGCGGGCCCACAGACACAGAAGACCGAACTTGATGCAAACGCAAGAGGTTTATTGAACGGAGCTCCGGGTCGACTCGTGTCTCTCGCAGGAGACAGAGGGGTCGACCCCGAGCCTTAGGGGGCAAGTTCTTTTATAGGATTTGGGAGCATAAAGCGGGAAAAGGTTGGCGCGGTTTTACATGATTGGTTAATTCAAAACATTCAGACAGTTACATTTTATGGCGCGAATTGCTACGGCGCGAAACAGCTATCAAGGTGCACACACATGTCCCCATCTGGCCCCCCTCCACCCCGACCCTCCCAAACTTATCCCTCTGTAGCACTCCCTTGTTCTCAATTTTCTCTGAACAGTTTAGGGTGAGTCTTCCGCGAACAGAGTCAGTTGGGATCGATAGACTCTATTCATAGAAGACTCGCCCCAACTGCCCCTTAAGGTGTTAACATATTAAATTTTTAACATAATTTACATCCTTCATTCCCCACTTCTTCTTTTGTCCCTAGTTCTAATCTTAGAACTTAGTTTTCGGTGTCTGCTATTCGTGGGAGAGCTTGGTAATGGCGTTGGAGCATCATAGCATGCACTGCATTGACTTTTTTTCTTATGAAAGTAGTGATTCTATTGAAAACACACGGTCCAAAAACCAAAAGTAGAAAAAGAATTAACAAAGGCCCTGCTAGGGAGGATAGTAAGGACGTCACCCAGGGGGACTTAGTGAACCAGGATTCAAACCAGCTTTGTTGGGCCTCCCTGCTTCGCTGCCTCATGTCCAATCTCTTCTTTAATTTTTGCATTGAATCTCGGACTACTCCTGTGTGATCTGCATAGAAACAGCAGTCTTCTTTAAGAGCTGCACAGAGCCCTCCCTCCCTTAAAAACAACAGATCTAATCCCCTTCTATTCTGGAGCACTACTTCAGACAGGGAGGTGAGGGACTCTTCTAGCTTAGAGATGGACTGCTCTAAAGTCCTGAGGTCTTCATCTATAGCATTGCTCAGGGCAGTTAATCCTCTCTCCCCTGCAACTAAGGCTGCAGTGCCGGTTCCTACGCCCGCGGCAACTCCCAGTCCCAGGAGCACAGCTAGGGTGAGGGATATTGGTTCTCTTTTCCTTAGTATAGATTTCTGATCAAACTCATCTTCGAAACTATTGGCAGTATGATAGTAAATTCTAGGCACTAACTGCACAAGCACGCAAAAATAGGGGTATGCCTTTAGTTTACCCTTGCGATGGGGGGAGTGGCATCCTCCGGCTTGTTTTGCCCCCCCCTCGTCGACCCATGAAATCCCAGTCGGGGGTTCCTATAGCCAGTTTACAAAGGTCAGGGTGTAAGTCTGGCCACCATGTCCAAGGGGAAGCAGTTTTTTGGATTGACCAGGTTATATCTCCTACCTGGGAGATGACTTGCCACGTGAGCAGTTGAGGAGCGTGGGGGTTAGGATTGGACGGTCTGTCTGCCGTCCCCACGACGCAAACGCAGCTTAAGAGGGTTATCAGTCTTTTCCACCTTCCAAAGATCTGCTGCATTCTGGGGTGCCTTCTTCATGTGTGTGGCGTGAACCCAAGAAGTTATACCGTCCACCTTGACTGCTGTGGGTGTAGTGAGGAGCACCACGTAGGGCCCCTTCCAACGTGGTTCTAGCGACCCCGTCCGATGTCGTCTCACAAGGACAGAGTCCCCAACCTGGAACTGGTGCGGTATGAGCAGATCACCAGGCTGGTAAGCCTCTTTTAGCTGGTTCCAGATGTCGCGCCTGACAGCCTCGAGTGCTTTCAAGCGGGCTGACAAAGGTATAGAAGGTACAATGTCAGGGTCATGTATCCCTATTTGTGCCAAAGGGGGAGGGGTTCCATAGAGGATCTCAAAGGGTGTAAGTTTTAAGGGTCCCTGTGGGGTGTTCCGGACGCGGAACAGGGCAAAGGGCAGGAGGGCTGTCCAGTCACTATCGCCGGTCTCCATAGACAATTTAGTTAGGGTCTCTTTAATTGTTCTATTCATCCTCTCTACCTGGCCTGAACTCTGGGGTCTATAAGCACAATGTAATTTCCAATTGATCCCCAGTTGACTGGCCAGTCCCTGACTTACCTGGGCAACGAATGCAGGACCGTTGTCAGATCCAATTACCTTTGGGATCCCGAATCTCGGGAGGATTTCTTCCAATATCTTCTTGGCTACTACAGAGGCAGTCTCTTTTCGGGTGGGGAAAGCCTCTACCCATCCCGAGAAGGTATCTACAAATACTAGAAGATATTTATTTCCATACCGGGCCGGTCTGATTTCAGTAAAGTCTATCTCCCAAAAGGCTCCTGGCCTATTTCCCCGGAGTCTGTGTCCCGTGCTGCATTTGGAAACTGCAGCGTTTGTGAGAGCGCAGGCTCCACAATTTTTATAAACTTCTTCAGCCGTTTTTTTCAAATCTGGTACCTGGTACGGGGAGGCCTGGATAATTTCAATTAGTTTCTGAGGGCTCAAGTGGGTTAGCCGGTGTAGATGTGATAGATATTCTCGCCCTTCTGCAACGGAAAGGACTTTCTCTTTTTTAGTTAGTTCCCCACCGGAGGCAGCTTTGCCGACCTTAGCTCCCTGGAGAGCCAGGACCATAGGTCCTAGTGCCGCCCGCTTGGCTAGGCGGTTCCCTTGAGCTATGGGGTCGGTGCCTTTCTGATGACCTGGGCCACAGTCTTATTTTCAGCTAACCTTAACGCCTGTGTCAGGGCGATAAGCTCAGCCTTTTGTGCAGAAGTCCCTTCCGGCAAGCGGCTTGCCCACAGAGTCTTTTTCCCGTCTACCACAGCCGCCCCAGCCATCCTCTTACCTTCTGCCATGAAGCTGCTGCCGTCGGTGTACCAATTAGGGGCTCCAGCCCATGGCTCATCTGGCAGATCGGGTCGGGTCCCCGTTTCTGATGCTAAGATGTCGCCGCATTGGTGAACAGGTACTTCATCATCTGCTTCGGGCAGTAGTGTGGCCGGGTTTAAGATGGCCGGTGGGGCGAAGGTAATTTTCTCAGTTAGGAGCAGACTTTGGTAGTGAGTCATCCGGGCGTTAGTCATCCATCGATCTGGAGGCTGTCTGATAATGCTCTCCAAGGCATGGGGGGCTACTATGGTTATCTGTTGGCCCAGAGTTAGCTTATCTGCATCTTTTACCAGCTGGGCAGTGGCGGCAATCGCCCTTAAGCAGGAAGGCCATCCACTGGCTACCGGATCTAGTTTTTTTGATAGATATGCGACTGGGCGCTTCCAGGGCCCAAGGGCTTGAGTTAGGACTCCCCGGGCGATTCCCTTTCTTTCATCTACATACAAGGTGAAGGGCTTGGTCAAATCTGGTAGGGCCAACGCGGGTGCCTCTAATAATGCCCGTTTTAGAGTCTCAAAAGCCTTCTGGTGCTCTAGAGTCCAGACAAAGTTCCCACTTTCCTTAGTCAATGGGTACAGTGGAGCAGCCAGGGTAGCAAACCCTGGGATCCACAACCGGCAGAAACCGGCCGTCCCCAGGAATTCCCTTACCTGGCGAGCGGAGGTTGGGGCCGGGATCTGAGTCACAGTCTTTTTCCGGGCGTCGGTTAACCACTTTTGGCCGTCTTTTAGTGTGTAGCCTAAGTAGACTACTTTCTCCTGGCACAATTGTGCCTTCTTCTTTGACGTCCGGTACCCCAACTCACCCAACTCGGCCAGGAGGCGCTTGGTTCCTTCCTCACAGTCTCCCGGGGTTTCCGCCGCCAACAGTAGATCATCTACATACTGTAAAAGAGTCACTTGAGGGTTTTTAACCCTATTGTCAGTCAAATCCCTGTGGAGGGCCTCATCGAACAGGGTGGGGGAGTTTTTAAACCCTTGAGGCAGTCTTGTCCAAGTCAGTTGTCCAGCGATCCCCATATCAGGGTCGCGCCACTCAAAAGCAAAAAGTAATTGGCTCTTTGGGTGCAGCCGCAGACAGAAGAATGCATCTTTCAGGTCCAGGACAGTATACCATTTCCGTGATGGGGGGAGGGAGCTGAGTAGGCTATATGGGTTTGGCACAGTAGGGTGTAAGTCCTGCACTCTCTTGTTCACTTCCCTCAAATCCTGGACCGGCCTATAATCAGCAGTTCCAGGCTTTTTTTACAGGCAGGAGAGGGGTGTTCCAAGGAGACCGGCAAGGAACCAGGCATTCTCTTGCCCAGTGTCCTCTCTCCTTACAATAGGCACATTGGTCCTTGTCTTAGGGCTGTCGTCTGCGCGAGCCTGGTCGTGGGGCGTTGCCCAGGTTCCCTGACTGCCTATGATCTGGCCCTGTCGCCTTTATCACTGCGGCCAGTATTTTGGTCAGTTTCTTCTCTTGTCTCCTATCTCTCTTATCTTCCCTCTCTTCAGCCTCCCTTCTCTCTCTCTCTCTCGCTTTTCCTCCTCACTCTCTCTTTTATGATACACCTTTTCAGCCTCCTTTACCACATCCCGCAAGTCGTAGTCCTGCAGCCCTTCTAGCCTTTGTAATCTCCTTTTTATATCTGGGGCAGACTGTCCAATAAAGGCCATAATGACAGAGGCCTTTTGCCCTTCCGAGGATGGGTCGAAGGGCGTATACCTGCGGTAAGCCTCCATCAATCGTTCTAGGAAAACGGAGGGAGGTTCAGTGGGCCCCTGCTGGATCTCTCTTACCTTAGCCAAATTGGTGGGCCGCCTTGCGGTCCCTCGGAGACCCGCCACTAGAGCCCGGCGATAAACGGACAGCGCCTCCCTACCTTCAGCCGTGTTATAGTCCCAATTGGGCCGGTTGTGCGGAAACCCTTCTTCCGCCTCAGCTATCGTTGCCGGCTGCCCGTTGGTGCCTCGGATATTCTTTCTTGCTTCCTGTGTGATTCTTTCTCTCTCCTCCGTGGTAAAGAGTGCCTGTAAGAGCTGTTGACAATCATCCCAAGTGGGCTGATGGGAAAACATTAGGGACTCTATCAGGGCGGTTAATCCGGCGGGGTTTTCTGAAAAGGGGGAATGGTTATTTTTCCAGTTATACAGGTCTGAGGAAGAGAAAGGCCAGTACTGGAGGGGTGACAGCTGGTTGGGCCCCGCAGGAGCTCCATACTCTCTTAGCGGGAGCGCCACCGTGGTATCAGGCCCGTCTGGAGTGGCTCCGCGGCGGCTTCGGGTTCCAGCGGAGGGACCCGAGCCAGTCGCCCTCCGTCCTGATTGCGATCCTGGAGCGGGGGAGGGGTAAGGGGGAGGCGAGAAAGGGGGCCATTCGGGAGGAGGGTCAACCTCAGGGTAGACCCCGGGGGGGGGGGCCGAAGGGGTCTCCGACTCCGCCGTTCGAGTTGATTTCGATTTTTGCCGTGTCTCCGCATCCTACAGCGCCAGGACTCGGGGGCTTAGTTTTTCTGCTTTTACCCATGGCTTAACCCACGGGAGTGGGTTCTGCACCAGATCCTGCCACACTGTAATATATGGTCGTTGGTCAGGATGGGACCCCGGTCTCTCCTGGAAAACAATAGCCCTCACCGCGAGGATAATAGTTAGATTAAACGTCCCCTCAGGGGGCCAACCCACATTGAGGGAGGGCCACTCAGAGGTGCAAAAAGTCTGCCAGCGCCCTTTCTTTATTTCTACCAATAAGTCGTGCGCTCTCGCTCGCACTTCAGTCTAGTGGTCTAGGGTCAAGGAAAGGGGGGTCGTCACAGTCTGTCCCATCCCGTCAAAGGAAGTCCACGTAACGAACAAAAACAAAACAATAAACACTAAAGACACACTAAAACACAGACAACCCTGCCCGGAAGGCGTCTCTACAAGCCAGCCGAAGGCGGCTTCAGACGGGAGGGGTTTCCGAGTCCTCCCCGGGAAAAGGTATCGCTCCTTTTCCCACCTGGAAGGGGGGTTGGTCAGGCTTTCCTGACTCCCCTTATCCCTTGGGGCGTCCCCCAGGGTTGCAGCCTGCAGTCCCTAGCACGTCTGCCACTGCAGCCGTTCGGTCCTCACGGCCCGAAGCGGCGGCTGCCCGATACTGAAACCAAAACAATAAAACAATACTTTGCGGCGCCGCACACACTCACACACTCAGTCACTCAGGCCTACCTCCAAGGGGTCTTCGGAGTCTGGGGTTACCGCGTGGATCCCGGACGAGCCCCCAAATGTTGGATTCCCAAGGGGAAGGGGAGGGAAATCCCAACTCACCAGGTCTCGGGATGACGCGGGCCCACAGACACAGAAGACCGAACTTGATGCAAACGCAAGAGGTTTATTGAACGGAGCTCCGGATCGACTCGTGTCTCTCGCAGGAGACAGAGGGGTCGACCCCGAGCCTTAGGGGGCAAGTTCTTTTATAGGATTTGGGAGCATAAAGCGGGAAAAGGTTGGCGCGGTTTTACATGATTGGTTAATTCAAAACATTCAGACAGTTACATTTTATGGCGCGAATTGCTACGGCGCGAAACAGCTATCAAGGTGCACACACATGTCCCCATCTGGCCCCCCTCCACCCCGACCCTCCCAAACTTATCCCTCTGTAGCACTCCCTTGTTCTCAATTTTCTCTGAACAGTTTAGGGTGAGTCTTCCGCGAACAGAGTCAGTTGGGATCGATAGACTCTATTCATAGAAGACTCGCCCCAACTGCCCCTTAAGGTGTTAACATATTAAATTTTTAACATAATTTACATCCTTCAATTGTATTATAGATTGTATTGTGGGAATAGACATTGTGTCTCACTAGGGAACATTTTCCCTGCCTGATTGTAAGACAGCATATAAATCCACCCTACAGATAGTGTTAAACTTACAAAAAGGAAGTCAGTAGGGTTGCCTGAGCCCCCAAAGTTTGAGATAAAAACTAATATCAGGTGCCAATAAAAAGATAGTAAAAGACTCCCCTCCCCTGGTAAATTGGTTTAGGGTTAAATTGTACACTTAGAAAAAAGGGCCTTTGTTAAATGCATTGTGCAGACTTTTAAAGGCGTGATACATTGCCCTGAAGGTTTTAGAAGATACAAATCTTTGATTCACCTCTTAAGTTAAAAATTTCCCTGATATAAAGAAGCAATTGGAAAAAAATGCAGCTGGAACTGTGTGTTAACTTCTTTTTTTGTCATTGAAACTGTAGTCCAGTTCTTTGGGGAAATGGAAGCAACTGTCTTTGTCTTGCAAATCTCTGCAAGACTAGAGATATGGCTCTAGAAGGCAGTTCAAAGCTCACCTGTCTTTTGCTGATCTCAAAGCCTCCCCTGTTCCTCAAAATGCTCCTAGATATTGATTGAGACAAAAGACTGAGACATTAGAAACAGATAAGACAACTATGCCCCAGAAACTCCATCTGGAAGAAAACTTGAATGCTTTCTCTGTGCCTTTATGATGTAGATTTTCTGCTCCCATCTTCTCTAAGAGCCATTCTTTGAAATGTAAATGTTTCTCAGAAACTAGTGAGTTTTGTATTACACCTGATTCATAACAGCAATTTAACATCTCTCTCTGTGTCTACCTGTGTGTTCATGTGTGTCTATATGTATGTCATGTGTGTGTGATATTTTACCACTGGATGGCCAAAATTAAGAGCTCTGTTTAATTGACTTAAAGTAAGCACTTACATGTCTTTCAAGTTAACATGATATGAAATAATCTTTGGTGAAGGAAAGCTTGTTTACATTTATTGGATGATTAAAATAGACATGTCCTCAGAGTTATCAGCACTGGATATGATGCAGACGTGCAGTCTGGATTTGCTAGTTAAAAAAAAAAAAAGAAAACTTAGGTTATCCCTGTTACAAATTTGTCAGCATACTAACTTAGGATGATAGCAAATTTTGTCTAATGTCTCATGAAGTTTTCACGGGTAATCTAAAAATAATTACTGGGAACAAGTAAGTAAATAGATGTGAAAAAGATGAGTGTTGGGTAAACTTTTAACAATAATTATGTGTTATGGTGTATGTATTTCAAATAGCTTCCAAAATCTCTTTGGAAACTTGAAACTCTGAAGTTTTGCTAGGTTAAATTAAATTAAATGATAAAAATTCATTGAGTATCTAGATCATTTTCAAATAGGATAAGATATTAGACATTAATTACTAAATATAAGTATATCTACTTTTGGCTTCTTATTAAAAAGAAACTAAAAGGTGTTTTGGGTCTATTGGTAAACATACCTTGTGTTTCATGAAAATATTGTACTACAAAGTAGCATGTCTCCAGAAATTATAAAATGTGTTTATAAATTTTCCAAGCCACAAAATGTTAATGTAAAATAAACTTTATAATTGCTGACTTGGTTTTTACTTAAAAATTAAAGTTTCTAAGGGTTAAAAATTCTAATATGTGATTAAAGCTACTAGAAATTAATAAAGGAAATGTTGTTATTCAAGAAAAGATGTATGTTTTCAGTAAAGAAGGTAAAAAGAATGAACATTTTTGTTTGTTTGGTTAAGAAAGATAAATTTGTCCTAAAGTACTAGGAGGAAAAAAAGGAGGCATGGAAGAAGTTCTGAATGTAAGAAGAAAGTTATAAAATGTTTGTGGAAGAGAAATTCTGAAAAAAAAAAAAGAGTTTTGTATATGGTCAAGTTGGCTAGGTTTAAAATAAATTTAATTAAGTAAATGAGTTTTAATATCAAAAGTAAACTGATGCAAAATTAGAATTTGTTTTTTTCGCTCTCTTAAAAGGATAATTTTCTTGACCTTTTAGTCTTCTCTTGGTAAAGAGATTATAAAAGGTCTTTTCTTTGAATAGTCTACAGGAAGTGTAGGAATTTTGTGTTTTATCAAAATACATTTCCTATATTGTTTTTATCAGGCCTTTAATCACAGGTGCTAAGGTTTTTCTTACAGCTATTTAATTTTCTGCATTTGCCTGAAAATCTTTAATTGTCACTATGGTTAATGGATAACTAAGCATTGTTTCATAGGGACCTATAATATTGTGTGGGTAAATGTTCTTGATGTAAGTGTTCTAAAAATTATATAACATTCCTAGAATTCTGATCTGTCCTGGTCATCAGTCATAATTCTAGCTATTATCTTCAAGTGTTGCTTGTCACAGAAATAACCAAGTTTCTTTGTCAATTGTCATTTTTAAGTCTTTTGGTGTTTACAGACAGTTATTGTCTTGCTCTGATGCTTTTGCAAATGTTTTCATCTTCAGAGAGATTCATGGAAAGGACTCTGACATTTACTCTGGAATGCAGGTTTCTGACAAACTTTCAGATTATAAAACTGAACTGGGTAAGAAATCATAGAACTCTAATGGAGAAACTGATGGCCCCATAACACTGCTAACAGAAGATGAAGATCAAAAATCAATTACACAAGACTGAATGAACTGAAGAGGGTGATTATAATTTTTATGACTTTTGTTTGAATTATTGCTGATTTTTAAAAACGTTTTGTTTTTTTAGACTTAAGGAAAACTTTTTCTCTTTTCTCTTAAGCTAACTACGACTTACAGCAATTTGGTAAATTATACTTTTGTAAACAGAATTGAGGCATTTATCTTTTCTCTCGACTGATCCCTCCAGAATTTGGAAACTCTTAGTAAGTGAATATTCTTATTTCATGACAATATAGTTATTTGCATAAGTTCAATAAGCATCTGTTCTCCTTCTAACAGGACACAATTGGAAACCTTGGTTATATTGCCAAAGTTTTGACTGGAATATCATATATGAGAGAAACATGCATTGACTCAGATATGACCAGACAGCTTTTGAGAGACAAAGATTGGGCTTTATGGAATAAAGCCACTTGGAAATATTGGCCTGGTACCTTGTGTACAGTGTTCCCAGCAAGCTTACTGGGTAAGTAAGGAATGTCACTTATCTGGCAGGTGCAAGGAACCTCAAAATATTTGGGGGCACCTTGAAAAGAGAGGAATTCACCCAAATCTGTAGGTATTGCAGGCCAAGTCTGATGACAAAGTCCTTAGCTTGGCTTTCCTGGCCTTGAGAGGCCTTTAAAGTTCAATCTGAGATTCCTTATAAAAAGTTCCAGCAAAGCAGATTTAAAAGAGCCTATAAGATAGTTGCTATTCTTGCTGCACTTATGTAAATAATTGGGCCAAATTTATTGAAATTAGACTTATTTTACAAACTAGTTAGTCTTAACTTGGCTATCTTTGATAAAAATGAGGGTGATTTTAGAGAGAAAAATTATTTTTCACTAAAATCTACAGTACACATTTGTGGATATTATATCATAGTTTTGTTAATTGTCTTTGAGGTTTTTGTTTTATGTCTGTTGACTGGACTGGATCCTGAATTCTTCTAGTCTCCTGAAATATCTGGCTACAAATCTCTGAACTATCATTTTCAATTTTTCTCTTCATTTTCATTTGGAATCATTGAGAACTGAACCTGCACTTTTTCCTGAATCCCTGCAAACTGAAGCAGATAACTGATATAAACTTTCTAGAAATTATCACGATAGCATGCATGTTGCTGTGTAAGCCACTCAGAAGGATAGCTGAATACTTGATGACATCATCAGAGACATTTTAAGCTGCAAAAGATGCTTTGATGCTGACACCTAGAAGTATTCTTAACTGGCTGTCCTCTGAACTCAGAAAACTGTTTATAATTTGCGTGAAACATTAACCTTGTTTTTTTTTTTCTTTCCATAGAAATACTTCTTATTAAATACAGGATTGCTTGCTTACACAATATAGGTCTAACTTTGGGAGCCCACCTGCATCACCACCTCCTAAAATGAATTTCGCTGGACTGATCTATTACCAGGACTAAAAAATGTGTCCGGTGAGATGGAACAATCTACCAACTCAGCTTCCGGACTATGAAACTTCTTCAAGTTTCAAAGGACTGTGAAACTTCTTCAAGTTTCAAATACGGGACTGTGGGGGATCAGAATTGGCCACCACAGAATGTGTCATTTTGTCTTGGCTTATTACTTTTAAGAGCAAAAGAGTCTGAAAGAAACTTTGGCCTTCCCCCTAACTGCCTAAAAGAATTTAAGATAGAAGGCCTGTCCAGGAAGGAGCTAATATCATGAGATAACTATAGTATAATGTAAAAAAGTGTGATAAGAAAGGCACCAACAAGCCCATTGTATCAAATTTCTGTCTCTTGGGCCACATTGTCTATAGGTGGCCCAGTAAACAGTTGTCTAACAAACATTTGCTTTTCCATTTCCATGTGAATTGTCTTCCTCCCCTTTCAAATCCCAAACCACTACCCCCAACATCTTCCTTTGCCTTTAGCAGAAGATGCTATTTAACCTGGCACTTCAGCAATCCTGGCTAGCTTTGTTTGATTTTCTCCCGTTATTCTGTCTCATGGCAATTTAATTCATAGCCCAGCAACAAAGGACCCAGAGTGGGTAGGGGATAAGACTTCCTCCCCTACATCTTGTTTCTAAAAGTTATAGAAAATGCAAAGTAATCTAAAATGATGGAAAGCAGACAGAGGTTCCCTGGGAACCCTGGGGCGGGGAGCCAGAGGGGCAGAATGAAGAGACTACAAGAGGGCAAGAGGGTCTTTGAGAGGAAGGGACATTTTCATCACCTTCACTGTAGTACTAACATCTCTGGTGTGTGCATAAGGAAAAAAGGAATATCATTTGCTTTCAATATGCTAAGTTTATTTCATGTCAACTATAACTCAATAAAGGTGTTACAAATCATATATAGACATACAAAACATTCCTTAAAGTATAAGCTGAATTAAAAATACAAAACTCTGCAGCAGGACTTTTTCTTGCACATTTTCCTTCCTGTCCAACAGAGGACAGCAGAGCTACTCCACAGCCTGGAGCCTCCCCAGGGGGCTGCTGAGCTCCCTGAGCATCCCCCACAGCCCAGCAGGGTCTGTCCCTCACCAGCCTCACTCAGTCCACCATCCTCCTCGCTCTCCAAGCTCCCCACACTAGACCCTCTCAGCCCCTCCATCCAGCCAGGTGTCTGCCCCCTAAAGGCTGGTCCCTCTGCGGGCAGCTCCTCCCTCTGCACCCTTCATCCTCCACGCGATGAATGCCCACTCACGCTCTAGGTCTCACAAAGGTCACTTTCTCAGGGTGCTCTCAGTGATCCCCAGACCAGCTGAGACTCCATTGCATGCTCCAGATGCACCAGACGCTTTCCCTTCATCGCCCTTCTCTCAATTACAATTAACTCCTTAGTTCCATGATTTTCTCTGAGTGCCGGTCTCCCTGTCACAAGGTAAACTGTGTGGCCTGGGCCCATGTGGGTCTTGTTGTCTGTGGGGTTCCCAGAGCCCAGACCAGGACCTGACATGTCACAGATGCTCAGTAAATACTTATCAGATGGATGAGGGAAACCACACAACAGACAACTGACACTCCCATGTAAGGCTTGGGGGTCAGAGCACGTTCTGTGTAGACACAGGGGACTGGCATCAGCGTGGGAGGAGGCCCTGCTCTGTGGGCACACCTGGCTGTGGTCCCTTGAAGACATCTTACCAGCTCAAACATCCCAGGGAACAAGAGGAGCTTCCCACCCCGGATGGGAGAGGAGAACCAGGATCTGTGTTTGCTTCCATCTCACAGGGGCTGAGGGTCCCACAGGGGCCTTCCTTTCCCAAACAGAGTAATCCATGGGATCCCCAGCTTGAGTTCCACGTGGAGCTGCCCCAGCTGCTGGGCCCTGTGGGGAGGCCTAGAGCAGACATCAGAGAGGGACACAGATGACTTTGGTGCAGTGCCCCAGTGCTGTGATGGGGGAAATGCAGGGCATTCTGGGACCAGCCCCCGAGGCTGGCAGCCTCATCTGAAATCCTCAAAAGACCCCTCACCAGGTCCTTCCTTTGAACCTCAGGGTCAGAGAGCTCCTCTTGAGGTAGCACATCCATCAGGCAGCACAAGACACTGGATCAGGTGTCGTCTGGACAACCTCTGTCCTCTGCCTGGGCTCAGCCTGCACTGGAATGGAGTCGGGCAGCCCGGGGATGCACACTGCCCAGGATCTGGGTTGACCAACCCTGCAGCTTGGAGGTCAGAGCCCACCTCTGCCCGGGGCTCAGGGGCAGCTCACACCTTTTGGAGCCCGGTCAGCATGCGTGGTGCAGCCCCTGACAGTGGCTGCGGGTCTCCTCGTGCCCTCCAGGGAAAGACATTGGGACTCACAGACAACACACAGGAAATTAGCACATGAATGTGGCTTTGCCTGGGGAGGTGGAGGAGGAGCCTGATTTCCATCCCTCCCTCTAACAGACCCTTCTGGGTCCTTCCTACCTTCCTGGAATGTCCCACCCACTTCTTCCAGAGGCCTCAAAGCACTCTGTTCTCTCAGGGATCCCTGTGGAGTTCCCCACTCCATCCCTGGCACCACCCATGGGGAAGCTGGGGTGACCACAGGAAAGTCAGCCATGCAGAGGACAGAGGCCCCAGGATGGTCAGGGAGCACACGGACAGGCTGTGAGCCACAGCTCAGCCAACACACATGGAGAGGGAGGATCTCCCTGAAACCTGCCCCTGAGGACCAGGGATCCCACAGCCACCTGACCTCTCACCACCACCATCCTCTCACCCAGGATCCCCAGGAAACCTCCCGCTTCACACCTGGGAACTGCGGCTACTTCTGAGACACACATACTGGGTTTCTGTCCCTGGAGCAGAGGTCAGGCTGGTGACACTGTAGATGGAGGGCAGGTCCCCTCATCAGTCATCACTCAGCTTGTCCCTTTCTCACCCCCAGAGTCATCTCTGTATCCTTCCTGCTGGGAGTAAATCCAACCTTCCCAGAGCATTTGAGGACAGTGGGAAGACCCTGGTGCCCAGCTGGGTTTCTGTGTCACAAACAGAAATAATCCCCCGGGTTTGGGGACCCCTGGGTCTCTGAGTGGTGCTGACAGACCCCAAGGCCAGGACCCTGCAGAGGCCAATGCTGGGCTGAGTGGGTCATCCTCTCAGGGGACGGGGGTCCCCATCAGCCTTACTATTGAAAGTGTGCCAGTGTGATCAGCCAGTGTGATCAGCATCACCTGAGAGCTTGTTAGATGCAGACTCTCGGGTCCACCCCACACCTGCCGGGTCAGAATCTGCATTTTATTGGGATTTGCAGAGGCTCCCTGTGCACAGGAGATAGGGAGAGGCTGCCCCACCCCTCACACCAGGGGGTCCCAGCCTGGCCTGCATCCGTGTTACCAGGGAAACTGCTAAAACAGCTTTTCTAAGGTGTCACCTGGATGCTCACAATCTTTATCAAGTTCCACGGGTGATTCCAAAGCACAGTGTGGGTGACATCCCTGTGACAAGAGTTCCTGGTGTAGCTCCCAGGATCCTCCTCTGAAGGGAGAAGCCAGAAGGGGACAAAAGAGAGGGAAGCTGACACACACCCAATCCGGAGCTGTGGGGACACTGGAAGACATGACGCCCCAGACTTGTGCTTGTCCCAACAAGGGTGTGTGTGTTTGTGTGTGTGTATGTGTGTGTAGTGGCGAATCATAGCTAAAGAGGAAGAGGCCTGGCTGTACCCAGGAAACCAAAAAGTAGACAGAAAAGAAAGAGGAAGGAGGGGATGAGGGAGGCAGGTATGAGGGGAAGGAGGAGGAGGGTCCTGGGCAGAGACACCGCCCCAGGCCCACATGACTCAGCTAAGCACTCCTGCCCCTGGAGGAGGCCCAGCACAGAGGGAGGAAGGACAGCAGAGCTGAGGCATCTGGACAGTGGCAGTTGTGAGCACTTCTGGAGCCCAGGCTCTTCTCACAGAGGGAGGGACAGAGCAGGCAGCAGAGACCATGGAGCCCCCCTCAGCCCCTGCCCACAGAGGGCACAGCCCCTGCAAGGGCTCCTGCTGGCGGGTGAGAGGGGGCGATTCCCTGAAGGTGGGTGGGAGATGGGAGAAAAGAGACTGACCGGGGTCTCCTGGGGAAGTCAGGCTCTGAGAGGGGACAGAAGACTTCTGTTTGGACATGAGGGGAGAGGACAGGGGAGCAGAGTAAGAGGAGGGGAGGAGACTCAGCAACAGGAAATCCTCGTGATCTGGAAGTGGTGAAGTACAGGAATATTTCAACTGCTGCGCCCTTCCAAGTTAATCGTCACTGACGAAAAATGTCTGAAAACAGATGACGTTGGTGAAGAGGGAGAACCTCCCCACCCGCCCTTTCCCTTAGGGTTCTTATGGCTGGTCAAATAATTAAAAAGGCAGGTTAGCAGAAAATAAAACAAAGTTTAATAACATGTACACATGGGGGAAATTCAGGAAAAACTGAGCAACTCGCCAAAATGGCAGAGGTTCTCATCTTAAACACGATCTTCAGCTAAAGAGTAAGGAGGATGTTGGCGGTGGGAGGAGTCAGCTATGGGAGATTACCAGAATAGCACAGTAAAGAAGAATAAGTTTATTATGCAGATTTTAGTTCCTCCCTCTTCCACATTTATAAGAGTTTCTAGAGATAAGGTCATCCTCCTTTCTTCCTGGTACAGAGAGGGAGATACCTTTATAAATGGAGATTTTCGTTACAAATGTAAGTGTCTCTCACAGAGGATAACTTGTGCTTTTACTTGGTTTTCAGAGCTTTGATAAGAATGGGCTTAGCATGGATCGTCCCAGTCTATCCATACCCAGAGTTATCTATGGTGTTGGCCTGTCCTGGGGACAGGACTTCTATCTCAAGTTCTTTTAGGCAGTTAGTGGGGCAGAGAGGTCAAAGTTTCTTTTAGATTCCTTGGTTGGTGAAAACAATCAAGGTAAAGAGACATATATTGAGGTGGCCATTTCAGATCCCCCACAATGATATTAATCATAATTCATTTGAGGATGACAGTAGAAAAAACTTAACTAGAGAACCTAAACATTGTCTTTACCCACCACCTTTAGAATTTGGCAAATAAACACCAGCATGTGGAGGGCCCTGGGAACACTCATTCACTCATCCACAGGTGTTTGCAGCCTGTTCCTGGGCACTGGGGGAACAACAAGGTCACACAAGTCCCTGCCCTTGGGAGCTCACATTCCATGGGGAGGAAGACAGATAAGCAAAGAGATCTAGAATGTGATGTCAGGGACTGACAAGAGTCATAAAGGGAACAGAGCAGGGAAAAGTCAGAAAGTGAAGACAGAGGGTCTTTACAGCAGGTGGTCGGGGAAGACATCTCCCAAGGACGCCCCTGAGAGTGAGCAGGGCTCTGAGGGCAGTGAGGGAGTGAGCCGGGAAGACACCTGGGAAGAGTGCTGGGAACAGAGGAAATAACAAGCTCAGAGGGGCTGAAGTAATGGTGGTCATGCTGCTGACCTTGACCAGTAGAGACACACACACGCACACACACACACACACACACACACACACACACACACACACACACTCCAAGTCTACAAGATGAAGAGACCTTCTCAAGGCCCAGGGCCTCGCCTTCCATCCCAATGCGTAGGTCCAAATATAGATTGATCTCTCTCTCTCTCCCCTCCTAGTCTCAATCTTAACCTTCTGGAACCCGCCCACCACTGCCTGACTCACTATTGAATTGGTGCCGTCCAAAGCTACAGAACGGAAGGGTGCTTTTCTACTTGTCTGCAGTCTGCCTTGGAAGCCTGCAAGCTATGTCTGGTACAAAGGGTACAAACACGAAATGGCAGTATATGTAATAGGCAGATCATGAATTAACCTAGGGCCTGCATACAGTGGTCGAGAGACAGTATACGCCAATGGATCCCTGCTGTTCCAGAACGTTACCTTGGAGGACAGAGGATTCTACACCCTACAGATCATAACAAAAAATTTGCTAATGGAAGTAGGAACTGGACGGCTCCGCGTATACAGTGAGTGATTCCTCTCTGACCTCTGGGTGTTGGGTGGAGTGAATTCTGCTTCACACACAAGACTGACAGGCCTAGACTGTGCCTACATCCTCCTCCGCATTATGTCTCATGCTGGGATTTCAGAATTTAGTGCAGGACACACACAGTGGAGACAAACTTCAAAACGTTGGAATTCCTTTCATGGAATCCAGCCTCCGCACACATTTCCTGCAAAGAGAAGGACCAATCTGATGAGAGTAACTCAGCAGAGGGAGATCAGTCTCAGTCCAGGCCCTGGGCCCCTCCCCGGCACCATGACCCTGAGGAAGACCCTGCACGGCTCTGTCAGGGCCTGGTTTGAGAGGCCCCCTGGGATCCGCACAGAGAAGCTCAGCCTGGGAAGTCCCCGCACAGACCCCTTTCCTAAGGCTCCTGACTCCAGTGTCCCGGGGCAGTCTGTGCCAGTTTAGGTTTTGGCCTCCTGGGCAGGGATGACTGGGAGCAATGATTTCCTGGCTGTCTAAGTCCCATAGTTCCTAAGTTGGTCACCAGCCAGGGCTCAGCCCCAAGAGCCACATCTGGGCAAGAGTGGAGCCTGATCCTTCACCTGAGACTCAGCATGGAGAGCGCAGATGGACAAGGTCCCCAGGACATTAGCTGACTGCCCTGGGGAACTTAGGAGACTCCAGAGGAAGATCAGTGTCCCCAGAGAAGGAACAAAGGAGAGAAGATGCTTCTGGCAGGTCCTCATCCACCAAGGATCAGGTCCAGGGTTATTATCTCTTTGGAATCAAACAATAACAGATGCCATATATATGGGCAGCTCTTCACTACCGATTTAGATCAGGTACTATGAATATTTTAAGGTTAATATCCTGACAAGCTGGCAGCCAAATATTTATCCTACTTCACTGAGGGGAAACTGAGGCACAGGGAGATATAGTCACTGAATCAGCATCACACAGATCATAAGCGGCAGAACAGTCACACGAGGTCTGTCTGCAGCCACAACCCCATGCTCTCCTCCAACCAGGGGCCTTATTAGGTGTCGGTGGGCCCAAAGACCAACTGTCAGTTCAGATCCTTTCTTCTTAGGCATCCCCAGCTCAGAGGAAGAGATTCTCACTGGGGAGGAAGAGCCAATGGGGAATTCATCACCATTTACTCTAGAACTAAATTACCTACATCAACAAGCACAGTCAGTGCAGGGAATGTCCAGGCCTCCCCCTCAGGTGGATGATCAACCTCCCTGCACTGGACTTGACATCACTTATTTGTTCCTGACGTGTTGGGGTCACTCCCACTGGAGTAGAAAGGAAGGCTTTGCCATCTCATTCCCCACTGTACCCCTGCAGCCAACACTGGGCCCATGTGTAACAAACTCTCAATTGCTTTTCATGAAGGAAGAAAGAATGAATAGTGAATGAATGAATGAATAATCCAAATTTTCTTCAGAGACCAGAACCTGGATGCAGAGCCTTGGAATTCTGGCCAAACGGGACAGGTTCTCTGACCCTCCAGGAGCTGAGGCCCATGTGTCAGACCTTTTACTGCTCTCTAGAGAAATATTCCTTCCTGCAATTGGCCTGAGGCCCTGGGGTATTAATCATAATTTTCCCATATGGAAGAATTTAATCTTCTCCTCAAATGTCTATCTCATAACCACCAAACGCAGATGGTCCACGAGGGCCAGATTTGCAGCCAGTTCAGGCTCCCCCCTTTCCATCAGTCACCCCTTCTGCATTTGCACATGTCCACACCTGCCCTCAGCAGAGACAGAAGGGACATTAAAGACCAAAGGAGAGATCATGTTCTGCAGCCAAAGCCAGGAGCTCCTGCCTAACTCCTCACTCTTTTCTGGATCATTCCTTGGACTCTCTCTGTCATTTATTGGGTCACTGGCTCATGTCAGTCACACTCACCTGGGAGGATGTGATCCACATCTTCACCCTGAGGCCTGAGTACTCACCCGACTGCCTCGTGTGCTCCTGGTCCTCATGTGTTGTTTATGTTCAAACCTCAGACCCACCATTACCCATCTCCAGGAGAACCTAGGAAAAATTCAGTGCAAGTTCATGAGAGAAAAATTCCACCTGATGATGAGGTTGAGGGACATGTGAGGTGAGAAGGGGTTCCTGGTGCGGATACTGTAGAGATGTCCAGGAGGACTGATCAGGTGTCAGCCTGGGTGACCTGGGGATCAAAGAGAGGGGTGAATCTCCCTCCTCACAGATGGTCACTTGAACAAAGACACTCATCCTTCTGCAGGGGCCAGGGCCATCATCTGGGTCACTTTTACAGAGCTCAGTGGGGCCCTGTGAGGGGCTGATATCTCTGAGGAAGGAGCGAGGCCCTAAGCCCCAGGCCCACTCTCAGTCACCTCCTCTGTTTCTCCACAGAGCCAGTGTCAAAGCCCTCCAACGGAGTCCGCAGAGGACATAAGGACCCCAGTCACAGAACGTAAAGACCCCGTGGTCCCGACCTGCCTCACAAGTGACACCAGGATCTCCATCCAGTTATTCTTCAACGACCAGAGTCTGAGGCTCACAGAGAGGAAGACGCTCTCCCAGAACAACAGCACCCTCACCATAGACCCCATCAGGAGGGAGGACGCTGGCGATTATCAGTGCGAGGCCTCCAACTCAGTCAGTTCCAGCAAAGGGATCTCCCCAGGCTGGATGTGAAGTATGAGCCTGGCACTATGGCTCTCTTATCCACCTCTATGTTATTCAACTCTGAATAGATTTTTTTCTTATCTGTCAAATGATGATCTGATGCACTTTTCGAGTAGAGTTGTTGTGATAATCAATGATGAAGGTGGAAATTCCTTAGAAGACTTGCACTGAGTCAATTAATGTTCATAAATGTGAACTGAAATTGTCATTATTGTTGGCGTCAGGTCACATTCCACTCCAGTCCCCAGCTCTTGTTGGTCTCAGTTGCACCATGTCCACGGTGGAAGGATGGGCAGTGGTTGTGCATTGAGGGGTGGGAGCCCATGATAAGCTCTTAGGAATCTCAGTTCTATCCCTCCTCTGGGGGAGGTGTGGATGGAGCCAGAACTGTGACATGAAAAACGGGAATAGACAGCTGGACACCCATGTGGGTAACAATACTGATCTTTTTCTTCCCATCTGATTCCTCCCAAGGAATTCCTAAAATATTCTTGAGTATTCTGATGTTCATGACAATAGATTTATTTGCGTGGGTTCAGTAAGACTCTGTCCTCCTTGTTACTAGGATATCATTGGAAACACTGATGGTACAACCATGGCTTTGACTCGATTGTCCTAGTTGAGACTGATGCACACAGGATCAGATATGACCCACACTTTAAGGAGCTAAGGTGGACTTGATGGGTATTTTTGGGGATCTGGAGAAGAGAGGGCCTCACTCAAAGCTCTAGAGACTGCAGGTGAGTCCTGATGTCTAGGCTTGCTAAGGTCAAGAGGCTGTTAAAAGTCCGATCTGAGGATCCTTGGGAAAACCTGCATCAGAGCAGAGTGTGTGGTGAGTGTGCAATTCTGCTGCACCTGTATAAATAATCAGGCCAAATTGAGTGAGAGCAGCCTTGTTTTGGAATCAAGAACACTCTTCCTTGGAGATGATCTGTGATCAAAATGGAAGTGACTGTGAGAGAAATGTTGTGTTTCCATGGAAAAGTCCAGCAATCAGAGTGTTCTGATGATTAGATTCTGGCCCTGTTTACTGTCTCTCAGCTATTTTGCACCTCTTTATAAATTGCAAGTGTTAACGCAAATAGTCCACAATCGATCTATAAATAAATATTGGAGTGAGTTTATTATGATCTAAATTTGAGGACCATATAGCCCAGGGCCTTCCTTCCCCAAGGAAGGGAGGGCACCAAAGAAGTGGGGTGTACAGAGCGGTTATATACCATCAAACAGCATGTATCACATTTGATTACAATGTCCCTTTTACAATAGTCACGAGATTGTTCTGTCACCACTGCTATTGATGGACACAGCAGGTATCAAGTCTGCTGTCTTGATGGGCACAGCAGGTAGCGGGTCTGTTGCCTCCAGTTGGGTGGTCATAGGATGAGTGCAGCAATCAAATCCTGGCCTAGGGAGAAATGCTCATCCTTAAGGAAATGTCAACGCCGGGAATGTTGCATCCTTATATTAAGAGCATTTGTTCTTGTCTTTGGTGCATGATTAATACTTAAAGCAGATATACAATGCAAGTTCAAAGTCCACAGGCCCTTTTGGAAAAACAAGGTCAGGCAGAATTAGTTTTACACCAAATGGCTTCCTCATATGCTCCAATATATCCTATTGCTTGCCATTTGTTTATCACAGGGAGCTGATGCAGATGCAGACTGGGTCTTGGCTGACGGAGATGTAGTTGTGTTTCCCTCCTACTGTGTAGGAAGCAGGTTTGTTATGACTTAGAGGCCTAATGTTCCCCTCAGACTCACTAAACTTTAGACAATTCTTCCCGACTGTAGGCCCCTGGCCTCCATTTTCTCAGAGCATTTCCTTTAGAAATGTAATTGAAATCTGTAATTGCTGATTCTTTCTCTGCCCTTTTGAAATGCATATATGTCTGCTTAAAATTTTCTTGTTTTAGGATTTTTGAGATCCAGAGAATGTCTTTCTCAAGGGCCTGGGCCCATCCCTTTGAAATGTAATCCTCCTGGAAGATCCTGCCCCCACCTCCCAGTCTCTGAGGGAGGGCAGGAGCCTAACTTGGGTGGGTGCCCTTACAACCAAGATGTAAAACTACCTCCTGATAGGATTTTAGGGGAAGTTTTACTTTTCTGTTGAGTAAGGACAAATAGCAAACACAGTTGTCCTACAGTTGCCTCTGTTTGCTCTTAAAATGTATGCGTTCTTTTGTGTCAGGGGTTGAGTTCAGTCCCTCTTCCCTATTGCTCTGGTCTTAAATAAAGTCTTTCTGCCTGTTTAACTTTGTCTGGTGCAATTTCTACTTGGACATTACCTACCTGCAATTAGCTGATCCTGGCATCTTGCCCACAGCATACATCCCCATCGTGTTTTCAAATCCTCTAATTTCTTTCCTTATCTGGCTATTATCCTCCAAATGAACATTTCCAATTTTCCTCCCTCCCTTCTGACTTGGCATCCACAGCAGGAGACGACCTGACTGCTCAGAGCCTTCTGGGGTCCCAAGTTGCCTCCTATCAATGTTCATCAGTGATATTGGCCTGTAATTTTCCTTCTTTGTATTGTCTTTATCTGGCTTTGGTATCAGGGTGATGTTGGCCTCGTAGAATGATTTGGGAAGTGTTCCATCTTCCTCTATTGTTTGGAATAGTTTGAGAAGGATGTGTATTAAATCTTCTTTGAATGTTTGGTAAAATTCACCGGAGAAGCCATCTGGTCCTGGACTTTTATTTTTTGGGAGGTTTTTGATTACTATTTCCATCTCTTTACTTGTTATTGGTCTATTCAGATTCTCCATTTCTTCTTGGTTCAGTTTTGGGAGGTTGTATAAGTCTAAGGATTTATCCATTTCTTCTAGATATTCCAATTTGTTGGCATATAATTTCTCATAGTATTCTCTTATAAGCCTCTGTATTTCCGTGGTATCCGTTGTAATTTCTCCTCTTTCATTTCTAATTTTACTTACTTGAGCCTTTTCTCTTTTTTTCTTAGTGAGCCTGGCTAAGGGTTTGTCGATTTTGTTTATCTTCTTGAAGAACCAACTCTTTGTTTCATTAATCCTTTCTATTGTTTTTTTGGTCTCAATTTCATTTATTTCTGCTCTGATTTTTATTATTTCTCTCCTTCTGCTGGCTTTGGTCTTTGTTTGTTCTTCTTTTTCTAGTTCTGTTAGGTGTAATTTAAGGTTGCCTATTTGGGCTTTTTCTTGTTTGTTAAGGTGGGCTTGTATCGCTATGAGTTTCCCTCTCAGGATCGCTTTTGTTGTATCCCATATGTTTTGATATGGCATATTATCATTTTTGTTTGTTTCCAGATAGTTTTTGATTTCTCCTTTAATTTCATCAATGATCCATTGGTTGTTCAGTAGCACGTTGTTTAATCTCCACATTTTTGTCACTTTCCCAGTTTTTTTCCATGGTTCATTTCCAGTTTCATAGCCTTATGGTCTGAAAAGATGCTTGTTATGATTTCAATCTTCTTAAATTTATTGAGGCTTGCTTTGTTTCCCAACACATGGTCTATCCTAGAGAATGTTCCATGCGCACTTGAGAAGAATGTGTAGTCAGCTGTTTTTGGAGGAATGCTCTGTATATGTCTACAAGGTCCATCTCATCCAGTTTTTCATTTAAGTCTACTATTTCTTTATTGACTTTTTGTCTGGATGATCTATCCATTGATGTAAGTGGGGTGTTAAGATCCCCTACTACTATTCTCTTTGTTGTTTTTACAAATGCCACTTGCCTATTCTAAGGCGAGTCCATGGACAGAACCTGGAAAATGATAAATAGAATCTGTCCTCTGGTTCTCTGTCCTTTTCTCCTTTTGGTCTCTGGGGTATTTGGATGAACCCTGGAGACCCAGCAGTGTGGTGGAGTGTGGGTAAGCAGAGGTGAGCATCATGGGATGGTGTGGAGGGATGGGGTCTGTGCAGAGTCTGGATGAGAAATCGTAAAGCCTGGGTGGGATTTTGGGATGTTAGGTGTGATTTGGGATGAAATGGGGCCATGCAGGAGGGCTCTTTTTTGGAGAGGTCCCATGGTAGGGTGAAGATTCTGAATGAGAGGCTGACCTACCTATTGGGGGAGGAGCAACTGGAGCTGGTGCAGTGAAGATGGGACACCATCCTTCCAGACTTGGATGATGTGAGGGGTGAGATATACAGTCAGGGGGAAGGATAATATTCTTGAGGACTCAGATTGGTGCCCTGACATTGGGGACAAGAGGGAGCATCAGATGTTCAGGCTGAAGGGGACATGGGACAAGGGACAATGGAGAGAGTTAAATGAGCATCCCTTGGGGGTTAAGATCCTGGAGAGTGACGAAGGCTTTGAGGATGGAGGGCACCATGAACGCAGAAGACCTGAGCTGAGGGCACATGGGGAATCAAGTCAAGATGGGAATTTGAGTGTGAGATATTCAGACTAGAAAAGGGATCTGGGATGGAGCCTGGGGGAACGTGGGGAATGCAGGGCAGGGGTGGCAGTGAGGACCAAATTGAGGGGCACAGTTTTCCAGTTTCCAGTTCTGACCAGTTGAGACATGTGCAGGTTGCTCTCACATGTAGAAAAGCCAGATCTCACCCTTGTACTCTGAAAGCTACTTTAGCTGAGTCACCTAGTGAGCCATGTCCCCAGAGGATTTGTGTGTGAGGAAGCCTGAATAGGAGCCTGGAGACAGGCAGGGGAAGGCAAGTGTTGGGGTGGGGATAGGGGGCAGAATGAAGTTGGAGAGTGTGGAGCCTTTTCCTCCTTTGTTGAATAGTCAGAGTGAACTGCCCATGAGTCCACAGGTGAGAGATGTGTGACAGGTTTCAGTGAGGAGTGGTAGGTGCCATGGCGGTCGGGGCACCTGTCCTCCTCTAATCCAGGACGTATGACTTTCATTTATGATGCATCTGCTCTCCCCACCTGACCTTACGTTGCTTGGTACGATAGAAACGAGGTCACGATGAGGAGTCTGGCTCCCTGGTCACTTCACTTCCCATGTTCAGACACTCTGTCTCTCCTGAGGCCTAGAAACAGGCCAGGAGCTGTTTTTCTATTGCTGCAGAAGGCATGGCCTTTCTCAGAACCCTAGGAATCTTCGTGGAACTCTCTCATTGGGCCCTGCCAGAGGCCCCACAAAGCACCTTTCATCCTTCTCATGTGGGTCGTAAGGAGGTACAGGTGAAGGGACTTGTGTTTTCCTCTGGAGAGGTTGTGTCCAGCATGCCCCAGACTACTGGAGCCCTAACACGTTCATAGATGGAGCAGGTCGCTCAATGGTCTCTGATGTGGATGGCCCCACAGCCTGTGGTACTCTCACATTTGTTGAAATTGTTGATTAGTAGACCAGACCCTGTCAGTGATGTCATTGTCAACACTGATGTCATTGTCTTCTATCTTCAGTATTAGCAGGCATCCACTTCCAACCTTTGGAGCACACATGTCTTACTAAGGCATTCAGAATACTTGCCATTTGTTGTTCATCATTAGCAGGAGAGCTTTCTAGTTCTCACCATTCTGTATGACAGAAGCTGTATGTCTGTAGGTTTTTTAGACCTGAGTGTGGTGTGTCCCTTGTCTTCTGTACCCAGGGCAGATATGGCTGAGAACCAAGCTCAGAGCCTGAGAGAAAAGGTGGCAGAGTTGCACTTCCAGGTAGGCGTTCAACCCGGCCAGGCTGTGCCAAGGTGAAGACACCAGTGGAGAAGGGAGTGTGACTCTCAGACATGAAATGGAGACCTGGGGCAGACGAAATCTGCTGCATGTCACTGCCAGTGAAGACATCCCCCACTCTCATCTGGGAGAACCAACCTTCCTTGCATAAAAGCATGCCAATCATGCCCCTGAGGCCATCCCCTCACAAGGACATGCTTGTTCCCCTCCTGACCCACAACAAGAGTGAGGTTCAACAGGGGCCAGTGGAGCACAGGGCCTGGTCGGGGACAAGTACGCCATGCACTGAGAGTGAGTTACAGGACCTCAGCAACCTGCACTGGCAGGAGTCCCAGAGCATGGGTGTGAACAGATTCTGTGCCAGTGATCCATTTATTGCCTCTCTGCTCCACATCCACCCTCTACCGCCCTGCTGGATCTTGCTGGCATCTTTCATCCTCCTCCTGGCACGACTCTAGGCTTTGTCAGAAGAGGGCACCAGAGGGACAATGCAGGAGGAAGGGGTTCTCTCCAGGTCTAGGCAGTGGTAGCGGTTGCTCCCTGTGTCTGCTATTCCCTTCTTCTTTAGAGTTCTCTTCACTCTTTAGTAACAAACCCCTGTTAACCCCAATCCCCCGTTACTGGTTAATGGTTCTTTATATTAAATGTACCTGTTCTTTATATTAAAGGTACCTGTTAAAGTTAGTATGCGGTTTCTGACTCCTGCCTGTACCCTGACTGATAGAGATTCCAAGGGTGTGAGACCAAATAGGACCAAGGGGAAGGCTTGATGGGGCTGATTCTTTCTCATGGCATGTAGGCTATAAGGTGTTGGCTGAAACATCTGGGAACTTCATTACTAGTCTGCTGGTAGTGAGTTAACATCTGGAGTCAGTGCTAGACCTTCTCTGGCATGTTGGAGAGAAATACAGTCCCAATTTGGGGCGCATGGGGAAGCTGGAATGAGTCTGTCGTGTGCAGGCTCCTCAGTCCCCTCCTTACCATATCCCCTGGGAAGGCAATAAGAAATGCACAGAGGAGGGACATCGAGAGCTCTGTGGTGACTCACTTCTGAGACAGAAGATGCTTATGGAAAATGCTGGAAAAGAGGATCCTGGACTGGCCAAGGGTGACACTGGGCGTGCAGACTCCCCTGTGGACTTGGTCAGCTCTTCTGCTCTCTCCTATAATATAGTCCAGAGGGACCTTGGTCATCTGATTTTCCACAGAACCCCACACTGGTCCACGTCATTGATGAATTTATGTTATTTAATCAGACACAGTGAACAGGAAGTAGCAAGAATCCTTGACAATTCAGGAATAAGACATCTGTATGCCAGAGGGTGGGAGATAAACCGTGCAACATCCAGCCCTACATCACACTGGTGTAAATCCTAGGGGCGTGTAGGTCTGGGGCATGTCCCAATATTCCTTTTAAACTGAGGGACAATTTGCTACACCTTGTGTGGCTGCCTTAATCCAAAGAGATAGTTCCCTTAGGATTTAGGGGGGGAATGTAACACATTTTGATACACTACTGCTACTCATTTGTGACAGAACCCATAAGTTGCCAGTTTTGTGTGGATCGTAGAGCAAGAGAGGACTCTGATGAACGTTCGTGCTGGAAACCCAGCTCCCGTCAACTTTAGTCCATATGAGCCAACAGGCACAATGTCATTGAAAGTTTTTGTAACATAAAGAGATCATGGGATAACCACAGTGCAGAACCTCAGGGTTTTGGAGCAAAGGTATGTCTCCTTCTGCAAATAACTATCCTCCATTTGGAAAGCATCCCTGGCTTATTATTGGGTCCCAGTGAAATCTCAATACTTGACGACTGGACACCAAGGGCGCTGTGAGCTTAACTGCACATGACAAACTGGGTGCTGTCTCAGCTATCAAACCATGACATTGGGTGTGCACAGCAGCATCCGTCATCTATTGAAAAGGTGTGTATGGCATCAGATCAAGCAGGAATGAAGGGCACAGGGAAACGTCGCAGCAGTTGGCTAGATGCCGGTGGCACCTGCTCCTCCTGCGTCTTCCTCCACCCACACTATGGGCTGAAGGGAACTCCCTGTGATCTGTTTACAGAGGAGAGAAAGCACAGACCAGGTTTATGGATGGATGTGCATGGTGAATGGCACCAGGCAGAAGTGGATGGCTGCTGCATTAAGACTCTGTATATATGGCCCTGAAGGAGTGACGTAGGGAAATCCTTCAGGTGGCGAAATCCTTCAGGGGTCCACCTTGTAGGAGGGTCGGGTGTCCTTAGGCCCACTTTGGCAGGAATCCATGGTGAGCTACCTGATCAAGGACTTGCAATGAATAAAATAATAAAATTAAGACAAGGAGGATATGTGTATGGTCCTCTGGGGATGGGCACCGAGTGTGAAGATGTTGACGTCCCACACGAATCCCACCAGATGCGTGCACCAAGGAGGAGGCTCTTAGTATATAGTGGACAGTGTCAGGTAGCTTCTTTCCCCATCAGGGCTTGTTCCCTGGGCCATGTGCAAAGTGGGCATGTGGGCAGGGGTCGAGGCTCTGCATGGTTACAACAAACGGGCTCACTCTCCCAGAGGCTGACCTGGCTGTTGACTGTACTCAGTGCTCAAAGCTACAGAGGTAGAGGCCAACAGTAATCTGTTACAGTGTCATTTGACAGTAGGACTACACAGGACATGCCCCATCATGGAGGAGATTGAGCTTTTCCTCACAGGGATGGATAGAAATCGTGGTCTCTGATTTGCTCTCCTTGTATTCGATGCTTCTGTCAACATTGCCATGTGACTACCAGGCAACGTGTTTTCTACTGCTACGGTATCCCATGAAGTATGGTTTCCAATGAAGGGATACATTTTAAAGCAAAGGAAGTGAGGCAATGAGCTCACACCCATGGAGCTCACTGATCTTCCCGGGGCCCCAGGACACAGAGACGGTTGGCCTTTCAGGAGTGGAATGGCCCATGATGGCTTCTAAGGGCACCAGGTGAGAGACAGCACCCTCCCATCCAACAGGAAATGCTGTGTGTCTTAAACCAGTGGCCAGTCTATCATGTCACTTCCCCCATAGACAGAATACAGGGGTCCATGAAACAAGGGAGGGATAAGGGAGTGCCCCCTCCCACTAGTGCAGCTCACAGCCCTCTCAAAGGACTTTTGTTTTTGTCTCTATGTTGTTGTGGGGGAGGAATTCCCATCATACTTCTAATCAATTGAGCCCAATGACTGCCCCCTAGCCATCTTGTTCTCCTCATGCTGCTGAAACTACAGGCAGAGAAGAGGGTCACTGTGCTGATTGCCAGAGGGGACCTGACGACCAGAGGGAGGTTGCGCTGCTGGGTCAAGGAGGACTCTGTTTGAAGCCAGGCAACGTGTCGAGGGTACATTTTCATATTTTATTGATCAGAGTCCTTGCTCAGTGGAAAACTGCAGAAACTCCATAAAGACAAGACCATGGAACACTCCCTTCCCATCAGAATGAAGATTTCTGTCAACCACAGTCGTTAACTGGGTGTTGGCAAGTGGTACTGACTGTGGAACGGGTGGTGGAAGAAGGCGGCTCTGATGACCACCAGCTACACACCCAGGACCCTCGCGGCTTTGTTTATGGGAGTTTCTCCTCCATCCTCCTCTCACTGTGGTATATGAAGAACTAGTTGTCTAACACTGTGGGAGTCTGACTCATTGTCATTAGCACACCATGTCCCTATGATTAAGTAACAGATGGGAATTGTGTGCCTTCAGTATTGAGGACTCTGATTTAGATCTGGACAAAGGAAAAGGGTGGATACTGAGGAGGAAAAGGGTGTACCCTGCTGGACACTTTCTGTTTCCTTCTCCAGATTCACTCTCTCCCCTTCTCCCCCATGCTCTGCACTGTGGGTGGCAGAATTATGAGAACTGTGTTAGTGGGATCTCCTGGCTTCCATCTGGGTTCAGGCACCGGGGAGCCCCAACAGGAGACCAGAGGGAGGACATGGAGTGAGGTTGGGATATTAATTCTCCAGCTCCCTCCCTATAGTGTCACTGGGGGGTGGACAGATTATTCAGCCTGAGATCACAGCTCCTGTCAGCCCTCTCCAGACCTCTCCCATCCACCCCCTCCAGATTCTAGAATCGTAATAACTTCTTCTCAGTCTTTCAGGCCTGGAAGATGACAGACCCAATGATATCAGCCTCAGGAGACTGTGAAAACCCTCTTGTTTCTCTACTTCACAGAAACCCTTACGTCAAGTTATTCACTTGGGATGACCTTCTTTTTGTGCTGGGTCTCCAAATGCTAAGTAGAAACCTCATTGGTGGAAGTGCACCTTCACCACCCAGGTCGTGGTGATGCCCGGATACCTCTGTCTGCAGCATCCTGAAGGCTCTGCTGCCACTCAAGCTGGAATGGAGACGTGCTCCAGACCAGCGAAGGACGGGCCTGAGATGGGGCATCTCTCACAGATTCCTCTCCTCCCCTGTGCCAGATTTCTGTGTGTCCTGCCCTCCCCTCACATAGAGAAAGCCCAGCACTGGGATAAAGCACGATGTTTTTATTATCAGACACATGTGGCCACTGCTTGAATGTCTACTCTCCCACAGGGCAAGTTCAGCTGCTCCAGGCCCTTCCATATGTTCTCATCAGGTCACCAAGTGTGTGTGGGTGTGTGTGGATGGTAACTCATGGAGAGGATGGAAAAATAATTCGGTGTTTGGTTATGAGATCAGGGGGAAGGTTGGCTTTAGGGAGTCAG
This sequence comes from Diceros bicornis minor, assembly GCF_020826845.1. Taxonomy (NCBI): domain Eukaryota; kingdom Metazoa; phylum Chordata; class Mammalia; order Perissodactyla; family Rhinocerotidae; genus Diceros; species Diceros bicornis. The sequence continues at coordinate 17,574,659 of NC_080773.1, forward strand.
CAGGGGCTAAGAATCAAGGGGAAATGGGGTCAGCAGGGAGGGCACCCCACACCAAAGGGCTAGGGATAGCCCCAGCCCCACCACCAAAGCCACGTAGGAGGCAGGGGCAGCTCCATCTTGAAGATGAGGCGAATTCTTATTGTCATAGTCAATCACAGAGAAGACCCCAATATTGCAGTCACCATTCAACAAATATCTGGAAGGTTTGGCCATGCATCCCTGAAGGCCCAGTGAGGAGGACAGTCCACCTAGAGAGTGAAGTCTGAGTCAGAGGGGACTCAAAGCACAGCACACTAAATTCCTAAGACCCTGAAATCCCAGATGCGCCCTCTTCCCCCTCAGACCAGGAAATCAGCCTCTTAGTCCCCTCTTCCCGTAGACCTAGACAGCTGGGTCCCCGGCTCCCTCTACCCACAAACCCATGAGTCAGGGCCTCAAGCACCCTCCAACCTCAGGACCAGTGAATCCAGGCCCCTCACCCCTTCACCCTTGCTACCCTCAGCACTCACCTCCCCTGAGATTAAGGGAACCTTGGTAACAACGAGTGGTGCCCTTAGGGCAGGTCACAACTTCAGAGTTTTGTGAGCAGGATCCAAACAAATTCACACAGACAGGACACTGCAGGTCTCCTGGGACAGGGGGAGCTGGGGAGCAGAGAGAAGGTTGGGGGTACAGCTCTGCTCCTCGCTGCAGCCACCCTCCCCGAGTCCCAGAGGCTCTTGTCTCTGAGACCCCATCTGTCCATGTCCATGGTCAACCAAGCCCGCTGGGATCGACACCTGGACGAGGCAGGGCGTCCAACAAGACACTGCTGCTGTCAGCTCTGTTGCACCCATTGTAGGAGCAGAACCGGGCATAGGAGCCAACGAGCATTCCAGGGGGTTCCGAGTAGATGTTGACAGACCTGGAATCCTGTGTGCTGATATTGCTGCAGCCTTTGCTCCCCACTATGAGTGATCTGGGTCCTGAGGGGTGAGAGAGTGAGAGCTGGGCTGAGGGAGGGGAGGCTCCGAGGGAGGCAGGAGGCAGTGGTTCCCTGATGCTCAGCAGGCAGAGGGTGAGCGTAGGTTCCCTGAGTACTAATAAGAGCACAGGTCACCTTGAATGTAGGCGAAGGCTGGGGCCAGAGGCTGGGTCCTCCCCCAGCGCTGCCACCACTCAGTTCTTGCGCCAACATCACGTTCTTAGCACAGCCTCCCCGGAGCACTCATTTTCACGTTGCAACCTTCCCCTCACTATCTTTCTCTTTGGGATTTCTCTCCATAGCACTTATCTCCACACTCATATCTTGCTCTTTCTTGTTGGTTTTTTTCCGTTTCACCCCTCAGGAGTAAACCTGCACAGAAGGCAGACACAATGGGATCCACGGTGCCTGGCACACAGCAGATGCTCAGTAAACCTCGAATGAAGCCATTGGGTCCCTCTGTGCCAGCTGTTCTCTGCCCTTTGCATGGGCTATCAAGTATACCCTCACGACCACCCAGCAAGATAGGTACTGTTATTGCCCCCAGTTTTCAGAAGGGGAAACCAAGGCAGGGAAAGAAGAAGAGTTGGGTTTAGAACTCCAGGTGTGAGGGGAACCAGGCAGGAAATCCAGGGACAGAATCCAGGGTTGGGAGGCCCAGGACCCAGCTCAGGGGCCTTACCCTCTTGCGCAGACCACGCACCTACGTCTATGAGCAGAAGTGTCTCCTGACAGATCTCCCCAACATCACACGTCCGGTAACCACTCCCGGTCCATTCGATGGGTGTCTGAGCCAAGTTTCGCTGTATACTAAACATGATCCCCCGTTGACAGGTCAGAGGAGCTGGGGAGAAGGAATTACCAGGGTCTGGGTAAGCCAGGGAACCAGCCATGTCTGTCCTTCCAGGTCCCAAGATTGGGAAGGTGATCATACTCTTGAGTCACACTCCAGGTGACCTGGCCACAGTGTCCCTCAATCTCAGATTTAGAAGGGACCTGGGAAGTCAGCCCCATCTCCTCTTTTTACCGTGTTTTTGCTCAAATACCTGCAGGGACCTCTCTCAACACCAGGAGGAAGGCTGCTCCTCCCTTTGGGAGGGAGAGAGACGGAGGGCTCTTCCTCAGCCTGAGCCAATCTCTGCTTCCCTCTCTGGGCCTCAAGGTCCTCATCGGGATAATGAGCAGGGTAGCATGACATCATATATTTCTTTTCACTGAGAAACCACATGTTCTAAACAAAAAAGACTCAAATACCTGGCATGCACTGATTATTTACTATGAGCCTGGCTGTGATGTTGCTTTCCTTGGATTAGCCCACTGATGCCTCCCAAGGGGTTTACTGTGTCTGGATCATTTTAGATGGTGGGGAAGACAGGGATCGGTGACCGTTCTTGGCTTCCTCGGCCCCTGTGGCCCTCAGGAGTCTAGTGTGAAAATGGTGAGCCCAGACCTTCTCTGAAGGCCATCACATGATCAGCAGTGACATGTTCCTTGAGGCAGAAACTCCTGGGCTGACCACGCAGCATCCACAGACACGGGTAACCTTCACAGCAGCCCCCACAAAGGAGGACCACTCATGTCCCGCTTCACAGATGACAAAATCGCGGCTCCTACTGCCTCCTCCCAGCCTGGCCCCCGCTCTCCCCACCCATCTTCCCCGCCTTGGTCAATGGCAGCTCCTTTCAGCAGTTGCTCAAGTCATTCTTGACAATCCCCTTTCTCTTACGCCCCGTGTTGCGCCCATCAGGAAATCCTGTTGGCTTAGGCTGCAAAATCCCTCCAGATCCTGACCACATCTCACCAGCTCTACTGCTTCCAGGACGCCCTTGGGTCTCGCCTCCTTCCTCCTGAGTCTCCTTGGGGGCCCCTCCTCCACTCCCACCTCCCCCTCACTCTGTTCTCCACCCATCAGCCAGAGGATCCCCATAAAGGTAAGTCGATTCATGTCACTCTTCTGCTCAGAAGACTCCAGTAGGTCCCCATCCTACTCAGATTACAATTCTCAGTCCTTAAATTGGCCCCACCAGCTCTATATGTTCTGGCCTCCCCCTCCCCCTCCCCCTCTGTCTACAGGTCCTACTCTGCTCTCCCTTGATCACACTGCTGTAGCCACATTGGCCTCCAGGCTCCTCCTTCAACACACAGCAAGCATATGCTCACCCCAGGGCCTTTGCATATGAACCCTGCTCCTGACTGTCTGCAATCACTGCCTCCTTCCTGAACTGGGTGAAGGATGCTCAAAGACGTGGTGATCCTCAAAAGCTGGTTCAATGGCAGAGCCCAGACAGGAGCCCACATCTCTCTGAATCGGACATTAAGATCTTAACTGCCGTGCTCTCCTGACTCTGTCGACCCACCACTCTCACTGGGACCACCACACAATTGCTTAGGGGGTAGTCAAGTCTGTTCATGCTCCAGCCCTTTGGTTCTTCCTCAGCCTGGGCTCCTGCCATGGCCCATGGTGGGCCGTGTGTGCTCTTGCCCCCAGTCCGTTACCACCCCCATATCTTCGCAGGAGCTGTACTGTCACCGGGAACGCGCTTCTCTCCTCCCCTTATTCCCTGACCTCTTATGGTTCCCAGCTTCTGATGCTGGGTCTCGCTGATGCTCAGGAAATTCTTGTTAAACTGCTGAACTAAACTGAATCAGGCAAGCCAAACAGACCCTCCAAGATCTGGCTCCAATGTCAAAAGCTAACAGAATATGGATATATGTTAGGAATATTGATTTGTGGTGTAAAACCAGTGTCTTATGTGGTACATGAGTGGTTCGTGTAGTGTATGTGTATGGTATGTGTGTGGGGGTGTAGTATGCGTGGGGGAGATATGGGGTTGTATTGGGTGTGTGATATGTTTATGGTATGTTTGTACAGTGTGTGTAGCGTGTGTGTGCATGTTATGTCATGTGATATGTGGTGTGTGTATGCAGTGATACAGTGTGTGTGTGATGTACGTGGTATGTGTTGGTTGTGTGGGTGCGGCATGGTGTGTGTTCTGTGTGTCTGTGTGTTGTTTGCATGTGATATATGGTGTGTGTGGTCTGTGGTCTGTGGGTTGTGTGTGGTTTTTAGGGTTGCGGTGTGTGTGGAACATGTGAGCTGTAAGGAGACGTGTGTGTGGTATGGATGTGTGGTGTGTATGTGGCATGGTGTGTGTATGTTGTGTGAGTGTGCGTGTGTGTGTGTGTGGCATGTGTTGCATCTGATTTGTTTCAGAAACACCTTCTGGGTTACGAATGTTGTCTGGTCCCAGAGAGGAGGGCCAGACAATTAAACCAGCCTTAATCAGAAGGAGAGACTGAGACTCTGACTCTCCCTGCTCAGCCCCCGGCCAGGGCTCCCCTGCCCTCAGGAGAAAGGCCAAGCCCTCAGTCTGGCTTTGCGGGGACATCACCAGCCCCCCCAACCTCTCCCGTCCCCACCAATATCCACTCCCCAGACACGCCAGGTCGTTTGCTGCCTCCGTGGCCTTGCCCCAGCTGTTCCTTCTGCCTGGAGTGGCTCTCCCTTCATGGCCCACACCCACCTCGTCTACCTGGAAAACCTGTAATCACCCCCAGTCCCGGCTGTAGCCCATCCTCCTCATCAGCCGTCTCAGGCAGAGCCCAGGAAGCCTTCTTGACAACAGCAGGCTCACCCACCTCCAGGCCTTTGCACACGCTGTTCCCTCTGCCTGCTCGTGTCCTTTTCCTCTTCTACAAATAAACCGCAACTCATCCGGAAGACACCGCTCACAGTCACCTCCTTGGTGTGCCCTCCTTGACACCCACTCCCCAGGACATCAGTATCTTCACTCCTCTGAGCCCCCAGACCCCTCCCCCTCAGCCCTGTTCCCTCTGCTCCGTGATGTCTCCCCTCCTGGTCCTGGAGGCCCTTAGGGCAGGGGCGGGGTCTGAGTCCCCTGGGGTCCCCAGGGAGACCTTGGAATCCTGCATGAACTCACTTCAGCAAACAAATCCCGGGCACCCAACCCTAGCCAGCCCTTGTGCTGCCCAAGGCTGGAAACCTCGGTGTCAGTGACATCGGGCCCTGTCCTCAGGCTCCCAGTCCAGCCAGAGGGATCCACGCACAAAGAGGAACGTGTGCTGAACTCACTCAACTCTCTCTTGAAGCTTTAGGGGTCAGGGTGCCGTAGAGAGATGAGGAAACTGAGGCTCAGACAGGGACGGCCCTTCCCTCACTTTCCGAGGTCCCCTCTCCCCGCCCCGCCCATGCCCTTCTCATTTTGACACTCCAGGCAGCTGTCAGTCAGCCCAGTGTGTGGTTTCCGTGGGGAATTGGGGACCCTCCCAGTGTCACCGTTTGGCTCCTGCTTGCCCTGTCTCACCTGGAGCACCCTCAGTGTTCTGTCTGATCTTCTTTCCTAGGCAGCAGGGCTGCTGGGTGCTCCAGGACCATGGGTAGGAGTCTGTGAGAGTGGGGTGGGGTGGTCGAGGGGAAGTGGGAGACCCAGGGTGACCCCAGGTCAGGGGTGTGGAGCTATGGAATTGGAAGCACTGAGTCCCTCCCAGCGTGAAAACCAGCAGGCGCTCCTGCCCTCACTTCCACACCCAGTGGGGAAAGTGGAATGCAAAGCAGCCGCCCTCTCTGCCCCTCTGACCTTCCTCTCTGCTCTCTGGTTCCCCTCCCACCTGGACAGGCCGCCCTGACAGAGTCAGCCTGGCCTGGCATCAATTAAAACACCTACTGGTGGGCTCCGGCCCTGTTTATCTGTTCCCAGGGCAGCACATCCTCTCTCACCCTTGTGGCTGCACAGCTCTTACTGGCATCCCCACTGAAGCACCTTCCAGGAGAATCTCTCCCTTTGCACACCCTGATTGAGTAATAAACTTCTGAATGACTTGTGGGTGCTGGCTTGGGTGGGTTGTGTTTGGATGTCCGACTTTCACAAGGTCACTGTGCCCCATGGAGGCATTGCAGGGCACAGTCTCGTCTTCCGCACCAGGGACTCACCTTTAGGATAGCAGTTCTCTCTCACAGTCAGGGCCCCGATTTTTTGAGTGTCGTTAAGCAGGTTGCAGCCTGCTTGGGATGTGCACCCCTAGACTCTCAGATTGTAGTAGACATTTGCTGTGGAAAGGAGGAGAGAGGGAGAGAGGGAGACGCTGCCACTAGGACCATCCAAGCTTCAGGGGGAGGTGCAGCTCTGGGAAGCCAGGCCCACCCTCCTCTTGTCCCAGGCCTCTGCTACCCTCCCTCCCCAGAGACCCAGACCTTGGTCCTCAGACCTGCCCATTCAGTGCCCCACAGGGACCCTGCTGTCCCAGCTCACCTCCCCTGATCTGGAGGATCCCATTGTAACAATTCGTGCTCCCCTCAGGGCAGGGCAGCTCTGTTGCTGACAGACAGCCTTCTGTGGACAAGCAGACTGGGCACCACAGGGACCCTAGGACTGGGAGGTGAGAGAGATGGGGAGGGAGGATGAGAGGGCTCTGCTTTCAGATCAGGTGCCTTCTCTCTGCCCCACTTTTCCTCCCCCCAGACATCAACCTCCCCTGTCTCCCCCAGACATGCCCTCCTTGATCTCCTCCTATGCAGGCCAAGAGTGGGGGGAATTAGGGACAGTCCCTCTGTGCTCACCTAAATCCCCTCAGCTCTGTTGCTCCCCTCCTCCCCACACCCCTTTCCCCTCCTCCTCCTCTCCCTCCTCCCTCACCTACCTGCTGGCGGAGGTGAGTCCCAGAGAGGTTCGGTGTCGTTGACGTCATTGCATAAGTCCCTGTCGCGACACACGTGGGTGTAGGAGACGATAGAGAGGCCGGGGCCTGCGCTGTGCTGGGTGACGCGGGCCTCCTGATCTGCCTCCGGGGTGCAGCCCTTGCTGACCACCAGATGCACTTGGGGTTCTGGACCAAGAGTGAGAGGGAGGCCGGGGTGGGGTCAGGACTCCAAGTCCTAGAGGGAGGATCTGCATCGTGGCCTGGGGTGAGGGACTGGAGAATAGGCCAGCGGACAATTAAGAGTTTGCCTCTGCTGGGGTGGGGTCTGCTTCTGGTATGAGGGGAGGGGTCTTCTGAGTTCCCAGACAGAATGCAGGTAGGACTGGGCAGGGAGAGGGATGTCTCTGCACAGGAGAGGGTGGGATTCGGGCTTGGGGCCTACGGGGCCCTTCTCACCGTTAACAGTGAGTATCAGTGTGTCTTGGCAACCCCAGCCTTCCTCACAGACTTGCTGTTGAACATTGCTCCACACTAGCGGCAGTTCAGATACAGTCTTCACACCCTGAGCTCTCACTGACTGACAGGTCAGGGGCAGCGCTCCTGAGATGGGAAAAGCAAATCCATCTCAGCCTGTCCTCCAGGTAAACCCACACACACACACAGGTAGGGGCCCTCACTCACCAGGCAGCGTGAAGGTGATGCCCTGGAGGGCCAGCAGGAGGGCGGGGCTCATAATCGGGATGGCTGGAACTCTCCTGCTCCTGCTCTTTCTCCCAGGAAACTGAGACCTTTTATATCTTATCCTGTCCAAGGCAGGCAGGAAGGGGGTGGGGAGGGGACGGCCTTGCTGAAGGAGGCCTGGGGCCACCCTCTGAGATCTGAAACCTCCCTCCTCCCTCTCAGACCCAGGAGTCCAAGCCCCCAGCCCTGCCTGGCTCAGACCCAGGAGTCCAGGCCCCCAAACCCCTCAAAAGTTAGAGACTGAGGCACGCTGGCCCACAGGCCCCACTGGTCCAGCTCTTTCCTCCTGAACCCAGCTATGTGGGTCTCCACCCCCACCCTGTTTCAGGGTAGTTTGGGAAGGTGGTTTCCTCATCTCTCATGGCAACCTGGTCACCTTCAGGCCCCAGGGGGGGAAATGGCCCAACTGCATGTGAGGACATTGTGCGGTGGGTATTGACCAGTCCCATGTTCTCTCTATCCTAACCTCTGCCCCCATGGATTCCTACTTCTCTTTTCTTTCTCTTTCCTTCCTACGTTGCTTTCCTTTTTATTCCCTTTTTCACAACCTTCCCTCGTGCTTTTCTTCCTCTTCTATTCTCTCCCCTCCCTGCACAGCAGGGGACCTTGGGTCTCCACTTCTTGTCACCCAAGAGGGAGCTGAGGTATGGCAGGGGGAGGGATTCGTGGTGGAGACTGAAATCTATGGGGGAATTAGGATATTCTTTGCCAAAGCAAAGTTTCTTTTCCAGAAACAGATGGGAACAGTGGTGTGCTAGAAAACCAGCTTTTCAGAAAAACAGCATCAACACACCCTGCCTTGTACTGTTAGCCTGTGTCTATGACATAAATACTTCTCCACCTCTGATTTTAAGCTACCAACAGTTTGACAAACAGCTCATACAATTCCTAAATATTTAACAATTGGCTTTTGCAAGCCTGTGCCAACCAGCTCCAGCACACTGGGTAGGAGAGAGACAGGAGAGATTGAGGGGTATCTGTCAGTGACTGCACACACTCGATGTGGGTGTCTGGTAAGGAGAGACGAACGGGAGAAAAGAGAGGATGAGAAAAATATAGAGGAGAAAGAGCAATGACTGTGTACCTCCCCATTGTATATCTATTTTTGACACCTTTATATGGTCTATTTTTATTTGTGTTGCAACTTTAAAGTTTGCCACCCAGGCAGAGACGTGTTTCTCTCATTTCCCGCTGCGTCTACACCACTACTGTGGTTATAGTATATACTCAATAAAAGTTTATTTATTGAACAAATGAATTAACTGATGGAGAAAGAAAGATGGGAACAGAGCCATCAGTATATTTGTGTGGGTTGTGCATTGTAGAAACGCCATCCTTCCCCAACAGTTTACATTGCTGCTGTCTGGAAAGGCGCCCTCTGGAGTTGTGTGTGGCCTCAAACAGTGTCCCTGGAGAAAGAGGGGAAAAAAGGGTGTGCAAAGAGGTACATAGAGTCATAAGTGAAAATAAGTGACTGAGCTGGGATCAGGGAGGACCTCCCTGAGGAGGTGACACTTGAGCTGAGAGCAGAATGAAAAGAAAGAGCCAGCCATGGAAAGACATGCAGGAAGAGCATTCTAGGCAGAGGGAAAAGCAGGTGCAAAGGCCCTGAGGTGTTAGGATTAGAAGGCAGTAGGTGGCTGGACTGTTGTGGGGAAGAGGGAGAGTGATGGGAGATGAGAGTGGAAAGGGTGTTGGAGCCAGCAATGCAGTACTAAGTCAGGACATTAAGGAAACCTTCCTGGGAGTCCCCGTATTTCAAGTGGCAAATGCAGAGGCTAGGGGTGGGGCTGTTTAGCAAAACATCTGACAGTCTTTGGTGTAACACTCTGTCTGCTGCCAGGCTGAATTTGCTGCTCCTTGATTGTGTAGCCTCGGGTCATTCACCTCCTCTCTCTGAATGTCATCATCCTCTTCTGTAAAGTAGGTGTAATGGTTATCTGCACCCCATGGGTTGTGGTGAGGAATGAGATCCATATATGACCCAAAGTAGATTCTCAACAAATGATAAAAATGGTTAATATGATGAGCTCTGACTCTGTTCCAAACTCTAGTCTAAGCACTTTGTGATTAGCAACTACTGAATCATGACCATGACTATGAAGAGGTCCTATTAACAGCCCAAGTTTATAGGTAAAGAAACTGAGCCCCAGAGGAGTTAAATGACTTGCCCAAGGTGACACAATGTGGCAGAGATAACTGCTCACCAAAGATCCGTGATCCCTTCAGATTGTAAAGATGTTACAAGTGGTGACGGCACAGCCAGTGACAACATCTCCCAGCACCCCTCATCTCTAGGTGACCATGTGACTAATTCCCACCAATGAAATGTGGGCAGAAATAACTGGTGTCACTTCTGAGCCTGAGTGCTTAAGAGGCAGGAGTGCCTTCTCCTTCCTCCATCTACATTGGGTCAAGGGTGACCCCAGAGCCACATGGAAGACTCCCAGACCTCATAGACCTGACATGTAGTGATTGTGTCACACAATACACCAAACAACAACAATAATAATAATGTACTGCAGTGTGTTAGAATGAAATAAGGTATGCTTGGGGTTTTGTTTTGTTTTGTTTTGCTTTTCCTTTTTCTTTAAAAAATGGTGGTCAGGGAAATTCTCACTGAAAAGGTGACATTTAAGCAAAGACATCAAGGAGGTGAAGGAATGAGCTCTGGGGCTCTGTGGGCGTGTCTGAGCAGCAAGGAGGAGGCCCAGCTGGAGCAGAGAGAGGGAGAGATGAGAGGAGATGAAGTTAGAGAGGGAGGGCCTGGATGGTGAGGGCCTCCCAGCCCCTGTGGCCAGGACTGTGGCTTTACTCTGAGTGGGCTGGGGAGCCACTGAGGTTCGGAGCAGAGCAGGGATGTGAGTGATCTGTGCTCTGTCAGGATCCCTGTGGCTGCTGGGTTGAGAGCAGGGAGCCCAGTGAGGAGGCGACTGCAGTAATCCAGGTGAGAGGAGACGGTGGCCCAACTACATGAGAAGAAGGAGCCAGTTTCTGTACATGTTCTGAAAGTGCAGTCCAGAGGATTTGCTGACGGATTGGACGTGGCGTGTGAGAGAGAGAGAGGGGCTGGGAAAACTCCAACGTGGCCCCTCCTGAGATGGGGGAAACTTTGGGGCAGCAAATTGAGATCAGAAATTTGGCTTGGGATCAAGAATCTGAGGGCATCTTGAAATGCCTTTTAGAGATTAGCTGTCAAGTCATAGTCAGATGTCAGCAATAATGTGCATTTTGTCTCTCTGGTTCACTGCTGTGCTCCCAGGGCCAGGACTGTGTCTGGTACATAGCAGGAGCCCATTACGTGTTTCCGGGATCAACAAATGAAGAAGGGATGGACAATCAGTTTCCTGGACACCCAGACACAATAGTTCTTGCTGACTAAGAAAATACAGAGACGCAAAAAGTTACCAGGACTCAGGGGCCCTGATAAACTCATTTGTTTTTGTGAATTACATCAGGACCTCCACAGACTATTCACGCTGTGTGCACTTGTGAAAGTAAATTAAGTTAAATCTGAAAGGGTTTGGGTGATACATATAGATTTACAGGTTGGTCCCTCCACTGCTCCTGGGATGAGAAATGCCGCATAAGGCCTAGCTCTGTGAGAAGAGAGAGCAGGGAAAGGGGTGAAGGGTACCTGTCAAGGTGTGAGAGGTCTTAGGGAAAGAGGAGAGTGGAAAGAAAGTCTTCTGAAACTCCCTGAGCACCTGATCTGTGCAGATCGCATACGTGATCATCATCACTTCTAGCATCCCACCCACCGGGTCATTTTTCACGAGATAAAAGGGTTTTTTCTTCCATCTCCAACCAGGTATCTGGCAATTCAATTCAGTTCTGACACAACTACCCAGCGTCAGTGCAGACCCCACAGGTTAAAGGATCAGTCCCACAAGACTGCCCCCTTCCAATGCCAATCACAAATGGAGGGCCGAGGCCCCCCGCATTTCTGCCTGGCCAACTATAAATTTGGGAGTTCCCACGACTCCCATTAGGTTTTATAATTCTCTTTGATGACTCACAGTACTCAGGAAAGGGCTTTACTTACTATCTGACTATTGGTTTATTATAAGGACACAACTCAGCAACATCCAAATGGAAGAGATGCGTAGGGCACATGTGGGGGAAGCGGCAAGGAGCTTCCATGTTTTCCCTGGGTGCACCACACTCCCACGTGTCTATGTGTTCCCCACACGGAAGCTCTCTGAACCCCATCAGTTAGGGGTCTATGGAGGTTTCATTACGTAGGTACGATTGATTGGTGATTGATTCAATCTCCAGCCCCTCTCCCTTCCCCAGAGATTGGGAGGTGGGACTGAAAGTTCCAAGCTTCTAATCCAGAATTGGTCTTCATAGTGACCAGCTCCCATCCTAAGCTATCTAGAGGCCCACCAGGAGTTATCTCATTAGAACAAAAGATACTATCACCCTTATCACTCAGAAAATTCCAAGGGTGTTAGGAGCTCTGTGCCAGGGACCAGGGACAAAGAACAAATATTTTTTTGTGATACCACCTGGGGAAACTGAGGCTTCACCAGGTGGGATCACTTGCCCAGAATCACACAACCTGCAAGTGGCAGAGCTGGGACTGGGACCAAGACATGCCATGCATTGTCTATGGGTACTTGGCATCTATATTCCACCCCTATATCAGAGGGACTGAAAGGCTAAATAAATACTACCTTTGTTATCACCTCCCAGAAAATGAGTTTCCAGATATAATTTAGAATCTGCCCCTGAGATACACTTGTGTGAGATGTGAAAGGTGGAAGGGAGATGGAAGCCATTGTTTCTGCTATGGAGTTGGGTGATGGGCAGCAGACACAAGCTTTATGGGAAAAGGCAGGTGTTTTATTCCTCTGGGTGGGGGCTGTGGCAGTGTGACCTTGAAATCAGATTTTCGGTGGCAACTCCCTAACCTCCATTGCTCTAGTGTTTCAGTTGTTTTATAAGCACTTAATTCCCTGTGTTAAAGACTTTCTGTTAGAAATACCTAGAGGGGTTTCTGTTTTCCAGGTGAAACCTTGAATAGTACACTAGTTAAGCTTTTACCAACGTCTATGGTGGTTTTACCAATACACTGTAAATCTGGGGGCCAGGAGTTGAAGTGAGAGAAAAAGGAGTGGTGGGGATCAGAGAGAGACCTGAGAATGGGAGTGAGGGTGCCTGGGTCCTTAGTATGAGTCCCATGAAAGTGGTGTGGGGGAGTGGAAGGGGGGTCTATCGAGAGATTCTCTTGCCCAGAGGTGTGGACAGAGAAGGCACAGCCCTGGATGAGGGATCCCCCAATCACATTGCTTGCTCCTTGCGAGAGTTCTGTTTTAGAACCCACCAGGACTACCTATCTGGGAGGTCTTCTAAAATTAAAGAAGAGCCTTCGCTGGGTGCTGAGGAAGAAAGAACCCCCAGGTTGATTCTCAAGGCTACAGTTTGGGGCTGCAGAGCTGGCCCAAGGTCCAATATATATTATCTCCCAGCCTTCAGGAAATGACTTCACATTTCTGAGCCTCAGTGTCCTCATTTCAAAATGGTAGTAATTCTTGCCTTGCAGGCAAGTGATGAGGTTTAGAAATAGTGTGTATAAAGCGCCCCTCACCAAGCCAGGCAGACCTGAGTTTGAGGCGTGTCTTGTCACTCAGGGGCTTTGTAATAGTGTCAGAGGTGGGGGCAGGAGCGGAACTTGGTGCTTGGTGTCATCTATCCCCACTGTCCTCTCAACCCCCACAGTCCCTGTGTTGGCATGCTGGAGCTCCCATACCAAAGTACCATACACTAGGTGGCTTAAACAGCAGACATTTATTTTCCTACAGTTCTGGAGGCTAGAAGTCAGGATCAAGTTGTCAGCAGGTTTGGTTTCTCCTGAGGCCTCTCTCTTAGGCTGGCAAGTGGCCTCCTTCTCCTTGTGTCCTCACGTGTTTTTCCTCTGTGCACGCGAATCCCAGTGTCTCTCTGTGTGTTCAAATCTCCTCTTCTGTTAAGGACACAACTCAGATTGGGTAACAGCCCATCATAACGGTCTCATTTTAACTTAATCACCTCCATAGAAGCCCTATCTCCAAATACAGTCACATTCTGAGGCACTGGGGACACAATTCAGCCCATAACAGTCCCCTCCCATCAGAAAACTAGATCCCTATTCCCTCAGTGATGGTGTCATCAGGGACACAGAGCTCATCCCCCAGAATCCTTATTCTCTCAGAGAAGGGATATATGATATTAGCAGAGAAAAGGGTGTCTGCTCTCAGCTTTTATGATTCAAATGTATAGTCTCCTAGGGCAATGGAAAGACTTTACACAAAAGAGGTTGGGAAAGCGCACTAAGTAAGGTGGCTAAAATCAAAGAAACTGACAGTATCAGATGTTGAGGAAGAGCTACTGGAACTCTCCTATACGGCCGTCCTGGCCTTTGGCACACTGATTGCATGACCTCTGCTTCTCAAGCTCCCAATGATTCCCCCAAATCCAACCTTCTCTAGGAGCATATGACGTAATGGCCTCTGATCCTAAGTATTTCTCCATCCCTTCCATATATCACTCATCACACAGACACACACTTTATCACATCGTGACACTTCATGAGAGGATTCAGGAGCAGCTAAATTCGCCCTGTAGGAGAAGAAACTTTTAGGGAGTGGTCACCTGTGTCTGATGATAAAGACACCATCTTTTTCCTCAGAGACAGGCTTTCTCTATGTGCAGTGGAGGCAAGGACTCCCAGAGATCTGACATGAGGAGGAAAAGAAATCAGAGAGAGATTCCCCATCTTAGGCCCATCCTTCACTGGTCTGGGGTATGTCTCCATTCCACCTTGAGTGGCAGCAGAGCCTTCAGGATGCTGCAGACAAAGGTATTTGGGCATCACCATGACCTGGGAGGTGAAGATGGGGTTCATACTTAACAGTTAGGGCCCCAGCACAAAAGGGCTCTGACCCATCAGAGTGACTGGAGAGGAGATTAAAACCAAGATAATTGACAAAAGTGTGCGCCTATTGTGGAGAAACACAAGAGTTAGAGCAGTTCTCTGGTGCTGATAGCACTGGGTTTCTGTTACCATCCTACTGGAACATGGAGAGGTTGCAAGACAGAGGGATAAAATACAGTCCCCTCCATGGTGGACCATGTCATGCGTAGTCCCACCATAGAATGCTGCCATAACAGGTTAGTGTTGGCCTCTACCTCTGTTGGTTTGGGCACTGAGTACAGTCATCAGCCTTGGGGAGAGTGAGCCCGTTTGTTGTAACCATTCAGAGCCTCCACCCCGGCCCATATGCCCACTTTGCCCATGGGCCCAGTGAGCAAACCCTGATGGGGAAAGAAGCTGCCTGGCACTGTCCACTACATACCAAGAGGCTCCTCCTTGGTGCACGGGTCCCATGAACATTCATGTAAGACATGAACAGCTTCACACTCTGTGCCCATCCCACGGGACCATCCACATATCCTCCCTGTCTTAATTTTATCCTTTTATTCTTTCCAAGTCCTTGACCAGCTGGCTCACCATGGATCCATGCAGAAGTGGACACAAGGACATCCCTCCCTCCCACAAGGTGGACCCCTGAACTTTTGCCACCTAAAGGATTTCCTATTCCTTCAGGGACATGTGAGTGAAGTGCTAACCCAGCAGCCTTCCACTTGTGCCTGGTGCCAGACCCCCATGCATATCCGTCTGTACACCTGGTCTGTACTTTCCTCCTCTGTAAACAGATCACAGGGCCCCATGAGCCCACAGATGTGGTTAAAGGAAGAGGCAGGAGGAGCAGTTGCCACGGGCATCTGAGCCACCTGCTGGGGTTTTCACCTGTGCCCTCCATTCCTGCTTGAGCCTGATCCCGCACACACCTTTTCCATGGTGACGGATGGTGGTCTGCATGCGCAATGTCATGGTTTGGGAGCTTGACTGCACCCAGTATGTGACGTGCAGTTCAGGTCACAATGCCCTTCTTGTTTGTGGCCAGGTATCCTTGTCAGTTTGGTCTTCTCTAACAAAATACCATGGTTATCAACAACAGAAAATTATTTCTCACCATTTTGGAGGTTGGACGTCCAGATGGGGTGCCTGCATGATCAGCTTCCGGAGAGCGCCCTCCTCTGGACTGCAGATGGCAGACTTCTCTTTGTATCTTCACACGCACGAAAGAGAGCTAAG
This sequence comes from Diceros bicornis minor, assembly GCF_020826845.1. Taxonomy (NCBI): domain Eukaryota; kingdom Metazoa; phylum Chordata; class Mammalia; order Perissodactyla; family Rhinocerotidae; genus Diceros; species Diceros bicornis. Next base: position 17,590,165 of record NC_080773.1, read on the forward strand.
TAGTGCTGTGATGGTTAATTTTAAGCTCAACTTGACTGGGGATACTAAGGGATGCCCAGATAGCTGGTAAAACATTATTTCTGGGAAGGTGTTTCCATAAGAGAATAGAAATTGAACTGGTGGACTGAGTAAAGATGGTCCTCCCCAGTGCCAGTGGGCTTCTTCCAATCCGCTGAGGGTCTGAATAGAACAAAAATGTGGAGGAAGGAGGAATTTGCTCTCTGCTTGAGCTGGGACTTCCATCTTCTCCTGCCCTCAGTCATTGGCCCTCTTGTTCTTTGGCCTTCAAACATGGACCATTGGCTCCCCTGGTTCTCAGGCCTGAGGTTTGGACTGGAACTCCACCACCAGCTTCCTGACAGCAGATCCTGGGACTTCTTAGCCTCCATAATTGCATGAACCAATTCCTCATCATAAATCTTTCCATATGTCTCTACATATCCTATTGGTTCTGTTTCTCTGGAGAACTCTAACTAATACAGGGCTCTAATCCCATTCATGAGGCTCCACACCCATGATCTAATTACCTCCCAATCGTCCCAGCTCCAAACACCTTCACCCTGGGATTAGGGTTTCTGCATATGAATTCTGGAGGGACACAGACATTCAGTCCAGTGCACCAGGCACCCAGACTCCACTGGGGCCCAGTGACAAGCCAGGAGCCCTTTCAAATGTCGGATCACTGCCTGCGGAAAGAGGCACAGGTTTCCTCCAAAACCTGGAGTCTGCACTGTGATTCTCCTATTGGAGCCTGTAAGATGTTCCATTAAAAAAATACGCTGGGTTGGAAACATAGACTTACTTATTGTCGTTAACGTCTAAATATAATCACCCAAGAGTTATTTAAAAGAATATTTTAATATTTCCAACTGAAAGATTTTGGTAAGAGGAGGCTACAGTTAACTTCTTCTATATTTTTTTGTTGTTTAAATGGTTTGTCCTTTTTATGATTTATGGCTATTGCGCATCTGACCTATGGTTTCCCATCCCCACTAGTTGGTATTAAAATGTATCTGCATTTATGAGCACAGGATTTGCTTCTTCAGAGCTAGCATGAGGATTAGTCAAGTGTGAGTTCCTCTTACAGCAAGGAAGGGTTTTGCCCAATTGTGTTGGTGAAACCAGGTTACAAGATTTTAAAAATAGACTGCAAGTTACTGATCCATTGCAAAAAATGAACTGTAGGCTACTCCAGAAGTAAAAAGCATCGGAATTTAGATTTTTGTTTGTTTCTTTGTAGAGACTTTTATTGCTAAACCTGCCAGGGGCCCCTCAGGCTAGTTTTGCAGCATTTGACTCGATACCCCACTTCTGTTCTAGAATAACCCGTGTAAAGGTAAATGCGAATTTAAAAAGAAAGAGAAATTAATTTTCCTGGTGCAAAAAAGGAAAGCGATCCCCCTTTCTTCCAGAGCATTTTCTTTAGAAAATGTATAATTGTAAACTCTTTCTTTGTCCCTTTGATATATATATAAATCTTTTAAAAATATAAATAAGACTCTTTCCAGCTTTACAACCCAGGGATGTCTTTCTTAAGGACGCGGAAGCCATCTCTTTGAATCAGCAAAGATAGCACCCTGTCTCCCAGTTTCTGGGGGAGGATAGGAGCCTAACTGAGGTGGGCATCTCACTCATGGTGCAAAATGACCTCCATTCATAAAGATATGAGAAGGTATTCTTCATTTGGATAAAGTCAATTAACTAACACAGATGGTCACCCCAATTACCAGGTGTACTTAGGATGAACTCTGTGTAACCAATGGTGCCATCAAGTTCTCCTTGAGAACTTGTATTGTTTGTCTTGAGAACATGTGTGTAAGAGGTTGTATCTGTCTGGCTAGTTAAGGGGTGAGCGTTCCTTCTGTCTTTGCAGTTTCTTAGCAGATTGTCTGTGGTGCAATCACATTCTGGTTTAATGCTTATTCAATAATAAGACTGTTTTTTTTCTCTTCTAGCTGTGTGGAGAGGCTTTCTGGGTTGGGAGGAGCCTCTGTTTTTTTAAATTTTTTCCTTTTTTATTGAATATATTTGATACATAATATTGTGTAAATTTAAAGTGTACAATATATTAATTAGATACATTTATATATTGTAATACGTAGCAATATTTAGCACCTCTATCACATTACATAATTATCCTTTCTTTTTAGTGGTTGGAATAATTAAGTCCTTGCTAGTCCCTTAGCAAGTTTGATGATGATAGTACAATACTGTTGTCTATATTCATTATACGTACTGTGCATTAGATCTCTAGGGCTTCTTTACTCTCTTTGTGAATTTGTACCCTTAAACACCATCTATCTTATCCCCTCCCACCCCATCCCCCGGTAACCACTATTTTACTCTCTGATTTTACGCATTTGGTTTTTTTAGATTCCACATATAAGCCATGTCATACAGCACTTGTCTTTCTCTGTCTGACTTATCTCACTTAGCATAATGAGCTCAAGGTCCGTCCATGTTCTCCCAAATGGCAGGATTTTCTCCTGTTTCATGGCTGAATAATATTCCACTGTGTACATGTACCACATCTTCTTTATCCATTGTCTGTTGATGGACACACAGATTGTCTCCATATCTTGGCTTTTGTGAATAATGCTACAATAAACATAGGAGTGCAGATATCTCTTCAATATCCTGTTTTCATTTCCTTTGGGTTTATACACAGATGTGAAATTGCTAGATTTGTTTTTAATGACCTTCTCCTGACACCCCGACTTCAGAATTTCTAAGACATCTCCCTGCTAGCCACTCTTCCTCCTTTTTCAGCTGTTTGACCCAGCTTTTCAATGTGGCTGTTCCCCAAGGTCCGTGCTGGCTCCCTCCTTTCACTGTTCACACCCTCTCCTATCTTCATTCATGGCTTCACTTCTCTTCCTTAAGCTGGTGCCTCTCAAAACCCTGACTCTAGGCAGGACCTCGCTCCTGAACTCCAGGCTCCGGTATCCAACGTCCATTGGGCATCTCCACTGGGATGTCACATTGGAAACTCTTGTGATGGACACAGTTCGTGTTCTGGCTGCCCAGCACATTTTAAACACCTTCACTATCTTTTGGGAGTTTTCTGCCTTTCCAAGACAGAAAGCTCATTTTCCCAGCATCCACTGCAGGAATGACACAGACATGGGACCCAGGCTCTGTCAATCAGATGCACCCACACAAGACACAGGCCCGGAAGCAAGGAGCAGCACAAAGCAGAGAGCACATGACACTGATCGTCGTGAGTGAGGATTGGTGGTGGTGGTGATGCAGGAACTTCTGGACTCCAGGGCCAGCTTCAGCAGTGCAGTGTCCATTGTGGTTTCAATGCCCAGCAGTGGGGCAGAAGATCTTGATCCGAGTTGCCCTGTGCCTACAGTCTGGGCACCGTCTTGGGCCGTGTGGCCTCCAAACCCGCTTCTCTGATCCCTTGGAGCTCTGCGGTCTGCCCACAGTGTGCTTCGATCAACTCCTTTTCTGCATCCACTAGTAGGAGTGAGCTGGGTTGTTTTCTCCCAAATCAGCTCTTGTCCCTGGTTCGCCCTCTTGGGGAAAGGCACCACTGTGCGCCCCCGGTCCCGCACTCTTCATTCCCTCGACATCCAGTGGTCACTCATTCTTGGCCTTTCTGTGTCCTAAATCTCTCTTTCTTCTATTTCCTCTTCTCCACACTTTGGCCATCGCCTAAGTTCAGACCACCATCAATTCTTTGAATGTATGCAATGGCCTCCCCCGTCTCTCTGTCTCCACTCGTTCCCACCAGCCTCCAGTCCATTCTTTTCTCTTTGGCTGAGATCATCTTTCTCAGGTCCACCTCTGGTCTGGTTACGTTTCCAGAGTTCCCCAAGTCCACAAGATCCACACGGCTGAGGGAGGCATACAAGGCTTTGCATGATTTGGCCTCTGCAGTCCTCCTTAGCAGGGGCCCCGCCTAACCCCAGCCTTGAGCTATATTACATTTTTTTTCAACTTAATTTTGTGAATACATATTATATTTACATGGTCCCAAAATTATACATATGTGTGTATATGTGTCTAAACATGAAAAGTCCTTGTCCCATCCCTATTTTTTATCTATCCAGGTCCCCAGTGGTGACCTCTGCTATTAGTGACTTACAAAGCTTTCTACAGTTTCTTTATGCAAATCAAACAAGAATTTTTAAACATTGTAGTAAAATACACGTTACACAAAATTTATCATTTTAACCATTTTTAAGTTCAGTGGCAATAGGTATACTCACATTGTTGTGCAATCATCATCAACATCCATCTTTAGAAATTTTAAATCTGAAAACTCTATACCCGTTAAACACTAACTCCTCATTCCTCCTCCCCCCAACCCCTGACAACCACCTTTCTACTTTCTGTCTCTATGAATCTGACTACTCTAGCAATCTCACAGAAGAGGAATCATACAGTATTTGTCCTTGTTGTCTGGCTTATTTCACTTAGCATAATGTCTTCAAGGTCCATCTATGTTGTAGCATGTGTCAGAATTTCCTTCCTTTTTAAGGCTCCATAGTATTCCATTGTATGAACACACCACATTTCGTCTATCCACTCATCCATTGATGGACATTCGTGTTGTTTCCACTCTTTGGCTATTGTGAATAACATTCCTATGAACGTGGGTATACAAATATCTGTTTTATTCCCTGTTTTCAGCTCTTTTGAGTATATACCCAGACGTGGATTGCTGGGTCATATCATATTTCTATGTCTAATTTTTTTGAGAAACCACCATACTGTTTCCTATAATGCTGTAACATTTTACATTCCCGCCAGCAAAGCACAAGGGTTCTAATTTCTGCATTATCGCCAACACTTGCTATTTTCTGTTATTTGATAGTAGCCATCCTAATGGGTGTGAGGGGGTATCTCATTGTGGTTTTGATTTGCATTTCCCTAATGATTAGCGACATTGATCATCTTTCATGTGCTTATTGGCCATTTACGAATTATTTTTACATTTACCCCTTTGTATGCAAAAGGTAGCACACTATACCCTGTTCTATCTCTTATTTTTCTCACGTTACAGTTTATCCTGGACGACTGTCCATATCAGCAGACAGAGAGCATCCCTCATTCCTGTAACAGCTGCACAGTATTCCGTGATATGGACCACAGCTTATTCAACCAGCCCCCCTTACTGAGCAATTGAGTCATCTCCAGTCTCTTGCCATTTCTAATAATTCTGCAGTGACTTGCCTTGCACGTATGTCATTTCACGTTTTGCATTTCCCAGAAGGGGACTGGTTAGTCAGAAAGTAAGTACATTTGTGATTTTGATGGAAATCGCCAAACTGCCCTACTCCAGGTTGTTCCCCTTTGTACTCCAACCTGCTGAGACTGACAGCGACTGTCCCCCCACACTCAGCACGTGGTGTGCAAGCACGCGTTTGAATTTCTGCCAAGCTGATTGAGGAAACACATCTCAGCATCATTGGACTTTGCCTTTCTCTTAGTAAGGGTGTGGAGGGCGGCAACAAGGGTCATTTGCACTTTCTTTTCCATGACCTCCCTTTTCCTTATGCATTTCCATGTTTACCCATCTTATCTATCCCCTGATGAATCAAGCATTCTGTCTCCTCCAGGTCTTTCCCCATGCAATTCTCCCTGCCAACATCCTCTGTTCCTTTCTAGACTCAGTTCCAATGTCACCTCCTCCAGGAAGCCTCCTCAGATGTTTCCAGACTGGATTGACCCTTGTTTGGTTGTCCTTGTCTGAGTCCCACACACTCTGTGGGTGTCCTTGTCATGCCACGTGGGTCTGTGTTGTAAGTATCCCAAGGCCTCTGGAAATGGGTAGAATGTCTGAGTGAGAATGAGGGAATGCACACAAGTGTCTGAAATGTACAAAGGGCTGAAGACATCAGGGGCTGATATTATCATACCTTCAGATCAAACCCACTTCCTTTTACCAAGAAAGACCTACTATGTGCCACACTGCACAAAATACACTTTATGTTCACTATCTCACTTGACCCCAACAATGACCCTAGGAATGGGAATCATCGTCCCCATCTTACAGATGGGAAAGCTGAGAGCTCAGAGGGTCCTGCATGCTGTAGGCGGCAGGGACTCCAAGGATCGTGGTCTTGCTCATCTGACATAAATACCTACCTCAGAGGCATAGGATAAAGAAGTTTAGACATGGGTAAAATCCCCACGCTTTGCCTGGCACACGTGGGTGTTCATTAAATGCCAGATTCCATGTGTGAAGAATGGGGGCCTCAGAGTCGTTGGTGTTTGCTGGCTCTGACTTGTTGGTGGAAGAAGGCAGTTCCCCCCTCTCAATTCCCCAGCCCCCACTGGTTCTAAGGGATGGAGAACATATAAGTCAGAATCCAAAAGCTGCTCCAAGTATTTTAACAGTGAGAATTAAGGAGAAGAGCCATTGCCCAGGGTTGGAGAACTGAGAAGACACAGAGGGAACAGAGGGGGGAACCTCATCCAAGTCCCAGTGGGAAGCAGAGGCCCTGGGTGGGGAACCCACTTGCCCAAGGTCTCACAGGCTCCCTGGAGAGCCAGGCACTAGGATGCTGGGATCCAGTCTCTCAGTTCTTCCCATAAGCCCAGATCCTGGAATCTTAATAACAACAGGTAATATTTTCAAGGATTTACTGTGTGCCATGCTCAGCTCTGAGAATCTTACAGATGTTAACTCATTTCATCCTCTCAACAACCATATCAAGTAGTTATAGTTTATTGTCTGTATTGTGCAGATGAGGAAACTGAAGCTCAGAGAGGTCAAGTAACTTGCACAAGGTCACACAGCCAGGAAAAGGCAGATCTGAGTTCAAACCAGGCACTGTGGCTCCTGAGCCCATGCACTTGACCCCTACACACACTGCCTTTCCCCGTGAGCAGGGACTGGAGTGGATGATTCCAAGGACTCTTCTCACACTAACCACTAACTCTGTTACATTCCAGACACTCTACGCATTTTGTGTATATTTACTCATTTAATTATAAAACCAACCCTACGAGGTAGATGCTGTCCTTGTCCAATTTTACAGACGAAGAAACTGAGGCCCAAAGAGAATGAGTTATTTGTCTGAAGTCTCCTTGATGGTCAGTGGCAGAACCCCTTTTGTGCCCATGTGTCTGAGCCAGAGCTGGGATCTGAAGGGCTGTTTATTCTCTTAGAGAATAAAGAAGTGTGCCTCGACCCGGACCTCCCAGCTCCAAGTTTGGCATTCTCCCCATCCACCATGCCCCTGAGAAAGTAAACGTTAGCTCAGTTGTGCAACTCCGCCCAACCATTCATCACCCTGGAATAACAGGTGTGGATAAAGCTGGGTGCAGAGTCGGCAGGAAGCAGAGTCTCCCCAAGGGATGTGCTGCAGCTGTAGCGTCCCAACTCTCCCTTCCCTGAGTGAGTACGGCCTTCTTACTCACTTGTCCTCTTTCTAAAAATTCCAGAAAATGCAAACTAATCTGTAATACAGAATGGAGATGGAGGTTCCCTGGGAACACTGGGGAGGAGGTCAGAGGGGCAGAATGAAGAGACTGCAAGGGGGCACAAGGGACTTTGAGAGGAAGGGACATATTCATCACCTTCACTGTGGTACTAACGTCTCTGTGCGTGCATATGGGGAAAAAGAATAAATATATGCTTTCCATATGCTAAGTTTATTGTATGTCAACTATAACTCCATAAAGCTGTTACAAATCATATATAGACATATGAAATATTGCTTGAAGTTTAAGTTAAATTAAAAATGCAAAACTGAGCAGCATTTTTTTCTTGCACATGTTCCTGCTTGTCCAGCAGAGGGCAACAGAGCTATCCCACTGTCTGGAGCCTCCCCAGGGGGCTGCTGACCTCCCTCAGCATCGCCCACAGCCCAGCAGGGTCTGTCCCTCACCAGCCTCACTCAGTCCACCGTCCTCCTCACTCTCCAAGTTCCCCACACTGACCCTCTCAGCCCCTCCATCAGCCAGGCATCTGCCCTGCTAAGGGCTGGTCCCTCTGCAGACAGCTCCTCTCTCCACACCCTTCGTCCTTCATGGAGTGAATGTCCACTCACACGTCAGGTCTCAGCAAAGGTCACTTTCTCAGGGGTGCTCTCGGTGATCCCCAGACCAGCTGAGACTCCATTACATGCTCCAGATGCACTAGTCACTTTCCCTTCTCAGCCCTTCTCTCAATTACAATTAACTCCTTAGTTCCATGATTTTCTCTGAGTACCTGTCTCTCCCTGTCACAAGGTCAACTCTGTGACCCCAGGGCCCACGTGTGTCCTGTTGTCTGTGGAGTTCCCAGGGCCCAGACCAAGGCCTGACACATCACAGATGCTCAGTAAATACTCATTAAATAGATGAGGGGAACACACAACAGAAGCCTGTCATCGCCGTGTGACACCTGGGGGTCAGAGCATGTTTTGTGTAGACATGGGGGCACTGGTACCAGCATGGGAGGAGGCCAGCAAGTGCCTGTGGCTGTCCCAGGGATGGGCCTTTACCCCTTGTAGACTCAGCAGGGAGGACAGGGCCCTCCTAACAGTGAGGGGTCAGATCCCCATTGATTCCCAGAAAATCACACCCCCTCCCCATCTCTCTCTTTTTTTTTTTTTTGTGAGGAAGATCAGCCCTGAGCTAACGTCCACGCTAATCCTCTTCTTTTTGCTGAGGAAGACCAGCTCTGAGCTAACATCTATTGCCAATCCTCCTCCATTTTTTTTTTTCCCCAAAGCCCCAGTAGATACTTGTACGTCAAAGTTGCACATCCTTCTAGTTGCTGTATGTGGGACGCGGCCTCAGCATGGCTGGAGAAGCACCGCGTCGGTGCACGCCCGGGATCTGAACCCGGGCCGCCAGCAGCGGAGTGCGCGCACTTAACCACTAAACCACGGGGCCACCACCCCCCTCCCCATCTCTACCTTATGAGTGACTTCTCCTCTCCCCTGAGAGCCTGGGCCAGCAGCCTGTGTTTCTACGCTTCTCACAGAGACCTGACCTGGTACAAACTCTGATTTCTCAGCACCAGGTGAAGATACCACCAGGAGAGGGGAAAGCCCCACCTTGACCTCAAAGGAACCAGGGGGAGACTCTATGTCTCCAGGATCGCTGGCCTGTGGGGATACCTGGCTGTCGTCCCCTGAAGACATCTCATCAGCCCAAGATGTCCAGGGTACAAGGGGAATCTCCCACTCGGGATGTGACAGGAGAACTAGGATCTGCATTTGCTTCCCTCTCAGAGGGGGTGGGAGTCCCACAGAGGCCTCCCCTCTCCTAACAAGGGACCCACGGGATCCCCTGTCTGAGTCTCCCATGTGGTGTTGCTCCAGGTCCTGGGCCCTATGGGGAGGCCTAGAGCAGGTGAGAGACAGGGACACAGACAAGTCGGATGCAATGCCCCAGGCTATGACGGGGGAAACAAAGGCCATTCTGGGGACCAGCCTCCCAGGTCTTGGAACTACCTAAGGTTCCTTGAGACCTCAAGAGACCACTCACTGGGCCCTTCCCTTGAAACCTCAGGGCCAGAGAGCTCCTGCTGAGGCAGCACCTCCACCAGGCAGCACAGGACACTGGATCAGGAGTCCACTGGACATCGCCTGTCCTCTCCCTGGGCTCACTCTGCACCAGGATGGAGTCAGGAAGCCTGGGGACCCGGAGGGACAAAGACCTGGGCTGACAGGCCCCTCAGCCTGGAGGTCAGAGCCCACCTCCGTCCAGGCCTCAAGATTGCTCACACCTCCTGGAGCCTGGTCAGCATCCCTGGTGCAGCCCCTGACATTGGCTGCAGGTCTCCTCATGCCCTCCAGGGGGCGACATTGCAACAAACAGACAACTTGCGGGAAATTAATGCATCATGTGGCTTTGGCTGAGGAGGTGGAGAAGGAGCAGGTTTTCCATCCCTTGGTCCAACTGATCCTTCTGGGCCCCTCTTATGTGTCTGCTCTGCCATGCCTGCCCCTTCTAAGTGCCTCAGAGCACCCTGCCCTGTCAGGGGTCCCTGTGCAGCTCTGCATTCCCTGTCTGGCACCACCCATGGGGAAGGCAGAGTGACCACAGGAAAGTCAGCCAGGCAGAGGACAGAGGCCCCAGGATGGTCAGGGAGCACATGGACAGGCTCTGAGCCACAGCTCAGCCAACACACATGGAGAGGGGGCTGGTCTCCCTGAAACCGTCCCCAGAGGTCCAGGGAGCCCACAGCCACCTGACGTCCCACCACCACCATCCTCTCACCTAGGACACACAGGAAACCTCCCCCTTCACACCCAAGAACTGCAGCTCCTTCTGAGACATCAGAATTCGATTTCTGTCCCTGCAAGCAGAGGCCAGGCTAGTGACACCTGGAGATGGAGGGTGGGTCCCCTCACCAGTCATCACTCAGCTTGCCCCTTTCTCATCCCCAGAGCCATCTCTATGGCCTTCCTGCTGGGAGTAAATCCAACCTTCCCAGAGCATTTGAGGACACTGGGAAGACCCTGGTGCCCAGCTGGGTTTCTGTGTCACAAACAGAAATAATCCCCTGGTTTGGGGACCCCTGGGTCTCTCTGTGGTGCTGACAGAGCACCAGAGGCCAATGCTGGGGCAGGTGGGTCATCTTCTCAGGGGACAGGGGTCTCCATCAGCCTTGCTATTGAAAGTGTGCCCCACAGGCCACTGTGATCAGCATCACCCGAGAGCTCATTAGATGCAGACTCTTGGGTCCACCCCACTCCTGCGGGGTCAGAATCTGCATCTTAACAGAATCTTCTGACTCTGAACAGGAGAAGGGGAGAGGCCGCCCAACCCCACAAAATGGGGTCTCAGCCTGGCTGGGTATCCACAAACCTGGGCAGCTGCTAAAGTAGCATTTCTAAGGTGTCACCTACATTTTGCAATCTTTATAAAGTTCCACAGGTGATTCCAATGCACAGCGGGGGTGACATCCCTGTGACAATAGCTCCTGATGGGGCCCCCTGGGTTCCTGTTCTGCATGGAAAAGTCAGAAGGAGATGAGAGAGAGGGAGGGTGATGCTGCACCCTGACCCAGAGCTGTGGGGTCAGCCCGGGACATGATGCCCCAGACTTGTGCTTGTCCCAACAAAGGCGTGTGTGTGTGTGTGTGTGTGTGTCTGTGTGTGTGTGTGTGTGTGTGTGTGTGTGTGTGTGTGGTGGGGAATGACTGCTGAAGAAGGCAGAGGAGTCCGTAGTTCCCAGGAACAGAAACATAGATAGAAAGGAGAAAGAAAGAAGGGACAAGGCAGGCAGGAATGAGGGGAGGGAGGAGGAGGATCCTGGGCAGAGGCCCCACCCCTGGCCCACGTGACCAGGTAAAGTGCTCCTGCCCAGGGTGGAGGCCCAGCACTGAGGGAGGAAGGACAGCAGAGCCAAAGCATCTGGACAGCAGTGCTTGTGAGCATTTCTGGAGCCCAAGCTCTTCTCATAGACAGAAGGACAGAGAAGACAGCAGCCACCATGCAATCCCCCTCAGCCACTGCCCACAGAGGGCGTGTCCGCTGGCAGGGGCTCCTGCTGGCAGGTGAGAGGGGACCATTCCCTGAGAGTGGGCGGGAGGATGGGAGAACAGAGACTGGCTGGGGTCTCCTGGGAGGATGGGGCTCTGAGAGACGACAGAGGACTTCTGTTTGGACTTGAGGGGACAGAACATGGGAGCAGAGTAGGATGGGGGGAGGGGGGCTCAGCAAATGGAAAATTTCACAATCTAGAAGAGGTGAGGGGCAGGAATATCTCAATTGCTGTACCCTTCCAAGTTAGTTATCACTGAGCAATCATTTTTGAAAATTGATGGTAATAATAGTAATTTATTTGAGGATGACACCAGAAATATCTTAACTAGGGACGCTAAACATTGTCTTTACCCACTACACTTTAGAAATTGACACATAAACAGCAGGACATGTAGGGCCCTGGGAACACTCATGCACTCATCCACAGGTGTTTGCGGCCTGTTCCAGGCACTGCAGGTACAACTAGATCACACAAGTCCTTGCCCTCAGGAGCTCACATTCCATGGGGAGGAGGACAGGCAAGCAAAGAAATCTGAATGTGATGTCAGGGACAGACAAGTGCCATGAAGGGAACAGAGCAGGGAAAGATCAGACAGTGAAGACAGAGGGTCTTTAGAGGTGAGGTCAGGGAAGGCATCTCCCAGGGAGGCCCCTGAGAGTGAGCAGGGCTCTGAGGGCAGTGAGGGAGCGAGCTGGGAAGACACCTGGAAAGAGTGTTGGGAACAGAGGAAATAACAAGTTCAGAGGGCCTGAAGTAATGGTGGTCATGCTGCTGACCTTGACCAGTGGACACAGACACACACACGCACACACACACACTCACACACACTCCAAGTCTAAGAGATGAAGAGACCTGCTGAGGACCCACGATCTCATCTTTCCATCCCAATACATAGCTCCAAATGTTGATTGATCTCTCTCTCTTCCCTCCTAGTCTCACTGTTAACCTTCTGGAACCCGCCCACCACTGCTCGACTCACCGTTACATCACTGCAGCTCAGTGGTATCCAAGGGAAGGATGTTATTCTCCTCCAATCTGCCCGGGAATCTTATAGGCTATGTCTGGTACAAAGGGGATAGAGTAGATCCCAAATGTAAAATTGTATCCTATGTAATAAACACATCGGAAATTAGCCCAGGGACCCTTTACAGTGGTCGAGAGATAACATATGATGATGGATCCCTGCTGCTCCAGAACGCCACTCAGGAGGACACAGGATACTACACCATACAAGCCTTTAAGAGAAATTTGGTTAGTGATATAGGAACTGGACAGCTCCGTGTAAACTGTGAGTGATTCCTCTCTGAACTCTGGGTGTTGGGTGGGGTGAATTCTACTTCACACACACAGGATTGACAGGCCTGGACTGTGCCTACATCCGCCTCTGCGTTACGTCCATTGTCGGGGTTTGAGCATTTAGTTCAGGACACACACAGTGGAGACAAACTTCAAAAGATTGGCATTCCTGGACCGGCCCTGTGGCGTAGTGGTTAAGTGCGTGCACCCTGCTTCGGCAGCCCAGGGTTCGCAGGTTCAGATCCCGGGCGCACACCAATGCACCACTTGTCAAGCCACGCTGTGGCAGCGTCCCATATAAAGTAGAGGAAGATGGGCACAGATGTTAGCTCAGGGCTGATCTTCCTCACCAAAGAAGAAAATAATAACAAGATTGGAATTCCTTTCCCGGAATCAAGACTCTGCAAACATTCCCTGCAGAGAGAAGGACCAGGCTGATGGGAGTAACTCAGCAGAAGGAGATCAGTCTCAGTCCCACCCCCTGGAGCCCCACCCTGGGGCCATGACCCTGAAAAAGACCCGGCAGGGCTTGGGGATCCCTGGGATCCTCACAGAGAAGCCCAGCCCGGAAGGCCCCTGCATAAACCTCTGTCTCAGGGCTCCCGACTCCAGTGACCCTGGAGAGCCCGTGCCAGGGTTGGGTTTTGGCCTCCTGGGCAGAGTTGACTGGGAGCAATGATTTCCTGGCTTCCTGAGTCCCGAGGCCTCTGAGCTGGTCGCCAGCCAGGGCTCAGCCCCAAGAGCCACACCTGGGCAGGGGCAGAGCCTGATCCTTCACCTGAGACTCAGCATAGAGAGCACAGATGGACAAGGTCCCCAGGCCACTGGGGAACTTAGGAGACTCCAGAGGAAGGTCAGTGCCCCCAGGGGAGGAACAGAGGAGAGAAGATGCTCCTGGCAGCTCCTCATCCACCAGGGATCAGGCCCAGGGGCGTTCTCTCTTGCAATCATACAATAACAGATGCCATTTATTTGGGCAGCTCCTCTCTCCCAAGATTTAGGTCAGGTACTATGAATATTTTAAGGTTAATTCACTGACAACCTGGGTGCCAAATACTTATCCTACTTCGTTGAGGGGAAACTGAGCCACAGGAAGATACAATCTCTAAATTATGGTCACACAGACCATAAGGACAGATAAGTCACACAAGGACTGTCCGCAGCCACAACCCCATCCTCACCTCCACCAGGGGCCTTATCAGGTGTCTGTGGACCCCTAGACCAAATTGTCAGTCCAGATCCTTTCTTCTTACATGTCTCCAGCACAGAAAGAGACATCCTGATCTGGGGAGTGAGAGCAAATGGAGAATTCATCACCATTTACTCTAGAGCTACATCACCTGCATCAACAATCAGAGTCAGTGCCGGGAATGTTCAGGCCGCCCCCTCAGGTAGATGATCAACCTCCCTGCACTGGACTTGACATCACTTCTTTGTTTCCTGATGTCTTGGGGTCACTCCCACTGGAGTAGAAAGGAAAGACTTTGCCATCTCACTCCCTACTCTACCCCTGCATCCAGCACAGGACCTGCATGTAACAAACTCTCAATTGCTTCTGATGAAGGAAGGAAGGAATGAATGAATGGTGAATGGATGAATGAAGGAATGATTCAAATCTCTTTAGATATTGGAACCTGGATGCAGAGTCCTTGGAATTCTGGCCACACAGGACAGGTTCTCTGACCCTCCAGGAGCTGAGGCCCACGTGTCAGACCTTTTACTGCTCTCTAGAGAAATTTCCGTCCCACTATTGGTCTGAGGCCCTGGGATATTAATCATAATTTTCCCATATGGGAGAATTTAAACTTCTCCTTAATTTTCTATCTCATAACCACCAAACACAGATGGTCCACAGGGACCAGATTTTCAGGCAGTGCAGGCTCCCCCCTTTCCATCAGTCAGCCCTTCTGCATTTACACACGTCCACACCTGCCCTCAGAAGAGACACAAGAGACGTTAAAGACCAAGGGAGAGATCAGCTTCTGCTGCCAAAGCCAGGCAGCTCCTGCCTGTCCTTTCACTCTGTTCTGGATCATCCCTTAGACTCCCTCTATCATTTATTGGGTCACTGGCCCATGTCAGTCACACTCACGCTGGAGGATCTGATCCACATATTTGCCCTGAGGCCTGAACACTCACCTGACTGCTCTGTTTGCTCCTGGTCCTCATGTCCCAGAATCACCATTACCCATCTCTAGGAGAACCTGGAACATGGTGCCTCAGAGAAAACACATCTCTCTCGGTGATGGAGGTGTGTGCAGTGGGCAGGAATCACCCCTGAGTGGCCAGGCAGTCAGCTGGACAGTGAAAAACCAGAGAAGACTGGGGGTGGAGGGGTCTCTGACTCTCATCTTGTGTCTTTTCAAGACCAGATCCTGCTAACACTGACACCTGAGGAAGTCAGTGCTTTCTCCCAGACATAGAGCAGGCGGCCTTACCTTCTCTGAGCACTCTGAGCCTCATGCATTTGTCTTGAGGTCCACAAACCTGCCTTATTCTTTCAAGGCCTCGGGTTGGCTGAGAAGTAAGAGATGCCAACTCTCATTTGCCCATTTTTCAGTCAGACTATTTGGTTTTGTTGTTGTTGTTGAGTTTAGGAGTTCTTTGTATATTCTGGATATTGACCCCTTATTGATGTATAATTTGCAAATTATTTTCTCCCATTCCATAGGTCACATTTCACTCTGTTGATTGTGTGCTTGAACGAACTCAAAGTCTTCATTTTGACTATGTCCAGTTTATCTGTATTTTCCTTTTTTTGCCTGTGTTCTTAGTGTCATATTCAAGAAATCATTGCCAAATCCAATGTCATGAAGATTTCACCCTATATTTTCTTCTCAGAATTTTATAGTTTTAGGTCTTACTTTAGGATTTGATCCATGTGGAGTGAATTTTTGTATATGGTGGAGGCAATGGTCCAACTTCATTCTTCTGCATGTGGATATCCAGTTTTCCAACACTGTTCATTGAAAAGACTATCCTTTCTACGTTGAATGGTCTTGGTACCCTTGTTGAAATCATCTGATCACATTATCAAGACTTCATTTCTGGATCTCTATTGTATTCCATCGTCTATATGTCTGCCTTTATGTCAGTGCCACACTATTTTGATTCTTTAGTTTTGTGGTAAGTTTTGAAATCAGGAAGTGTGAGTCCTCCAATTTTTTTCAACTTTTTGAAACTTTTAACTATTCAGGGTCCCTTGGGTTTTAGGTTGGATTTTTCTATTTGTGTAAAAATTTCATTGAGATTTTGATAGGGATTGTATCAAATATGTAGGCAGTTTGGGGTATATTGGCATCTTCACAATATTAATTCTTCCCATCCATGAACATGGATGTCCTTCCACTATTTGTGTCTTCTTTAATCTCTTTCAGAACCTTTGGTGGTTTTCAGTGCACACATCTTTCACCTCCTTGGTTAAGTTTATTCTTAAGTATTTTATTCTTTTTGATGCTATTGTAAATGGAATTGTTTTCTTAATTTCCTTTTGGGTTGTTCATTGTTATTGTATATAAAGGCAACTGATTTTGAGTGCTGATTTTATTTCCTGCAACTTTGCTGAATTTGCTTATTTAGTTCTAACAGTTTGAGTGTGGGGGAAATCTTAAGGGTTTTCTACATATAAGATTATGTCTTCTGCTAAAAGAGATAATTTCTCTTCTTCCTTTCCACTTTGGATGCCTTTTATTTCTTCTTCTTGCCTCGTTGTTCTGGCTCGGGCTTCTGTACTGTGTTGAATAGAAGTGGTGACAGCAGCATCCTTGTCTTGTTCATGATCTTTGTAGAGAGTGTTTAGTGTTTCACCATTGAGTATGATGTTAGCTGTGGGCTTTTCATTTATGACCTTTGTTATATTGAGCAATTTCCTTCTATTACTAACAGGCCTGTCTTTTGTTAAAACCCTAACCACTTCTCTCTTGAGATTTCCTTCACTGTGATAATTAACCCACAGACCAGGACGTAACAGTCCTCCTCAGAGTGAGAAATCGGTTAGATTAGAAATTCTCCAGATCCTAAGGTTGTGAAGAGTGGGTGGGGCCATCCTCAACCCATAATAAATGATTTCACAAGAAGTCAATGCCTTCCCACTTTATGTAATGTTCCCTTGGCCGCAGAGATGGAGAGGGCTGGCAAGCCTGCCTTCCCCAACACACACGGAAGTGTATATAGGGAATATGGCCTGATCTTTTCTCAAGTCAAGGAAAGTTCTAAGAAAGAATCAATGAAAGTTCATGAGAGAAAAATTTCACCTGATGATGAGAATGTAGGACCCATGGGATGAGAAGACGTTTCTGGTGCTGACACTACAGAGATGTCCCGGGGGACTGATCAAGGGTCACCCTGGGGTGATCTGGAGATCAAAAGGGGTGGTGCAGCCCTCTCCTTACAGATGGTCACCTGAGCAAAGATGCTCATCCTTCTGCAGGGTTCAGGGCCATCCTCTGGGTCACCTACAGAGCAGCTAAGATCTGAGGAAGGAGCATGGTCCCAGGCCCCAGGCCCACTCTTAATCAGTCACCTCCTCTGTTTCTCCACAGAGCCAGTCGCAAAGCCCTCCATCAGAGTCCGCAGACGACAGAACAACCCCAGTCATGGAACATAAGGACCCCGTGGTCCTGACCTGGCTGACAAATGACACCGGCATCTTCATCCAGTGATTCTTCAATGACCAGAGTCTGCGGCTCACAGAGACGTTGAAGCTGTCCCCGGACAACAGCACCCTCGCCATAGACCCCGTCAGGATGGAGGATGCTGAGGATTATCAGTGTGGGGCCTCCAACCCGGTCAGTTCCAGCAAAAGTGACCTCCCCAACTCAATGTGCAAGATGAGTCTGGCCCTTTGGCTCTCTCACACTCCTCTATGTTATTAAACTCTGATAGATTTTTTTTTCTTATCTGTCAAATGATGATCTGATGCACTTTTCGAGTAGAGTTGTTGTGATAGTCAATAATGAAGGTGGAAAGTCCTTAGAAGACTTGCATTGAGCTAATAAATGCACAGCAATGTGAACAGACATTCTCATTATTGTTGGCTTAAGGTCACATTCCACTCCAGTCCCCAGCTCCTGTTGGTCTCAGTTGCACCATCTCCCCAGTGGAAGGGCGGGCAGTGGTTGTGCAATGAGGGGTGGGAGCCCACGATAAGCTCTTAGGAATCTCAGTTCCAACCATCCTCTGAGGGAGGTGTGGACGGACTGTGACACGAACAACGGGAAAAGACAGGAGGACACCCATGCGGGTATCAACAGTGGTCTTTTCTCCATGTCTGATTCCTCTCAAGGAAGTCCTAAAGTCTTCTTGAGCATTCTTATTTCCATGGCCATAGAGTTATTTGCGTAGGTTCAGTAAGACTCTGTCCTCCTTGTTACTTGGATATCGTTGGAAACATTGATACCTTGCAACCGTACGGTACAAGCCGTACAACCATGGCTTTGACTTGATTGTCCTAGTTTAGAACGATGCCCATGGGATCAGACATGATCCACACTTTAAGGAGCTAAGGTTGACTTGATGGGTATTTTGGGGATCTGGAGAAGAGAGGGCCTCATTCAAAGCTCTAGAGACTGCAGGTGAGTCCTGATGTCTAGGCTTCCTAACGTCAAGAGGCTGTTATAAGTCCCATCTGAGGCTCCTTAGGAAAACCTGCATCAGAGAAGAAACTCTGTGGTGAGTATGCAATCCTGCTGCACCTGTGTAAATAATCGGGCCAAATCAAGTGAGAGCTACCTTGCTTTGGGATCAAGAACATTCTTCCTTAGAGACGAACTTTGTTGAAACGGAAAGTGACTGTTGGAGAAGTGTTTTGTTTCCATGGAACGTCCAGCAAGCAGAGCCTTCTGATGATCAGATTCTGGCCCTGTTCACTGTCTCTCTGCTCTTTTGCACACGTTTGTAAATTGCAGGGAACTGATGGAGATGCAGGCTGGGTCTTGGCTAGAGATGGAGTTGAGTTTCCCTCCCACTGTGCGGAGGGCAGTTTTTTCATGACCTAGAGGCCTCATGTTCCCCTCAGACTCACTAAACGTTAGACAGTTCTTCCTGACTGCAGGCCCCTGGCCTCCATTTTCTTAGAGCATTTCTGTTAGAAATGTAATTGAAATCTATAAATGCAGATTATCTCTCTGTCCTTTCGAAATGCATCTATGTCTCCTTAAAATTGTCTTGCCGGTTTTAGGATCCAGGGAATGTCTTTCTCAAGGTTCTTGGCCCATCCCTTTGAAATGTAATCCTCCTGGAAAATCCTGCCCCCACCTTCCAGTCTCTGAGGGAGAGCAGGAGCCTAACTTGGGCTCCCTTTACCACCAGGATGTAAAACTACCTCCTGTCAGGAATAAATGAGAAGCTTTACTTTTCTGTTGAGTAATGCTGATTAGCAACACAAGTGCCTACAAGTCCCTCTACCTGTTCTTAAAAACTCTCCAGCCTTTTGTTTCCGGAGCTCAGTTCAGTCTCTCCCCTATTGCCCTGGTCTTGGATAAAGTCCTTCTGCCCCTGTAACTTTGTCTGGTGCAATTTTTGCTTGGACATTACCTACCTGCACTTAGCTGATCCTGGCATCTTGCACACAGTGTCAATCCTCACCATATTTTCAAATCCTCTAATTTCTTTCCTTATCTGGCTACAACCCTCCAAAGGAATGTTTTCCATTTTTCTCCCTGCCTTCTGACTTGGCATCCAGAGGAGGAGATGACCTGACTGCCCAGAACCTTCTGGGGTCCCAGGTTGCCTCCTACCCATTCTCCATCCCCAGAATCTGAGAAGCCCTGTGAGCTGAAGTCCAACTTCTTCACAGACACATAGAAGGCACCCGCCACAGAGGCCCTGAACCCAACAGTGTTCTCATTCCACACTCATTTTCACCTCACCTTCAGGAAGCAAGATCACAGATTTTTAAACTATTCTGTCAAAAAACCCAACCACTCCAGTGGACAATCACGTCCCTGCCACGTCAGCCACCCGCATGCCCGCACAGCACCACCCTGTCCAGGGCCCTCTCCAGCCTCGGGCTCAGGCCAGACATCTGTGTTCTCATTTCTTGGCTTTCTTTGTTGTTTTCACAATGTCCGCGTGCCTATTCTAAGGAGAGTCCACAGATGGAACCGGGGAAGTGGTAAATAGGATCTGTCCCCGGTTTTCTGTCCTTTTGCTCCTTTTGGTCTCTGGGGTGTTTGGCTGAATCCTTGGAGACCCGGCAGTGAAGTGGAGTGTGGGTAAGCAGAGGTGGGCGTTGAAGGGGGGCAGAGAGGGATGGGGACCACACGGAGTCTGGATGAGGAATAGTAAATCCAGGGTGGGGTTGCAGGGTGTCAGGCATGATTTGGGATCTAGTGGGGACACGCGGGAGGGCTCTTTTTGGGGGGACCCCAGGCTGGGGCTGAGAATTCTGAGTGAGCAGCTGACCCCCTGTTGAGGGAGGAGCAACTGGAGCTGGCGCGGTGAAGGCGGGGAGCCATCCTTCCAGACTTGGATGACGTGACGGATGAGACCTGTGATTGAGGAAAAGGAAAGAATAGGGAAGATGCATATTCGTGCCCTGACAGTGGGGACAAGGGGGAGCACCAGATGATCAGGCTGGAGGGGACATGGGACAAGGGTCCATGGGGAGAGTGAAATGAGCATCCCTTGGGGGCTAAGACTCTGGAGATCCATGAAGGATTTGAGGACAGAGGGCACCATGAACACAGAAGACCTGAGCTGAGGGCATGTGGGGAATCAAGTCAAGAAGGGAATTTGAGCGTGAGATATTCAGACTAGAAAAGGGATCTGGGATGGAGCCTGGGGGAAGGTGGGGAATGCAGGGCAGGGGTGGCAGTGAAGATCGAACTGAAGGGCAGAGTTTTCCAGTCTCCAGTTCTGACCGGTTGAGACATGTGCAGGTTGTTCTCAAAGCCTGGAGCACTGTAGAAAAGCCAGACCTCACCCCTGTACCCTGAGACCTACTTCAGCTGAGTCAGCAAGTGAGCCACGTCCCCAGGGGATTTGTGCGTGAGTGAGGAAGCCTGAATAGCAGCCTGGGCACAGGCAGGGGAGGCCAAATGTGGGGTGGGGATTGGGGGCAGAATGAAGTTGGAGAGTGTGGAGCCTTCTCCTCCTTTGTCGACTAGTCAGCGTGAACTGCCCATGAGTGCACAGGCGAGAGCTGTGTGACAGGTGTCAGTGAGGAGTGGTAGGTACTATGACGGTCTGGGCACCTGTCCTCCTCTAATCCAGGACATACCACTTCCATTTGTGATGCTTCTGCTCTCCTCACCTGACCTTACATTGGTGGGTGTGATAGAACCCAGGCCATGATGAGAAGTTCTGGGTCCCTGGTCACATTCTGTCCCATGTTCGGAAGCTCTGTGTCTTCCGAGGCCTAGAAACAGGCCAGGAGCTGTTTTTCTATTGCTGCAGAAGGCATGGCCTTGCTCTCTCATTAGGTTCTGCCAGAGACTCCACGAAGCACCTTTGATCCTTCTCACGTGGGTTGGATGGAGGTACAGGTGCAGGGACTTGTCCTTTCCTCTGGACGGTGTGTCCAGCCTGCCCCAGACTATTGGAGCCCTAACACCTTCGTAGTTGGAGCAGGTCCCTGAATGGTCCCAGATGTGGATGGCCCTACAGCCCATGGAACTCTCACACTTGGCCTACAGTGTTGATAACCAGAGCTGAGCCTGTCACTGACGACACTGTCAACACTGATGTCATTGTCTTCTGTCATCAGTATTAGCAGACATCCACTTCCACCCTTTGGAGCACACGTTTCTCACCAAGGCGTTCAGAATACTTGCCGTTTCTTGTTCATCATTAGCAGGAAAGCTTTCAGTTCTCACCATTCAGTATGATAGCGGCTGTAGGTCTGTAGGTTTTTTATGACTTGAGTTTGGTGTGGAATTGGCTTGCTGGATGAACACATCCATTCGCTCTGCTAGGTAGGGCCGGCTTCGTGGGCTCGCATCTGTGCAGTCACTTAGAAAAGCCTATGGTAGGTTTAATGCTTTGCTTTCACCATCTCGACATTCTTCGTGATTTTTGAACAAAGAGCCCTGATTTTTGCTTTACACCTAGTCCTGCAATGTATGTTGCTGCTTCCGTCCCTAGGAGTGACCATGGGTTGATGAGCTCCCTTTGAAAAAAAAAGTTTGACCCCAGTGGGAGGTGCACTTTGAAATTTGGCCACAAGAGGGCGGCACCACCACAAGGTAACCTGGAGGGTTGTGAAGAGAGATGTGGAGGAGTTTGGCTTTTTCTCCTCTATCTGTGTCGTTATAAGTCCCTAACTGCCCCCACTGCCACCATCCTCCACATCTGTAGCTCACAGAGGTAAGGTTCTCCAGGCCCGATGGACTTCAGAGGTTCAAATTTTAGACTCCACATCCAAGACAGGGGTGGAGGCAGGAAGAAATCATTAGTCCATTGAACTAGTTGGCTCAAAGGTGAAAACTGTTAAATAGACATCATGAGGTCCACACTGAGTGTTGGTCTTAGGAAAATACGAGGGGGGTGATGGGCAGCGGGTGTGTGATGGTGATGGGGAAGAAAGGAGCTGAATCCTCATCTTCCAAGAGGGAAGACCTTACATAATGTCTGAAAGTGAAAAATCAGTAAGTAGCCTCAGAACATGTTACTCAGAGATGACTCTGGTTCCGTCCGGAGGAGCTGCTGCTGTGTGGGGCAGATCTCCTCCGTGTAGCCTGGACAGGAGAAGCCAGGACCTTCCTGTGATCACTGAACAGGACACAGAGACACTGGGCTCATCACGGCCAAGTCCAGTGTTGTCACAAATACAAGACCGAGAACATCCAACAGAAGGGAGCTAGGACTGGTTTTGCTCACAGTGTGAATACCTGGAATGCAATAATAATTTCATTGTTCTGGCTACAATGCATGCATGACAAGCTGAAATCTCCTTGGAGTTGCAGGTGGTTCACATCAAAACAATATTCCCCCTCTGGGCAAGCCTTACACACCTGATCAAGATTCTTCCTAGAAGCCCAAACCTCTAAGGTCTTTGTCCATATGACATATGACGGGAACTGACACGTTCTCTCTGCTTTTTTGACATCAGGAGCGTAGAACTGAAAAATTAGAATCCTTGGTTCATGACCCAGAATCATCACCAGTCCATACATCACCTGCTTTCCTTTTTTTTAGAGAACTGTTACTTATGGAACTTAGTTTTGTTTTTTCACTCATATCTTTAGAATCAGGCTCTAGTTGCAGCTTCCAGAAGATCTCCAAGGGCAGGAATGGAAGTTCAGCTCACTAAGGAAGCTCTGTCTACTGCCTTGATGAAAAAACTGGGAAATCAAGACCCTGTGCTGCTGCCCCTCTGCAGTCTCTGGGTAGACACAAGCTAGGGCCCCACTGGCTCCACAGCCCTGAGTTCTGGGAGAAACTCCACCTGCATCTCACGAGGAGCGCTTCCCTCTTCCACAGCATGAGCCTGCTGTCAGAGATCCCGGGAGCTGCTGTCTTCAGCTTCTGAGGCTTTCATGTGTTTTTGGAGGGGGTTGGAGGAGAATGAGTTAGGTCAGTCTGGGGTGTCTATCCTGGACGTCATGGGGACCTCCAACATAACACGTCCACGACCAAGACCTTTATTCCCCCACCTCCCAACCTGACCCTCCCAGAGTCTTCCTCTTCTCAGTCAAGGTCTACTCCATCTTTCCAGGAGCTAAGGTTGAAACTCTTGGTGTTATCCTTGAGGCCTCTGTGCTCTCACACTAATTTGTAATGCACATGCACACCCTGCCATCCATCTACAGAATATAAATAGAATCCAAACTCTCAGGTCCAAACCACCCCCCCCCCCCTACGTGGGTTATTGCACTAGTCTCCTATCTGGTCCTTCTGCCGCCTCCTTCTCCTCGTTGCCTTATAGCTGTCTCCTCACAGTAGGATCTCTGAATCCACAGAGGCGAATTCTTTTAAAACTTACTCGGGTCATCCTTTCTCAGCTCAAGGCCTTCCTGTTGCTCACATTTCAAGCACCCCAAAATCCAATGTCCTCGCCAGCCCAGAGGCCCAGGTTCGTCCTACTCACAGTGCTGGTCTGCAGCAAGACAGGGAGTTTCCGCTGGAAGGTCGATCAACTCAGTGCTTCGGTGGAGAACGTCTTGCAAGGAAGGAAATGTCAGCTGAAATAAACAGGGCACTTAGTGATGTGCTTGGTCTACTTTATGGCCCAAGCTCCTTGGCTCCTTGCAGATCACCCTCTGGGTAGCACTGTCCTATACAAGCTAATCCCTGCCTACACTCTCACGTCATCCTCCTCATCCCATCTGTCGTGGTCACAGTGGCTTCCTGACCTTCAAACATGCCAAGTAAGCTCCTGCCCCAGCGCCTTTGCACTGGCTGTTCCCTCTCCATGGAATAATCTTCCTCAAGTGACCTACGTGATCCCTCCCTCCTTTCCTTCAGATCCTGCACAATTGTCACCTTGTCATGGAGGATTTCCTGACCATCTTATGTAAAACAGAAAGACGTCCCCCAAGCTGGCCACTCCCTGTCTCCTTCACCCACTTTGTTTTCCTTTAGAGGACTTGTCACCGTGTGAACTACTGCTTATTTGTTTATCTGGATTACTTCTCCTTCTTCACCAAAACATCAGCTCCCCAAGGCCAGTGACCGTCTGTCACGTTCACTTTTGTGTCCCTACAACCACTACAAGCCTGCGCAGATGTGTGCTCGGTGTTCAGACAGTGGATTCACTCACCTGTTCATAATTGCACACTGGGAAGTGAGTGCAGTCCCTTCAATTTCACTGTCTGTAAAATGTGGATGATTCCAGCCCTGTTAACATGTAGGAATCAGGGAAGGATGCGCCTCATTCCTAATATCTGTTCCTATGTAACAAAACACCCCAAACCTAACATTGTACCATGTCAGAAATGATGAGGGACCTGAAAACTTTATAAACTACACCATGCTGAGAGACGATAAGCTTGTGCACCAGGGAGACAGAGGAACCAAAATCTTGGGTGACGCTCTCAGCAGGAGGGACACTGGAGGTGGTTGTGGAGGGCTCACACCCTGGCTCTTCACGCCTTTCCGCACGTCATGTCTGTGACAACGCTGAGAGAGTCACACAGTTCTCACGCTGCTTCTACAGAGAGAAAACAGAGACTCACGCTGGTGTTGTCACTTAACCACGTCCATGTGAAACAGTAAGACTGTTCCCTCTCCTATCTGCGCGCGCGCGCACACACACACACACACACACACACACACACACACACTACGTACATTAGACCCATGGATTAGTGTCTGGCTTCTTTTTACTGAACAACATGTCTTTGAGACACATCCAAGTTGACACATGTGGTCGTGTTTCTCTCACTGTCGTCACTACAAGGTTTTTACACTTTCTCTAAATGAAATGATGCATTTATTAAAGGCAGGATCATTGAATGTCTGCAGGACACGGTCTGGATGGTTTCAAAGGAAAAGCTCATCATACTTTTAAAAGTATATTATACTTTTCAAAGGGCAGTATCTTTACTGTTAATAAGAAGATATGATCATTTTATTTTCTATAAAGACAATCTCACTACTCTTAAAACCCTGAGTATTTATTTTTAAAGAGATATAAATCTTCTATCTTTTGAAAGGACCGTATAATCTTATTTTAATAGATGACTACATTAAAGATAACGGGCAACATAATATCGTTTATCTAAAATGGATCATTATATTTTCGTACAAATGTTTATATTAAAGATAAAGCAATTATGTATCTAAAGACAAGGTCATTATGAAACCAAACCAAGAGCATTTCTTTATAAGCTAGTTTATTTAGAAAGTACGAGAAAGTTCATACCACGTTGGCATAAACTAACAAAACATAACAGCTGCCGCCTGGGTAACCACCCAAGTCAGGAACTCCTTCATCGCCAGCTTCAGAAGTGCCTCTGGGTCCAGTCCTGGCCACAAGCTCCTCCCTTGAACCTAGAAGTGACCATTCCCTGAATTCATGGTCATTCCCATTATTTCCCCAGTTTTCCCAACTACACCTGAATCTGGAGATCGGGGTTAGAGTTTGTCTTCTCAAACCTCCGTTTACCCACATCACACTCCAACTGCCACTTTCTCTTGAATCTTTTACTCTCTACTAGGTTGTAAGTTTCAAGTCTATTGCAGCAAACAGGGATGTCATTCCTTTTTGAATTTCCCTTAACTTTATTTTTCACTGTGGTAAAATACATCTAAGTAAAATTGGCCATTTTATCCCTTTTTCAGCATACAATTCATTGGCATCAAGTACATTCAGAATGCTGTGGAACTATAAACACTATTTCCAGATGTGACTTTGTCTTTTAAACATTTCAGGAAGACCTTGGTATGTAGATACTGGGCTCAATTGGTAAGCAGTAAAAACTCACAATCATTGCTGTTGGTTTGTGACACATCTTTTAAAGAATCATATTGTTTTTAAACATTTCATGACCAACCGGTTATAAGAACTGGAACTCTCTTGCCCACTACAAATTCAGGCAGCCTCTCAATTAGAAATTAGACACCGGGTTTAGGAACAGCACTCACTCTTTCTTTGACCATGTCATTAGTCTGTGAGAGTCGTCCTTACCTCGTCCGTGAGAAATGCAGCCACAATATCCACTAGAACTGGCGTAGCCCAGTCTTCTGCACATGGAATAATCGAATACTTGGAATACACACTGTGTCTTCCTGCTTCAGTCCCGGTTATGACTTCATCCCTGGAAAGTCGGCCATGAAAGAAGTAAAGGATATGACCTCTGCTCCTCCCACATTGCTGAGATGCTCCTGGCAAAGGAGCCTGTGCCCCGGCGCCCAGCACCATGGGCCGTCCACAGTCACCAGCTCCAACCAGACTGGCAGGTGTGACACCAACAGTGCAAATGTCCAGGGGGTGAGAGGCAGCAGGGACCCTCCCACAGTGAGAGCTGGGGCCGCACAAGGAGGTGCAAATAAGGAGACAGCACTTTACCACGATCAAATAAACAGGTTTTGAAAAGGGTGGTTTATGCAAAAGCTTTTTAATATAAATTGTGAACATTTTGAAGTTCTTTTTACACTTGGTAGTTGACTAGTGGCTGCAAAAGGTATCCAGAGTCTCATCCCCAGAACCTGTGATTGTCCCTGTACATGGCACAAGGGACTTTGCAGATGTGATAAAGTTAACAATCTTGAGATTGGGAGAATATTCTGGACCATCCTACACGGAATCCCAGGGTCTTTCTAAGAGCCGGGCAGAAGGCCAGAGTGAGAAGTGGAGTCAGGACAGAAGCAGAGAAGGAAAGGCCTGTGATGCTGCCCTGATGCCAGGAATGAGGACAGTCTCTGGAGGCTGGAAGTCAGGGACAGGATTCTCCCCCAGAGCCTCCAGAGAGAGCAGCGACTGCAGACACCTTGATGTCGGCCCAGGAACCCAGTGCATGCATGGGGAACTCATACAAATGCCAATGACAAAATCAGAACATACGCATTCCTACATGTTTCCACACAAAGACAGAAACTGCTGTTTCAAAGCTTCCTTCTACAGCAGGCACACAGCAGTATTTTCATTTTTAAGCAGTAGGGCCTGAGCAGTCACTTCAGATAAAATAAAAATAAAGACTCTGACGCACAGAGAGTGTCAGGTGTAGTTCAAGGACGCGGGGGCTCAGAACCAACCAGAGGAGGTGGGCCCCCTGATTACCTGTCAGTGCCCCTCAGAGCAGGGCTCAAGGCCTGGGGCGTGAATGGCTTCCTGCGAGTACCTGGGAGGGCAGCCCTTGGGGATGCGGTCGGGCGAAGGCAGGGGGGGTGGTGGGGTAAGGGGTGGCCTGTAGAGCGTGGCGGTATGTTCCCAAGGCAGGTGGATGGAGGGAGGTGCAGATGCTATGCATGAGGAGTGCGGGCCAGTTGAGCAGACCCACACAGAACAAGGGACCAAGGACAGGCCAAGAGGGAGACAGAATCCAGTAAGGATTAGGAGTCCAGTGTGAGAGGGGTTGGGGGTGTCTGGATACCGGGGAGGCAGAGGCTGGAGGTGAGGGCTTGACTATGAGCCTGGGGGTGGTGACCTGGAGAGGGTTCCAGACCTCAGCCTGGGAACAGGAAGGACAGCAGGCCTGGGGTGGAGGGACCATGGTGGAGGGACCAGGTTTGCGGAGTGAGGCCAGGGTTTCCAATGTCCACTTATGACCGAGTGAGACGGGTGGGACTGGCTTTCAAAGCGGGGTGTGGAGTTAGTCCCAAAAGCTAAGAAAAGGAGAGAAGACCTGGAGGATTGAGGATGAGCTTGGAGGGAAGGTTAACTCTCCAGGGTCAGAGCTGTTTCCACACAGTTTTCCTTCTTCATATATTAAAGGGCTCTATAGCGTAATGTGCCCCTTCAAACACTAATCAAAACTTGCCCGTTAGGACGTTTTTTTTCCACCAATGGTTCATTTGATGTTAAACATACTAGGATTCAGAATCCTAATTGTGTATGAAGTCAACGTGCCCAAATTAGTTGGCTTTAGGATTGTCTCCCTCAGGAGCATGGAGGGTTCTCCTCTTACAGCACAAAACAAGGGGCTGAGGATATTTTCAGAGGACAGGGACGATCCGGCAGTGGATCCAGGACAGCAAAAGGACCTTCAGGACCCGTTCCCTCTGTTTTTGTCTGAAGTGACAGGGCTTCCTATTATTGCTGCTGTAGAGGTTAGTGTTTCCATGCTCCGTTTTGAATGAAGAGGCTACAGGGCCAGAGCAGCGCAGGCCGCACATTCCCAGGTCAGCTCAGGAGAGGTGTCCCCACTGGGCTGTGGTTCCTCTCGTGCCCTTTCCCCTCATGTCTCTCTTGACCCCTGCAGGGGCTCCTTCCTCTGCAACTTCAGTTCCTCACCACCCTGCACCCCCGCCCGTGTGTGCCTGGAAGGGCAGCCCCTGCAAGGCTGGTCGCTCGGACCACTGGCAGGCAGTGATGCTGGGCATAGGCGAGACACAATCTATAATGACTCGCAGGGAGAGAGAAGGTCAGTTCAACACACCCAGGGCAGGTGTATCCAGCATGGGGACCTGTGTCCAGAGCTGTGCGTGAGGGTCAGAAGCCGTGGTGAGAAATCATGTCTCTTAGGGAAGTGCAAGTCAAAACTACAATGAGATACCACCTCACACCCATCAGGACAGCTGGTATCAAAAAACAGAAAATGACAAGTGCTGGCTGGAATGTGGAGAAATTGGAACCTTTGTGTATTGTTGGTGGGAATGTAAAATGCACAGCTGCTGTGGAAAAGAGTAGAATGTTTCCTCGAAAAATTACACATAGAAATACAATATGATTCACCAATTTCACTTCTGGATAAATATACCTACAAGAATTAAAAGCAGGGACTCAAAGAGACGTTTGTACACCCATGTTCATAGAGCATTATTCACAACAGCTAAAATCTAAAAGCAACCCAAGTGTCCATCGATGGGTGAATGGATGAGCCAAAGATGGTAGCTCCATACAATGGAATATTATTCAGCCTTAAAAAGGAAAGAAATCTTGGAATACACTGCAACATGGATTAACCTTGAGTACATTAGGCTAAGTGAAATAATCTTGTGACAAAAAGAAAAATACGGTATAATTCCACTTGTATGAGGTACTTAGTCAAAGTCATAGAGACAAAAAGTGTAATAGTGGTTGCCAGGGGCTGGGGAGGGAAGGATGGGGAGTTAGTGTTTAATAGTTTATTTTCAGTTTTACAAGGTGAAAAGACTTGTGGAGATGGATGGTGGTGACAGTTGCACAACAATCTGAATGTATCTAATACCACAGAACTATGCACTTAAAAATGGTTAAGGTGGCAAATGTTGTTACAAGCATTTTATCACAATAATAAAAAGAAAAAAGAAAGAAATCATGTCTCTTAATGTGAATCTCAATGGAACCCTTGAATACAGAATGAAGACAGTCTCAAGTGCATGATCTGGCTCTTTTGGTGCTAAGGATGGTCAATTTCTGAGAAGCAATTGCTCTGGTCCCCTCCCTGCAGCTCTCAGATGCCCTGAGTGGGTTCCCTCCTTGCCCTAACCTGGGTCTTCTTTGGGGCAGGAGGGTAATCAAGGGAGACATGTTTTGTGCTCTTTCAAAAATGTTCTCTTTGCCTTGACCATTTGTTAATGTTCCGGGTAACGCTCCCTCCTCTTCTGCGCCTGACTACATGCTTCACCGTTAAGGCATTGACTCAGTTTAATGTCTTCAGAAAAGGCAAATGTTTCTTAAACACAAGGGGAACTTCAATGGCCACCCTGGGGGACTGACGTGGGAACTCCCCAACCCGGCTCCTCTCAGATGTCTCCTCCTTCTCATCCCCTGTCCTCATTTGTCCTTTGTTCACACCTTAGACTCTTCAGCTCTCTTGAATCCTTGGATCTGTCCCCTCTACACTCCTACGTCCTCTGCCCTTCTCTCCACCCCTGCCAGACCTTTCCTCTCCCACCTTAGCCCCTCAGCTCCCATAGTCCCTGGGGCTTGGGGCCTCCTCCCCCATCCTGGGCTCTTGAGAGGCTCAGAGACTCCAAGAGCAACCGTCTAAGGCTGAAACAGGCTGATTGCAAACAGGAAATGAACCCACAAGCCACCCACACTTTGTACTTATCACACACAGAGCACCACCTGTGGAGGCAGGAAGTTCTCAAAGGCTAGGGTTCTTACAACAAAATTCTCCCTTAAAAGAATATATTTATTGAATTACAGTAAAAATCACATAACATTAAATTTACCATCATTGTACAGTTCAGTAGTATGTATATGTTCTCATTGTTGGACAACAGATCTCTAGCACTTTTTCACCAGTAAACATGAAAATCTATACACATTGCACATCTCCCCGTTTCCTCCTCCCCCTAGCCTCTGACAACCACCGTTCTTCTTTCTGTTTCGATAAATGTGACTGCCTCAGATACCCCATATAAGCAGAAACATACAGTATTTGTCTTTTTGTGGCTGGCTTATTTCACTCAGCGTAAAGTCCAGGATGTCTTTCTCGTTAAGGCTGAATAATATTCCATTGTGTGGATAGACCACGTTTTCTTTTTTCATTCCTCTGTCTGTGGACGTTTGGGTTGTTTCCACTTCTTGGCTATTTTGGAAAATGCTGCAATGATAACGGATATACAAATACCTCTAAAAGTAGAAGTCAGTTTGCTGGATCATATGGTAAGTCTATTTCTGTGCCATTTTACATTTCCAACAACAGTGCTAGAGAGTTCCAATTTCTCCACATCCTTGCCAACACAAGTTGTTTTCAATTTTTTTTTTTTTTTTTTTTTTTTTTGGATACTGGCCAACCTACTGGGTATGAGGTGATATCCCATTGTTGTTTTGATTTGCATTTCTCTAATGATTAGTGATGATAAGCATCTTTTCACAAGTTTGTTAGCCGTTCATATATCTTCTTTGGAGAGCTGTCTATTCATGTGTTTTCACCATTTTTTTTATTTATTTTTTTAATGATGTTTTAATAGTTTTTAACATTGGGAAATTTGGGGTTGTACATTTTTGTTTGTCCATCACCACATATATGTCTCCCTTCACCCCTTGTGCCCATCCCCCACCCCCATTGCCCCTGGTAACCACAATATAGTTTTCTCTGGTTTTGACCATTTTTTAATTTGGTAGTTTGGGTTTTTTTGTTGTTGTTAAATTGTAGGTTTTCCTTATATATTCTAGATGTTAACTAACCCCTTAACGGATTTATGATTTGCAAAGACTTTTTCCCATTCTGTTGGCTCCCTTTTCACTCAGTTGATTGTTTCTTTTGATGACCGATAGTTTTTAACCTTGATGTAGTCACATTTGTCCATTTTGATTTTGTTCCTTGAGGTTTTGGGGTCAAACCTAAAACACCACTGCCAAATCCAATGTCATGAGCTTTCTCCGTGTGTTTTCTTCTCTGAATGTTACAGTTTTGGGAATTAAGTCCAGATCTTTAATCCTTCTTGACTTAATTTTAGTACATGATATAAGACAAGGGTCCACTTTCACTCTTTTCTATGTGGATATCCAATATTCCCAACTCCTTTTGTTAAAGAGACCGTCCTTTCCCCATTGAGGGGTCTTGGCACTTTTCTCGAAGACCATTTGACCATATACAGGGGGGTTTATTTCTGGGATCTCTGTTCTGTTCCATTGGTCTGTAAGTCTGTCTTGATGCCAGTAGCACACTATTGTTACTTTAGCTTTGAACTGTGTTTTGAAATCAGGAAGCGCAAGCCTCCACCTTTGCTCTCTTTCAAAGTTTTTGGCTCTTCAGGGTCCCTTGAGATACCATGTACACTTGAGATGATTTTTTCCTATTTCTGTGAAATATGTCATTGGAATTTTAAATTGGATCGCATTGAATCGGTAGATCACTTCGGTAGTGCAGACATTTTAACAACCTTAAGTCTTCCAATCCATGGTTCTGTTGCTAACGAGGATGGACTTGCAAAGAAGCAGTTACTCTCATTCTCTTTCCTGAAATCTCCTTGAACTCATTCCTCCAAAGGGGTTCACTAACCTCTCCTGCCCCACTCTGGGATGACCTGAGGTGAGAACAGGACTGGGATTCCAAGGCTTCAGATCACGGGTTTGAGGGAGGAGTTTAAGCTGGATCTTTTCCCTGCTGCTTTCATTTTTTTCTCTCTGGTTTAACTTTCTGTCAATTCTATGGGTAATTCTCCTTCTGTAGTTTGTCCTCTCTTTTCTTCTGCTAACACAAGCTCAACTACAGCAATCTTGCCCAGTAGAAATAAAAACCTCCTTCAATGGAAGATTAGACGTTTGATTTAAGAATCTTGGTGATTGGTTCATTGCACACATCACTAATTTGTGTGGCAGAAATATTTGTAATTCATCCATGAGAGATGTAACCAAATTGTCCATTAGAAATTCTAAAGCTTTGTCTTTCATAAATGAAATTACTGGATCTCTGGAAGACATAATGAGTGTGTCTTTTAGCTTCAGTCTCAGGAATGAAGTGTGTCAGTTAGTTTCAGTCTTGAGACTTCAGACCTGGAGAGTCTATCTCTTCTAGAATCACAGAGCTGCCTTGAGCTTGCCTCACAGTCAGGGGGAGTGCTCCTGGCCCATGATCAAGTGCACAGGTGCCAGCCTTATTTTCATTCCAATGTCACCACCCCCCAACCAGATTATTGGGAAGAATGCCTGACCATGCAAATGTCCAAGAGTGTGAAATTCAATGTGACTGCCCTCCAGGGCTGGGGGCATGAGGAGGTACAACTGTGGGGACAACACTTTACCACAATCAAGTATACAGGACTGGAAGAGGACAGTTTTTTAAAGCTTTTTAATATGTGAAGATAAGACATTCTGAAGTTCTTTTAAGACTGTGGTAGGGCTAATAATTGCCCCCAGAGAGATCCTGAGTTTTATCCCTGGAACCTGTGAATGTTACATGGCCTGGCTAAAGAAAGTTTGCACATGCGATGAAGTTATAGATGGTGAGATGGAAAGATCACTCTGGATTACCTGCGTGATCCCTCCATGTAATTTCAACTGTTCTTATGAGAGAGAGAGGCAGAGGGAGGCTGGACTACAGAAGGAGAAGAGCAGGTGTGACTGTGGTAGCAGGGGAAGGGAAGGTGTATTGGATGGGGGACCATGAGTCAAGAGTGATGACAGCCTCCAGAAGCTGCAAAAGGCAAGAAGACAGCTTTCCCAGAGTGCCATGCGGGAGCAGAGTCCTGCAGACAGACACCTCGATTCCAGGACAGTGAAACACATTTAGGGATTCCGGCCTCCAGGACTGTTAGAGAATTTGGAAACAGGCTGGATGTTTTGTCCACTCAGATGTGCTTTGGAGGCATTCAGGCGACCCCCTGCTCACTTCTTAGTCCCTTGTCTGAAATTTCCTCCACAGACTCCACAGGACGGCACATCAGGCAGAGGACATCTTTCAAGGTCTCCTCATTGAATCTGGGGGGACACTGCATAAATTACATGTTTGGTAAATAACCAATGACTTGATAGAGAGCTGTACGAGCCCCTCACCACCAACATTGTTCCAATTCCACAGACATTTTCACTTCACATGTGAGGGAGCAGCTCACATAGATGTTTCAAAGATATTCTTTTATAGAATGGAAGCGGTGTGTGGTATCTAAGGATGCCTTAAAAAGGCAGCAGGTGGGAGCGTTGGGCTCTAGCAAACAAATAAATGCCACCCTGATCAGTGGCCCCCATGGCCCTCACTGCCCTGTGATCACTGGCGCCCTCGGGCGGCATCCACTTCAGGGCAGACATTCATGTCCTCATCTCTTTGCTTTCTTTGTTGTTTTCACAAACACAATGTGCCTGTCTAAAAGACAGTCCAGAAATAGGATCCTGGGAAATCGGAAAGAGAGTCTACCCCCTGCGTTCTGTTGGGTTTTGTCTGCTGAGGTTGGCCTCGGAGCATTGGGCTGAATTCTAGAGACCTGTGGTCCAGGCAGAGCTTGGAAACCAAAGAGGAGTGAGGGGTGGCATGGAGGGATGGGGTCCTGACAGACTGAGGACGCGGAATTGTAAGGACCAGGAAGGAGGGAGAAAAGGAAGAGTACGGCGTGTAGTCATGGTTTAGGGTGAGGAGAATGTAGGAGGAATAGGGAGGGGGAGTGGGTCTTCAGGAGAGCCTGAGGATTCCCAATGGAGGAGAAAGTCACTGGAACTGGGCGGGAGTGAAGATGAGGGAGCCATTGTTTCAGACTTGGGTGTGATCTTGAGAGGAGGGATGGAGTTTAGAGGAAAGAATAAGATACTTGAAGACTCAGATGAGCGCCCTTGACACTGGCACCAAACACTTCATTTGGGGAATCCCGGGGTGAGCGGTCATAAGGATGAAAAAAAATGAAGTAAAACATCAACAAACCAGAGGGAGGAGAGTGTCCCTCAAGAGAGGTAGAGCGAGGGACAGGCAGACACACATCCCCGGGGCACAGAAGTGTGTGGTTTATGGCTGGGTGGCCCAGGGGAAGGGGCTAAAGGGGACGCTGGGAGAGGGGTCCTGGCTGAGAGGGAGATTAGAGTCCAGTGAGGACCAGAGTCCAAGGAGTGAGGAGTGATGGGAGCATAAGGGGACTGCGCGGGGGCAGACGGCTGGAGCTGAGGCCAGGAGGCCATTCCAGGGAGGGAAGGAGTCAGAGTGCAACGTGTCAGATCAGAAGAGGGTTCTGAACTCCCGCCTGGGGCAAAGGTGGGAAAGTGGGGCAGGGGGGCTGAGTGTGGGGGAGATAGAGTCAGGGATCCCAGTTTCCAGAGAGAGGGCCAGGGTTTTCCAGTGTCAGCTCTGACCAGGGTGAGACAGTGCAGCTTGTTGCCCAAGCAGGCTGTGGGTAGGGCGGTTTCAGCATCACCAGGGAGCACCTTGAAAGAGCAAAATGTTGCCTCCCCACTCCCTCAAGACCTCTTCTCCTGAGCCTGCAAGGTAGCAAGCTCCCCAGGGAATTGAGTGCAAGTGCACACGAGGGAGGCACCGAGCAGGGGCTGAGGAGTAGCCTGGTGGGGGTGGGGAAGGGCAGTGGGGTGTTGGGGTGCCAAGTGGAAGGGGTTGAGGGCGGGGTGTTCTTGGAACTTGTTGAGCCCAAGGGAGTGAGGAAAGGTGTGAGGGTGGGGCCGTGGGACCGTAGATGACTGGGGCAGAAGTCAGGGGAGGGGCACCTCTCCAGAGGTCAGCTATTTGCACAGGGATTCAAAAATTGTGTTTTCAATGGAAGATGCACAGATCAGTGCAGTTTTCAAGACTTATAACAAGCACAGGCTTGTAGGGCAGGGCTCTTCCCGCCATCTGAGAAGATGCCAATGATATTCTAAAAAGAGGCAGATCTGGGCCTCCTGGGACCCAATGACCAAAAAGATTATATCAGGAAGCCTCTGGAACGTTTTCCCACGTCCATTCATTCCCGCACTTTATCCTCCAGGCTGCCACTTCTACTCTGGCCCTGGTTTCTACACCTCCTCTCAGGTCGGGAATTGCCCCTCAAACCACCGCAGTGGGACTCAGCCTCCCTGGAGAGTCTCCTACTGGGGCAGGAGTTTCTCAAAGCCCCTCAGGACTCTGAACTCCACAGTTTTAGACTTTGGGGCTCCCCTCCCCCATTCTCTGAACTGCATCCAGGCTCAAGCCCCTGGGCAGGCCACCCCAGTCCCCAGAGAGATCTCCTCCCCACCCCCATCCCAGGACTCCATTCCACTGACCAGCCGCCCTGGAGTGTCCAGGACAGAGTCCCTGGGCTGGACCCCAGACAGACCTCCCCACAGAAACAGGCCATAGACTGCATCTCATTTGATAAAATTTTATTTTTATCCGTTGTTCAAATATGCCTTCTTGGTCAGGCAAGCAGATTTGATAAAATGAGGAAAGCCGGGGCGGGGGGGGGGGGGGGGCCGGCCCACTGGTGTAGCCGTTCAGTGCGCGCGCTCAGCTTTGGCGCCCAGATTTGCAGGTTCCGGTCCCGGCGCACACAGACGCACCGCTTGTCAAGCCGTGCTGTGGCGGCATCCCGTATAAAGTAGAGGAAGATGGACATGGGTGTTAGCCCAGGGCCAGTCTCACTCAGCAAAAAAGAGGAGGATGGGCAGATGTTAGCTCAGGGCTGATCTGCCTCACAAAACAAAAAAAATGGTGAAAGCGGATCACTGATTTAAAGAAAACAACTCGGTAAATAAAGCACCTTTATTTAATCAGAGCAGACATATTTCCAATAACAGATATTTTCTGTTTCTGATAATAATCCAATTCACGGTGCCCATTATGATCCATTGAGGAAGGCAAAACATTCGTTTTCCATATGTATGTATAATTTTTTCATTAAATGGTATTTGCACATATTGGTTCATGAAGCTTCTTCTTCTTACATAAATACGTGGTAATTTTCGCAAAGTTAACATCCAACAGGTTTTTAATAGCAGCCACAATCTTTCTGATTCCACACATAAGAATATTCTCAGCTGCAGACATGCACGTCGATTTTATGAACGTTGGTAACTTCTCTAGATACGTTGCTAATTTCACGGGTAAATGTAGCATCATCTCACTCATGAGAAATTTCGCCAGGCTACACACTACAAATTCCATGATTATGCGTTTTATAAGTGAAATTATCGAACACATAATGAATATCTCCTTCAGTCTCGGCTACGACTTCAAACCTGGAGCCTCCTAATTTATAAAGGTGACAGACTGGCAATATAGAGAGGCCAATGCCGTTAAAAGAAAGTTTAAACTTACGCACCGTTACCGTAGACAAGAGAGGCACTGCACACCACGCAGAAACCCAGGAGAAGTGCCGGGTGTGAGGAAGGTGGTGGAAGATCATGAGAGGGGAGGGCCTACGTCAGAGCCCTTATTGTGGTTTCCAGTAATGGCTCCCTGGCGGGCAGAGCAAACAGTTTACTACTGTCTAATTGAATGATTCTGGAGGCTTGGGCTACAGGGGTGCTCTCTAGTTGCCTGGGACGCAGCACTGGGACAATTGAGGGCAGGGGAAATATTGGCTTCACGTGTGAGAGTTAGATAAGGAGGTAGTTGTGTCTCAATAAAGCTGGAAAAATAATATTTGACTATTTTAATCATAAAAACGTAGATGTTAATTTTAGACAATTGAGACAATACAGTGTAATAAAGATTTCAAAAAAATAAGGAGATAGCTGTCTGACATACGAGAGACCTGCTCCCAAGAAAGTTCTTTACTGTCTTTAGGAATTGGTTAGCCCTGGGAAGGGCAGTCTCGCCCGTGATCTGTAAGGCCCCCAAATGTCAAAGGTTCAAGGATATAGAGAGTAAGAAAATATAGTTAATAGAATTGGCCCTGGGATGAACAGATGTCAAATAGACCAATAAAGAATCTCAGACAACACAGAACAATGCGGCCAGTGGCTATTTGGCATAATTTTAGGGAGACTTATAGAGATGATAATGGAGATCTCTAGAGAGTAGGAAGAGGCACTGGGGAGTAGGTACCCCTGGGGTGAGCAGTAATCTGTGTTAGTTTTTAGAATAGCACAAGTGGGCAGCTCTCCCATACTTCCTTCAGGCATGTGACTGTAGGCTAGAGGTTCAGGCAGGGAGCAAAGAGGACACCAGGATGAAGGGCTCAGCAGACAGGGGCTCAGAAACATAATAGAATTCCTGATACCAAAGGAAGCAAAGCAATGAATGTCCCAGGTCTAATTTGTGTCTTAGGAGAGGTGTCCATGGACGTCGCTGGAGTGGAAATTTTATGCCCAAACTGCAGGGGTCTCTGGCACAGGGGCTCAAGTCACCTCCAAAGGTGAGGTCTTGGGCTGGGATGATGTCATCTGGGACATGAGACTGGCGTGTCCTCTCCAAGTGGGTATCCACTGGGGCTGCTGTGGGTCTCGGCGTTTGCTGTGTTTCACTGAAACCATGGCTCTCTTGGACGGTGTGAGTGTCTGGATCATAAGCAGTGAAAGCAGCCAGGCCAGTGGCAATGAAACCAGCAGTCACGGAAGGCAGTAGCTGTAAAGGAACAGGGCTTTTGTCTCTGTTTTCTGGTGGAAGTTTAGGTTCAGATGAG
Organism: Diceros bicornis minor; assembly: GCF_020826845.1. Lineage (NCBI taxonomy): Eukaryota > Metazoa > Chordata > Mammalia > Perissodactyla > Rhinocerotidae > Diceros > Diceros bicornis. The sequence continues at coordinate 17,628,403 of NC_080773.1, forward strand.
TCCCATCTTACTTGAGCAACTGTCTGGCCTGCGGAGCCATCTGTGGTTAATGGGTGACAGGAGAGCATGGCCTTCGATCTGGCCTCTAGCCCTTATAGGAGGGGGGCAACATGGAAAATTTATCAAGACAGGTTAAGGCCTGGGGCAAGACAGACACTCATCAAGGAAGTGTCAGATTGGAATTTTAAAAGGAGTTGTTTGAGGAGACCATTATGTCTCTTAATTAAACCAGTTATCTGGGGCCTAACAGGGCCAGAAAGTTCTATTGAGTGTCTCTGTCAAGAGCCCAGCATTGTGTATTTTGAGAAGTGAAATGAGTCTTGTTTACTACCAGTAATGTCTGTAGCATCAAAGGAAATAAAGAATATGTGGTGAGGCCTTGTATTGTGGCCTTAGTGGACGTGGGCATGTGTGATTTTTTTTTGCTGAGAAAAATTTGCCCTGAGCTAACATCTGTGCCAATCTTCCTCTATTTTGTATGTGGGTCACTGCCACAGCATGACTGATAAGTGGTGTAGTTCCACGCTCAGGATCTGAACCCGCGAACCTGGGCCGCTGAAGTGGAGCCAGCTGACCTTAACCACTATGCCACGGAGCCAGCCCAAGATGTGTGATTTTTAAGTATATTTTGGTACATGTGAGGCAGGACAGTCCCAGAGTCCTTTATCCTAGAGGTAATTTTTAGGTAATGGTCCAATGGTTTATAAGAAATGTGAAAATGGGACCATTCATTGGCCAGGGCATCCAGCACTAACACCACTGCCTGAAGTTTGGCCAAGCATGATGATGCTGGGGTCCCATCCTTTATGTGGGACACCCTGGCTAAGGGATGGAAAGCAGCAGCATTTCACTGAATTCCATGACAAATGGTGGTGTAGTGTCATCCACATAGTCTGTGGTCTCCCACTGCTGTTCACTCAGTTCATCCCAAGGGGCTCCCCGTGTGGCCAAGGGGCTGGGAGAGGGGTGACCTCCCTTGATATCTGACAAGGAACTGAGGACAGAGAAAGCTACTCCCTCTCACAGGTGGCACATACCAGAGGGCCCAGGTATGCCTCCCTCCTGTCTTAAGGAGGCCTCGGTAGCCATGCCAAGCTTGCAGGGTGCTGTTTCCATGACCCAAAGCATAATGGGCACCTGGAGATGCAGCGTCACAGGCTCAGGGTCTGTAAGAGCTTTTGTTTCCAGGAGAGCCCAGCTGGTAGCTAGTCATTTATTTTTTCAACGTACAGTCCAAGGCCAAGAAGGGCAGCGTCTTGCAGCAGAAACCCTCGGGCAACTTATGGCATCACAAGTGGTCCAGAGACTCCAGGAGGCATGAGAAGAGGTTGTTAAAGTTTCTTTAGCGCAAGAGTCTCTGAGGGCACTAATGGGATTGCCTGTTGATTTTAATATGGAAGTAAAATTTGTAAATGAATAATGTTGCCATCAGAACCCAAAAAGGCATACAAAATAGAGGAAGATGGGCACAGATGTTTGCTCAGGACGAATCTTCCTCAAGCAAAAAGAGGAAGATTGGCAGTAGATGTTAGCTCAGGGTGAATCTTCCTCAGGACAAAAAAAAAAAGAACCCAAAAAGGAATAAAAGATGTTGCACTTATGTGTTCTTAATGAATGAAATGTGTCAAATGAATCTCCTTGGAGGATGTCATGCTACATCATACCTGTGCTTCTGGAGGACGGTGGATGCAGGTAAGATCTTGTCTGCAAAGATGGTGTGGGATGGCTAGCCATGGAGGTGCCCCATGGGCAGCCTGGAAAACGTGTCTTGTGTCCCTTTGGAGGTAGAGGCAATCTGTAGTTGACAGGCAGTGACACAGGCGCTGAACGGAACGTGTTAGCCACATCAATCAGAGCAAAATATTTGTTGGATGTTGATATAATTAGTAACGTTCATAATGTTGGATATTGGGCCTGGGGGCCCAATGAATGGAACCACAGTATTAACCTTATACTAATCCACCATGAGGCACCCTTTATTTCTTCCAGGTTTAAGAACAGACAAGATTGGGCTGTCAAATGGAGAAGGAGTGGGGACAATCAGCCCTTTTGTAATGAGGTTTTTATGTAAATTTTTAGCCTCGAGGGCCGTGTTTATTTTGCACTGCGTCATATTAACTCTTTCAACTGAGAGGTCTGTGGGATCCCTTTTTATCAAACCAATTTATAGACACAATAATTTAATTTTAATATTCATTATGTTAGAGTGTTTATGCACAGTATGGGGTATTTTAGGACCACGGGTCTTATGAATTTGGGAAATTTAGATGAGGCTACAGTTAAAGTGAGACATACATATTATCGCTCTATTTTATATGTGGTTACCGTCCTAGGATTAGAGGGGTACAATGCTTAAATTTGGTGAGAGCTCCAGGTATAGCTATAATCTGAGCTCCAGTATTGATTAATTCCATGCAGTGCTGTCAGTTGATGCATTTTAGCAAGTGCTCACATGAATTCAGAACCTACCGTGGAGAGGCACAAAAGCCTGTTGGTGGCCTGCTCTAACCGTGTTGTATGAATTCCTCTGTATATAAATCTAGTATATAAATGTTGAATTTCCAATTGAATAAAAATATGAAAATTTGTTTTCATTTAGTTTTATATTGCATATACATATACACAAATTCTATTTACATTAAAATTTATATAGGTATACATAATTTACTTAATTAGCTTGTATTTTCTCCCCCTGTATCTAGGGGTCTTTTTCTTTTTCGCTTTTTCCCTTTGTGTTGTTTTGTTTGTTGTGTTTTAGGCTTTTTGCAGCTGCAAGCAGAGGTGTCGGCTGTGGTTGTTGCGTCTCCAGCAGGTTAGAGGCACAGGGGGTGAGGAAGGGCCCAGTGCTCTATCTGCAGTATGATCAGTCCTTCCGTCCCCTCCCCCTTTTTTTTCTTAAACAAAATATTTTAGAATGGCTTATGTCTCAGGGAGCCTAAACTGTTTTTCTTCTTTTTTGTTTAGAAGTATCAAGAATATATAAAGTAAGAAAATGTAGTTAACGTAAATGGCCCTGCGATGAACGGATGCCAATGGACAAATACAGAATCTAAGACAACACAGTAGAACCTGACTGCCTCTGAGAGCAGTAATGGAGACAAGGGTATGACTTGTCTCTTACTCCACACACAGAGGAAGTGTCCTGGCCAATGAGCCTGTGCCACACGCCCAGCACGAAAGGGAGGGAGGTACCTCGAGCCAGCAGGAGGTGGTGACTCTGTGGGAGGGGCCCTCAGAGGGACTGTTCAGGCACTAGTCAGAGTTGCTGGTGTTAACTCCGGTCCATTGTGCACCCGGAGGGCAGGCCCTGGTGCGAACATCTCTCAGACCAGGGGCTGCGAGAGAGGCCGGGGATTAGAGAGACGCAAGGTGCAGAGATTCCTGGGAAGGTAAAATGAGTTCCACCAGCCCAGGGTGGGTCAGTTCAGCATGGAGCAGGAGGGGAGCAGTGCCCAGAGAGAGATGTGAGTTCCAAAAATCTGGTTAAGAAATCCAGTCCCTTAATATGAATCCAGACACTACTGTTGGCTTTCCATGTTCAGAGAGTCTCAGACCACCGTCTTTCTGTTTTGGTGCTAATGTGGTTGATTTCCTGAGGGGCAGCTGCTCTGGTTTCATTTCCTAGGATCCCTCACATCTTGGACCAGGGGATTATGTGAGGAAATTAATCAAGGGGACTCTATCCTGGCTCCTTTAAAGTTTTTTTTCCCCTTTGGCTTAATCATTTGTCAATATCATGGACAACTCTCATTCTCCTTCCTCCTCTCCTACTGACTGTTTTTCACCAGGATGGCATCGATTCAGATCAATATCTTCAGAAAAATGCAAACATGTCCTAATGACAGTTGGGAGTTTCAGTGGCCACTGTAGGCCACTTGGGAACTTCCAAGACCTCTCTCTTCCCCTGAGCCCCTGATATGGAATGAATGTTTGTGTCCGCCCAATACTCACATGCTGAAATCCTAATCGGCAATGTGATGGTATTAGGAGGTGGGAACTTTGAGAGGTGATAGGTCAAGAGATTGGAGCCCACATGAATGCAGTTTAGTGCTCTTATACAGAGACCCCAGAGAGAACCCTCACCCTTCCCTTCGTGTGAGGACACAGAAAGAAGATGGCCATCTCTGAACCAGGAAGAGGGTCCTCACCAGACACCAAATGTGCCAGTGCCTTGTTCTTGGACATCCCAGCCACCAGGGCTGTGAGAAATAAACTTTGTCGTTTAAGCCACCCAGTCCATGGTATTCTGTTACGGCAGCCCCAATGGACTGAGACACCCCCTCTTCCTCCTTCCTCCTTTTTCCCACCTTAGGCCTTCCCATCAGCTCCCTGGCATCCTCTAATCTGTCCCCCTTCAGCACCTGTCCCTCCTCCACTCCTCTCTCCCTCTATCCACCCCTCCAAACCTCTCTCTTCCTACTCCTGCCCCTCAATGTGCTATAGTCACTGGGAATTCAGGCCTCTTCCCCCAAAGTGGGTTCTCAAGGGGCTCAGGGACCCCCAGAGCTGCCTGAGGCTGAAAAAGCTCATTGGAAACAGGCAGGATGTTTTATCTACTCGGATGCATTTTGGAGACACCCAGATGGCCACCTGGTCTCTCCTGGGCCCCCAGCCTGAAATTTCACCCACAGCTCCCGCAGGATGACACATCCTAGGAAAGGACATCCTGAAAGGGCCTCCTCCTCAAATACTGGTGGGACACTTTAGGCCTCATACTGAGCAGGTGACCTCAACCTGCTGCTTCTGCCAGAAACACAGTCCTGGTAAGAACCCCAAGATAGAGCAAGGACAAGCACCCCTCTTGTCTACAAACCAGGAGCTGAAACTTTAATTGAAGCGAGAAGCTCTCTCTTTGTGTCTGTCTGGATGTTTATGTAGGTACGTATGTGCAATATTTTCCCACCTTCCAGTGGTGTTACTAATTAGATTATAAAATCCCTTCAGGGAGGTTTAGTTCAGGGATCTAGAGAAAAGTAACTGAATATTTCTAAAATGCCCATAAATTAAGGAAAGTGATTTCATTCTGATAACACTTTATTTCAGCAGTAATTATATCTTTGTAGTATGTCACCATGAAAATAATTTTCAAAATCTTTTGGTAACTTCCAACCTTATCTGATGCTAAATTAAGTTAATTATTGGCTATTCATTAAATACCTAGATCAATCCTAAGTAAGTTATCACACTGATATTAATTACAAGGGATAATTTTCAGGCTATAAGTATCTGTGTGTGTTAATGACTATGTTCATTCTGTCACATTGAGAATGTTATTGGAAGGACTTCTATGGTTATAACCATACGTGGGATGTATACGCATATGCTCTGCTGCAAAATGCTAGGACAGGACAGACAGTTCACCATGATCCACCTCCTAGTTTTCTCTATGAAGTAGATGTTTCTGTGGTTAAGATTATAACCCATCCATGTGAATGAGACTCTCGTAGGAGGAAATATGACAGAGAACAATAGTGTATGGAAAATATGCAGGATGAGATTTTGTTAAGGAAAAAAGAGAGTCGTTTTGTCCTAACATGAAATGATGGATTGTTCCAGAATAGGGAAGCGGAAAGTGTAGAACAAAACCCGAATGGATGTAGACAGTGGCGAAAGGTTCACAGACAGTGAATTTTGTTTGTCTTGGTCATAGCCGGCCCACATTTGATGGGCTTATGTATAAGAGTATTTTTAAAGAGGGCTTTGATGACCAGTATTGTACTGATATAAAACTAGAATTTGGTTATCTCTCTGCGAGGAGGACAAAATTTCCCTGGATTACTAGTTGGTTCTTACGGAGAGGTTTTAAAAAGTATTCTCTGCCTTCTCTTGACTCTCCCTAGAAGGCGAGATTCTGCGTCATGTCAGAAAAGTACTCTGTGCTGTATGTTGACTTTATCACATCCTTGATTTTTTTTTTTTTTTTGGTGAGGAACATCAGCCCTGATCTAACATCTGCCAATCCTCCTCTTTTTGCTGAGGAAGACTGGCCCTGGGCTAACATCCATGCCCATCTTCCTCCACTTTATATGGGACGCCGCCACAGCATGGCTTGACAAACAGTGTGACTGTGCACTCCCGGGATCCCCACTGGCGAACCCCGGGCTCCGCAGCAGAGTGCGCCCACGTAACTGCTTGGGCCACCGGCCAGCCCCACATCTTTGATTTTTAACAAATCAATTCTTCTCACTCTTCAAAGGGTTAAGTTCTAATATCATGTTCCTTCCATTGTTGACTATTAAAATCTTTTACTGTTTTGTATGTTACTTAATCAACCACATTTCCCTGTCAATTGCATCATTTTGGTAACAAACCATCATCAGATTTTTCACTTTTGAAAATTTTAAATAAGTTAAACACAGCCATTTTAAGTGTCTTGATAGTTTTTTATATTACTGTGTTTCTCAAGAGCCAGAGTGCCCCCTCTACCACCAAAGAGGACTGTTTCAGAGACACGTGGACAAGGGCTTTGCCAGGTCCTCACGGGCACAGTCTTCTGATTACATGCCTTCCATGACTTTGAGATCCTCACGGTGGACCAGATCAGTATTTCAGATGTGGGGATGAGACTCCCGACCCAAGTTGGAGCAGAACCAGAATGGATTCCATAGCATTGAATGAATTGGCGAAGGATGACTATGGCCTGTGTTTGGAGTGTTGCTTATACTTGAATGTTGTATTTTCTGGAGAGAAGGAAGCCCTTTCTCTTTCCTCTTAAGCTACCTATAACTCATTTACCACATAGAGTCTGATCTAGACACTTAAAATTTGTGAAGCCAATCATGCCAGATCAGAACATTTTCATTTCTTTTTAAGCAAATAACTAGATGTGGATAATTGTTGATAAATTTAAAAATAAATAAATTTAAAAAAATACGTAAACTGATTCTCTTCATGAGGAAATAATTGACAAACCCAACTGAGGGGGTGTTCAACAAAATCTTGTCCGGGAGCTCTTCAAAAATGTCAATGTCATGAAACAAAAACAGAGGGAGATCCAGAGACCTGACACCTCAAGGCAGAGGGCCAGCCTGGACCTGGTCCTGGGACATTAAGGAAAGGGAAAAGGAGTTTGTTTTCTTGAGTTTTTTTAGTTTTGTTTAATATTTACTATAAAAATATTATTTGAAAAATTATCAAAATTCGAAGAGAGTCTTTGCATTAGATTGTGATATCGCATCAGTGTTCATTTCCTGTTATTGTTGGATTTATTCGGGTTATGTGAGAGAATGTTCTGGTCATTAGAAAATGCACACTGAAGAATTTCAACCAAAAGGACAACATCAGTGCACACAAAACACTGTTTTCATCCAACTGACCACAATCAGGATACTTATTCCCCTGAGATTTTAAAGCTACAGGCATGGACCCCTTCCTTTTCAACCAAAAGCAACTGAGAAATACAATTTTCCTGAAAATTTTTATCCAGAAGGAGTTGATCAACACGTTTTGTTTCAGGCCCGACCTCTGTTCTCAGGGCTCATGCACTTCATCCTAGAGACATAGATGTTGATGATGGTTGACTGAGGAATGAGCTTAAATTTGGGGGACGAGTGACCTTCAAGGATGTGGCCATGGACTTGGATCCTGGATGCCTCTCAGAGAAACCTACATAGAGACATGATGCTGGAGAACCACAGGAACCTTCTCTCAGTAGCTCAGGGCAATGTTTCAAATTCTTATGCAGCCCATTGTGGTGGGTCTTTATCTCCTCAGATGTCAGAGGCTGTGGGGTTCTGGAAGTGCCCAGAAAGCTCACAAAGACACAAGCTCATAAAATTTGGGTCTAAAATTCAGGGACCAGAGTGCCTGAAACCCTACCACACAGAGAAAGAGACATTCTTTCACATTTGGGTAAAAGATTTTAATTTTTAAAGTTGTAAAGGGGTAGTTTCACTGGGTCCCTTCTGAAGCCTTATCTTATCTGTCTTTGAGAGATTTCAAAGATCGTGTGTAGCTAGTACCGAATTTGGGGGTAATTTTGACTCCTGCCTGTTTTTCCAGGCCCTTATGGCTTTCCCCATTCTCTGGGATTAACCCTTTATAGCAGATATTATATTCCAGTTGGAGCCAGAACAGCTTTGCGTGATGGAGAGAGAATCCTCCCAAGATGCATGTCCAGGTGAGACCCTGCTGCTGAGAGTTCTGGCAGGTGACTCTTCAGTTTGTCACTGTCCAAGCCGGGAGCCATGGCCCACCTGTGGCTACTGAACTCTTGAAATGGGGCGAGTCCAAGTGGACATGGGCTGTAAGTGCCAAACACACACCGGATTTCAAAACTCAGAATGAAAAAAAGAGTGTAAAATATCTGATTAATAATTTTATATTGATTACATGTGGAATTATAATATTTCGATAAAATAAAATAGAACAAAATTAAATTAAATTCGTCTGCTTATTTTTACTTTTTAAGTGTGGTGTCTTAGTTTGCTATGGCTGCTGTAACAAAGTCCCACAAATCAGGTGACTTGGAACAAACAGAATTTTATTACCTTACAGTCTTGGATACTGAAGCCTGAGATCAAGGTGTCAACAGGGTCGGTTCCTGCTGAGGGTTGTGAGGACACATCTGTCACTATCAGAAAACAAATCAATCAAACAACAAATACACAAACCCCTCAGTGACTTCCTACCACACTCGGACTATAGCGCAGACTCTTCGTACTGTAAGAATCATGTCACTCTGGATGGGCTGCACCCCAGGCCCTGCACGATCTGCCCCCCAGGCTTCAGGCACACTGGCTGCTCCCACTTTTGAGGGGAGGTGGCGTGGGTGTGAGCAGGGAGGGTGGGTCTCCAGGTCCTTTTATTGCTTGGACTACATCCCCATTTCTGTTAATTTTGTTGTAAGATCATGAAGACTGAAATCTCCTGAGCGTTTTCCCCAGGAAGACTCCCTTGGTGTAGCTATTGACACACGCCAGCCCTGCCAGGATCATTTACAGGGCCCGTTCCAACAGCCTTAAGAACCAGGTCCTAACTTTAGTCCAAAGCTGTTGGTCCAGCTGCCCCAGACAGTGACGGAGTCTGTGATACATGCTTGTCTGAAGTGTGGGAGAATGGGGAATAGTTACTTAACTATCATCCTTTTCTGCTATTTATTGAAAGGGGTTCAGAGCCACAGGTAATATTTTTATCTCCTAAGACTCCTGGTACTCCTATGTATTTCATTACATAATTTCTTGAGTATTTTGGTTTAGTTTTATAGATTAGGATAAGGAGACGCTATTTGCAAATCTCCTGTAACCTACAATATGGCAATGATCTGTCCTACTGGTGGAATCTCTCAAATTATACTATTTAGGGGAATGTTTCTCATATTCTCAGTGTTCTTGAGAATTATCTGGGGGTGATCTTTGAGAGTGGAGACCCCTGGACTCCATGTTCTTATGGCCAAGCCTGAGATAAATGAGGCTGAGGACATGCTCTTCTTCTAGTGGGAGGAGCTGCAAGGTACAGGCAAAGGGCATGGATGTATCATTCTAACATCGGGAAGACAGGAAGATTAAGAAGAGGGATCCAATCTATGACATGAACCCTCGTTTATTAGATGTAGAAGTCCTAATCATGAATCCTTGCATTCAAAATAAATATTTGTTAAATGACAATCAAATTCCCCCACCTTGAGATTTCATGCGTGTGCAAGGGCCTGTCACACACACACGCACACACACACACACACACACATCCCACAGGGAATCTACAGGATCCTGGACAGCACCAGGCAGGCATCAGGAGCAGAGCAAAGAGAGTGAGTGACCCCCATGACGGCCCTGGGGCAGTCAGCTCAGAGCCTGCCGGGAGGGCTGAGATGAGGCTGGGGATGGGGGTATTGGTCTCAGAGAGTGGGGTGCTGCCTGGAGTAGGGAGGGCTCAAGGGAGGAAGGTTCACTGTTCCCAGCCCAGAACACACCTCTCGGCAGCAGCTGCATATACAGAGGGTCCCCGGGCCAGGCCACCAGTGCCTTGGCCCCAACACCAACCCTGCTCCAGGGTGCGGAATTAGCACTCTGTGCCCCACGTGAGTGGGAGTGAGGTTGACTGTGACATCAAGGGAAATCTATAATTCCAAACTTAAAACCCTGTCCTACAAAATAAGAAAATACGGGGTCGGCCTCCTGGCGTAGCCATTAAGTTCACGCACTCCACTGCTGGCGGCCCGGGTTCGGATCCCGGGCGTGCACTGATGCACTGCTTGTCGGGCCATAATGTGGTGGCATCCCATATAAAGTAGAGGAAGATAGGCACAGATGTTAGTCCAGGGCCAGTCTTCCTCAGCAAAAAGAGGAGGATTGGCATGGATGTTAGCTCAGAGCTGATTTTCCTCACACACATACACAAAAAAAGAGAAAAAATACCCATGGATTCTCTGTTAAGTCCCCAGGGTACACGCTGTCCACATCTAAACTGGCAGGAAGTTCAGTCATTTCCTGGGTTCCTCCCCCACAGGTCCACTTGCAGACACACAAGGTGGCTCACAGTTCTCCCGGCATCTCTCCTTTGTTAAACTGCTGCCACCTCCTGGCAGACTATGGATAATCAGGACGGTGGAGCCTGAGAGCCTGGTCCCACAGCTGACCCGGAAGGCAGGACTCGGCCTCCAGACTGGTGGGCACAGGGTGGCACTGACCATTCTGAAGACCTGGGGGTATCAGGAAACTTGAGCAGTCAAACAGAGCTGCCCAAGTGTGATGGGGACAGAGAGTTGACGTAGGACGGGGTTGGGGAACAGAACTGAGGGGCCTCAGCCAGAAGCTCTGAACTAGGAAGTTCTAGAACGTTTGCAGGGAAAAGGCTGGTTTCTCCAAAGGAAATGACTCAGCTGCTGCAGCTCAGTGGGCTGTGTGCTCCTGTCTGCCCACCATCTACAGCTCCTCCCTCCAGGAGTAATGACCTCTCCTCACGTCCACCTGCCCAAACTCACATGTGCCCCTTCACTGTCCATCTCTACATGAAGAGACTCTGGGGTCCCTCTCCTGCACTGCAGGGATGGGGAAGGGAGGCCCAGTTCCCCACAGACAGCCTAGCAGTGGTGTCCTGAGAGGTGGGGTCAGCAGGACCTCACGTTCCCCGCATCCTGGGTCCTGATCTGGAGTCGATGGTGAAGCTGTGACACCACCTGCTCCCTCAGGCCCTGAGAGAGGCTGTGCCATGGTGAATGATGCATCTCTCCTGATTCTTCACAGTAGGAAGGTTCTTGAAATACCTGGGAGGCACAGTCTCCTGCCATGGAAGGCCCAGTCTGGAATATTCCGCAGCAGCCCAGCCAAGGCCCATGTGCACAAATCCCAAGCGACAGGACCTTCAGGGCCACAGGCTCATGGCCATTTCCACCATTGTCTACATCGTGGCAGGGGAATCTGGGCCCTGAGTCTCCAGCCTTCACTGCCCACAGCACCTGGAACCATCTCCCTCCCCAATGACTTGGGCCCGGGGCTTGGTTCCAGGTCAGCAGTCCAGGCTGCCACCTCCTCCAATGGGGGGCTCTTCCCTGGGATCCCTGGCGTCTGTCCCAGGAGCTTCACTCAGAACAAATCTAAAGAGTATTTGAGGGCTGGAGGTTGTGGCAGTAAAAATATTTGCATTTGTCCCACGTGATGGAAAAGGTCCCCAGACTCAAGGAGGAGCGTGAGTGCCCTCTAGTGGATGGTTCCTGCTGGAAGAAGAGCAAAGAAGGGCCAGGAGAGCTGAGAGATTAGGGCTGACCTTGGAGAAAGGGCACATTCAGGTTCAGAAGGAGGCATATTTAGGGGTGATTCACTTATGACTGCTTGTAGCTCACCAGCTGGAAGACTGTGGTGTTTCTTTTTTTTTTTTTTTTTTTGGTGAGGAAGATTGGCCCTGAGCTAACATCTGTCAATTCTCCTCTTTTTGCTGAGGAAGACTGGCCCTGGGCTAACATCCATGCCCATCTTCCTCCACTTTTTTAATATGGGACGCCACCACAGCATGCCTTGACATGCAGTGCATCAGTGCGCGCCCGGGATCTGAACCTGCATACCCCGGGCCAGCACAGCGAAGTGCACGCACACAACTGCTTGCGCCAGCGGGCCGGCCCCCAACCCTTTTCCCTTTAAATCTCAAACACAAAACTACAGGTGGCTCCTGGGCCCTCTCCCAGATCCCGCCGCCTGCAACCAGCAACAGAAGGAGCCCAGGCTCCAGCTCCCCTGGTCCTCAAGACAGTGCGGACGCCCCAGGCTCTCCCTGCGACCTGATGTCCCTGTGTTGGCGGGGTGCTGATGGGTGGATGTGTGTTGAGGCCAGCGAGCCCTGCGCTCTCTTTGTGGCTCCATCACAACCATCACCAGAACCCTGTGCTCTTCGCCTCAGCCGAGTCCAGGGACATGGGGAAGTTCTGGAAGCCAAATACCTACTGGAAAGCACCGACCCCACACTCAGCTCTCACAGGCAGCTCTGCGACCACCCGCCAAGATGCCACCTGCCAGTCCCCACAAGAGGCGGTCCCCGAGGCTTGGAGGTGCTTTCCCAAGAGATACCCCGATCCCGTCACCTGGCCCTTCTCTCCTAAGCCAGGAGAGTCAGGTGAGGTGGAGGGTTTAGTCGGCTTGGCACCCGATAGCATCCAGACCCCGGTGCCAGGAAGGGGCTGCTGAGGCCTCAGTTGGTGCCAGAATGGGAGACGGAGGTTTGACAAGGAACCTGCAGTGAGAGCAGGAGGCGGAGCCAGGTCACCGGCCACCAGGATCAATCCCTTCCTTGTGCCAGGGTGGACTCTGAACAGAAGCCTCCACTCCAGCAACAACGTCTATGAGGATGAGACCTAAGCCACACCAGATACCCAGCCATCCCTGTCTGTACCCAGTAACAGCCGCTGAAGAAACACTTGTTAAACAGATGAGGGAAACCACACAGTGGAAGCGTGTCACTCCCCTGACACTGGGGGTGTCAGAACACGTTCTGTGTAGACACAGGAGCACTGGCATCAGCATGGGAGGAGGCCAGCAAGTGCCCACAGCTGTCCTGGGGATGGGTCCTTACCCCTTGTAGAGTCAGGAGGGAGGACGGGGCCTCCTGACACTGAGGGGTCAGATTCCCATTCCTCCCAGAAAATCACACCCCCTTCCCATCTCTTCCTTGTGAGTGACTTCTCTCCCCTGAGAGAAGTCCTGCGTCCTTCCTCTACTCACAGAGACCTGACCTGACACAAACTCTGGATCCTCCACCCAAGGTGGAGTTACCACCAGGGCAGGTCGGAGCCCTACCCTGATCACAAAGGAACCAGGGTGCGACTCCCCATCCCCAGGATCCCTGGTCAGTGGGGACACCTGGCTGTGGACCCAGGAAGACATCGCACCAGCCCAAAGTGTCAGGGGAAACAAGGGGAAATTCTCACCCAGGATGGGACAGGAGAACCAGGATCTGCATTTGCTTCCATCTCAGAAGGGCTGAGGGTCCCACAGGGGCCTCCCCTCCTATAACAGAGGAAACCAGGGGATCCCCTGGCTGAGTCTCCATGTGGTGTTGCTCCAGGTCCTGGACCCTATGTGGAGATCTATAGCAGATGACAAACAGGGATAAAATAAGTCAGATACAATGTCCAGTGCTGTGATGGGGAAACACAGGGCATTATGGAGACCAGACTCCCAGGCCTTGAGACCTCCCAGGGTGCCTTGAGACCTCAAGAGACCATTCACTGGGCCCTTCCTTTGAATTCTGGGGGCAAAGAGCTCCTGCTGAGGCAGAAAACCCACCAGGCAGCACAGGACACTGGATCAGGAGTCCACTGGACATCGCCTCGCCTCTCCCTGGGCTCACCCTGCGCTGGGATGGAGTCAGGCAGCCCGGGATCCCCAGTGACAGGGCCCAGGCTGAGAGGCCCCTCATCCTGGAGTTCAGAGCCCACCTCTGTCCAAGGCTCCGGGTCAGCTCACAGCCTTTGCAGCCTGGTTAGTATCCCTGGCTCAGCCCCTGACCTTGGCTGCAGGTCTCCTCATGTACTCCAGGGGGTGAAATTGGGACACACAATTAGCAGGAAATTAACACATGAACATGGTTTTGGCTGAGGTGGAGAAGGAGCCTGATTTCCATCCCTTGGTCCAACAGATCCTTCTGGGCCCCGCCTAAATGCCTGCTCTGTCCCACCCACCCCTCTAAGGTACTCAGAGCACCCTGCTCTGTTTGGGGTCCTTTGCAGGTCGCCACTCCCCGCCTGGCACTAACCATAGGGAAGTTGGAATGACCACAGGATAGTCAGCCACGCAGAGGACAGAGGCCCCAGGATGGTCAGGGAGCACATGGACAGGCTCTGAGCCACAGCTCAACCAACAGACACGGGGAAGGGGGGTGGTCTCCCTGAAATCTTCCCCTGAGGACAAGGGAGCCCACAGCCACCACCTCCCACCACCACCATCCTCTCACCAGGACACACAAGAAACCTCCCCCTTCACACCCGGGAAATGCAGCTCCTTCTGACACACCCATACTGGGTGTCTGTCCCGGAAAGCAAAGACCAGGTTGATGACACTGGAGACGGAGGGCGGATCCCCTCACCAGTCGTCACTCAGCTTGCCCCTTTCTCATCCCCAGAGCCATCTCTGTGACCTTCCTGCTGAGAGTAAATCCAACCTTCCCAGAGCATTTGAGGACACTGGGAAGACCCTGGTGCCCAGCTGGGTTTCTGTGTCACAAATGGAAATAATCCCCTGGGTTTGGAGACCCCTGGGTCTCTGTGTGGTGCTGACAGACCCCAAGGCCAGGACACAGCAGAGGCCAATGCTGGGGCGGGTGGGTCATCTTCTCAGGGGACAGGGGTCCCCATCAGCCTTACTATTGAAAGTGTGCTCCACAGGCCAGTGTGATCAGCATCACCTGAGAGCTTGTTAAATGCAGACTCTCGGGTCCACCCCACACCTGCGGGGTCAGAATCTGCATCTTAACGTGATCTGCAGACCCTCCCTGTGCACAGGAGATGGGGAGAGGCTGCCCCATCCTCACATCTTGGGGTCTCAGCATGGCAGGGCATCCATGTTACTAGAGCACCTACTAAAGTAGCATTTCTAACCTGTCAGCTGGACATTCACAATCTTCATAAAGTTCACAAGTGATTCCAAAGCACAATGGGGGTGACATCCCTATGACAAGAGTTCCTGATGTAGCGCCCAGGCTCCTGCTCAAAAGAACAAAGCCAGATGTGAATGGGGGGAGGTGGCTGACGGTGCACCCCCATCCGAAGCTGTAGGGACTGACCAGGACACCATGCCCCACGCTCATGCTTGTCCAAACAAGGGTGTGTGTGTGTGTGTGTGTGTGTGTGTGTGTGTGTGTGTGTAGTGATGAGAATCACTGCTGAAGAAGGCAGAGGCTTCAGCAGCTCCCAGGGAACAGAAATAGAGACAGATGTGAAAGGGCAAGAAGGGGAAGAGGGAGGCAGGAGTGAGGGGAGAGAGAGGGACAGTATTGGGCACAGACCCCGCCCCTGGCCCACGTGACCGGCAAAGTGCTCCTGCCCCAGCAGGAGGCTGAGCATAGAGGGAGGAAGGACAGCAGAGCTGAGGCATCAGGAGCCACAGCCCTTGTGAGCATTTCTGGAGCCCAAGCTCTCCTCAGAGAGGGAGGGACGGAGCAGGCAGCAGACACCATGGAGCCCCCCTCAGCCCCTGCTCACAGAGGGCACAGCCACTGGCAGAGGCTCCTGCTGGCGGGTGAGAGGGGACCATTCCCTCAGGGTGGGTGGGAGGGAGGAAGGACAGGAGGACAGACTGGGTGGGGTCACCTGGGGAGGACAGGGCTCTGAGAGAGGACAAAACCTCTGTTTGAACCTCAGGGGAAAGAACACGGGAGCAGAGTAGGATGGGGGAGGGGACGCAGCAACAGGAAATTCTCAGTGAGCTGGAATTGGTGAGGGGCAGGAAAATCTCACTTACTATTCGTTTCCCAAGATAGTCATCGCTGACTACTGAATTTTGAAAACTGATGATAATAATAATTTATGTGAGGTGACACCGAAAAAAAACTTAACCAGTGGCACTAAAATTATCCTTATCCACCAACCTCAGAAATTGGCAAATAAACACCAGGACGTGGAGGGCCCTGGAAACACTTATTCACTCATCCACAGGTGTTTGCAGCCTGTTCCAGGTACTGGGGGTACAACTAGATCACACAAGTCCCTGCCCTCACTGAGCTCTCATTCCTTGGGGAGGAGGACAGATGAGCAAAGAGATTTAGAATGTGATGTCAGGGACTGACAAGTGCCATGAAGGGAACAGAGCAGGAAAGGTCAGACAGTGAACACAGAGAGTCTTTAGAGCAGGAGGTCAGGGAAGGCATCTCCCAAGGACGCCCCTGAGAGTGAGCAGGGCTCTGAGGGCAGTGAGGGAGTGAGCCGGGCAGACACCTGGGAAGAGTTTTATGAACAGAGGAAATAACAAGTTCAGAGGGGCTGAAGTAATGGTGGTCATGCGGCTGACCTTGACCAGTAGGCACACACACAACTCACACTCACACTCACACACACTCCAAGTCTCAGAGATGAAGAGACCTGCTCAGGACCCAGGGCCTCATCTTTCCATCCCAATACATAGGTCCGAATATTGGTTGATCTCTCTCTCTTCCCTCCTAGTCTCACTCTTAACCTTCTGGAACCCGCCCACCACTGTTCAACTCACTATTGAATCGGTGCCGACCAAAGCTGCTGAAGGAAAGGATGTTCTTCTACTTGTCCACAATCTGCCTAGAAGTGTTTCTGGCTATGCCTGGTACAAAGGGGACAAAGTAGATCCCAATCAACAAATTGCAACCTATGTCATAGACAGTCAAGAAATTACCCCAGGGCCTGTGTACAGTGGTCGAGAGACAATATACCCCAACGGATCCCTGCTGTTCCAGAATGTCACCCAGAAGGACACAGGATACTACACCCTACAAGTCATAAAGACAACTTTGCTAACTGAAGTAGGAATTGGACAGCTCCGCGCATACCATGAGTGATTCCTCTCTGACCTCTGGTGTTGGGTGGGGTGAATTCTACTTCACACACAGGATTGACAGGCCTGGACTGTGCCTGCATCCCCCTCTGCATTACATCCCATGATGGAGTTTGAGCATTTAGTGCAGGACACACACAGTGGAGACAAACTTCATAAGATCAGAATTCCTTTCCCAGCATCCAGACTCCAACAATCTGAGGAAGACCCTGCAGAGCTTGGTCAGGGGCTGACCTCAGGGACCACCTGGGATCCTCACAGAGAAGCTGAGCCCTGGGAAGTCCCTGCACAAACCCCTGTCCCAGGGACCCTGACTCCAGTGACCCTGGGGAGACTGTGCCAGGGTTAGATTTTGGCCTTGTGGGCAGCGCTGACCGGGAGCAAGGATTTCCTGGCTGCCTGAGTCTTAAGGCTCCTGAGCTGGTCACCAGCCAGGGCTCAGCCCCAAGAGCCACACCTGGGGAGGGGCGGAGCCTGATCCTTCACCTGAGACCAGCGTGGGGAGCGCAGATGGACAAGGTCCCCAGGGTATTATCTGAGTGCCCTGGGAGACTTAGGAGACTCCAGAAGAAGGTCAGTGCCCCCAGAGGAGGAACAAAGCAGAGAAGATGCTCCTGGCAGTTCCTCAAGGACTCGCGATCAGCCCAGGGGACCCTCTCCCGTGGAGGCAAACAATAACAGATGATGATTATTTGGGCATCTGCACCTTACCAAGATTTAGGTCAGGTATTTGGGGATGTATTAAGGTTAATTCATAGACAATATGGCAAATAGAGATCACTTACCATTTATCTTATTTTACTGAGGGGAAACTGAGGCACAGGGAGATACAGTCTCTGAACAAGGGTCTCACAGACCATGCGCGGCAGACACGAGGTCTGTCTGCAGCTACAGCCCCGTCCTCTCCTCCACCCGGGGCCTTATTAAGTGTCTGTGGACCCAAGACCAGCTGTCGGTTGAGATCCTTTCTTCTTAGGTGTCCTCAGCTCAGAGGGAGAAGTTCTGGTCTAGGGAGTGAGAACAAATGGAGAATTCATCACCATTTACTCTAGAACTAAATTACCTGCATCAACAATCAGTCAGTGCAGGGAATGTCCAGGCCGCCCCCTCAGGTAGATGATCAACCTCCCTGCACTGGACTTGACATCACTTATTTCTTTCCTGACGTGTTGGGGTCACTCCCACTGGAGTAGAAAGGAAAGACTTTGCCATCTCACTCCCCACTCTACACCTGCAGCCAGCACAGGGCCCGCGTGTAACACACTCTCGATTGCTTCTGATGAAGGAGGAAGGAGTGGATGGTGTGGGTGTCTCTCCCCTGGAGGGACAGGGAACATGTGTGACCAAAACTACCGAGGGCCCAGCACTCAGGATGCAGTCTCTGAAGAGACTACGGATCATTCATTCGTTTACTCACCATTCTTTCCTTCCTTCCACCCCCATCACTCTTTTCTGGATTAGTTGGACTCTGCTCTACCATTTAGGGGGTCGCTGTCTCCTGTCAATTGTTATCATACACCAGGACAGAACTGCCCCACCTCCAGGGCATGCAGCCTGAGCACTGAACTGACCTCAGGGCTTGCTCCTGGTCTCCTCATGTTCATTTCTGCTCAGACTCCCAGTCCCCAGGCCAGGCAGTCAGCTGGTCAGGAAAGAACCAGGAGAGGCGCCAGGGGGTCTCTGACTCCTGTCCTGTGTCTTTCCATGACCAAACACTGCTGCAGAATGGATACCTCAGAAAGTCTGTGCTTTCTCACAGATATAGAGCAAGTGGCCTTAGATCTCTGAGCACTCGGATCCTCTTGCATTATTCTTTCAAGGACTTAAGAGGTGAGAGATGCCAACTCTGATTGAATCAAAGGTACTACACAGGGAAACATTCTCTCTGTTACCTGCACACGGAGTTACCCACACCCACCATCACAAGCAACAATTCCAGCCCTGTGGAGCACGAGGACCCTGTAGTGTTAACATGTGAACCTGACACTCAGGACACCACCTACCTGTGGTTGATCAACAATCAGAGCCTCCCGGAAAGCACCTGGCTGGAGCTGTCCCTGGAACAGGACTCTCACTTTACTCCATGTCACAAGGAATGACACAGGACCCTATGAGTATGAAACCCGGAACCCAGTGAGTGCCTGTCGTAGTGACCCATTCTACCTCAATGTTCTCTGTAAATAACTTCTGTCCCTACCTGGCCCAGCGTGTCTGCCCAAATCCACACTACCAGAGGCCAGGCCACATCCATCCCTCTCAGATTCAAGTACACAGACCGTCACCCCTGGACACCAGGCTGGCCATGACTTCCTGTCTCAGGCAAATCTGGGCAGGCCCAGCCTTGAGCTAAGAATAGGAGAGGACGGGCTGCTGCTGTCTTGAGAGGCTTGGGGTTAATAACCTGTGATGCGAGAAACAGGTTAATGTCTCAGACTCAGCATGAGTGAACGCAGAGGGGTCATGGTTGGGACTCGTTAAAACAAGGGTGTGATCCGGCTCAGAGGAACACTGTGGCCCTTGTACAGACAAGGAGCTTCCCCTTCCCTCTGATTACATCACAAATGGCTTTACTCTGTTTGCTCCGGATGGCCCGGATGCCCCCACCATTTCCCCCTCAGACTCCTATTACCATCCAGGGGCAAACCTCAGCCTCTCCTGCCACACGGCCTCTAACCCGCCTGCACGGTATTCCTGGCTTATGAATGGGAGGCCCCAGCAATCCACACCGGAGCTCTTCATCCCCATCATCACTGTGAATGACAGTGGATCCTATCCCTGCCTCATCCATAACTCTGTCCCTGGCCTCACTGGGACCACAGTCAAGACTGTCACAGTCTCTGCTAGTGGCTCCCTGGACCATCGGCCCCACGCTCAGGGGTGGAGGCTGTTGGTTTTCAGAAAAGAGTCTGAAGGAAGCTATTTCCCAGCCTGTTTCCACGGACACCAGCAAATCTCAAATCTGTCCCTGAATCCTCCCACCACATCTCTGCAGACACTTCCCCCCCTTGCTCTCTGATTTCCCAGGGCAGATGTGGGTCCAGCCTGGAATGTGGGGAGGGGGTTCTCTCAGCCGCAGAAAGCCCATACAGTGGAGGGGGTTTGCAGATGGGGAAGGAAGAAGAGTACTTGGGGTCAACTTCCTTTTTGTTCTTGTTGACTTGAAGAGGTTCTTACACATTCTGGATATTTATCTCTTACCAGATACGATTTGCAAATGTTTTCTCCCAATCTGTGGGTTGCCATCACTCTCTTGATTGTATCCTTTGACGCACAGAAATTTTCTCTTTTGATGTAATCCAATTTATCTATTTTTTCTTTTATTGTTTGTGCTTTTGGTAGTCATATCTATAAAATCTTGACAAATCCAATTTCAAGAAGTGTTTTCTCTGTTTTCTTCTAAGACTTTTATAGTTTTGACTCACGTTTAGATTTTTGATCCATTTTAAGTTAATTTCTGTACATGGTGTAAGGTAAGGGTCCAGCTTCATTCCTTTGCATGTGGATATCCAGCTTTCCCAGAACCAGTTCTTGAATAGATTTCTTCCCCATTGAAAGGTCTTGGCAAGCTTGTCAAAAAATCATGTGACCATATATGCCAGAGTTTATTTCTGGGGTTTCTGTTCTATTCCATTGGGCTATATGTTTGTCTTTATGCCCAACTCACACAATGTTGGTTACTGTAGCTTTGGAATCAATTTTGAAATCAGGAAGTGTGAGTCCTCCAACTTTGTTCTTTTTCTAGATTATTTTGCCTATTTGGGGTCCCTTGAGAGTCCATGTGACTATTTGGGAATGTCAATTTCTGCAAAATATTTTGTTGGGATTTTGATAGGGATTGCATTGAATCTGGGGGTCTCTTTGGATAGTACTGTCATATTAACAATATTAAGCCCTTCCATCCATGAATACTGATGTCATTCCATTTATTTGTGTCTTCTTTAATTTCTTTCAGCAACATTTTGTAGATTTCCGAGTACAGGGCTATTGCCTCATTTGTTAATTCCTAAGTACTTTATTCTTTTTGATGTTACTGTAAATACAATTGTTTTCTTGATTTTCTTTTCAGATATTCATTATTAGTGTATCAAAACATAACTGATTTTTGTATGTTGATTTTATACCCTGCAATTTTGCTAAATTCATTTATTAGTTCTACAAGTTTTTTAAGAATCTTTATGGTTTTCTACACATAAGTTCATGCCATCTGCAAACAGATGTAATGGTACTTCTTCCTTTCCAATTTGGACGCATTCTATTTCTTTTTCTTGCCTAATTGTTCTGGCTTGGACCTCTAGATTATGTTGAATAGGGTGGTGAAAGTGGAATCCTTGTCCTCTTCCTGATCTTAGTGGAAAAGCTTTCAGTGTTTCCCCACTGAGTATGCTGCTGGCTGTGGGCCTGTCATGTAAGGCCTTCACTATGTTGCAGTAATTTCCCTCTCTTCCTAAGAGTGCCCGTATTTTGTTAAATTGGTAACCAATTCTCCAGAGATTTCCTTCACTGTGATATTCAATCCACAGACCTGGAAGTAAAAATCCTTTTCAGAGTGAGAAATCCTTTAGATAGAAGCTCTCCAGATCCTAAGGTCAGGAAACCTGGGTGGGGCCATCCTCATTCCCTAACAAATTATTTAAGAAGAAGGAAATACCTTTATATGTATTTACTACATACCTACTTCGTGTAAAGTTCCCTTGGCCCCAGAGATGGACGGGGCTGGCAGACCTGCCTTCCCCAACACACAGGCAAGTTTACATGAGGAGCAGGGCCCGACCTTTTAAAGCCACAAAACTTCTAGAAAAGAGTCACATGAAAGTCCATGGGACAAAAATTCTACTTGATGATGAAGTTATAGGACACGAAGGTAGAGAAGAGGTTCCTGGTACTGACACCACAGAGATGTCCAGGGGAACTGGTCAAGGGTCATCCTGGGGTGATCTGGGGGTCAGAGGGGAGGTGCAGCCCTCTCCTTACAGACTGTCACCTGAATAAATACTCACAACCTTGTTCACAGGGCCAGGGTCATCCTCTGGGTCACCTTACACAGCCCACTGTGGGATCTGAGAACTGGCTGAGATTTCTGAGGAAGGAGCGTGGCCCCAGGCCCAGGCCCACTCTCAGTCAGTCGTCTCCTCTGTGTCTCCACAGACTCAGTGGCACAGCCCTCCATCCAAGCCAGCAACACCATAGTCACAGAATATAAGGACGCTGTGGTCCTGACCTGCCTCACACGTGACGCTGGCGTCTCCATCCAGTGGTTCTTCAATAACCAGAGTCTCTGGCTCACAGAGCGGATGAAGCTGGCCCAGGACAACAGCACCCTCACCATAGACTCTGTCAGGAGGGAGGATGCCGGGGATTATCAGTGTGAGGTCTCCAACCTGGTCAGTTCCAGCAAAAGTGACCTCCTCAGCCTGGCCGTGAGCTGTGAGTGACCCTCAACCTCTCCCACTTCCTCTCTCATATATTTCACTGGCGGGGGTGTGAAATGATGCAAGCCCTGAGGAGGTGGGAGCTTCCTTCAGATCCTGTAGAACAAAATGGATAAGAACCCCAGAATGAGGCTAATCTTCTTGTTGTCTTGGTTCGGATAGGCACCAGATGTTTGACCTTGAGCAAGACTCTCAAGCACCTGAGCCTCAGTTTCCTCACCTATAAAACTGGAATAGAACAGCTGAATCTTAGGGCTGTTGTGAGGATGTTTATGATTAAAGCCCTTAGGGTCACACACAGAGTCAGGGCTCAATCAAAGCTGGCAGCTGTTATTTTATTAATGTTGTCGTTAGCTGTAAAAATCACTTCCCAGTTCCATGACCTCTATAGAGCATTTGCGTCTCAGTTCTATTGATGCACAGTGGGGACGACACCCCCTCTCCTGCTGGGGATGGAAGGACCGATGAGAGGGAGGTAAAGTATTTTCCACTGTGCCTGGCACACAGGAGGCACTGGAAAACAGTCAGCTCACATCATTACTATTATTAATCAGCGTCAGGCTGACCTATAGGGCCTGCCCTCTAAGACGGTCAATAATGACGGAAAGAAGAAGCAGAGGGAAAAGGCGTCACGTGAGAGGAGAAGAGGCCTTAAAAAGAAAATGAACAGGACATGGGACTGGCTACCTGTGGGAGAATGTGAGGAGTTAGAGCAAGTCCAAGGTTTCAAATGTGAGACACAGAACAGGATGCAACCGCTGGCTGTGGGGGTGTCGGGAGGACGTTGTGATGACCACGCACACAGACCGCACACAGACCTCGGGAGCATTTCCTTGCTCCCACCAGGCCCTTCCCCTGCAGGGCCCCTTGTGGTTTCCCCTGGAATGGACTTGGGCCTTCACCCTCTCCCCTTTTCTCTTCTGCTTTCAGCAGAAGAAACCACTACAGGCCTCCCTGTGGGAGCCATTGTGGGCATCGTGCTTGGGGTCCTGGTCGGCGTGGCACTGGCAGCTGCCCTGGGATGTTTCCTGTTCCTCACAAGGACTAGCAGGTATGATGGCATTGCTGGCACGCTGCTCCAGTCCCCCAGGCTGACCCCAGGCCAGGAGGAAGGAGACCCCATTCTCGGATTCTGGGCCTGGCTCTCCACGGCTGCCCAATTTCTCCGTGTATTTTCCCCTCTCCCTCCATCTAGCTCCTTCCACACCAGCCACTCACCTGGTGCTGCTTCCTCAACGCCTTCCTCATCTACAAATTAGGCACAATGAAGAAAACATCCCCTTAGTGTTGTCCCTGTTCACTCAGCAAACCCACAGCAGTGCTGGCCCGTAGTAACAGCTCAGTGAACGGTACCTCCTGTTCTTTATTTCACCCTGCCCACCTGGTGAGGGGAATTTACAGCCTGGATCTGAGGGTTGCCCTGGCCCAGGTCACACAGTGGAGAGTGGAAGAGCCTGGACAGGCCGGGTGGGGGTCAAATGCCCCCATGTGGCGGATGTGGTAACGACAGCCCCTGATGGGTGAGAAGGAGTAACTGGGCCGGCCAGGACAGCAGGTCCTCTGTCCAGGCAGATGGAGATAAAGGACGCGGCCACGGTCACATCTCAGCATCTCCCGGCCTCAGGGGCGGGTCTGGCAACAGCAGGGGCTACACATTTCATGAGATCCAAGATCCTCGGGGGTCCCCAACTGGCCTGCACAAGTGGCCCTGCTTTTCCTCTGAGGGTCTCGATCCTTCCACTCAGTCAGACCCTGGTGGTATCATTCCTTAGTCCCTTCTTGGAAACTTACTCCTAGACCGCCATCGGCCTGAGGGTCCTTTCCCTCGGGGCCCAGGACAGACGTGGCTTCTTAAGGCCTTTCCTCAGTTCGCCTCTCCTGGGCCCTCCCCTCCTAAACAGCATTGGTGGAGAAAGGAGGTCTCCACTCCCTGCTTAGAAATGAGGACCCCCCTTGTTCCCTGTTCTGACACCAAAGCTGTGACCTCTCCCTGCAACTCTCACAAATAAGCCTGACCTTTCCTAGGGCCAGTGGCCAGAGTGACCTCAAAGAGCACCGGTCCCTAGAGTCCACCCCCGGTGAGTGTCCGTTCAGCCCGGGAGCAGCTGGGAGCCCCTGGGTCTGCCCACTGTGTCCACTGCTGCCAGTCATCCCTGGGGCATCTGACTCTTTCCCTGGGGCTTCAGCACAGGGGACCCCAACTGGCTAGTCAGCCCTCACCTGTGGGGTCTGATCATGGCTCACCACCTTGCCCTCACTGGACCCTAAAAAAGGCCAGAGGGTATCTCCCCTAGTTCTCTGGGATCTGAGGTCCCCAGCACCTCCTGGGAGGATGGGCTGAAACTTTCTCACTCCCCTGTTGCTAACCCCTGTCTCTGCTCCCAGGCCATGGTTCCTCCAGTAGCTCCACATGCCCGGTAAGCCCATCCTGTCCCCATCTCTTTACCTCGGGATTCCAGCTGTGCAGGCTCCGGGCAAGGGGACTGCTCCATCTTGAAGCACAATGCAGACCCCTGTCACCCAGAACATTCAGGAAAAGTGAGCCCCGCTCTGGCCAAGAGTGGGCCCCATTTCAGGGGCAGGACCACCCCCAACCTATCCTGCACCCTCCCTGGCCCCCTCAGTCAGCCTGAAGAGAATCCTGTAGACTAGCCAGGAGCAGAGTGGGCACCAGGAGCATCAGGTCAGGGGTCCTGGGCTAACAAGGGTGGGGGTAGCATGCACTGGGATTGGGGTGCAGGGCTACAGGTTTGGAGACTGCTGCTCCAGAGACAGAGCTGGTCACTCCTGAGGAGAATTGACCCTCCCTCCCTGTCCCCTGACACCTGCTCTCTCCCCTTCCCAGGCCCCCCTACCCGGCCCCAGGACAGCTGTTCCCATCTACCAGGTGAGTGTGGGCCATGAATGTTCTGGTGCCACAGGCCCAAGGGGGACCAAGATCTGCCCCCCAGCCTACCCCTGGCTGTGCTTCGAGGTTCAGGAAACAGCAGCAAAAAGGAGAACGGGGGTGGTGAAAGGAGGGAAGGGCCTAGGGCCAGAAAACCCCAGCACAGTCAGGATCCCACAGAGCAGCTTGCGTGGGCCCACAGCCTGGGACAGGCTGAGACATGTTCTGAGAATGTTACAGGGGCTTGGAGACCTCTTCTCTCTTTTACAGGATTTACTACATCCCCACACAAACATTTACTGCCGGATTGACCACAAAGCAGATGTGGCTTCTTAATTTCCTCCAGGAACTGCTCCTTAAGAGCCGTAGGGAGGGGCCCTCCTGAGAACCACCCCCAGACCCTGGGTGGGGTCAGGAGCTGCAGCATGAGCCAGAGAATCAGTTCTGAGCCCTGAGGATATTCAGGGACCTGGGCCCGGAGGTTCGGTTCCCTCTTGGATGTCTGGAGACCCCAACAAGCTGCCCTGAGCCCAGGACAAAGGCTCCCATCGCTCCAGGAAGTGGCGGGCTCCCAAAGAAAGTGACCGGGCTTGGAACCCACCGTGGACCACCTGAGAGATCTGAATAAAGAGGACCTTCCCCTCATTTGCTCTTTTTCTGCCCATGGGCTCCTCCCACCTAAACTCACCAGTCAGCCCTGGCAACAGGACAAAGTGTCTCCTCCTTGACCTGGCCCACGGGCCTCCTTCCACCTGTGCCTCACCTGCAGCCCCCTCCACACACCTTGGCCAGCAGTTCTCAGTCCTTCTCTGAAGGACTGACGTCACCCAGGAAGGGTGATGTTCCCATGCAGGTTTACTTGGATCGGCGTGTCCACGCTCACACAAACAAAGGTGCTCCATCACCAGGACAGGGAGTCCACAGTTCACAAGGATGTTCTGCCATTACCCGTGTGCTGTTTGTCATGAGATGAGAGAGAGTTACAAAACCCACAAAGTTTCACAGGATGATTTAGCTCTAAGTTATCCCTTATCCCACCTGCACACGGTGTTGGGTTAGACAAGGTGGCGCCTCCTGTTGGTTTCCTTTGGCTGCTGTAAGAGACTACCACAAGCTTATCAGCATAAAACAAAACAAACCAAGGTGTCAGCATGGCTCTGTTCTTTCTGGAGGCTCTAAGGGGGAGTCCATTTCCTTGCCTTTTCAGGCTGTTAGAGGCTGCCTGCATTCCTTGGCCTGTGGCCCGTTCCTATATCTTCAAAGCCAACAGCGTAGGATCTTGAAGTCTCTCTGTGCTCTGCTCCCATCATCACATCTCCTTCTCTGCTTGTGACTCTCCTGTCTCCTTCTTTCACTTATCAAAAGGACCCTTCTGATTACATTGGACCTACCCAGATAAACCACCATAATCTCGCAGTTACATGATCCTGAATTTAATCTGTAAATTCCCTTTATCAGGCGACATATTCACAGATTCTGGGGATAAGGATGTGGACATCTTTGAGGGGTCCTTGTTCTGACTACCACACCTCTCAAGGCCATGTTCATTCTCTTCTTTCATCACAAACTGCCCATGGGCAGCCTGGACTTGGTCATCCTGACTGTGGAGTCAGTTCCTACAGCGATACCCACAGCACCCCCACTGCCCCCCGGCAATGGAGACAGAGGTTGGCCCATACTCCCTGCAGCCCTCTCTACCTCTTCCTTGTTACTCATGCTCAGTTGATAAGAATGAAAGGAAAGCAGATGCAGCTCAAAGATCACAACTCCCAAGCCTTGGATAGTTTGTGGTTGTCAGTGCCATGGACAGTGTCACAGCAATGCTCATCCTAGGAGATGCAGCAGGGTGATCACCCCATTTCTATTCTATATGAGAAAGATGTGAGGAGAATGTTATTACAGGGATAACCCAATTCTGCTCTAATTTATAAATCGTGAACCCTTTGCACGTGTCTGGAAGTTAGTTGTTGGCACATCGTTACAACTCCCCACATGGCAGATTGCTGCACCCAGAGGGTGGCCTTGAGGAATCTCATCCTGGAGAGTCAAGCCACTGTCTTGCCTACAACCCGGAGGGAAGGTTTTGTGATTAACTTCTGACTCTCAGTGCCTGACCTTGGGAACACATCCATCATCCAGCCTGGAGCACCCCCTCAGCACAGCATCCTGTTTCCCCAAGCCCCAGCTGAGCCCCCTGCACAGCAGGGCTGAGCCACGCCCCTGGGCTACTCTCCCAGCTCCTCTAGACTGAGCCCCGTGGCTATGTCAGAGGCCTTGGCCATCCACCCATCCTCTCCAGCCAAGCAAACCCTCCTCCTGAGGGACACATGGGGCATGACAACAAATCTCCCAGGATAGAACCAACCCCTGACGGCTCCTCCACCTGCCTGTGACCAGTAGGGGAACAGAAAAGACTGGGACCTCACAGTCACCCCCATCTTCCTCTTTCCCATCCACATCCTACACACAGAACCAAGTCTGACCCTACAGACTCAGCCCTGCCCTTCCCAGGGGCTCCAGTCCTGTCTGTCCTCTCAGGGTGCTCAATGTAAAGGCCACCTGGGTGTTCTTATCTTTATTATTTGTTTCCTTCTGCTTTGAGTTGGGCTCATTTTGCTCTCATTTTTCTAGTTTCTTGTGGTAGGAACTTAGATTATTGCCTTGAGAAATTTCCTCTTTTCTAAAGTAAGTATTTAGTGCCATAAATTCCCCACTCTACATTGCATAAGCTGCATCCCACAGATGGTGGGGTCTTCTTTTTTTTTCCTTTTTATTCCATGAATTTAATTGTCTTTTTTTTTAATAAATTTACCCATTTTTTTTTAAGATTAGCTCTGCGATAATATCTCTTGCAAATCTTCCTCTTTTTTCTTTTTTCTCCCCAGAGCCCCAGTACATAGTTGTGTATCATAGTTGTAGAGTTGTAGCATTGTATCTCTTCTATACAAGACGTCACCTCAGCATGGCTTGATGAGCGGTGAGTAGGTCCACACCCAGAATCTGAACCATCGAACACCAGGCCAGGGAAGCAGAGCATGTGAACTTGCCCACTATGCCACTGGGCTGGCCCCCTACTTCTGTGTATTTTTTAATTTCCTTTGAGACTTCCTCTTTGAGCCATAGATTATTTAGACATACGTTGTTTACTCTCCAACTACTTTGGAGATTTTTCTGTTATCTTTCTGCTATTAATTTCTAGTTTGATTGTATTGCTGTCACAGAACATTCTCTGTTTGATTTCAATTATTTTAAATTTGGTTATATTTTAGATATGACACCAAGCATAAGCAATAAAAAAGGATGAATTGAACATTCCTCCCTTTGGCCATTCTTAAGGGTAGATCAGCTAGCAACAAATTCTCATACTCTTCCTTCATCAGGGAATGTCCTTATTTCCCCTTCACTCCTGAAGAATAATGTCACCAGATGTAGAATTCACAGATAAGAACTCTTTTCTTTCAGCACTTGAAAAACGTGCTACTTCATTCTGGCCCCTGTGTTTTCAGATAGACACAAAATCTGCTGTCATTCAATTTAGTGTTTCTTAATAGATAGAAGGTTGTTTCTCTGGCTGTTTTTAAGATTTTTTCCTTTGTCTTTGGTTTTCAGAAGGTTGCCACATGTCTTAGTGTGAATTTGTTTAGGTTTATCCTTTTGGGGGTTGACTCAGCTTCTTCAGCCATTATTTCTTCAATACTTTTTCAGTCCATGTTTTTTTCCTCTACTTCCAGTACTCTCATGGTACAAATTTTAGATCCTTTTGTTATTGTCCCACAGACCGCTGGGATTCTGATCATTTCCTTTCAGTCTATTTTCTCTCTATTCTTCAGAAGGAGTAGATTCTATTGATCTGTCTTCAGGTTCATTGATTCTATCTTTTACCGTCTCCATTTCACTATTGAGTCCATCAGTGAGGTTTTTTCATATAAGTTACTGTATTTTTTCAGTTCTATAATTTTCATTTGGTTCTTCCTTATAACTCCTATTTTTGGCTGAGGTTTTCTACTTTTTTCAAAGGAGTTCATAATTGATTATTAAAGTATTTTCTATGATGATTCTTTTATAAAACTCTTATCAGATAATTCCAACATCTGACTCATCTTGGAATTGGAGTCAGTTGATTGCCTTTTCTCATTCTAATTGTGGTTTTCCTGGATCTTGGTCTGATGAGAGATTTTTTACTGTATCCTGGACATTTTTGTAGTTGTATTAGGAGACTTGATCACTTCTAAATCTTCAGTTTTAACAGGCAGTTGCACTGTTTCGGTCCAGCATGTAGGGGGATTCTGGCCTACTTTTGTGGGATTTGGTTTGCATGACCAGGTAGTTTTAGAGCCCCGGCTCTGCTATCCTGTCTGCTTTGCTCTCTGGCACTGCTGTAGCTCCTGCTTCTTCCCTGAAAGGCAGAACGGGTTTCCCTTGGCTGCCTGGGCCACCTTTTGCCAGCGGGGAAGTGGGGAAGCAGAAGTTGTTGGGCCTGAGATTCCTTTTGCCAAAGAAGGAGAACCGAGAGACACAGGGCTCCACGGATCACACCACTGCCAGTGACTCAGCTGTCTGTCAGGTGGGGGCTGGGACAGCCCAACAGGGCTTCTTACTGGAGCTGCTGCAAACCCATCACCACTCCGCAGGAGCCTCAGTTGTGAGCAGAGGCTGGGGCTCCCCACTAGGTCTTTGTTAGGCTTCCCCTTTGCCAGTCCTTTGGCCAAAGACACTAGGCTTTGAGGGGCTTTCTGTCTATGTCTCTTAGCAGTTCCCGGTTGCAGGCTTCTCCTGCACCTAGAATGGGGTGTATGGGAGATTAAAAAAAAATCCAGGGAACTCGCTAGCTATCTGCCTTCTTCTTTCCAGCTTTCAGAATTCTTTTACCAATGTCTGTTGAGTAATTCCTAGGTATTTAGTTGTATTTGGAGTAGAGGAGCAGGGAAAAGTGAGTCTGTTGGGGGGAATGATCTTGTTCCAGAATTGGAAGCCTGGGTCATCTCCGTGTATTAGTTGTAACAAATCACCACAAACTTAGCAGCTTAAACAATGCAAATTTGTTATCTTACACTTCTGGCAGTCAGAAGTCTGACATGGGTCTCACTGGGCTAAAGTCAAGATGTCAGCAGAGCTGTGTTCCTTTCTGGAAGCTCTTAGAGGGAATCCATTTCTTTGCCTTTTCTAACTTCGAGAGGCTGCCCGCATTCCTTGGCTCATGGTCCCCTTCTTCCATCTTCAAAGCCAGCAATGTAGCATCTATCTGACCCTTCTTCCATCATCATCTCTCCCTCTGACCACAACGAGGAAAGGTTTACTGCTTTTAAGGACTCATGTGATTAGACTGGGCCCACCTAGATAACCCAGGATTATCTTTCCATCTCAAGGTCCTTACCTAGTCAGACCTGCAAAGTCCTTTTTGTCATGTAAAGCAACATATTCACAGGTGCCAGGGATTAAGACATCTTTGGGGAGACCTTACTCTTCTGACCACACTCCTAAGCTACCGTTTGATATTTCCATCAATGTATTTCATCAGTTCATGCCTCAAGGAAGCTGTCTAAAAGCATACATTTAAAAAATACCAGACTGAGCGACATCAGCATCATGGTTGAGTGAGCTTTTCCGTAAACTTTCCCTGGAGAAGATACAACAAAAAGGACATTCATATACCAACAAGGGACACACACACAACACAAAAGGACATTTGAAAGACCCATGTAGCCACACAACTGAGAGTGGACGTGTTGGAGGCCTCAGAGGAAGTGGGGAGAGGTAAGGAGAAATCCTCCCCCTCCCCATCTGATCAGCGACTCTGGGTCTGCACAGCTTCCAGAGAAGGGGGAGGGGCAGCCCTCTGCTGGAAAGTCGTAACTCTCCAGTTCTCTCACAACCTGTTGGAAATTCCCACATGGAGGAGTTGGAACTGCTGCAGGGTTGCCGGCATCATCTGAGCACCCTGGAGAGCAGATAGCAAGGGAAGAAACCAAAGCCCTCTGGGATCAGGCAGTCAAAAGAGAGAGCCACTCACTCCGCCCCACTGACCACCACGCTGCCGCCCAGCACTTCAGCCAGTCAGTCAGAGCAGTCACAGAACACAGTGGGCTCAGAATACACAGCCCTTGACCCCCACCCAGTGGTGGCAGGTGGAAACTGCAAGCAGATATTGTTAGGATGAGGAAACACAACCCACATATAGCAGGCATGATGCAAAAATACATTAAATCACCAAACCAAAAGGAAAATGACAAGCACCCAGAAATCAATCCTGAAGGCACAGAAATTTATAACCTTAATGACAGAGTATTCAAAATAGCTATCATAAAAAAGCTCAACGAGGGCTGGCCCCGTGGCTTAGCAGTTAAGTGCAGGTGCTCCGCTACTGGCCGCCTGGGTTCCGGATCCTGGGCACGCTCCGACGCACTGCTTCTCTGGCCATGCTGAAGCCGCATTCCACGTACAGCAACTAGAAGGATGTGCAACTATGACATACAACTATCTACTGGGGATTTGGGGGAAAAAAAAAGGAGGAGGATTGGCAATAGATATTAGCTCAGAGCCAGTCTTCCTCAGCAAAAAGAGGAGGATTAGCATGGATGTTAGCTCAGGGCTGATCTTTTTCACAATAAATAAATTAATAAATAACTGTTAAAAAAAAAAAGCTCAACGAATTACAATTACAATGAGATAAGGAATTTCTTCACAAAAGAGATTGAAACCATAAAGCAAAACCAATCGGTATTGTTGGAGATGAAAAACACAATGGAGGACATAAAGGAAAATCTGGAATCTTTAGCAAACAGAGCTGACAATATGGAGGAAAGAATTAGCATTATTGAGGGTAGGAACGTAGACAAGCTCCAGATGGAGGAGGAGAGAGAAGGAAGACTAAAAAGAAATTCTCTGAGAAATGTCTGACTCAATTAGGAAATGCAACATAAGAATTATAGATATTCCTGAGGGAGAATAGAGAGAAAAAGAAACAGAGAGATTATTCAAGGAAATAATAGCTGAGAACTTCCCAAATCGGGGGAAGCAGCTGGAAATTCCAGTAAATGAAGCCAATGGGTCACCTAAATATAGCAACAGGAAAAGGCCCTCTCCAAGGCATATAGTAGGAAAGCTGGAAAAAGTCAAGGACAAAGAAACAATATTAAGGGCAGCTAGACAAAAACAAAAAATAACATACAAAGGAATTCCCATCAGGCTCTCAGCAGATTTCTCACCAGAAACATTACAGGCTAGGAGAGACTGGAATGATATATTCAAAATCCTGAAAGACAAAATCAGCCAAGAATACTCTATCCAGTGAAAATATCCTTCAAATGTGATGGAGAAATAATAACTTTCCCAGATAAACAAAAGCTAAGGGAGTTCATGGCCACGAGATCCCCACTACAAGAAATGCTCAAGAAGTCTGTCATGCATGAAAAAAAAAAAAAAGAGAAAGGGAATACAAAGCTTTGAGCAAGGAGAAAAATAGGTAAACAAAATCAGAAAACTAGTAGCTCTTTATCAGAAGAGGTTAACAACCACTTAAATACCAAAATCAAAGATCAGAGGAAGGAAAACACCAAAAATAAATATAACCTCATCACTTTAAACACACACCCACAACACAAGATGGAATAAGTTGTGACAAGAATAACTTAGAAAGGAAAGAGGAAAGGGATCGAATCAACTTAGTCTAAGGAAATACAAGGTCATCAGATAATGGACTATCTCATCCACGAGATTTTTTATACAAACCTCAAGGTAACCACTAAACAAATAATCAGAACAGAATCACATATGACAAATAAAGAGAAAACTAAAAGAGTCATCAGACAGAACTACCAAACTGAACTGGTAGTCCAAAACACACGGGACGAGAAACAAAGCAAATGCAAAACAACCAGAAAATTAGAGACAAAACAGCAACATTAAGCCCTCATGTATCAGTAATCACTCTAAATCTAAATGGTTTGAACTCTCCAATCAAAAGACACAGAGTGGCAGGATGGATTAAAAAGCAAGACCCAACAATATGCTGCCTCCAGGAAACACACCTCAGCTCTAAAGACAAACACAAGCTCAGAGTGAAAGGATGAAAGACAATACTCCAAGCTAATGGCAAACAAAAGAAAGCAATTGTTGCCATACTTATATCAGACAAAGTAGACTTCAAGACAAAACAGGTAATGACAGACAAAAGAGGGGCAATATATAACGATAAAAGGGACACTCTACCAAGAGGACATATCAATTATAAATATATATGCACCCATCATAGGAGCACCAAAGTACATAAAACTATTAAAGCAACTATTAAAAAACCTAAAACGAGATATTAACAACAACACAATAATACTAGGGGACCTTAATAACCCACTTACATTAATGGATAGATCATCCAGACAAAAAGTCAATAAGGAAACAGTGGACTTACATGAAAATCTAGGCGAGATGAACTTAATAGACATATACAGAGCACTCCACCCAAAAACAGCTAACTACACATTCTTCTCAAGCATGCATGGAACATTCTCAAGGATAGACCATATGTTCAGAAACAAGGCAAGCCTCAGTAAATTTAAGAAGATTGAAATCATAACAAGCATCTTTTCAGACCATAATGCTATGAAACTAGAAATCAACTACAAGAAAATAACTGGGAAAGTGGCAAAGATGTGGAGATTGAACAATATGACACTGAACAACCAATGGATCATTGATGAAATTAAAGGAGAAATCAAATATATCTGGAAACAAATGAAGATGAAAGTACACCATACCAACTCAAATGGGATGCAGCAAAAGTGGTCCTAAGAGGGAAATTCATAGCAATACAGGCCCATCTTAACAAACAAGAAAAATCTCAAATAAACAACCTTAATTATGCTTAACAGAACTAGAAATAGAAGAACAAACAAAGCCCACAATCAGCAGAAGGAGAGAACTAATAAAAATTAGAGCAGAAAGAAATGAAATTGAAACCAAAAAAACAGTAGGAATGATTAATGAAACAAAGAGTTGGTTCTTTGAGAAGAGAAACAAAATAGACAAACTCTTAGCCAGACTCACTAAGAAAAAAAGATAAAAGGCTCCAATAAATAAAATTAGAAATGAAAGAGGAGAAATTACAATGGACACCACAGAAATACAAAGGATTATAAGAGAATACTATGAAAAACTATTTGCCAACAAATTGGACAATCTAGAAGAAATGGATAAATTCTTAGACTCATACAACCTCCCAAAACTGAGCCACAAAGAAATAGAAAATCTGCATAGATCAATCACGAGTAAAGAGATTGAAACAGTAATCAAAAACCTCCCAAAAAATAAAAGTCTGGGACCAGATGGCTTCTCTGGAGAATTTTACCAAACATTCAAAGAGGACTTAATACCCATCCTTCTCTAACTGTTCCAAAAAATAGAGGAAGATAGAACACTTCCTAACACATTCTATGAGGCCAACATCACCCTGATACCAAAGCCAGACAAGGACAATACAAAGAAGGAAAATTACAGGCCAATATCACTGATGAACATAGATGCAAAAATCCTCAACAAATATTGGCAAACTGAATACAGCAATATGTTAAAAAGATCATACAACATGACCAAGTGGGATTTACACCAGGGATTCAGGGATGGTTAGACATCCGCAGATCAATCAACGTGATACATCGCATTAACAAAACGAGGACTAAAACCACATGATCATCTTAATAGATGCAAAGAAGACATTCGACAAGATCCAACATCCATTTATGATAAAAGCTCTCAACAAAATGGGTATAGAAGGAAAGTACCTCAACATAATAAAGGCCATTTATGACAAACCCACAGCCAACATCATACTCAACAGGGAAAGTCTGAAAGCCATTCCTCTGAGAACAGGAACAAGACAAGGGTGCCCACTCTCACCACTCTTATTCAACATAGTACTGCAAGTTTGGGCCAGAGCAATTAGGCAAGTAAAAGGAAGAAAAGGAATCCAAATAGGCAACAAAGAAGTGAAACTCTCACTATTTGCAGATGACGTGATTTTATATCTGGAAAACCCTAAAGAATTCATTGGAAAACTATTAGAAATAATCAACAACAATAGCAAAGTCACAGGGTACAAAATCAACCTACAAAAATCAGTTGCATTTCTGTATGCTAATAATGAACTAACAGAAAGAGAACTCAAAAAGATAATACCATTTACAATCACAACAGAAAGAATAAAATATCTACAAATCAATCTTACTAAGGAGGTGAAAGACCTATACAATGAAAACTATAAGACATTACTGAAAGAAATCGATGATGACATAAAGAAATGGAAAGACATCCTATGCACATGGATTGGAAGAATAAACATAGTTAAAATGTCTATATTACCTAAAGCAATCTACAGATTCAATGCAATCCCAATCAGAATCCCAATGACATTCTTCACAGAAATAGAAAAACGAATACTAAAATTTATATGGGGCAACAAAAGACCCCAAATAGCTAAAACAACCCTGAGAAAAAAGAACAAAGCTGGAAGCATCACAATCCCTGACTTCAAAACATACTACAAAGCAATAGTAATCAAAACAGCATGGTACTGTTACAAAAACAGACACACAGATCGATGGAACAGAATTGAAAGCCCAGAAATAAAACCACACATATACAGAAAGCTAATCTTCGACAAAGGAGCTAAGAACATACAATGGAAAAAGGAAAGTCTCTTCAATAAATGGTCCTGGGAAAACTGGACAGCCACATGCAAAAGAATGAAAGTAGACCATCTGCTATCGCCCTTCACAAAAATTAACTCAAAATGGATCAAAGACCTGAAGGTGAGACCTGAAACTCTAAAGCTCCTAGAAGAAAATATAGGCAACATGCTATTTGACATTGGTCATAAAGGAATCTTTTCGGATGCCATGTCTACTCAGACAAGGGAAACTAAAGAAAAAGTAAGCAAGTGGGACTTCATCAAATTAAAGAGCTTCTACGAGGCAAATGAAACCAGGATCAAAATTAATAGACAACCCACCAGCTGGGAGAAAATATTTGGAAAACGTGTGTCTGACAAGGGGTTAACCTCCATAATATATAAAGAACTCACACAACCGAACAAGAAAAAAACAAACAAATCAGTCAAAAAATGGGCAGAGGAAATGAGCAGACACTTCTCCAAAGAAGATATACAGATGGCCAATAAGCATATGAAAAGATGTTCAATATCACTAATCATCAGGGAAATGCCAATCAAAACACTAAGATATCATCTTACACCTGTTAGAACGGCTATAATCACCAAGACAAAAAACAACAAATGTTGGAGAGGATGTGTAGAAACTGGAACTCTCATTCACTGCTGGTGGGAATGTAAACTGGTGCAGCCTCTATGGAAAACAGTATGGAGAATCCTCGAAAAATTAAAAATAGAAATACGCTACAATCCAGCTACCCCACTACTGGGAATGTATCAAACAAACCTGAAATCAACAATCCAAAGAGGCTTATGCACCCCTATGTTCACTGCAGCATTATTCACCATAGCCAAGAAGTAGAGAGGGTGAACTCAAGATGGCGGCGTAAGCAGACTCAGAAGTCACCTCCTCCCATGGACACAGCCAATCTACAACTACTCATGGAAAAATTACCCCCGAGACAGAACTGAAAACTGGATAAGAGGAACTCTTTCAACAACGGACAATCTTAACTGAGGTAGAAGAGGCAGAGACTCCATTCTGGAGAAGAAAAATGCCGGCTTCACAAGCCGCCAGCATCACGGCCGCTGGGAGCAGCTCACAGGTACGCAGCCTCCCTGGAGGCGCGGGGCCCTGGGAGCGCGCCAGCTGTGGGCATTTTGTCGACCCAGCACAATTGAGATGAGTGGCATAATATCTGCCTTCGCCTGCTACTAAAACATTGGGGAGTACCCCCAGAAAAGCTGGTTCACAAAGAAACTAAAACTGGCTCTTAAAGGGCCTTTGGGCAAACTCACCCATTTCAGAAAGCATCCTAAAATCACCAGAAAGAAAGGTGCACAGTGCTGTGGTGAAAAGAGACTCACCTAATAGGCCCTGAGTGCATCTCGGTGAGAGGTGAGACCTCTCCAGGGACTGGGACATTGGCGGCGGCCATTGTTGTGCCTGGGTTGGGCGTGCTGACACAGACGCCATTGGAGTTCTCCCTGGGGCCTGCTAGCCCAGGGTCAGCCTCACCAGCTAGAGCACCGATTTAACCCAGTTCACCCACGGTAGGCAGCCCACCCTAGAGACTGGCCCCACTCAACAACAAGCCCTCAGGCAACTTGTGGGCCTGCATAGATTGGTGACTGGATTCTCTGCAACCTGGCACCTGAGCCAACTTTAGCAGGGCAGGGCATGCACAAGGAGCGGGTGGAGAGTGTGGGGCGGTGGCGGAGTGTGTGGGGCTCCCACCGTGGAGAGACTGGGTCCGCTTGGGGAGGTCGGGGCGCGCACATGGGGCAGGACTGTGTTGACTGTGTGTGTGGACCTGTGGGCGGCAGGGCTTGTCAGCTGCAGAAGACTTGTGCTTCTCAAAGACCCACATAGGGGGTTTGCCCCACCTTCCAAAGCCTGAAACATTTGGGTGCTCCTGTGCCTGAGGCCAGCCCCACCCAGCTGCAATCCTCAGAGAGCTGACAAGAGACCTAATAGGCTAGAGGCTTACAGCAATTGTAAGGCCCTGAGCCTAACAACCTGCCATGCTGGGGGCCTACTCACTTAAAAGAAATACTGCAACACAAATGTGGTATTAGAACTTGCAGCCAACTGTGCTGGGGCTCCCCACACCTGATAAAGAGACTGAAGGGCCCACAACAACTACAAGCAGCTGAGCATTGCAACAGCTGGCCAGGAGCATAACTCGGCCTCCCTGGGTGCCTACGGGGAGAGCAAACAGGCCACAACAGAAGGACACACGAGCCCACATAGGGGTCACCCCTGGAACATTGAGAACTGAAGGAAGCACACTGGAAGCCTCCTAAGGCATCACTTACATAAGGTCACCTAGCCAAGAGCAGGAGACGTAGCCGACCTACCTAATACGTAGACACAAGCACAGAGAAAGAGGCAAAATGAGGAGGCATAGGAATACATTCCAAGTAAGGGAACAGGACAAAACCCCAGAAAAGGAACTAAGTGAAACAGAAATGAGCAACCTACCTGACAGAGAGTTCAAACAAAGAGTGTTAAGGATGCTCACTGATCTGGGGAGAAGAATAGATGAACTCAGGGAGAATGTCAACAAAGAAATGGAAGATATAAAAAAGAACCAATCAGAAATGAAGAATACAATACTGGAAATGAAAAATTCATTAGAGGGACTCAAAAGCAGAGTAGAGGATACAGAAGAACGGATCTGTGAGCTGGACGAAAGACTAGAAGAAATTACCCAAGGTGAACAGCTAAAAGAGAAAAGAATTAAAAAGAGTGAGGACTGGCTGGCCCCGTGGCTTAGCGGTTAAGTGCTCGTGCTCTGCTGCTGGCGGCCTGGGTTCAGATCCCGGGCACGCACCGACGCACCGCTTCTCGGGCCATGCTGAGGCCGCGTCCCACATACAGCAACTAGAAAGATGTGCAGCTATGACATACAACTACCTACTGGGGCTTTAAGGGGAAAAAAATAAATGAATAAAATCTTTAAAAAAAATAAAAAGTGTGAGGACAGTCTAAGGGACCTCTGGGACAACATCAAGCGCACTAACATCCGTGTTATAGGTGTCCCGGAAGGAGTAGAGCAGACAAGGGGGCAGAGAATCTATTTCAAGAAATAATAGATGAAAACTTCCCTAACCTAAGGAAGGAAACAGACATCCAGGTACAGGAAGCACACAGAGCCCCAAACAAGATAAACCGAAAGAGGCCCACACCAAGACACATCATAATCAAAATGTCCATAATTAAAGATAAAGAGAGAATCCTAAAAGCCTCAAGAGAATGTCAAGTTACATACAAAGGAAACCCCATAAGGCTATCAGCTGACTTCTCAGCAGAAACCTTACAGGCTAGAAGAGAATGGCACGATATATTTAAAGTGCTAAAAGGAAAAAACTTACAGTCAAGAATACTCTACCCAGCGAGGTTATCATTCACAATGGAAGGAGAGATCAAAAATTTCCCAGACAAGCAAAAATTAAAGGAGTTTGTCACCAAGAAACCAGTGCTACAAGAAATGTTAAAGGGACTCATTTAAGAGGAAAAGAGAAGACCACAAATAGGAAAAATTATCTATTTCCATGATAAGAACGTAATGGATACAAATGCACAAAAAAGAGGTTAGATATGATATCAAAAACATGAGGGAGGAGGGGAGTTAAAAGAGTACAGCTTTCAGACAGAGGTCAAACTAAATTGACCATCAATTCTGTATAGAAGAAGAAAGGAACAGACAAGAACTACTAAAACACTGAGAAAAAAAAAAGTTAAAAAATGGCAGTAAGTACATACTTATCAATAGCTACTTTAAACGTCAATGGACTAAATGCTCCAATTAAAAGGCAGAGGGTGGCTGATTGGATAAAAAAACAAGACCCATATATATGCTGCATACAAGAGACACACTTCAGACCTAAAGACACTTACAAACTGAAAGTGAAGGGATGGGAAAAGATACTCCCCGCAAATG